>NC_047539.1:2236483-2836483 GCF_012275295.1 Melopsittacus undulatus
ATTGCATTTATGAGTATAATAAAGTTATTGCCCTCATTTTCACAGAGAGATTGTCCTGCATTAGCAAAAAAAGCCACATAAATTATTTGCAAATGAGTGGCTTGTTTTTGCTTATTGATTTCCCAGAAGTGGCAAAATGCTTTAGCTTATGTTCACGACTATTTATAAAACGTAAAATGTATTTTTCTCTCTGCCTCTTGGCACAGACAGGGAAGTTTGTTAAAGGATTAAAGACTACATCCTACCCTTCCTTCCTTAAGCATTCCACAGGCTTTTAAACAGCCTCCTTGACTGCGTTTTCTACACTGAACTTAATACTAAATTCAAAAGGTACATGAAATAATTGTAGCTCTTTAATTCCATATCACCATATATGGACCCTTTTGGTCCCTTTAGGAGGAAACAATGTAGTAAAACCCGTAGGTCAGATACAGCCTGTACCTTCTAGCTTCACCTCATTACCTCTTTTGTGTGTATAAGAACTGTTCTGTACTACAGAATGACCATGTTTTATACTGTTTAAATCTGAGTCAGAGCTAGTAAATATTTTGGGCATACAGAGTAAACTAGTTAGTGTTTAATTTTGACATGCAAAAGCCAAGATGATTCACAGCGTTAACATTTCAATTCCATGTTCTTTCCGAATGCAGTGGGAATGAGTTAGAGCTGACACTTTACATTGTTAAGGATTTAAGTTCTATCCTGCCTCTCTCTAATTTTTCCAGCACTTTTCAGATAACTTAAAATGCTGCACTGCTGTGGTTATTTTATTGCTAAAATGCTTTTCATTCTGCTTGGGCAATAGGATCCTTTGGAGCTTCCTTTTCCTCTAAACTAGTATGTCTGCAACAGCAGTGAGCAGAAACTGCCACGTATTTAAAACTAACAAGAGGAATGTCACCTGAAGTATAGTTAGATGAAACTGTAGCATTTTGCATGCAGCAGCACCATCTCTGAAGGAATGCTATGTTAGGGAGGTCTGGCTGGGTTTATATAGTTCAAAATTACTTGATCAAAGAATTTTGAGAAATAAAATGCAGAACTAATCTTTATTGAAAATATACTTTTATTTTACTAGGTGACTTACTACTGTATAACACTACTTGTTCTCAGTTACATGTGCTTCTGCTGTAGGTCTTGCTATAATAAAGACATTTTGGGGTTTGCTTTGATGAAACTTCACAAGAGCCGTCTGTAGGGTAGAAATACAATTTCCCGTGTGCTTTAATTGTGCTCTGTCGCGTGTTTGGCTCAGTTAACTGAATCAAGGGAACTGCATTCGGGTGAGCTGAGTGGATCTTATCAGCGGTGGACTCTGGGTCATATTTTTAACTCTCTGCCCATTTGAGAATTAGAATTTGCTGTGCTGTTTTATTCTCCCTGTCGGCGCATGGGGCGAGCCAAGCATGCTTTTGGGGGAAGCATGAACATCCCCCCATTTATGTGCCTCAAAAAAAAGGTCATGTCCTTATCAGTGATTGTAATTGATAACAATGCGGTGGTTTCAGTCAAATCGGTGACCTTGGTACCACAGCGGGGCCCCTGTGCTGGTCGCTGCTTTCCTCACTTGCTGCTGCTTTGATGTGATCCGGCAGCTGATAGAGATGCACACAGGTCAGGGGGAGGCAGCTGCCTGGCAGCGCCAGATTAAAATAGTTCTGACCCACAAAAGTAACCAAATGCCCATATTTCTTCATTTAGCATAATTAATACCTTGTATTCCCAATGACTTTGATAAACTGTGTTCCACCCCCCTACCCCCCCTTTATTATTTTATTCCCTGTAGCTTTCGGTAATGATTGCAGGGGATCTGTAGTTAAAATGTTTTACAGACTCTGAAGAATAACATGTTTGGAAAAAGCTAAGATCAAAAGTCTCAATTAGGTCACAGCCTAGCAGGAAGCTTATAACCACACTAAAATAGGGAAGTTACTTCACTTTTAGTATACTAGTTTTTCAGTAGCCAGCATAGTAAGCTAAAGGCAAAAAGAAGCATATAGAATCTCACCAAGGAAATCCCCTTGCTGTTACAAATTCGTAGTTAGGGGAGATATGTACAGTAAGTAACAGTGTTGGGTGTGTTTTGCTGTGTATCCTGGAGAAGAACTTGCAGCAACAGCAATGAAAGTTTTAATTTATTTCTTTTTGTCATTAATGTTCACTGTGAACTGTTTTTGTCATCCTTTAAAATCGCTATGTACAGGGTGACTGTGGAGTGGCTGCCTGGGTCTCTGCAGCTTAGCTCAGAGGATAAGCATAAAAGATCTCTGACTAACAGTAAACCTGAGAGCATCCATTCGGTACTTGAATGTCAGCTGATGCCTTTGGTTAAAAAATAATAACCAAAACCAGCTCACAGCCATCTGGAGGGTGTCGTGTGCTGTGGGCAGCGACATTTCTAACTGCTGCTCTTTCAGTTCTGGGGTTGTAACAGGGCAGAGCTCTCTGGTGCAGCCCGTTCCCCTGTCTGTGGATCCCCGTGCTGCTGCATGGCGCTTGTAAACAGAGTCCCTGGGCAGAGATGAGCAGCACTGATTTGTCATGATGAATGGAGCTTGGTCGGGTTGCTCTTGCAAGGCAAGGAAGATATTTTATGCCATAACCAAGTTTGATTCCTTTTTACCAATAAATTTTGAATTGCATTTAACAGCCAGATAAATGCAGAGCTTATTTTGTTGCAGTTACGATTCTAGATATCTAGAGTGCTACAGAGATGTGCAGCAGGATGGACAAGGAGACAGAAATCTTAGTAGATTTTATCCCCAAAGTACGGGTCCAACTCCCCATTTTTTTAAACATCCACAAGTATTTTATACATAGACATTTAACTCATTGTGTAACTGATGTATTAGCATTTAGGAAGAAAATTGATATTAAAAAATCATACTATGTTTGACCAGTTTGTTAGTTTTACTCTGAATGCACCCTGTTTGAAATAGCTGATATTTGCTCACCTGATCCCCTTAATTTTCAGGAGTTCTCATCCTTTTTCAGTTAGATTCGTCCACTTTTCAGAGACTCTTACCCACGTAAGCCCATGGCTATGCTGGCAGCTTTCCCTGCCCCTGTTGGGGTTCAGACCCCCTGTTCAAGTAAATGCTGGGGTATCGGTATAGCTGTGATTGTGTGTTTTGTGTATGTGGAGCTTCATAAGTGGGATATTGTACTGCAGTTAGAATAACCTTGTGATCAAACAAGGATATCACTTACTGTGCTAGCTCTAGTGAATGCACAGCATCTCTTGCTGTCAGGATTTGGAATATTTTACTCTTCTTGTGCATTTTGCATCTGAAACAACAAATCCTAGATGCCAGTTGTAAAAACCTAGCAGGCAAGGTGGTGGTGTTAGATTCTAGGTGCTGCCCAGCCAGGCACTGGAGCTGTAATGCAGACTTACATTTGGGACATGTTGGATTCAGCAGTACCAAAGCTGTTCTTACTACACTGCACCTGCAGAACTGGCATCTCCTCCACCTTCATGAAAACTCGATTAACCCAAACTCTTCATGCTACATAAAATGCAAATGTGGCTTCACATTTCTTATATGGCTTATTGATCAAGCCTGAATTTACTGTGAAATGTTTGATCAAGGGAGGGAGTTATAGAAGGCTTGAGTCTGGTAGAAAGAAACGTCAGCATGCTCATGGGTTAAGCCTTTAAGTACGAGCAAGTTGCTTTTCAAAATTGGAGGAAGCCCCACTGGAATCTACATTTTGTCTTGCTCTGGTGCTGCTTTGATGCTCTGAATGTCTCTCACCTCTTAGTGACTGCAAATGTGACTGGATTGTGTGTGTGCTTTGGGAAGTGTTGGGTATTTGGGGTTTGTCAGTATTAGTAATTACTCATCACTCATTCTGAAACTGGCAAAAACCAGAAAAATAAACGTCAGGGGATTCCTTCTCTTTACCTGTGTTTGCAGCAATGTTCTGTTAAAAATAGCAGCAGTGTGTATGTCAGTTACTTAGCAATGCAACTAGGCTGCTGTGAGGCTTAGTCCTTGCGTTACCATTCTTTCCCCTCCTGTGTGACTGCTTTTGCACATGCTGGGTACAGTCATTCTCAACATGTGCATCAAATCCAGGAAGCATCAGAGCTACCGTGCAGATGAGCTACTGCACATCACGCAGGGTCTGTCAGCACTCTGCTCCTGGCCTGCAGAGGAGGAGGCAGCAGTTCTTGCACAGCCTGCCTTTAAAGACCAAAACAAGGAGTGGCCCATAGTCTGGGTGAGGTGTTGGGGGTCTCAGGACCATGCAGCAGCTGAGAGCGGGTGGCTGCTGCCACCAGTGCCAAACCTTCAGCCCATAGCCTGCTCCTTTGAGAAGAAGGCTGCCATCAGCACACTGCCCTGAGCGGCTGCAGGGAGCCCTGCATTCAGCACTTTCTTCTTCTACTGCAACTTCTATATATGTGTATATATATACACATATATGTTGCACTGAAAGAGAAAAAAAATGAGGCTCAGATCATGTGGATGTTTTAATAAGCATCAAACTGAAGTGCAAGTAGTTTTAAGACTGTGAATCTATTCTTATGCCTAATAATAAACATCTGTCTAGTTTTCTTTACCCTAAGATTTCAGACAAGCCAATGTCTGTAGAGCTCATGGTTCAGCATAGATGATTTACAGCTCAGGTCAGTATTTATGCACAGAATGCTTAATAACCAGAAAACATCCAAGGAAACACTGTGTTTCAGGGATGACATTAACATTTCTAATTCAGAGTAGAATATATGTCTGTAACTCACATATTGTATAGAAATGTTTAAAAAAGATCAGTTCAGGCATGGCAAATCCAGTATTTAAGTGTATTTTGTGTTAATTCTTTTAAAAGAAGCCTACATTCCAGCATGTCTTCATTCAGTAATTTAATTGGGATGTAGGTCTTTGAGCTAGTGGCTGATTAGAAAACATGACCTGCTTGAGAGATCAAGAAGGTAAATTGATAAATGTTGTAGCAAAGGTTAGCAATGTGTGAGAGAGTAGAAGCTGCTCTGGGCTTTGAATCACTGATCAAGGTCAGCTGCAGTTCATTAAACTCTTTAGAGATTTAGATTCGTTGTAAATATACACACATACTGTAGTTTATCTTGTAAATCCTACGTATTGGTGATATTGCATAGTATTGCAGCGATTTTATGGTAGTGAATTTACACCAAGGTGCAAAGCCAAAGTCCTGTAAAACATTTGAATTGGAAAACCAGGCTGGAGGGATGGACCCGGCTGATGAGACTTGCTCTAGCACAGCCAGCACCCAGTCCCCAGGCTGGCACATCCTCTGTCCCTCCATCTTCATGCCAGAGCATTGCTCCCATCCTTGTTTCTTTGATGATTAGAAATCTTTTCAGGTACACCTGGTTTTGTGCTGGTGCTGTTCTTTAGCTTAAATAGATTTTCCTTCGCTGGTGTTTATGTCCCTGGTGTGTTTGTGGAGAGTGGTCATGCACTCATCCTGGCTCGCAGCTGAAATAGGAGGAACCCCTGCTGCTTTTGCTCACTTACCTGAGCCAGAGCTTCTGTTCCCCTCGTCATACTGCTTTGTATTGCTTTTCAGTTTCCAGCTTGAACATGGTAACACATGGTACATGTGTTGGAGATGACATCTAACCGCTGTGCTGAGCAACGTTATATTTCTGTGTTCTGTGATACCTGCTGGAACACGGCCATGCCAGACAGTGAACCCATCACCATCCTGCAACTGAAAGACCTCGGGGGTTTTCCCCCAACCTTTCCAACTGACAGGCACACGGGCTTCTGCATTCCTGACCTTGCACATTCTGCCAATACATCTTCTGCTTTTCTTGGCTCCTCAGCAACTTACCTCTCCTCTGAACAGTCCATCCTCATTACTGGCATCATTTATTCCTTATTTTTTCCTCAATGGCTCTCAAAGTACAGTGCTTGAAGGCCATGTAAAGGGCTTGTTCTTAGCCACGTTCAGCCAGGATGGTCCATCAGTCTTCTCTGGTTCATCCTGATTCTGATAGAGCTTGTTTGGATGCTGTCTCCCATTTGGTGTCACTCTCCCTATCTCTGCTTACATCACCAGTGCCACGTCCTGATTTCATTCCAGCTACTCTTTTAGCTTTTGAAGAACATACATCTACTGCTTTCATCTTTCTGGTACACAGTTCAGCTGATGCTGTTGCTTCTCATTTGTGGTGCTGTGTTGGTTGTGCACTGGTCTGATGAGCCTCAAGCAGTCTGTAGTTTCACCGCAGCTGAGCCACACCTCACCTGCACCTCCGGCTGGATTGAACCATCAGCACTGGGAAAGCTTTGGGAACAGAATCCACTCGCTTGTTGCTGTTCAGACATCTTCTCTCTACTTGTCCCACAGGCTAACTTGATGAAACCAAATGTAACATGGTTTTATGGGCACTGGCTTATGTACGCTTTAAGTGGTTATATTGTTAAGTAAAATGCATTTGCAGGTGTTCTGGTAAGAGCAGAGAAAAATGTTCTTTAAAACTTGACCAAATATCTTTCCTTGAGGTTATTCCTGGCTCAAATCTGTTGCCATGAGGTTAAAGTGATGTTAAATCTACTAAAAAAAAGTGCCTAACAGAAATACTTTCAAAGTCCTTTTCTTGAAGCATAACTGAATCACTTTGAGCTTAATGGTTTTTAAAAATCTAGAACAAAAGAGTTTTTTCCCTACAACAGCTGTGCAGTTTTATTAAAAATTTAAAGAAATCTTATGTGTCTAATCCTTTGAGCGGATGTGTAATTACTTGGCTTGGGCTCTTACACATGGATAACCTAGCTGTACTGTGAGACAAGATTCTTATGTTTAATTTAAAGAATCATGGGTGTGCTTTGGAGATGATCAACACCAAGCCTCGCAAAGGAGCACAAAACCAGAACAACTCATATACATTATCATTTGTTATACAGATGTTGCAAACCATCTGACTAGCAGATAGTGCAGTTTGCAGGAGGATTAGCAAATGGTGGCAGAGTATGTAGAATAAAAAAACTGGAAAACTGACTTTGGAAGATGTTTCCACTTCTCACATCTTTGGTTTTCCCCCTGTATTTGGGTGTTTTCATTTGATATGTTTCTCCTTTATGTAAACGTGTTGCTTTTATAATCCGTTATTTAAACCGTGTTAACACTTTCTGCCTGCAACAAGCACTTTTCATTGTGTCCATTTGATCTGAAGCTGGATTCAGACACGTTCTAGGGCTTAAACAAGTTTTATCTGTGCTATAAATGCACCAGTTGCATTAAAGGGAGTTTTGTACCTGTCATAATGTTACTGCTGCAGGTTGGATGCCTTAAAAATTGATGTATTTTAAAAGCCCAAGAATAAGATCATGCAGAACCAGTTAAAAACCAGTTCATTTGGCTTTAGGTGATTTCATCAAGGTACATATGGTTCATTATTTAAAGTGTTGAAGAACTAACCCACATCTGAAATGAGTTATAATCTCTTCAGTCAATTTTGAGGTATTGGTCAAACTCACCCCTAATGTGAGCAGGTACAACTCCATTGAAGTCAAGTCTGCTTATAATCAAGCTGATTTTAACCAAGGGACATTTCTTCCTTTTTTTCTTTGGATTTTTTTCCTTCCCTTTCTCCACCCCCCTTAGTAATCTTCTTTGTATTAGTTACATTCTTTCTCTTCCCTTTGGTTGTAGTCAGGTTGGTAGGACAAACACACAGCATACATTTGCTTCCACAGAAATCATGTATGCACATTATTTTCAAAATCTGTATTACAAAGTCTTTTATCCTTTTATTAGTTTAGTACTTAAGCCCTAGACATAAGAAAGAAGCCTATCAGGGAAAATCAATTGAAATGCAGTTAGATACAGATCTGATGTACTGTGCAAGGAGGCTTAGGCACAGCACAATAAAATCAATCAAGGCCTTTCCAGCCCCATATAGTTTTACCCATCCAATCACTTTTCACACATTCCCTCCCTTAGTTTTGCAAGAGGAGGTTTTTTTATATGAATTATGATGAATGAGACCCTTGTTATGAATATATAGATGGGTCATTACCCTACAAAAATCAGACTGTACTGGTGCTTAGTGATTAAGGCTTTCTGCTGCTACTGTCAATAAAGTTCAAATTCATTCGCCTCAATGTATGATAGGGAAGCTGTAGCCATTGTTGTCTAATTCACTTAACAATGTTATAATTGTGATTTGGTTTTGTTCATCATAATAATTTACATAAACCCTTTTGTATTTCTTAATAATTTGGATTAGTCATCAAGCTTCAGGAATGTAATAGAAAGGGAAATGGAAGGGAAATAATAATATAACAAGAGTCACCAGGCCTACCCAGACAGATGTGAGGAGCAGATTAAATACTAGTTGCATACGGTGCCAAAAAATGAAATGTTGTGGATTGTGAAGTTAAATACGTACAAAGCGCAGGTTAGGTCACGGGCCAGAGGTGTAATGCCTTGCTTTCAGAACTCCTTTTCCTTTATGGGAGGGGATGGCTTAGTTGAATTTGAATTTAAACCTAAAATATTAGCTGAGGCAGGCTCAAGTGGACAGACAGCTTTGGTGTATGATGTTTATGCAAATGAAGATGCACTAAAACAAGGCTCCTTGAAAAATCTGCCCTAGTAAATTAGCGGAAAATGCACCGCCATAAACAGCTGTTGCATTTTAATCAAGCATCTGTAGAGTATATTTTGCTTTGTGTTACAAACAAAACAAAAAACACCCAGATTGTGGCAACCTCATTTTATATTCAGAAATTAACCCATTCTGCACTGCTTAAATAAGAGTCATTCCTGGGTCACAGCTTTAATGCACGGGGGGGGTAGAAGTATGTCTAAGTCGTTGACTTTCAGGTTACCTGGTTTCATTTAAAAAGCAGTGTTTCTGAATGGGAGAGTTATTAGCAAATTTACTTCTCTGTAATTCTCAGGAGGTTTTTGCGTGTGCGGTCTCATAGTTTGAAGCACAGCTTGTTACAAAATTGATCGAAATAGGTTTGAAGAGTGTTTCTTCTGTACTTCTGCCTTTGCACAAATTACTCTTGCAAAGTAATTCAGCAGTCAGGTCTTGATAGAAAGCATCCTTTATATTAGTGTGATCCCAAATCATACATCTTGGTTTTCAAAGAGTTAATAAACACCCCGAGCTGTGCTGATCTTGTAGCTTTAGTGAGCCTTAATCTGTAAGCTTGATTACCTCCTAACCCTCAGTCGCCTGCCTCCCTCCTAACACAGCGGGAGTTTTACGGCAGCATTAGTGGCATTTTGCCCAGCTTTGGCTTTAGGGAAATCATTCAGTGAGAAAGAAAAGCAGAAGGACTGGATCTGTCTACTGCTGCGAGGTCATTAACACAGCGGCATGGCCGTGGCACTGAAGGAGCTCAGCGGTGGCAGTCCCTTCCACTAGTGGACAGGTCACCTTCCACCGTGCTGCTGATGGGGTTTAGGCACACCACTGCAGGTGCAACAGCGGCTCCCAGAAATGGCTCACAGCGTGTGCTACAGAAGAGCATCATGTTCTTTAAATCATACACACAGCATATGGGCATCAGTTTATGTGTCTTGGTCCTTCTAAGAGCAATATTACTACAGATTTATGTGCTCCGGGCTCTTTGTGCACACAGAGGCAGACAGGAATATTTAGTGGAGTTTGCCCTCGCTCCAGGAAAAACTCACAAATGGGAATAACTCTTACCCATCATACAAGCTGGATGTTCTTTATTTATAACACTAGCCAAAACAAATAACCACCTTCTGCCTACCTTACTCATAAGGAGTAAATCTTGCTACGTACATAGTGGGAAGGAGTCCTTTTAACATGTTACAGTAAGCTTGGTCGGGAGCTCTGCTGATGCACCAGAGTGTTCAGAGCTTGGCTGTTCTGATTCATGTAAGGTCCCACTATGGTTTAAACTAGTGATTGTTTCTCTGGCTGGCTCTTGGCACATTTTTATGTGAACATTCACAAACCTGTCTGCTTCTGTCTCCTGCATTACTGTTGTCTGCTTCTGGAAAACAGCCTTGGCACGTCATACTGTTAGCATTTTCTGTTTCAAAAGAAATAGTGTAGTTAGGCATCATGCCAAAACTCCACCTGGAGCTGCTTGGCAGGAGAAAGACCCTCTTTATAGCCTGATGTTGTAGGTGTGGTATATCCAGCTCTGAGCAACCATCGTTACACCAAAAGTGATCCCTGGCCAGGGAACAGGACAGTGCAGGCAGTGAAGAGGTGGAGGTCAGGGCTGGACCAGAGCACAGCTCCAATGAGAGACTGCGGTCAGTGTTGGGAGGTTTTCAGAAGTGACTCAGATTGTACCTGGTTGCTAAAATGTGAGATCTAAAACCTGACAGAGGTTTTGTATTTTCAGCTAATTTTATGAACAGGTATAGACACCATCCTAAGTAAGATCTGTTGCATTTGCTTCAAACCTATGTATTTGTTAAAGGTACAAGTAACTGAGACCACTGCTCTCAAACCAAAAAACAAACCAAAACAGCTCTTGCCTAAGATCTGTTCTAGTGGTCACCTTGGTAGTGAAAAGAAAGCACTTTTAATTCTCCTCATTCATCTGTAATCTGGCCATATCATTGGTGTCGATATATACTACCAGGCCTTGTTCTTCAGTGGAAATCCAGAGTTAAACCCCTCAGGTACTCCCTGCTACTGTTTGATTGAGGAGGGACTTCACAAGTAGTTGGTCAAGGACACACCTCATCATCCTCACCTCCCTGGTGACAGAGCATCTTGCCTGGGGGCTTTAGCTGGCTTGTTTGCCATGTTTATTTAATAAAAGTTCAGCCTTTGCTGCTGTTTTGAAGCAGTGGGCATGTGTTTATCCTCATTTCAGCATGCTGTCAGCAAGCTTCTCCTTAAAAGAAACATCCTTGTTGTAACATTCCCTCCTCTGTTGTCAACCGTAGCATCTCTCTTGTTCCACAGAGAGATTAAGTGCAGTGTCCAGAAGGTGCTAAGGCTACAGTCCTGCAATATATTAATACATCTCCTCAAAATGTCATCTTTGTCTAATAATACTGTACAGAAAGTGTTGATGTTACCCAGCACTCCCACCGCTGAATGCCCCCTGTGCTGCTCCTGCTCGTTTGGATGAGACTAATCAAATCTGCTTTATTATCCTGGAACTTGAAGGAATTTTTTTCCTCTTGCCTTGCAGTGCAGGAGCAGCACAGTGCCCATGTCTGGGGAGAGGATGAGGATGGAGAACTTCTCTACTTGATGTAGAAACAAATATCATCATTATCTTCACAGCTTTCTTGAAGTGTACAAGCTGGATGGCACCACCTCCTTTAGATTCTTGGAAAATAGAGAGTGCTTAAGCATTGAAGCTGAAAGTTCTTGCTTTCTGTTCCACTTTTAGCCTTTCTGCTGGATATATGCTGATATTCCAGGGTATTCCATGTCAGTGTAGAGACTGCAATTCAGCTGTGAGGGTTACACTACTGTTCATAGCAGTAGTTGTAGTTACTGGTTAATACAGACAGATGCAGATACACACAAACCTGTCAAAGACACCACATATGTTACACCGTGTCTTTGTACAAATAAATTTTGGTAGATAGGCTCAGTGTTTCTATACATATTCCCTTATAACCCACCAAGATGGACAGGAATGATGTTTTTAGTGCCCTGGGTGTACAAGTTATCACCAGTATAATAGATCTGGGAAACAGAAAAATTGTCTTTACTGCTCTTCTAGGGAACAGACGTACGATGCACTGAATGGGGAAGGGAGTTGCTTTCAAGTTTTAACTTCCAGCTACCCTGATAGTTAGGAATAAAGACAGAATGTTTGCATATAAATTGCATTTGAGTTTAAAATCTTCTGCTTTTGATATCACCCTGTAGTTTTGCACTGCTATCAAATGTTTGCCAGCACTTAATATCCTCTGTCTTTTCGGTGACCATGCCATGACCTTTCAAAATAAAAGTTGCAGATCGGAAGTAACTGGCTGAGAATTAGTGGTTGGTGTATTCCAGTTTACATAGAAATGTCCTCAGTTAAAATATGGTTCATTCATCGGTCAAACCGTCCTTACTTCCTTTAATTGAATTAAGATGGGCAAATGAGAGATGTGTGCAAGACAGAAAAATTCTGTTGCAAATCACTGTTCCCCTTTCGACAGTGTAAAACGAATCAATTAGAAACATGTCAAAGCACCTTTTACACATGCACAACTTTGAAGCAGAGAATATTTCATAAAAGTGGGAATTTAAATTGGAAATAGGAGAATGTAAATTAGATTTTACAATTACACATAATCTAATTTTTGTTTCTGAGAAAGATGGATGACTGCTATTTGATCATATTTTATAGGCTGTTGCATCTACTATAATCATTTTTATAACTTATTCCATTTAAAAGCATGCTCATGTACCTTTTGTCTCATTGAATTGTAGCAGCAGCAGCAGCAACAACAGATTTTAGCTGTTCACCATTAAAACGAAAGATTCCATCTGTTAGAGAGAAGTGCAGAGAACCAGCCAGGCACCAGGCCCAGAATACAGCTGATAAAACAGGACTTTCAGAAGAACTTACACTTTGACATTGCTCTTTTCTGTGTTTCCTGATCAGTCAGTTGTCAGGGAGCCACGGCTTTCTGTGGCATGTTTTGGGGGTTTTGTGCTGTTAGACAAGTTGGCCTTTGCAGCAGTTACTCATCCAGTCTCTTAACAAATTCATTTAGATGATTAGATGAACAGAACAGACTGCTTCAACTCTGTCTGAAACTTTTGGCTGGTGGTTTTCCCATTGTTTTTCTCTGGGTTTTCATTTGGGCCATGGACAGAGAACAGCAGGGGCTTGGCAAGGCAAAAGGGGTCCTCTGGTGGCATTAGGTGGGTGACAGGCGCTGTATTTGGGGTTCACTCTGGCGGCTAATGCCTGTCCTGGTGTTCTCAGGGCTCTTGTCGAAAGGAGTCTTGTGAACATTTACGCTCCACATGTGAATTTTTAATTGGGAATAATGCATTTAAATTAATAAATATGTGCAGTCACAATATCTTCAGTAAAAGTTACACCTTCCAAACACAGGGACCGATTTTATGATGTGTTTGAATTCACATCGTGTATCATTATAATGATTGCTTTGTAATTTTAACCTGGATTAAAATTGAATTTACAATATAAAAACCTTAGAAATTATTTCATTAAAAAAGCAAACCATAGCTTAAAAGAAAAAGAGAAGTGGGTGAGAGGGTCTGTCCTTTTGTCTAACTTGTATGTGAAGCATTTCTGTAGAGTGGTTTTAACGTTTGCTTTGGTTGGCTTCTTGTGGGCTGTGTGCAAAGCTAGAGTTTTCACAGTACCCCATAGGCAGGGACTTTGAAAAGCTGTACATCCATCGTGCTTTTTGACTTGGAAGGTTTTAGAGAGTCTACCATCTCACTTGCTCTGTGGCCCAGCATATATTCGTAGGGTTTTTACCATAGCTGAAGGAGTACCTTGGAAGGTAGACAATCCAGCTGTGATCTAATGCTAATGGTAAACTTTACCCATAGCCTGCCTTATTTGTGGCTGGTTTCCTTATTGGAAGCCTTTTGTTTGTCCCACAAAGATAAATATAGAGAAAAAGAGGAAAACCAGCAAAAATGACATGACCATTGCAAGAAGCTCTAAACACATTAACAACAGATTTGGAGTTATTTATTGATGGGTTTGCCCACTGGCAGTGTAAAATGTGTGTCAGTTGTCATCACCAGTAACAATTTCAGCACATTGTGTTCCTTTTTTATTTACACCAGTGGCAACATGCTTATAAACACCATCACTGGGGGTAGGTCAGGAGGTCAGTGCTTGAGGTTAAGAATGGGAAGGGTCATCGGCTATTAACCTAAGTTTAGCAGCAAATAGTGCAGCCCTGTGCTGAGTGGGGCCTCAGCGCCTGCCGGACTTCATGAAACTTCTGTATCTCAAATGATTTGGCTGTAAGATACTTTCTAGGGTTTGATTTTGGGGGGGGGTTGAGGGTAATTAAATCTCCTACATTTTGTATCTATGGCCATCTGTTCTTACGGGTTCCCTGATCTTTGCACCAAACGAAAACTATTAATTTAAGGCTTAATATCCTGCTTGCAAACAGAGGGAGTTGCCCATTTGGCCTCAGCGGAAGCAGAGTCAGACTAATCTGACACGTCACAAAATAATAAAGATCAGCAGTGATTGAAACGTGAACTCAGGACTGACGTGATAGAGGCTTTCATGAAACAAAAAAGTGAAGTTTGTCGTTCACTTGCCTCAGGTTTAAAGGAATGTGAGCCCAGGCTCTCAAGAAGAACCTGAAATGAAGGTTTGCAGAAGTGGCGAGTGCTTTGGGTGTGCAGCCTGGCACGTTGAAGGGACCTGCTTTTGAGAAAGTGCAGCCCTCTACAAACAGTTCCCCTGAAGGTGTTTCCAAATGAGCACTGAGAGAGAAAACACGCAAGTGTTGCTTGTAGCTCAAAATATCTTGGCCGATGTGGTCGCAAAGGATGGGTTGTTAGCCTCTTATTTATTCAGAGCATACATGTTGCAACTGCAAGGCTTCAAGGGAAGAGAATATTCCCTGAGGATCTTCCGCCTCCGTGGCTTTTATAGAAGCTTTTGCTTTTAATGTTCTAAAGGCAAAGTAATTTTTTATTATATACTTTGTATATTGTGTTTTCTGGAACCTTTAAGGGGTTTAAAAATTCATAACAAAAAAAAACCAGGAGTGCAAGACTTCACCTATCTATTTCAACTTGTTACTGCACAGTAATGAAATCCATCAGCGCTGTTAAAAGAGACAAAACTGTGCCCATTAATGTTCCCTGTATTTACAAGTTACACTGTGTTTTGAATCATGTACAGTCCTGAACATCCCTTCACTGCTGCACACTCTGAACGTTTATGTACCTGTCTGAAATTCCCTCTGTTCCCATCGTTCTCATGCATTTGACACAGCAGTGTTTCCCTGAGAGCTCTGTCTGTATCCTCTGCCAGACAATCTCTGCTGCAGCATCCAGAAACTCTGCTTAGAAACCTCTAAAGAAAGCTGAAATTTTACAGTTGCAGTTAAACACGTTAGCTGAGTGTTTCCAAAGATACCTCGTGGATTTGAATACACAGATCTAATGAATTTTAATGGCAATAAGCTTTGAATTATGTAAAATCTAGTAAGATGCTCATCTTGAACCAAACTAAAATAATCTTTTAAAGTAACATTTTAATACACAATTTATCTAACATAGATAATTTATACAAGTTTCTCTCAACCCTAAGTCTGTTCTGGTAAGCAGCACTTCTGCCAAAAAGCTTTTCTTTTTCATACAGAAACGTGGGTTTACTGAACTGGACTCAAGAAAGTTATATAAAGCTGCCTTTAAATTCCCACAGTCCTGTTGTTTGGATGGTCAGAATTTGATTTGTAAACAAAACATGCAGTTTGCCCAATGGATCTTTTGCTCAACCATGAAAATGTCTGTAGTATGATAGCCTTAAAAGAAGAATTGAATTCATAGGCTGATACATGCTAGGTAGCACTTATTGAAAGCACAAAGCCACATTATTTATAGATACTGTATTTGCATAATACATGAAAGTAGAAGGATTTTTTCCCCTTTTCATTCTGAGTGGAGTGTTCCAAGTCAGGCTTTTCACCACAGTGAATTAGTGCCCTGCTCTTGAGGAGGCGGCTGCGTTCGGAGCGCACAGCGGGGTGAGGAGTGCAGGGCAGCCTGAGGTTCCGTGTGTAGTGACATTGCTCACTCATTACTCACACTGTTTGATGAAGATGTTTTTGAAGGCTGTAGCATCAGCGTTTTCAACCTACGTAACCTACTGGGGGAATTACAAAACCTCTGCCTTTGGTTGTGTAACAGGACTGGATTTCTGGACTGTTGCAATATGTGCACACCAATGGTGTTACTATTAATTTTCTGAATCAAATCCTGTGTGAGGAGCCAGATGGCTTGGGAGCATCTTGTCATCCCAACCACTGCAAACACGTCTAGCCATACAGAAAAAGAAGATTGAACTGTGATTTCACAGATTTTGCATTAGTTAATCTGGGATAGAGAGGCTTCAAAGATCCCATCAGTTAATTCTCTCAGCACTTGTGGAAATTTCTGGCACATTGTGCTAAAGCTGGTTTGAAATCCAAGCTGAGAATCACTGCCTTAAAGAAGCTGATCTCCTCTGTGGTGATATTAAAAAGAGAGTAACTAAAACTCCCCTTGTGTGGAATTAGGCTGAAGCTGATGTCGCAGAAAACACTTTGAATATTATAATATTCAACATTATCCAAAGTAGTCAGTGAAACTGTAGTATCAGTCAGGGATCTGTAATACCAATTTAATTCCAAATGCTTACAGAAAGTATTCCCTAAATTCATTGTTTTCTAGGTATACAAATGCTAAAAGCAAGGACTGCTTTTGGTGAGCTGCAATGCCACTTTCACCTTTGCAAACAGACCTACTAAATAATAATCAGTTGCAATCTGTGAATTTCCCTCCTCTTATCAATTATTAAGTATCATAAACCTTCTGTTTGGATAATCTTGGCACCACTTTAAGCGTTAACAGTAAATTTATTTTTAATTAAATCTGTGCATTGAGAATAGAAGGAGGCTCTTCTGCATACTAACCAGAACACATATGCCACCTCTACTTATTATCAAAAACTCTGATAATGCTTATGGAAGTTGGAAAGGCGACAGTTCATTGTCTGTGTCCCATTTAACTTCAGCTGTATTAGTTAAAACCAGCCAAAGTGAGTAACTGCCATTTCCTCAGAAGGGTTTGCTGAGAGCATTCCTCTTTTACAAAGTAATTCTTTAATACAGTTCAGAATATTCTTGTTTCAGCATAGTTACAGGTGACCAGGAAACATGGGGTATTTCGTATGCTGGATATGTTTCCAGGACAGCTCTTTGGGATACAGAAAAAGTGGTTTTCCTTGTCAGATGCATTGATCTGAAAGTTTAAAGATGTTATTGTTGTAGGTTGTGACTGAGTTGTTTTTTTGGTATCATTATTATTTAGCTGATTATTTAGGTGGAATTTGTTTTCAAGGGCTGTAGTGAAGATTCATCATCTGGCCATTCCATGGGAGGAAAACCAGGTCGACAGAAATAGTTCAGGAATGTTTTGACAGTTCAGTTCAGGAAACTTTCTGGTACCTAATGTAAGATGTGGCCGGGTGAAAATGCCTCTTCACGTGTGTTTTTGTTAACCTTTTTGCTAATAAGAGCAGTATCTGAAATCACCGAGCACTTCTGCTGGGGACAGGAAGGCTCCCACCAGTGCTGTGAATCTCATCATTTATTTTTTCTAAGCCCTCTTTCCATTTGGAGCTGTGTGACATTAGCCCAAAGGGAAACACCGGGCCAGCGGCTTGCACTGGGCGGCCATTGTCTTATCTGTCACAGCAAGAACGCGTGAAGCTGTTTGCATAGCGTGCTAACTCTGTCAGGGTCAGTTCCAGTCTGGGGCCGCTAGAAATGAAAAACATGCCCCAACCGGGACAAGAGCAGGGTCAACAGCTGGCAGAGGATATGGCAATCATTTATATAAATATGCTTTCTCAAGCCCACAAAAACAAAAAACCCAAACCCAACAGCTGGGAAGGGTTGGAAGTAGCCCCAAGGCTGGTTAGTTCCCTTCCAGATGGGGAGGTTAGACTGGGGCTAGCCAGGCTGCTCCACATAGACTTCCGATTCGCATTAGGAATAAAAAGAGTGGAGGAAAGGAAAAAGGAAGAAAAGCTACAAGCATGACTGCTTTGTTTTTCACCTAACTTAATCAAATAAGGGAAGAGTTTCCGAGACGGAAGGCTTGCATTTATTGGTATTCACGCTCAGTTTTCTGTGTTTATCACGGTGTCTGATACACTCCTTAACTGTTTAAAAGGGAAGTATATACAATATGTAGAATACTTTATATGTAATGTCATGGTCATTTGTAGACAGATTGAAGAATCATGTGAAGATTTATGCTCCGTTCATGTCTTCTGAGTATTCAGATAGTCACATTGATGGAAGGGGAGACAAAGAAGTTTGCTGGCTGTGCCTCTGAGTTTTAGTTGGCAGATACAGTTTATTCCTACAGTTTGCTTTAACCTGTATTTGTGCTCTTAGGACATTTTTATCTGTCAGCTGAAAGTAGAATCCTAACCTTAACAACTACATACCATAGAATCATAGAATCATTTGGGTTGGAAAAGACCTTTAAGATCAACAAGTCCAAATAATGCAGAAAAGAAGTCTGAAATGTGAAAGGCTTGCCTTTCAGAGCTCATTACTGTGGAGTTAGGTTTTATGGTACGGAAAAGACTTTTGCAGTGATACATGATGCAGCATTTCAAAGTTATCATGCAAATGTATTGCTCATAGTATAGGTGGACATTACATCAGTTGAACAAATACAGACCTTTACATTCTGTAGCTTTCATCCAAAGGCAATTAAAAGAATGTTTTTCAGGACTGATTTACTAATGGTATCTTTTGCTTTTGAGGCAAATCTCCTGTAAAAGAGACTTTATAGGGAAGCAGAACGGGTTAGATTTCTCAGTGCAGTGTTCAGTAATGCATCTCTCATTTAGCAAAATCTCTAATCTGTAAATTGCTGAGGACATTGCTCATAACTTGTGCTTTGTGCTTTACTCTGCTGTTCTTTAATGTTAATTTAGAACATCCCTTTGATTAGAACTGGGTGACATGTAAGGAGATCCTAGATAACTGAGGCCTGTTTCCAAAGTTGTCCGTGAAGGTGGAAGTTCACTGGAAGTGCAGAAGCTGTTTTCATATGAAAAGATGACAGTTGTTTCTTTTTCACACAAACTAATTTTCCATAAGAAATGAAGAAACTCAATTTTCAGTTATCATCTTCTGAATAGTCATTAGTTCTTTTATTCAAAAGAATGCATGTCTTTCTTTTAGTATTTGCAGTGTGAAACACGATACTTTCATAGGTTGAAAGTCCACATTTTCATTTTAGTTTGACAAAATCAAGCCCTTTACCTACAGGTTTTTGTGGTCTGTTCTTTTCTTTAAGGTTTACTTTAGGGGCTTACAAGAGTGCAATGATTGCCATGGTCACTTTCTGTTTTACTTTATGTTGGTGTCTTCTTCAGATATTAAAAAAGAAGCAAAACCCAACCTAACAAAAAAACCCTGCAGCAGCCAAGCTGCTTTTATGGCCAGAAGTAAGTACATTAGAAACACACCACCACATCTGCAGTGGGGAACACTAAATCTCAACTTCAAGCTAGAGTGGCAAGCAGAAACTTAGGCAGCCCTTTTCTTCAACATTGTTGTCCACACAGTGATGTCAGGGAAGTTCTTTCATGGTTGCTGATGGTGTTTTGTGACTATTAATTTTACATTATGATTCCTGTGTTTCATGCCATCCCAGCCAGTGATGTCAGTTCTTTGATGATCATGAAGTCATTACTTGAGCATCCAAGTTGAAAACTGTGACTTCACAACTTCTTCATACATGGGGAGAGGAGAGGATTTCTGTCCATTACTGCTGCATATGCAGATGCATAAAGTCCTACATGTATGGCTAAAGCTGCATTTTCCATTTACAGTTTGTCATATGTGTACCCACACCTGCTTGGATTTGGAATACAACTTATGGTCATGCAAATTCATCTGTTGGTTCTGTAAATAATTATTATCAGAGAGGCCAAAAGAGATCCTGGATTGCTTATCAGCATTGCAGCTCTTCTGACTATGAAATCACAACTGTGTTGTGGGGAAAGTCCTTTTCAACTTCTGAACGTTCAAACGACTTACAGTTGGAAAACAGAAGTAATATTCACATTAGCTGTGTGTGTATATTCATGTATGTGATATTAATCTTCTGCGTTTGATTTTATCTCTCTTCCTCTTGGAAAACACCAATGAAACAAGGTAATTTAAAACTACCTGAACACATCCTTCCACCTTACTGTTAGGCCCTGAAGTCATAACCTCCTGACCCCAGAGGTTATGGGTCTAGTGCTTTTTATCCTCCCTGATTTCTCAGTATCTGCCCACTTCCTCTCGACATCGGAGCTTTGTTATATAAGGAAATTGGAAACACCGCCTGCCCGGTCCAGGGCCAGCAATCTCCCCCAGAGATAAGGGCCAGCCCCTGCCCTGGTGCAAGAAGAGTGTTGATTTTAAATAGACATGTGCACTGAAGGTGTTTCAGAAAGCTGAAGTGGCTTTGCAGTGGCCAGGGAGGAGTACATGTCCTGAAGAAATGAATTAACATTTTTACTCAGAAACAGTAATTTAATTTTTTTAAATGAAAAATATATCTTGAGATTTCTACAGCTTAAAAGAATATGTATAAAAATCAGAATACTTTAGGGAGGTTCTAGTACCATAAAGGGTTAACAGGAGGATTGATGGATGCATTAATAAACAGTTTAATTCCTTTTGTGGTAGCTACCTTAAGGCTTCTGAATTTTTTCTCTTAACTCTTGTCTTTCTGAAGCAGGCATATAAAGACCAGACACCAGGGGTTAGTGTTAAGAGATGGATGCTTGAGCTAAGCTCTGCCTGCAAGGCAGTGAGCTCAAGGGACAATTTCAGCACTGGAGGGAGAAAGAGAACACGGCAATGTCAAAGTCAAGCAGTGGCATTTCTCCTAAAGAGGGTTGTTAGACTTCTGTCTTTACAGAGTTAACTTTCTCAAGTGCCCGCTTGTTTAGTTTCTGAGAAACAGGATTCCATAAAATAAGAGAACTGAATGGGATGTAGGTATTCTAAATTGGACAAGGAGTTTAAAGCAAGAGGTGATGGTGGTGTATCACGTTAAAAGACTAAGGCATGCATTGGTTGAAACTCAAAAGCAGTCATTAAGATGTCTGCATTATAAAGGATATCAGTGTTTACAAAATAGTAATTCAAATACACTCCTGTACTTTTTGTTGTCTATAAAGCTTAGTTTATGTAAGAATAACACTGCATATAGCAGTGTTACTGTTGGAAACCCTCACAAATAGCAATAATTGGAACTATAATGAAGTATTGTAATCTGCTTCTTTACAGCTTTTGGTAGAAGCACAAAGCAAGGTGAGAGGAAATGTAAAGTATTTCAAGTACTATTCCATGAAGTAACTGGGAGGAAGCATCAGAGACTGATAACATCCATGGGATGTGCTTGAATAATTTCAAATCCAGACTCCAGGTCAAATAAACTTCTCTTTTGGGGCACACAATCTACCTTCCAAAACCTAAAAAAGTATGTTTGGTTTTCACTGGAACAAATCTGGTGCTCAGAGGCGTAAGCAGGCAAATGTTACTTGAGGCCAATCCAAGGGAAATGTGCAGCAGGGCTAAGAATGCAAGCTTTCCGTGGCAGTAATCTGCCGGCTTCTTGACAAAGAAAATCCACCATCTGTAACAACAGGACTTCATGTGAATCTCTGAGCTCCATCACTTTCTTTTGAAGCATATTTCAGTACAATTTTAGCTTTGTTGGTAACAAATAAACAAATTCCTATTCCTGGGAACTAAGATGGGTGGGTTGGAAGAGGGCCCTAAATATCTCTGTGACAGCAGAGGCACGAGAATCTCTCAGATGCAGAAATGGGAGGAAGTGCTGCGCATTCAACAGGAGGGTAGCAAAAGAATAATGGGTAGCAAGAGCTTTCTTTGGGGATTTTAGTAATTAAATGGTAAGCATATTGTCTGTTAATTAATATCTCTGGTTCTTGGAGTGAAATTCTGAAGCACATAAGATAGATTAAGGAAGGTAAATTTTAACTTATGTACTGGCAGCTTAAACTGTATTGTTGATCTAATCTCACTGAACTGCTCAGCAAAGCACAACTGATCCATATTACTGAACAGAACTTGAACAGGAAAGACCAAAGAAGAAGAAAAGACTGAAAAGTAAACTATACGGTAGCAGACATGCTAAAAGCTTCATGTAATGAGCAAAGAAGAGGAATTCGTAAAATGAAACAGTAATTCCTTTCCAGAAGATTAACCAAATGGAAATGTTCAACACACAGGGCTGGTTAATTAATAGTCAGGTCCATCATTTCACTGTAGGATTTTCCATTTAAGAGTCTCTCTTCTTGAAGCAGAGATAGGTAAATGACTCAAGTTTAATTATTCTTCAGTTTTAATTCTTTTATTTAATTATTTTAAAGTCACTTTCAGGTTTATGTAATACTAAACTAACCCTCTTCTCTTAGTGGTTTTCAGTTCCTTGCCTTTAGGATGAATTTCCTCTTCCTCCTGTTACATTGATTGGTAGAGTTCTTGTTAAATATGATCATAATCTTATAGAAACTCCTGTTTCTATAATTATAGTGTCAGAAGAATTAGTTCCTTGCCATGTACATATGCATAGAGTTGGCCTCAATTTTGTTATTTGGTGTTAACTTACTTGACCCTTACAAAGTCCCCTATAAATGTGGCTTCACTCAAGAATTATTCTTTCTGTATGAAATTTATACTACAAATATTTTTCCTTAGAAGTCACCTTTGGCTTTGAAGTGGCAAAACCAGTGAAAATAGTAACTTAAATGTAGCTTAAAGTCATTTCCTTCCTTCCTTTTCCTAGGAACATAGCTTTAAATGCATGTCTGCACCAGAGCAGGCTGACAAAGCAGGGTCTCTGTGGTGGCCACGCTAATGGACCTCTGTGCTGACCCACTGGTGGCTGCAGAACTTCTCAGAGCAGGGCTGAGAAGTGTGTTTAAAAGCAGTGTGAGTTTCATTCGCAAAGCTTAAATCTTTCGCTGGGTTGCTAACCCCCCAAAACACAAAAAACCTCTTAAAGTAGAAGGGTTTGGTTTGGCTGGTGATGAGAAGAGCCATTTGAAAAATTGTAACCACACTGTGACTGTGTCCAAGACATGTAGAGTTCACATTCAGGAGTCATTTTAACTTGAATTTTGCTTTATAAAGAAAGCAGTAGAGCTAGACTAAAAGAAAGGATTCATAGTACAAACACCCTCCCAATGAGTGTTTCTTTATTCCTGTTTTTTCCTCCACTACGAAGCAAGTTTAACTTTGGCATTAAATTTCAGTTGCTTGATGTCATGTTGTAGTTCTTACTTATGTAACAGGCATTGATCAAATGGTTTCTTATTTAATCTTTTGCCTACCAACTGTGCTTTCACTAACTGTAATGTCACGTTTCTGCCACCTAAAGGAAGGAGGAATGCCCCATGGGTTCTTCCCCAGAAAGCAAGACTTTCATCACTTGTAAACCAAGTTTCTCCCTAGTTGCTTGTTGCGTTGTCTCACAATACAGGGAACAGAGGAACAGGGCACTTTAAAACCTCATCATAAACTGTGATTTAAACCCCAACATTTTAATCTAGATGTAATATGTAAGTAATTTATAAGGATTTTTTTTTTTATCGTGGTTGTGGAGCGTATAGGCCCCAGTCCAGCAAAGCACTTACGTACAAGCTTAACTTCAAACATGCAAGGAGCTGAAGTCAAGTATGTGCTTAAGTACTTCCTTTGCTATATGCTGCCTGCCAGTGACACACCACAGGGTGTTTGATTTCCACAGTAGCAGGTGAGTCATTTTATAAATCTCTCTATATTATGAAGTGATTTCATGACAACTTTTTAACTTGAAATAATCATTCCTGGGTTTCTTGGTGTCAGATGAATTAAACTGCCTGTATTCACACATGGGTTTGTAGTATCTGTATTTAAAAATGTATAATTTCACCTTCTGGCAATGCCAGATCTCAGAGAGACCAGATTGTTTGGGGTTTTTTTTCCTGTGTGTGAATTCAGAGCAGCAGCAAGAACTTAAAACTCCATCGCTGAGATAACAAGGTCAGTCAGTATCAATCTGTAGGGAATTTCTTGATGCTTTAACAGCTTATGTTCTGTTTGGTGAAACAAAACCAGGTATTGAGATGATTTGATGGATGAGTGTGTCAGTTCTGGCAGATGTCCTCCATCTGAAATCCTGTGCATTTCACTTGCTTTTAAAGAAATAGGTATTTAAAACCCCAATCAAAATTCAGACGTGCAGAAGAATAACCGAGAGACGAGCCCTTGTGCAGATACGCCCTTTCACAGCTGGGCTTTTGGCAAAGTGTCATTCCTGCTGTTAAACACGGTGACCTTGCTGCCTATGATTTACTAACTGTTTTACAAACATTTCCTCACTCTGTGAGGTTTGCTATGTTCTCCATCCTCAACAGCTCACCAGAGTCACTCAACCACTGAGCCAAACCTGCCTTTGTTTACAGCTTTTCCGGAAACTTTCACAGAGCAAAAAAAACTTTCTCCTTTTCCAATGTTTTATTTTCTAAGTCAACACTTTCTATGGTTTATTTGTGTAAAGCAACATTCGGGTACAAGGTATTGCACCGTATCCAAGCGGGAATTGCTGCCCTTCTAAAAATAAAGAGGGGGTCATGTGAACCAGTGCAGAAAAATCTGAAGATACCAAATATTACAGGACCTTTACATTTGGTGCTTCTTTTTTCCATAATATTCTGAGCCTGGATTTTTCTGAACTTTTTTTCCCACATTAGTTTCTATAATAGAACATAACGTAAAATGATGAAACACAGGAAGGAATCTTCTTTTAAACAAAATTATCAGTGTTAAAAATAACAATCCTATTTTCCCTCAGTGTGCGTTTTTTCTTGTAAGGCTTTATTTAGTAGTCTTGCTATCAGATATAGCCAAAGGGTCCAGTAATACTTAAGTGGCATTTTATTTAATTAAAGCTTAATTTTCCTGAGCACACACATACCTTAAAGCCCCACAGGTTTCATTTGATGGTTTGGGCAGGGAGCTCAAAACCAGGGGTGCTTTGGAGGAGGATGTGGGGCAGCTGCGTCTGGCCCTTTCCATTGAAACCTAGCGCAAATTAAAATTAGAATGGGATGGGAATGTTTTCATTAAGTGCTTTCACAGTGGAGATATGTTTCATGGAATTGGCCTGGTTTTGATGAGTGTTTCTCGGGGTCAGGGTGGAATTTCTAGTGAAAAGTGGGAGATAAGAATAACCTGGGCTGCTTTGACAAGGACCCACGGGGCTCCTCCACACCCAGGTAGCCAGGAGCTCTCAGGAGCTGGCAGTTCTTTCCCTTCTCTCTTTCCTTCTAAACCATACATTCATTTAACATAACTTGTTGCTACTGAAAATGGTGCTAGTTTTAGCAGGATGAGAGACATACTGTGAAACATGCTGCCCTACAGAAACTCCCTTTGTGTTCTTGATTCTGAAATACCAGTTCACTTTGATATATGAGTTAAAGACATAAAATTAGCAGGTTTAGTGAGCATTATTTTGTAAAGTTCCAATTGATGAGCAGGAGGCAAAGAAATTCCTATCTGTGTTCTTTTAGGTGTACAGGTCACTAAAGACTAGTTATTAGTTTTGAATCTACTTCATATAATTAGTTTTCAGTTCTGATCAGTATAGTCTTTGAGCTACATCCCACCAAATCTATATTTTTTGACCTATCTGAATAGTAGGAGTTTTCTCTGGATTTTATGTCATTGAAGTAGACTAACTGAAGTAAAACTGAAATGACCTACAGAGGTGTCGACATTGAACTCCTGCACAGCAGAAATGGATACTGCCAGAGTACCTTCTTGGTATGTGTGTATTTATATACCATGGCTGTATTACATATATTGCATTTTTAATCCTGTGAAATACAAGTGAATTATAGATCTAAATCTTCTTTTTAAATGCATTAGATTATTAATGCTGTTAAAGGAAATACCCACAAATGGAATTACTCCTGGAGGTTTTGTTTGCTTGTTTTAATCACTCGGAATCACTCAGGCATTTGAAGTGCATTTCTATACCAGGCTACCAAGTGACAGAACCTTCACCATACAAAAGCCTTCATACATTGATGAAGAATTTGAAAGCATTTTACGTCTAGAAATCATGATGAGTCATGTGAAATGGGTTATTTAATGACAGTGTTGTAAGGAAATATATTTTAATACTATATCTCTTTAGTTTCCATACGTATATGGGATGGAAAAAGAAACAGAAAGAGAAGTAATCTTGAGTCCATCTCAGCCCCTGCAGTAGCAGCATGAGGACTGCCTGCCCGGAGCAGGACAGCATTCCCACTGTGGAGAAAACTGTTTCCTGCTTTGATTTTCTCTAAAATGTTAGTGTGAAAAGTTGAAGGTGACTGTTCTACAGCACATGTTCAGAAAAGTGGTTAAAAGGGAGTGAAGGTGGCAAATGGGTCTTGAGTTTGTCTGCAGGAACAGCAGCCCTGTGTTCCATGCGTGATGTGGAATATTGCTTGTGACTTCAGTCAGAGGGGGATCATTGCTTTTAAGAACAAGCCATAACTCAAGTTCTTCAGGGTATTTGATAATCTGCTGGGTTTCTTGGCTGGTGCTGTCCTTTAAGGAGGAAATATCACTGTATTTCAATTTCAGACTGTCATTTTCAGTCTGTTTTTATTGCAGGTGTTGTGATTAAAACCATGAAGCCTCACTAATAGACACACTGATTTAGTTTGTGATATTTTTATTCCTTTCAGGATTTCTTAGGGTTTTTTTTTTCCTCTAAACCTATTTTTAAAATGTTCTCTTGCAGTTTGGGTTTTATGTGACCTCCTGTCAAGAAAAGCTGAGTGGGCAAACCAGCACAAGGGCATAGTGTATCATGCCACATGTGCCTTGGCCGTATCTTGAATTAAATCCATAGTTCTGGTGATGTCCATCATCCCAGTAATTAAGAGAACACAAGGAATATGTTTGGCCTTATTTTTGGGTGGCAAAGAAAGTGACTGATAACAGCATCTTATAAAGTAGATGTCCACAAATCAAGAAGCCAGGTATGAGTCCTTATTGTAGCTGTGTTTCAGAGGTAATCCTGGATGAATCCTGCCTGATGGGAGAGACGTGCAGGAAGCAGAAAGGGAAAAATGTATACTTGCTTGTCCCTTGCTGTTGAAAACACAGCAGCCCTTGAAAGATCTGGCTGCAGACGTCAGTCAGCTCACCAATGCTCTCGGCATGCTTGTGGTTCGAGTATATGATATAAGTAGCGTAGAGTGGTTTTGTTGCTATGGGAAAAGTGCTAAAAAAGGCTGTATCTCTTGTAGAGCTCAGATCCTTTGGGTATTTAATGTACAATTTCTGCTAAGGACACTCAGAATTATACCTCTGATTCTAAATTGCTTAAATGTTGAAACATATGGTCTTGTGTGCTGTTCACTAGGAAACAACTGTCTATATCCAAGCTGCCAAATTCACATAAACTCAGACTGTGGAAGCAGGGAATCTGCAGCAGCTGAGCAGAACTTTGAAGGAATGGTTGTACTAAAAGGCAAACCTGACGTATAGAAAAATGCTTAATTAAACTAGTGCCCTATATCGGTAACAGATAATTAAATGTTAATAGCTGAGAAGTTTTTCAATTAAAAATGAACTGTTTGTGTCCTCTTGATTCCTTCTGGGGCCAGGTCCGTGGAGCTGTCATTTGTTGAGCTCTCTGCTACAGTAATCATTTTAATAAAATGCAATTATCTGCATAATTAATTTCTTTGACTGCTCTGCTGTGTCCTCCTTTTGCAGAGGCCAGAATGTCAAAGATCAAGTAGACTGGGGGAAATAAAAAATTCCCATTGTGAAAGGATATAAAAAAATACTTGGAATTTCAATGCATTGGCTTCTATTTATCTCAAATGTCAAGGGCAGTGTAAAATGTATTTTTAAAATGTGTTTTTGTATGGTTTGAGCCCATTCTTGGCGTAGTTGCGAATCTAGAGGGGCCATTGTTCTTTGAGAGAGTTTGAGGGGGTTTCTTTGTACAAAGTGACAAAAAGAAGACTTGGAGTACTGGGCTGCCATTGTTCCTGTGCGGCGCTGTAAAATTTGATTTGAAATTAGGACCTCAGGGCAAGCTCTTCAATAGCCAGTTTTTATTTTCTGCCAGCATTTTAATCACTCTTGGGCTTAAAGTGGATGACCAACATAATGCCCCTATGTTTAATAGAACAGTTCATATCTTGAAGGCCAGTTAACTGAATTCAGGGATCTGTCATCTGCCCAACATTAGTCTTTTCTGTTTCCTGTCTATTTATGAAGATAGCTCTCCATTCCAGCCAGCTCTCAAAGAAGAGCAACTCTTTCTTTCTTTCTTTCTTTTTCCTCCTCTGAATTTCTTCAATGTCCTAACATCTCTTTTAGTGACCTCTTAAAGGAGCCAAGCAGCGATGCTGCAGTGCAGACGTGCGGATGCAAGCGCTGGCTGGAGCATCAGATTGTGTTAATGCAACTGCTGAATTTCACCAGATGGGGCGAGGAGGAAGGGACAGATGGAAGAATCAGATTTTGTGGTGAAATGGGATGACAGGAAGGGAAAAGTGATATGTTGGCCTAAGCCTCATGCACCTCGTTGGGATGCTCCTTGCAGAGATGTGCAAGTAGGGAAATGAGGAAAATTGAGAAAGGAATACTGGAGGTTTTAAAGAGCTAATGCCCAAGTTGTGTTGTGCTTTAAGAGTTTCAGAACAGCAGTGTAACTGTGGAGTGTTTTAGTCAAACTGCAGGGGGTGTTTTATGTGTTTGGATTGTTTGAACACTCTGGATGCGTTCATGCTGTGTTCCAGGTAATTCGTGCCCCTGTTTGCTGGAGAGGTGTCAGGCTCGCAGCCTTCTGGCAGCTGCACAGCACGCACATGATGGAGCTCTGAACAGTCAAGGGTCTGTAGGAACCAGTGTTGTGGTCAGGTGTGCATTGATGTGCTCGTGCAGGAGAGGACAAAGTCAAAGATGTATTTCAGGTTTAAAGGCATTTTGTAAATATGAGTTAGCAAATATGAGGTTTTACTGGATCATAAAAGAGCTACTCTGGGAGCTGTCATTTTTCCAGCAACCTGAGGTCCTTGTACCCCACTAGCCTCCTGCCCCTCATCTGTGCCCTCACCACTATGGCAGCAGGTCCTGCAAAGGGAGAGTGGTTCTACTGCTTCTGTCCATGACTAGGGCATCGAATGGGAGTTTATAAGCAAAGGTGGCTTTCCAGAAGGCAGCAGCACGGTGCAAACTGCACTTCCCTGAAAAGGACGTAAGGATTGGAATGGACATTCAT
Organism: Melopsittacus undulatus; assembly: GCF_012275295.1. Lineage (NCBI taxonomy): Eukaryota > Metazoa > Chordata > Aves > Psittaciformes > Psittaculidae > Melopsittacus > Melopsittacus undulatus. The sequence goes on from NC_047539.1 coordinate 2,265,492, forward strand.
TCAATAGCTTCATATCTGAGCTTCATATCTGCCAGACAATGTTCCTAGTTTCTGTTGAGATAGCAGTTGTAAGGGCTAATTATGATGGTGGTGGTACATATGATTAGGGAAGGGACTTAAGCCACTAGGCTCCTTCATGCAGACTACTAATTGCTCATTAAATGGTGATGACTTCTGATTGAGTTTGAGCTGGTTGAAGCTGACACCAGTAACCTGAGGTAGAAAGGAAAATGTTTCATATCTCATTATTAATTGTGATACACATTACAATTAATTCCTAGCAAGTGTAAATTTGGTTTAAGCCTGTCAGAAATGAAACGCCTTCAGGCACAAATTATGATCATCAGAAATCGCCTCAGTAATAATCATCTGATGCCTTTGTTGTCTTTATTTGTATGCAGTCAACAGAATCTCGCTTGTGTTCAACACTTCCTTGTGCAGAGGCAGAAGAAAAGTGGCTCACCAGAGCTGGAGTACTGTAAGAGGTTAACATATTCGACATCATCAAGCACAGCTTTTCATTCACTTTCAAATGGAGCTGTGTGGGTGGCTGCACAATGTGGGAAACGCTTTTCATTGAAGAATCTGAATATTTTGTAAGGAAGTGAATAGTTGCAAATAATCTTTTCTGTAACACTGATATAAAGAACAAATGAGCTATTCTCAGGAAATACTGAAGCGTTATTGTCTTCCGTCATTGAACAGAGCTATACAGAAAAAAATATTCCAAACTTGACAGATTCATATCCTAATCTTTTGCTCCTTCATCAGGAGACTGTGTAGTTTGTATGGCTGGTATCAGCTGAAGCAGAAGGAGTTAAAGGAATACGTTTGCTTCAGCACTACATGAAAATAAACATTTTGGGGAATACAGCTCAATTTCTTAAATTATAACTGTCAGATAGAACTACAGTAGTCAACATGTGGCCATGGACTGGAAAAGTCCTCCAAAACACACAGCAGCTCGTGTGTGCTGTGGTGGAGCTGCTGCAAGGCACCTTCCTGCCCAAGGCTGTAATGGTTCTTCCTCACTCTGTGTCCAAGACGGCGTTGTGGGTTTATATTAAAACTTAGTATACCTGTTGTTTGAAGAGGGAGTTTTATTTTAGGAGGTAAAAAAAAGGCAACATAGAAGATGCCATATTAGAATGGTTGAATGAAACAAGAAATGTGTTGAGTTCATTTTAATAGTCCCTCATTTTCCTACCGTCACCTGCTGCAGATGTGGGTGAGATCTGTGTGAAAAACAAAACTAAAATAATTCAATATGATTACTACAGGAATTCGTGTGCCACTTTCTCATTAAAGTTTTGGGCCACAAGACAGAGCATAGACAAACCAGGAACTTTCTGGAGAGAGAGAAAGACAGAAGCAGGTTCTTGTCTGCATAGAGCAAGAGGCTCCTGTTGATAAGTGTGTTTGGAGCTACCAACAGCAGTGTCTTGGCCTATGGTGTGAACTGCAGCTCTGTGAAATGTGGCTGCTCAGGACACAGCAACACAATCAAATCCTAGATTCCCTTTGGAAGAGTGACAGGACTCACACAATGTGAGAATTAAATTGGCTTTCATTATTTTTCCAAGATCAAAGAGTTTTTTCTAACCCATTAAACATATTACTGTCTGCAGGGTTTCAAGGACAGGGCCAGGCTTCAGGAGTCCCCAAATCGTGATCCACAGCCCTGATTTCTTGTATTTTCATTGTGGTATTTAGCAGTGGTACAGCTCCATGTGCATGTCTATTCCCATATAGATAAAACTTGCACTTAAGTACGAAGGATCTCTGAGGCAAGCCTGAGTAGGTCAGCATTAGCCTTAACTAAACGTGATTAACTTTATCCATCTCCTGGTGTATTTCTTTGCAATCCACTCCAGTGCTTGATTTAATTTTCCTTTTATGTAAACTTAAAGATTTAGCTTCATTAGAATGATTGCAGGGATTCACTGCATATGGCCTGCTGCTTTCTTTATCCCTCCCGGGTTTTCCTACCAAACACTTCAATCTGGTGAAGTGGGGGGGGGGGGATTTCAGAGATCGCTGACAGTGGGGCATGAAAGAGCTATCATGAAGAAGTTGCTCTGAGAGGAAATCTAGGAGGAATCCTGCTTGGAAAAGTGAGCAGCAGGTTAGATCACATAAGGGGAGGAGAGAGGCTGGCCCCAGGACTCTGACCTTGATGCTGGGGCTGCTCCTGAGTCACTCAGGTCAGCAGATGCTCTACTGGGATCCAGACTAGGTGAGGTTTGTGCCTCTTTCCCTGAGCAAAATGTATTTTGGGTGATCAGTAGATTTTTTTTGTTTGGGGATTTTTTTATAATTAAAAATTAGCTGTAAAATTATTTTTGAGAGATTTTCTAAAAACCTGTATGTATACTTGTACAAAATTACCCTGTTTGCATGTCCACAGAAGCTACACGAACCTTCATTTGGTTCTACCTTTTAGAGCACGTTCAGAAACCAGCTGCAATTGTTTTCAAGTCTTAGGAGGTTAATATTGTATAGGCCATTTCAAGCACCATTTTAAACTCATTTTCTTATCAAAAAAAAAAAGACTTCTGGCTTTTTCCACAATCTTAGATCTATCATATCAAGAGTACTTTACTGGATATTTTATTGACCGTCTGCTTGCCCTATGCTAACCTGCCTGACATCCAAAGTTTCTCTCTCTCTGGAGATGTGATGTCAGTTCTCATTAAGCAGCTGAGCGTGAATTCTTCCTTCATATTTCCTGTGAACAAACTCCATCCCAGCAGGCAGACCCTGGGCCCTGCTGCATCATGGGGACATCCAGATCTGGAGCCAGGCGTCAGCGATGGGTGCGTTTAAGGTGGTCTAGGCATGGGTGTACTCTGCAGCACAAGTATTTTCCTTTAGGGGCTGTTCGTTTTAAGCTCTGCACTGGGCCTGACTCCCTCTTAATATTATGCCCATGGTTTTTGCTGTGCTATGTGGCATTTACTAATTAATTTTAATATGAAGTAGGTATAAATCTTTCATCATTCTTTAGCTGACATGGTTGAAGTAGTGGACAGTTGCATAATGTGCACTCCTTTGTGTGCAATGATTGTTTGGCAGACTAATTATGGTATCTCTTAGCAAGCATCCAGGGAAGGAGAAAAGATTTTATTCAAATCCATGAAATACTTTGGGCCACCTTTCATGATGTGTTGCTTTTAAATGCTGCATTAAATGCAGACCTTTGGAATCATTAGAAAATGTGTGTTCCTTCAAGAAATCAGAATTTACACCAAGAGCCTGCCATAAGGCAGCTCTTGAACAATATCTTTACCTGAGTTCTGCTATAGTTAAAAAGCTCTTGGAAATGAAACCAATTTGGAAGGATGGTCTACAGCTTTGTGTTTTGAGGTGTATGTTCGTTGTTGTGGTAAGAGCTGAGCAGAGTTGGTTCAAATGATATTGCTGTGAATCCACCGTACAACAGATCTGCATTCACAGAAATGTGTCTCTTACTCAAAATGTGGTAAGAAAGGGAGGAAATTGAATTTACTTACTGTGGTTATGGAGGTCTGCAGGGAAGTGGATCTATGGGGTGCAGTCCTTGGGCTCTGGGTCTTTAATGTCTTTCTCTTTTTCAAACTTGGTGTCAGATGTTGTAAGTTAATTTATTTTCCTATTAGTTTTTGCTAATGACACTAAAACCTTTTTTAAAAGCTTTCCTAATTAATGATCTCCTTGCTCACAAACAAAAGCTATATTGTCTTTGAGGAGTGCCTGAATATTTTAAGGCAAAGGGCTGTTGGTAGGTTTTATTGCCTCATGAATGTAGGGTCAGCAAACCTATTATTTGCCAGAGTTAATTTGTGCTGGGTTATTGACTGACTGGGTTGTTCAGGATATCTGACTCTTGTAAAAGTGACACGCATCTCAAATTGTAATTTTAGTCTTTGTGCTCTAGTTGCACAGTGCCACAATATTTAGCTAATGAAAGAAGAGAAACAGTTGTACAGAGGCAGGTATTTAACTTCAGGCTTGTGACACTAGGGGAAATAAGACAGTCATTACTCTTGATATTCCTTCTTTCTAACACTGAATGTTTTAACTTTCCTTTTGATAAGGAGGGGGAAAAAACAGCTTTCTACAGTCATAAAGACGTGTAAAAATGAGGAAGATACTTTGGGTTTGCAGAAGTGCCTGATTAGGCTTTTCAGATGGCTCTGGCTGAGTTCAGTGCTCCTCTACCAAGGTGAACTTAGGCCACTTGCAGCGAGCTCAGCAGCACTGAAATAATGTGGCTAACACCAACTCCCGGTAGGGAAGTTGAAGAGCATAGTTTTGTATATAACTCTTTGAACGTCACGGTGCAAACAGACGCCTTGCACTCTCCAAACTGGAAGCACAACATAGATAGTAAAACTAGCAGTTGGTTTTAAAAATTAGATAGGAAGCCATCCCTTCTGTGCTTACAATTCAGGGATGAATTGCAGTCCTGTAGAATCATTGCTGCTTCTGTGTTTCCAAGTATCCACTTGCATCACAAATCTGAGCCACATGTCTTTGTGGGGTAGAATGCTGGCTGCTCTAAAACATAGTCCTTTGCTATAAACCAGCCTTCAAACACGCAACAGCAAGCCAAGAAGTCTCTTGCTGTGTCATGCCTTCCAAACTTCAGTCGAGAAGCAGGTCCTAAGCAGAATCCAAATTTGCACCAGTCAGTCATGACCTGTACTGTGGGGCTTGGAAAATACCCAGTTGTTCTGCAGGGTGTACTGGGAAATGGGATGTTTCTGTGTAGGAAGTTCAAAGGGGTGGTGAGCATGATCGTGTTGTCCCCATGTTTTCCTGGTCATGTTTTTCACTATGCCCAAATATGTTACTGCTTAGGGTGAAAGTAATGCATTTCTCAAGATAACCTTTACCTTGTTCTAGGCTGATAGAAACAATTAAAAGTTATTCTAGAGTGTGCTGGATCTTCTGCAAATCCAGGGTACAAAAGTTTGTCTGTAGACAGCCCAGTCACTTCATAGTAAAAGATAGACAGATATTCTGAATCCAGGGCTCCTGAGCAGATGACAGTCTAATTCTTTGCTTCATTTTCAGTGAGGTCTGTCCTTTGGTCCTCTGCAGTGGATGTTATTACATAAGAAGGGACAAGCATCTGATAGTGGTTTAAGACATTGGGTCTAGGAGTTTCACTGACTGCCATAGCAGTTCTGAGGACAGTATCTAAGAAACTGAAGCATCCATGATTATTTAGCTGAGATGCACATGGTCTCTGTCATGATTGCTTTATAAATAATTATCCCATCTTTCCTAAATTATTTTAACTATTTTTTGTGGGTGTATAAGCCTTTTAAACTGGAAATCCAAAAGCTGGCTCTCTTTATTTTCTCATGAAATTGTAGCCAGAGCAGTAAATTCATAGTTAAGCGCTTACTCATGGGCTACTGTATTATAAATAACTCTTCACCTTGGCCCTGTTTCTCCAGCTATTATTCACTGTGAGTAGTACTCATGATCACAGAGTAGCAGAGAAGTAAACGATTCTGCTATCATTACTCACAGCTTTAGTACCCTGGCACATCAGGAGGTCTGTTTTCAAAGGAGGCACTGCTCTCCTGGAGGAGAAGTAACAAATGTTCTTGCCTGGTAGGAGTATATCTGCAAAAACTACCCCAAGGAATGGCTACTGAGTCAGTGCTCTCACAAATCAAAGCAAACTGGGGAGGGACTACAGGTGTACAGTTGGGATACTTGGAGTGGACATGCCTGAAAGTGTTGTTATGGTTTACCCTTCTAGAAGTGCAAAGCTGGCAGGGAGATTATGATCACTGATGGGAGAGCCATCACTTCATCCCTCCTGCTTTCTCCTTGCTATTACACTGCTTTGCTTTCAAAGTGTAAATTAACTTAAAGGTTCAAAGCTTTTGGGAAAGATTCCAGAGCGAAGGTCATCTTTTCTGGGTGGTTTACTGCCTGTCCTGTGTTTGCCCACATCTCCAGTGTTTACCAGCTGAGGGGGTTTATGAAATTTTGATGTAGGAATTAGGTTGTTGCTCATCTTGTACCTTCTTGCTCATATTATTGACAGTACCGCTGAACTGCTTGAGGCAGATAGTATCTCAGTGATCACTGTGCTGTTTCAGCTCTCCACTGCTGACAACATCAGAAGTGTTTTAACAGGGTTTTAATGGGCAGCCTCTGTAGCTCCTCGGAGGGTTGCAAATAGCTGCTGTGAAAAACCTTTTCTGCCGCTCTGAGCTGACATGCCCTCCTTTCCTCATCCAGCTGCTGCCTGTTCACATGGCTGCAGCACTGCTGACAAGTCCTTCTGATTTGGGCCGTGCACTGTGGGGACCATGCATGTTCCTGCATCTTTTGGGTAAGCTGTGAAGAGTAACAACATGGTTGTGAAACCACTGGGAAAAGCAGCATGAGGAGATGGGAACCCAAACTGTGTTCAGAAATCCCCTCTTCTCTGTTAGCTCTTTCAGAGGGTAATCGTACAAGTTACACTCACGTCCAATGCAGTGTTCTGTTCCTCACAACACTTCCAATGATATCCCAGAGCAAGAGTTAACACTTTTGAAGAAAACAACCTTTATTTTTTTCACAGAAAACTAACAAAAAGGGATTTAAAAAAATCACTATTTCTCAAGACAAAGCTTTGATTTGATAGCAGCAGTTTCTAGCTGACTGGTTGCCTTGCTCTGCTTGTTACCAGAAATGAGGCTCTGCTCTTGAGCACAGCTTTCTTTGGGCTATGTAAAAGCTTTCTCCTCCCTGTTTTGCTTAATATAGCTATAATGTGCCCTTTATCACACTTCAACTTGAGTAATCCCAGTTTAGAAATAGTGCATAATACCCATGGGAAAAAGCACTAGAAATGTACAGTATAGAAAACGTACAGATGAAGCTCAAAAGATCCACTGACATGTAAATTTAATTAAAAAATTAGGGTTTTCAATGGGGGTTTGTGTCTTCAGTTTCCTGCTTTCCAGGAGTTCTTCACAAAAAGTGTTTCTTTTTTGCATTCTTGGTGAAAAACCCACGGAGGGATGTTAGCATCCCCCAGAAAAGTAACTGTTCTGTGTCACAGAAACAAAAAAATACCCCAAATATGTAGACTTGAAATAAGGAAGAAAAATACTCACTTTCCTGTTCGATTTTGAAGCTCTTTTTTAACAAAAGTTAAACTTTCCACTAACCAGCATTGCATTAAAAAGCGTGTCCTGACTGCATGAATAAGCTTCCTTTTCACTGCATGTGCAACTTTAAGGTATTTCTGTAGAAGGCATGTGAGATTGGATATAATAGCTAAACTGGTGAGTGGGCAAGCAGAGGAAGAGCCAACAGCCAGGGGAAGAGGCAGGCTATAAATAGGGCTCATTACATAAAGCATCACTGTTCAAAGAGGATTCTGCCTTAAATAAGAGAATCCCAAAGTTTTCCTGAAAATCTTATGAATTGCTCCATCTACTGCATGTTTAAAGGAAGAAATCCCCAGCAACAAACCCCCACCTTCCCTGGCAGGGTTTCCTGGCCAGGAGTGTGCCATGCAGAGCAGCCTGGCGCAGTGAGGGTTACTGCAGGCAAACACAAATGTGCTAAATCCAGGGATTCTCCTCTGCCCTTGGTCCAGAATCCTGAGTCAAAAGTAAAACTTGAATTTCTTAGCTACTAAAAAATCTAAAGGTCTTTGAAACTTGCCAGGATTAAATGTTTTTCTGCGCTCTATTCTTCTATCTGCTCTTCTTTCAGCAAACCCAATCACAAGCTGAACTACTTAAGTGTCAGTGTATTATAAGAGCAACTTCTGCTTAATACCCATTATTTCAGTTTTTAATGCAGTAAAGGCAGTGGCTTTTGTGGTGCTTTCTTAAGACTAAAGCAACTGTTCAAAGGACCAAATCCTAAGCTTAAGGGAGAGAGAAAAACCCCTTGTTCGTGGAATTTCAGCCCCTTGGTAAATGGAGGAGCTGTTCAGAGCAGAGCTCTGACTTTCACACTTCTTTCTGCCTTCAAGCTTGTGGGTTCTGCTGTGAGTTGCAGCACTGAAAACCACTGTGGTTTTTGTTTCTCTAACTTCATTAATAAAAACAATTCATCAGTAGCTGATGCCTTTCAGAGTGGTTTTTCCCTGAGTCAGCTTACTGGGGAAGAGGTTCATTATAAATTGTAATTAGAAAAAGAAAAACAATAGGCAAAAAAAAAGCTTCTGATGTGGCAGACTTCTCTTAACATAATGTCTCAACCTAGTTTATTTGCAGAAACATGCAGCCAAAATGCTGTAATCTACTTTATATACATTGTTCAATGGATGAAATGGCAAAAAAACCCAAAAAGAGTTTCAAGTTCTCTATGAGCAAGAGCAGAACTTGCTTGGGGATTATCTGTTTTAAATTCCAGAAGTTACTATCAAAACAGGAATTTCTAAGATGTACTAACCTCATCTTTGGAATTACAGAATTAGCAGTATTTGTTTGACAGCACACTTGAAGTGGGAGAGCGTTATAATCAGCTCTATGTTCATGTGAGGTTTCCTATGCTGCATGCGTTACGTATCCATACAGCTTGTACCACCCCTGGGTTAGACCCATACGTATACCTGCTTGTTAATGACCTGCAGCAGTCATCTTCTAGGGCTTGGTGTACCTAGTGTGTTGCCAGCTTCGGAGCCATTAACAAGAGCTGAATGTGCTTATCCCTCTGCGCTTCACCTTCCCTTCCCACCTCCTGTCTTGCTTGAGCTGCAACAAGTGACTTGTCATGCAGCTGTGGTGTGCTTCCAGATGATGGTGACAGTGTGTGGTGTTCCTTTCTGTTGGGTTTGATCTTGGTTGAGGGAAGAAAAGGGAGCCCGTGCTGGTTTGGGCTTATTATTATGCATATTGTTTGTCACCTTTGTTGGTTCAGTTGATGCTTTGAAGTTAGTCTTGCATTAGTGTTGTGCCTCAGGCAAAATTGTTTACTGCTTCAGTGTTCATGTTATTTCACTTGCTTTTATGTTCACTTCTATTTCATAGCTTTGCTCTGCCAATTTGGATATAATTGTATGAAACTTGGCTTTAGGTTTTATCCTGTAACTTTTTCTTACAGGATCCATCCTTTACCATGAAGAAAGAGTTGTGTGAATAAAAGGCATTGGGCCAGCCTTGTTATTGCTGAGCTTCCCATTAACAGAAAGGGAATATTTTTATTCTGGTTTCCAAAGATGTAGGCAAGGTCAAAACCAATTAGAAATCAGAGCCACATTCATTCAAAAGGGTGAATCTGATGTAATTCTGCATCTTCATCTGGGTGTGTTATGTGATTTCAGTGAGTCTGTAATGATCTGCCTAACCGAGCAGTTTTGCACACAGCAAGAGCCATACAGGGAGATTTAAAGGATGACTGCATCACACTCCTACCCAGCTTTGCCCTTCTTCTCCGAGGTGGAAAGGCGGTGGGGGAGGCAGGGCAGAGGCCACCAACACAGCTGGCAGTGCTGTCTGAGGCTGAGCAGAAGATTGCAGTTTCCTATTGCTCTGTCAGAGTGAGCAGGATGCAGGTGTCAAACAAATACATTTTTATCCTGCATGTCTGGATTAAGGCAAGGTACTGCACAGCCAGTAAAGGGCACTTCCTTGCTTCAGGGTTGAAGAGTTCCCCCACACTAGACCCTGTGTGTAACTCTCTAGGTTAATTCCCCTAAAATAGTTTTCAAACGTGGCATGTGCTGCTTCAGCACATGAAGCAAGTGTAAGCTGCAAGGTGGTAATGAGAAAAACAACAGAAGAGGAAATCTCCCTGTGCTTCACTGCGAGGGCTTGTGTGTTACCTGTGAGATACATGTGCTGCCCTGAAGCATCTCCTGTATCTGCCCAGCAGCTCAGGGAGGCTGTAGGGTATGGAGCTGTCCTGGGCACAGCACCCGTCATCTGTAGTGCTGGGTGGCCAGCTGAAGGCCATGCTTGACAGAAGACAGCTGAGATGCTGGTTCATGCATTGTATTACCCATTTTTATTTATGGCCTTATTCTGAAGTGTTTAAAATATATGAACAGTGATGTATTTGAATCTTAAAGTCACTCCACTACTAACATGCCTTTGAGAGTTTTCATTACAGTGTGCTTAGGTAGGAACAAATTGGCCTTGTAGAAAAGTGTAGGGAAGTTGACATGTGGGATGCTTCTTCAGCAGGGTTTTGCAGCAGGAGGCAGTAGGGCTGGAGTGTGGCTGCATCCTGCCCCTCCATGGAGGTAACACTTCCCTTACCAGTTATTTAGCTTCCAACTAGAGCTAGTCCTGGGGCAGTCAGGTACAGAATATTGATGCTTGATTAATGATGCCTCTGGCTTTGACAGAGGGGAGGGTGTTCCTGCTCCTGCTCCAGCCGTCTCAGCAGGCTCCTGGGGAAGCCTTTGCCATTGCTGCCTGTCCTTCAGTGAGTAGAGATAGGGTGACTCATCCTGCAAGTGTTTGTAATCACATGCTGCAGAGGTTTTTAGGCAAATTTTGTTTAAGCAATTGTCAGATGAAAACTATCAAAGCTCAGCTTTGTTCCTATAAGTCTCGGAATATTCGTCATAGGTTAACAGGGATGAAAGCAGTCATGTGTAGCAAAGCCACACTGCTGGGCTCTTGTGCTCAGGAATTCAGAAGGAAATGAGTATCATCTCTCTTTCATTTACTTTCATTACTGTATCTTCCTTTATTTCCATGTGCTGAGGTCTGGCAGGCTTTTGAACTAGCCAGGTCATTTCTAAAATGCAGTATTTACCCTATGCCACATATTACAAGTCTGCATCCTCAGTGACAGAATTGATTCAGTTGGTGCTGCTGCACTTTTAATGTTACCTTTTATGTTCATGTTTGTTCCAACAGAGTGGCCACTAGCACAGACGACTTGAACTTGTATCACCCGCAAACTGACAACGCTGGAGCCACCAGTTTGTCATTATCCCTACTAGTGTATCTGATTTAATTTTGTGACAGTGGATTAATTCTTAAAATTGCAGTGCTTTTTGGTCGTTAATGGTCAGTAAATGATTCCGGGAGGGGGCGGGGGAATGGAATTCATCAGTTTTGTAGTCATTTTAATTCTTCTAGTTTTAAGTTGTTCTATAAATATGTCTTTATGGATGTAGTTTTACTAGCTTAAAAACATCTAATTGAAAACAGTTGCTTAAATCTCTTTGGATCAAGAAGGCAGTAATAAGCAAAGAGAGTATCTTATCCCTGCAATCCAGAAACGCTTAGTGACTGGTATACTCGGTGCATGTGTAATCAGCTTCTTGTTTCATCTAAAAACCTTAGCTCTCTTGGTGTGATTTAGTACCTCACCAGCAGCATGGTTTTCCTTGTCTCGAAGATTATCAACTAGTGAAACAAAATATAAACCAAAATGGCACAACATACAGAAATGGCTTTAAAAATACTGAATTAGTTTTTACTATCTTGGCATGTGTATAATGTGTTACCTGGAATAGCACCAGGCTGCCAAAGAAAAAAAGCATTAGATTTGCCTTCTTGTTAAGATTTTGTTGCACATCATGTGATGTTATTCTTATGACTTAATGTTTGTATCAGGCAGGACTGATCTCTGCTGTTTTGTAAGGTACCCAGCAGACGAACCCGTAGCTCTTAGGTGAGGTCAGCCTGTGCATTTACCTATTAATGCTGCTTGTGACTCCAAAACCGATGAGCTCCAAGGGATAAACACTTAGATATGCATACCTGTCCTTTCTGAAATAGCTATATTCTGAGGATTGGGTTTGGTTGAGGGGTTTGTTGCTGTGATTTGGGTTTGGTTCATTGTCTACTGTTTGTTTAATGTTGGAAATTCAGGTCCTTTCAAGCTTAGGAGATGTAATGACTGTAGACATCATGCATGATAGTGAAATACTCCAATTATTTGGAACACTCTGGGTTATGTTGGTAGTTCATTGAAACAAGACATTATTGATGACCACTCTGGTTGCTGGCCCTTTTTAAAAGGCTTACACCTGCATCCCTCTGGCTTCAAATCTGGTACCATTTTCCAGAGTGATCCTTAGAAAGCACTCTGAAAAACCTCAGATGTCTATAAATGATATGGGGTTCATTGCCAAGCCAGGAAGCAAGGAAAAGAAAGCCAGTCTGTGCTGGTGGAGATGGAATCAAAACCACAGATCTTTCTTCATGCAAGTGGGAAGTAACATAGGTTAACTTACATGGTCATCAGTGATCACTGCTTTGAAGACTTGGGTTCAGATGACCAGGACTGTTCCCATGCTCAGTTATAATGTCTCATTAGGAGTCATAAGTAATAGAGGTGATAATTTCATAAATCACAAGTACACATCAAAATGTGCCCTAGATTGCATGGATCTTATTCCTTACTGCCTAAACAGGCAAACTGTCTCATGGACTTTCATGGAGGAATACACCCCTCTGCAAGCTTTGTTATTTTCCTTTTTATTCATTTTATTTCTAAATGGCAAAGAATTTCATACAACTTTATTTATCCTAAGTACTAAGGAGATGTGGTAGGATCATGTCTTGCAGGCTGGGCAGGCTGCCTTCCCACAGTCTGAAGGAGCACACACTTGTGCAGCTAGAGCATCTTATTCTTTGTTCAGGGCTTGAAACGCAGTGAGAGTTCAACCCCTGAAATTCCTTTTCTGAGTCTTTTTGATAAGCAAGTAGCACTTCACACAAGCCCATTGTTAAAAATCACTTGCTGTTTGGTGCAGAAGAAATGCGTAAGTGTATTCTAAAAGCCATCCATTACCAAAAAATAATCAAACATCATTTTTTTCTTGTACATTTGTGTCATTCTGTGAATCAGAAACACTTTATGTACTAAGGGCAATGTGCTTTGCTTTTGGAATTCCTGAGTTTCACTAAAACCCTGGGGCATAGTTGGTTCAGGAGACCTGAGGTGACCTGTAAATAGGAGCTGCTGTGTCCCTTTGCTGCTTAGTAAGATCATTTTAGAGAGAAATTGAAATACAGTGTCCAGATACAATAGAACATTTTAATCCAGAGAGAAGAGCAGTATTTTTATATTAGCTGATCTATGGAAAGCACATTCAGACACTAATTATTTCTCACAGCTCTCCTCTGAGAGAAGGATGGGCAATGTCCTCTCTTTCAGATGGCATTCCCGAACCCTAAGAAACCCCTTGAGCAAGCAGGGCGAGAGCTGAAGAGTTCCTATATAGGCATTGGCAGGCACACAGCTTTGAATGCTGAGCTCTCTCTGCAGGCAGGAAAGGTGTAGGAGAAAGTAGGATCCTTTTTGCAGATTGTTTTGCTTTTGTTCGTATGCTGTCTCGGTTGTGACTTCAAATAAAGGCTTTAGTTTTTCTCCTAAATCCCAATGATTGACTGTCTATAAACATGCTGACAGTCTCAAAAATAATGATGGGAAATGTGCTCGCTCTGAGTGTGTGTGTTATGTCCAACAGAAAGAAGTTAGTGTTGTGTTTAAGCAGCTGGGCTACTGTCTTACCAGGGTTCCCTTCTTTGGTCTTCCCCGGCCTTCCTATGGGATCTCTTCCTTCAGTTTAAGGTAGCTTAAAATTAAGAATCCTTCTGGGCATTGTCCTAAAGTTGGATTAGTTTCTAAAATCTAAACGATTCCAACCTCTGCAGGAGAGCAAGTGTGGATCTCTTTCCTCTTCCTTTCTCTGTGGGTGCAGTAGGATTATAACCCTCCCCTGCCTCTGCATTGCAAGTCATGTCTGTCCAGAGCAGCAGAAGTGCAAGGGCTTATTTTATTGCACCACTTTTGATGATGCCTTTGGTTTTGGAACTGCAGAGGTAATGGCAAGAGCTTTATCCTTGGCACAAGTCAAGGTGCAGACTTAGAGTTGTGGGTCAGTTCTGATGGAAGAAAGATGGAACTGTTTTCCTACTGATGGGATGTCGAGCAGAGGGCTGCTGCTAGCTTGTGTTGATCATGTGAAATGCAGAGTGAAGTTCTTGCATCAGCTGGGGATTTTGTGGAATTTGCCTCCATTTGACAGGGTTTCCAGATGGAAAGGAGCAACTGTCTGTCTCTGTACAGTGCCATTTTCATTTACTTTAAGTGAGTTTGAGTTTGGGGCAGGGGGTCTGCTGCTTTGCTTTCACTGGCATGAAGACAGATGTTATTTCACCGGGCTATTGGAAGCTTTTTCTCATCCTGCAGTTCTGTTGTAGGTGCGCATCTTTTGAACAAAGACAAATTCCATTGGAAGTGTTATAAAGTTAGGTGCATTTTCAGTTATTTTAATGAATCCTTATTTTTCTAGCACAGTAGGTTAGAAATGTGTTAAAGCTAGTGGTAAAGTAATTTATGAAGGCCAAATGGAGTTCAAAAGGTTCAGATATACAAGTTCAGTTCCAGAATCATTTGGATCTTCACACCTCAGTGTCCCAGTAGAGAAATTGGATACTGAGTTTTTACAGGTTTTACTGTAAAAACTGAGCCCTCCAGAACTTCAGAACTAATGGATTTTGCAGAAATGATTTGACTACCCTGGATGTCCATTAGCTGTTTTGCTTTTCTGCCTTTGCTGGAAACCTAAATGGCTTTTACTTGCACTTTTTCTACTAGTTATATGTTTGAAAGAGACGTCTTTTGTATTACAGTAGCCGGTAGGAAAAAAGGATGTACTCAGAAATTGTCAGAGCATTTAATCATAGTCTGTCCTAACTAGAATTTAAACTGTGTGTTGTCAAGAAAGTTTCCATCTGTAGCATACCAATCCCAAGCTGACTACATGCAGTTTTAATCTTCTGACTCTTGAATTCATTCTTTTTCATGTGGCTTTGGTGGTGTTAAAATTTAATCCTCAGTAGTTACATTGTATTAAGTCTATATTTCTCTCCTTTCCTTGCATGTCCTACTTTATTACTGCCAATGGATTCTGAAATACCCTGAAAATCTGTGGTTTCTAATATGGGGATGGTTGATAAAATGCCTTTCTACCAAATGGGTAGTTCAAGAAAGTTTTCTCTCTTATTTGTTGAGCTGTTTGATACTTAGCAAAATTTAATACCTTGTAATATACTATTCCTATTAGAGGGGCATGTTTTTGATGGGAAGCTCTCAAAACTATCTTGCTTGATTTAAAAGCATTTTGTGTCCAGTTCATCACATATTACTCATACTGGTTTTATCTATATTGCATCATGAATGAGAGTTAATTTTGTGTACTAATATTAAAAGCAATTTCTATATTGCAAATGGAACAGACTAAGAAAACAATAGAAAAACCTATAGATTTTCAGGTACATGTGACAATTCTGGAAGTTTTACACATGGAAAAACTGACTGGCATAACAGCAGAGGAATGGTGAAACCACTTCCATTTTGGAAGAGAAGGGGGATAGGATGGGTGTGTTTCCCCATGTCAAACAGCACTTGTGAGGAAGGTAGGGTTTATTTTGTGGTGGAAAATCTAATCTTTCCGAGACCACTTCTCTTGGGTATCAGTCTGAAGTCTGCTTCATATTGGGAGATTGGCATGAAATCCACAGCACTTAAGAGGATAGAGGCCTTTGTCTCCAAACTGTACATTTTTTTTGGAACTATAAAGGCAGTGGAACAAGAAGTGGTTTTAAGAATATAATGTTAAGATCCAACCCTGTAATCCTTTCTCAAGTAAAAATATGTCATAGATCAATGTTATTGATTCATCTCTTTTTTTCCATGTGTTTTAGAAGATTCACTTAAAAACAAGGAACTCTATTATATTTAACTAATGATCAAAGAATTAAAAAATAGATTAATTAGAAGGGCCTACTCCAATTAGCCAGAATGACATCTTCTGGTTCCTTTGTAGGCACCATTTGATTCTGGGAGAAGCATCAGAGACTTGAGAAGTGTTGTGCTTGCTCAGTACTATGAGATATTTGAAGCCCTTCTGTCCTTCTTTCAAATACTGGAGAAGGATGGATAATAAATATAAGCAAAGCACGGGAGCAAAACAGGGCAAGGTTAGGAAGGGAAGGAACTGGGTGAGAGAAGAGGTGATGCAGGGAGCTGCTGGGTGGGGGATGGCTCTGTGGGTACATATGTTCAGTTTACAGGCAATGGGACAGAAGAAACAAAGTGAAGAGGATGAGGAGGAGTTGAAAGGAATGAAAAGACAAGAGATTTATTCAGTAAGTAAATTAGAAATTATATCAGATAACTAGACAAGAACAAGAGCAGATCCCTGACTAATGTAAGTTGTTCTGGCACCACTGACTTCAAATCAGTCTACACCAACTCATGACCTGACCAGACTGGCTGAGCTGAGACCAGAGACTAATTCTTTAATCCGGACTTCCTTGCTTTGTGTACTTAAATCTGACGTTTTCAAACATGGTAACTTAATATGCAACAAAAACAGAATCGGCATAGGTACTTCCAAGGAGAGGAGTGATAAAAAAGATTGGATGTCTGGTGCTCAGTGATCTTCGATGTCAGAGGATCGCAGCTGTTAGTTTATAAGTTATAATGAACATGGCTACTTTTATCTTGAATGAACTACATATTCTGGCTGATGAATATTGACATGATTGAAGTGAGATGACATAGATTTTAATCAGTTGAGGTTCTGGCTCAATATGTGCGGTTCTAATTTGCTTTGTTCTACCTTAACATATTAGATTTCTTGCAACAATATTAATGATTTAGGGAAAAATACATGTATTTGGAGAATATGTGAATACTTTGATATCTATCTGTCTCTCCATCCGAACTGCCCAGTGTCGGCAGCCACACTCTCTGCTTCCCAAGAAGGACCATAGCCTCTGACGCTTTAGAAGTCAGTTTTAGTCCTCAGAAAAATAGAAACACACAAGTATTTCTTCTGTTTGCATTAAGCTATGGGGAAAGCAGTGCCTCCTGAATCGCCAGGCAGCTTTGTGCCTGGCCCTCGTGGTTTACTGAGCTAAGGCCCCTTACCAACATACACAAAGAACTAAGAATTTTCTGTTTCTTAAATGACGCATTTTGATGGTCAGTTTGTTGGCCAAACGCTGATACACTTCCATTCAGATGTAAAATGTAGAGCAAATGATGTGCAGCATATTGCTGTGGGATGCATTTTTGTGTCTGTGGAGCAGTGTAATGCTTTGGCCATCCCTCCTCCATTTCTGTTAAGGCACCTCCTGAAGTCAAGCTAAAGCTGCTTTTAAAATGAGCCAGCATCACTTGGATGTGGGTGAGGTGCAGCAATTTGGGAATTGCTCCCAGCTGGTGGAGAAATGATTTCCAAGCGAGCTGGGTGGCTCTTTAACTGCTCTTCCCAGTAGAAATAAGCTAAAATACATCGAAATTGTTGCTTTGACAAATAAGCTAATGAGCCACTCAAGTTGCTTTATGTATCGAATGTAGCTGCTTGACAGTTATTATTATTTTCTAATTATATTAAGTTATAAATTATTAACAAGTGTTTAATTTTAGTCCAAACAGATCCAACAAAAGGGATTTGTCCAGTTATGAATTGCAGCAAAATACAAAATGGTTGAGCTTTTAGTATATGCAAACTTGGAGACCCTGGTTATTTCTCCCTCTTTCAACAGCCAGTCATGAAACTTTCTTGACCTTTTCACCTTTAAACTTTAGTTGAACTTGGAATGAAGACTTGTGAATTGTGGAGAGGGGAAGAGGAAAAAGAGCAGGGGTGGGGGCTGGAGGAGGGAGAAGGTCTGATTATATGTTACCGTAACAGTAATACTAGCAAAATAATCCTCCTCTTGTGCATGAGTGTCTGCTACTGCAAGCTTCGGGGTAATAAGCTCACATGACATGCCTAGAGGCTAATGCTGGCCTATGCTTTTTCCCTTCTTTTTTTTCCTTGTACATATTTAAACAAAGGCTGATTATCCAAACAAGAATTTGGACTGCATCAACTGGACCAGTTAAATTATAGTTAGTAAAACTTGGCACCTTGGGAGCTTGGAATGTTACAATTACAGCTGGATCCTCATTTGTTAGGCAGCCTCACAAAACAATAAAAGTGGAGATTTTTATCTTTATAGGACACAGCTTAACTCTTTGAATACAGAGGACTAAGTGCCAAATGTTATAGTTAGAGCTTAGACATATTATTCCAAGCCAATAAATGTGATTAAACAGTTGTATCCATGCTCTATAGGACACAGGGCAAAGGGAGCTGCTTTGCCAGCACTTGGACAGATGCTGTGGCACTTGTAGCGAGCGTTCATTACCCTCCAGGATTTCTCTTGAGATAAGGAACAAGAACACAACAAGCAGTTTGTTGTTTGATCTCACTTATCTTGTGCTGCCCTTTTGACAGAACCACTGTGGTTTTGTTGTAATTTCTCTTCTTCCTCTACTTCCTGTTGCTATGAAAAACACTTGTGTCTGTGTGGGATCTCCATGGTCCCTGGAGCTGGGTCTGGTTTGCACCTCTAGGATGAACTGGAAAACTGTCTTCAATGCTGGCTTCAAATTATTAGCAAATTCTTCACTCTAACCCACCAAGGCCACCAGGATTGGTTCTCCCCATCACCATCCTCGTGGGGCTCATCTGGGCTGGGTAGGTTGTAGAGGATGTGCAGTTCCATTTCATTTTAACATACTGCTGTTGACCGTTCCAGGCTCGTTTTCCCTTCTCTGGTCCTACAGAGAGCTGGCTTTGAGTAATCACTTGCAAAGCCAAACTTTGGCTTTCTTGGTTGTGTAATATATAGCTCTGGTTGCCAATCAGAAAATGAAAGTTCTCTTCCTCAAATTAAACAGAGAGTCCTTATCATTAACCTAGAACAAATCAATGCCTTTGCATTAATTCACATGGAGCAGAGCCAGTTTACAGCTCTCCCTGATCTGCCTGGGGGAGGGTTGTCCATAGGTTTATCTCAGCTTCTTTTTTAAGCAAGTGTTTATTGCTTCCATTTTCTGAAAGCCTTATTGAGTTATAATGATTGAAACATAAGCAGTCAAGACAATCCAGTATGTCTGCAGAAGCCCACCAGCTAGATAATGTTAACCAGCCTATACCAGGAGTTTTATCCTTTGTCTTCTTTGCAGAGTATAAAAGCAAGCTTTCATTAAGGTGTGAAAAACTTTGTTTCCTTTGTTGTGATAGTTTCAGTGTGTTTCAGTGTTCTTTCGTCTCAGTAGTGATAACTAGTTTGAATGACATGTGATTCTGCCATCAGGATACTATGGGAGTTACAAGAGCAAGCAGTAGGTAGTTTTGAATGGAAGGACATTTAGTTTTCTTGCATTGAAAACTGAGAAGTTAAAGATTCTTAATCAAGATAAACTTGCAGATTCATAAGGTGCAGCTTAGGCTGGGAGGAATGATACCAACTGGAAATAAGAAAGACCTAAGGAAAAATTGTGAGTTAATGTTTACTCTTTTATTACTGCTTTAATCTAGTGACTTTACAACATGACCTTTTAAATTGTGGCTGGTTTAAAAAGGTGTATTTGTGTGCTGCAGGCCGTAGAAAGTGCTGGTGGGTGCAGAGCCTGTCTGCTCCTAAGCTCTAGGCTGGGCCAGCTCCATGCTCAGGACAGACCCAACACAAGGGCTTTATAGTCAAACACTCGAAGTTTTCCATGCTTGTAGCTCAAGGGAGAGCTCTCTCTGTCCCCAGGACTTGGGGCAACAGCCACTTTCCATAAAACTCTTGTTTTTTGTTGGAGACTGTTGAGCCTAAAGGAGGAGGAACCAAAACCTGGATTCTAAGGGCAAATGTTTTCACCTCGTGTTCTTTGAGTGTTACCTGCTGTGTGTTTGGGAGGCAATCAAGGGTTTCTTCTTCTGTGGGAAGGAGTCCGATTCTTGCTCTGTGCTCCCGCTGTCATCTGCTTTTAGCCACACCATTGAGAAGTGGGGATGCCCCAATTAGTCTTCTGCATGATGATATTTAATTTCAAGCAATGATATTTGGCTTCTGGCCAGAAGAAATCCTTTATTTATTACATCTGCTGTCCTTGCTTTTTTTTCTGTATTGAATAGACTCACCTCATGCCATAGTGAGATGATTGAAATAGTGCTTTGCTGATTTAAGGGACCCAGGTTTACAACCTAGATAGGAATGTCTGAAGTACCTGGAATACCCATCAAGAGAATATCCTTGGTAGTAAACTAGAAAAGAAAGGTTAGCTGATCCACTAGGTATTGCAGATGAGATGATCACGTAGCTGTTGACAGAGGGAATCTAAAATTTCAGAACCTGTCTTCAGACAGTCTGAATGTATTTTCAGCTGCCAAGAAGAAGTCAGCAGAAATGATCCATGGATAAATGAGAGCAACATGCAGCATCTGCAGGAGACAGTTTCAGTACAGCAGCCTTGCTTTTCAACTAGTTTCTAAAACATTAATTAAGAACCGTCTTGGATCAGACTGTAGGTAGCCAATACTGTATTCAGCAATGATTCCCTCTTGTAATGTCTCTCATCTGTGGTCTTACCTAATTCATCTTTTCTTTTTCTCTCCTCCGCTGCTCAGTAGATTTATTCCTGGATGAGCAAGGGAGTGAAGGAGAGGAAGCAGGACAGGACTTAGTTACCATTGCAGAGCTCCTTAGGAACTGTAGTTCCCACTCTCTTCCTTTTTCTTTCTTGCATCATGAATTTATTGTGAATTAATATTAACTTTAACCTTAAAACAATTCTGGTTAAATCACAGAGCAAGTAAAGAAGCAAGTTCATGGTGTAAGAGTCAAAGTGAGAAGAGGTCCTCAGTAAAATTTCATCAGACAGAGCTATACTTGGGAAAGAGTAATTCTCATAGAGCATGAGTCATAAACACCATTACAAAAAGGAGACACTGCTCCTCATTCTAATCTGATGTACTGTAGCTTCTGCAGGAGACCAGGAGACAACCTCCGTGTTACAGACACTCTCAGGCTGTTTGCTGTAAAGAATGTTTTAAGTCAGTCATGGGAGTCAAAAGAGACAACTTTTCACAAAAATGACCCTTATTTAAGAAAAAAGAATTGATTTTGAACTATTTTGTTGCTGAAGCTATTGCTGGCAAAAGCCACTCCTGATGCTCCAGATGCATTATAACAAAGAGTTATTTTCAGTTTATTTATTTTTAATTAATATTACATATTATCAAATAGTTTCCTTAAAAGAACCACTTGAAAAGTTGCCTTTTTATCTGTATTTTGATTTTTCAGGACTGGTCAGTGCACACACACAGATAGCTGTAAACCTTCTGAGGTTAACAGAGATGCAAGTGGTCCAGGGTTTATTTAAATCAGATTTCTCAGTCCAGTCAGAGTCTCGGGT
Source organism: Melopsittacus undulatus (assembly GCF_012275295.1). Taxonomy (NCBI): domain Eukaryota; kingdom Metazoa; phylum Chordata; class Aves; order Psittaciformes; family Psittaculidae; genus Melopsittacus; species Melopsittacus undulatus. Next base: position 2,286,666 of record NC_047539.1, read on the forward strand.
GGATGGAACAGCAGCCAAGTCTGTTGGTTCTTGTGGCTGTTTGTTGGTTTAATTAAAGAAGCTTAAAAAGAAGGGGGGACATTCCATTTAAATGTGGGTATCTCTGATAACAACTCTGTAATTTATCTTTTTCTCTCACAAATTGTGTTTGGAATAGAGGTTTACATAGATGGCCATAGCCGAAAATAATACGGAAATTCTATTTATGCCCCAAGTTAAGAATTCCCATCACTGGCAATTCTTAATTTACTTCTTCATCTGATTTCTGATGGGAAAAATCTAATTGCTTTTGTACTGGAAATAAAGTTGATTGAACTCGGAATTTTTCCAGTGGCTCAAAAGGTTATTTCCCAAGCAGTGCTCTTTACAAACTGCAGTGGATTTTAGTTTATCTGCTTCCTTCAGCAGATAAATGTTCAACATGAATATACGCAGAGAAAGATAGCCTCCTCATATTACTGTGTTAGCCATATTGATAGGCATAACGTTATTTGACCTCCAGAATTTCACATGAAATCTCTTGTTTTAGACACAATGGCAGTAACACCCCAGAGATGGAACCGTGATACAGCAATCAGCTAAATATCATTTCTGTGGTTTTCTTTGTTTCGTATTGAGCTCTGTAATTTCTTTCTAGAACAAAACACTTGAGGACTTTTGCTGCCTATAGGAACTGTTCAATCAGTATTAACATGCAACTTGTCTGGAGCACATTCCTAGAAATACTTACTCCGATTTCCCTAGGCTTTGAATTGAAAATGCCAGTCATGAAAAATGGGGTTTATTTGTGGGGTTTAATTTTCTAAAGAATTATAGAATTTCTGTTTGGTTTGGGAAGCTAAAGATAGAAAATAGAATGTTCTTTGCTTTTTTATTTCATAGAGTCATGTAATTTACATTTACTCCTTGTAGTAATTTCGTTTGACCTGAGCAGTATCTGTTGGTGAAAGGAGAGCTGATCATAGGCCAGCAGCTTTAGCATTCAACACAGTTTGCCTTGACAGACCTATTTAAGATGATCAGTGAAAACTGGGCTTTCTTGTGAGATGTCCAGCTCTTTCTGGTTTGGGCAAATTCAGAGCTATTTGGGGACTTGTGCTGCTGGAGGGAAGTTTTGCTTTCTGTAGCAATCCCAAGGAGAAATGTTCAAAGTAAGGGTGGTGTTCTTTAAACTGTCATCACACTTCTCAAACCTCAAAGGTTTACACCAAAAGCAGCATTTAAAAGCTTAGGTAAGTTTGCCTTTTACCAGGACCCTTTCACAGAACTCCTTTTTCCCATCACTTTGGCAAATTCCATTCAGTTATTTCACCCAGCATGAATGGATCTGCCCTCAGAAACAACTGCTGGTGCTGCATTTTGTAGGTATCACGTTGCTGAAAATGAGTCAAAACTACACAAATGGCTGCAGTTGGGTTTGCTTCATGTATGTTGGAATTACTTAATTGGTGGAATTACTTAACTCAAGAAACCAGTTGGGTTTGTAATTACAGTAACATTTTTGTCTGCCAAGTTACTTTCAATATAGCAGGTTTAAACTGATCCAATTAGTAGTGAATTTGGTGTAATTAAGCTAGCCATTAATGAAACGCGTGCACGCACTCTGCCTTTCATTCAGTGTGTTGGAGTAGGTGGGGTTTAATTATCCATGTTGCAGAAAGCAAATTTCTCTCCATATAATCTTTAAAGCCTTTGTGATGAGTCTCTGTCAGGTAATGGGGCTGGAATATGATCTTGAGGATAACTTGCCTAATTCCTGGGGGCTTGCACTTCTTGTGGCCTGAGGTCCTGGTGTTCGGAAGATACACCTCCAACAAGGGATGACTGTTGCTATTGTAGTGTCAAGAGATTAATGGGCACATGGAATGAATCAGCTATTTGTAATAGCAGGAGCCATGGTAAACACTTGACAGGGTTCCCCATGATGTGGCTTCTTTGGTATAGAGAACAGCTTAGCTGCAAGGGTCATCTGTGACTGGGATCCTTGCAAAAGTCGAGTTAAAACTACTTGAGAGAAGGCCCAGCAGAAGCCCTTCAAGACAAGGGAGGCACTGCAGTCTGCAGAGATGCTGCTTAAACTCCTGTGTGCAGCATTATGGAAAATCTTACTTCGCAGTTGCCTTCCCTGCAGCTGATGGATACAAGATTTCAGTGTTCCCAGTCCATTAATCTTCACAAGCACATCTGCAGGCTCAAAAATATTCTTAAAAACAACATTAAAGAAATTACAAGCGCAGATAATTTTGAAGATAAAAAGAACTAAAAAAGCAACAATAAACTTAGTTTGCTTCCTTATGTGCATCCCAGTCCAACGTGAGAGCGGCTTTGCCGTTTAAAATAGTTTAATTGCCTAAGAGGAAAGCTTTGAAAAGCAGTTGTTCCACAAGCGTTGTGAATGCGGTTCCCACTGCGGAATATCCTGGCCTGCATTGTATCAAGTAATTATATCTTGCAAGTCAGAAGGATATTAGGGAGGTGTTAGAGACAACACAGGAGGAGTTAGTTAATGTTGGGGCATTGAGAAAGTTAATTATGTTGAAAAGAAACTAATGGTGAAGGTGTGTAGGAACCAAATAGCAGGAAAGCAGGCTTTGGTATTTGAAGGAGTATATAGCTAAACTGGGTAGCTGGAGCCATTCTTTTCTAGCACATTTGTTGATACAAATACGATAACAGTGATGTCCAGATGACTGATATTTCCTGAAATAGAGTATTTTTAAGGGTTCCTTTTATCTTTTGAAACTGCAGCTTAATGAGCAACAAAACCTGTGCTCAGTTTTATGACCCTGGATTTCTGTTTATTTTATCAAGTACTTTGCTAGTAAGAAGATACCCAGAAAGCAAGCCAGGTAACTTTGTGATCGCCTTCCCATTTATCCCACAAGTACTTAAAGACCTTATTGTATAAGGCAGCGTCTGCTTCAAGGGAAGGCAAGTCAGCGCAGTAAAACCTCCTTGTAGCCTCTGCTCCCCCCTTCCAGCAGGGAACTGCATTGTGAGGAAACTTCCAGCTCAGGCAGGATCTTACCATGAATCCACCTTCTCCCAGTGCCTTTTGGGTTGACATGCTGCCAGGCACCTTCTTCCAGCTCCGGCAGCCGTGGTGGGACAGGGGCAGCCCTAACATCTCCAATGGCTGCTGAGAAGTTCACCAGCACAGCTTTGCTCCCAGTTCCTGTATCCCTCCCCTAGCCAAGTGTCCCCCTCAGTTCCTGTATCCCTGCCCGAGCCAAGTGTCCCCAGCCACAACAGGAATAAGGCACCAAGAGCAAATGGAGCAGGGAAGGGACAGAAGTTTGGGAATTCAGGTTAGCCCTAATTTAGATCAGATTTTTACCAAAAGTAGCTGGATTCTAAGTTCATTTAAAGAACTAATTTTCTGGATCAGAGTGGTTTTATAGTGAAGGGATGTTGTAAAGAGTTGTTTATAATGGAGTTTATCTTAGACTGAAACCGTTTGCCAGCCTAATATCAGGAATGGTCTGAAAAAGCCTTACAGTGGTGGTAGCTTAAGGAAGGGGACCAGGGTGGGGGAGAAAACCTAATAAAAATAGCTGAGATCATTCAACAGTTATCAAGAAACAGATACTGCAGTTTTATAACAGAGAGCACTAAAAGTATATGCACTCTTAAAAGGCAATTAAAATGTATACTCCAAAACTATAAAACATTTTCTTTTCATCTGGAACATTGAGGGCAGATTACAACACATTAATAACGTTTTGTTTACAGTTCAGTTTCTGATGGCTTCCAAATGCAGTCTGTGTAGATTAACCAGAAGGAGTCCAGTTCTCTTTTAAGAGAGCTTGTAAAGGAAAGCAATGTGGTAAGATTGTTATGAAAAGCTAGTGTATTTAGGAAATAGCACTTAGCAGGGTCTCTCTGAATGGCTGCCAGGTCAGGAAGCTGAAGTGCAAGGCTTGGCCCTCGTTCAGGCCCCCCAGTCCCGGCTCCTTGACCACACAGTACGTCAGGAGCATGTCACGGCGAGCCAGGAGCTCCACCACGCCTCCACTGCTTGGCACAGGCATTTTCACATAACCCAGAGCTCCGGAGGGGAGGGAGGCATGCTGGGGCCAAGGGAACAGGCTGCTTATTAAAATAGAAATGGATAAATAAAAAGAAGCATGGGAATGGAGCGGCCGCTTGGTCCCGTTGCCGCAGTTAACAGTGCCGGCTCCACGGGGCGAGGATGCGGAGAGAGCCCGCTGGTGGAGGAGGGATAGCACCCTCTGCTTGGGAAGCTCATCCTCTCGCCATCCCACAGGCCTTGCATGAGCTGTACCTGTCAGTAGAGAAGTCAAGGAGTATGTATGAGAACGTTGCCCCAGCAGGTTCTGTATTAAACACACAGAGAACTGTGGGTGGCTCGGTGGCATGGCCGGGCTGGGAGCCCTGAGGCTGCAGGATGTGGGTTGCAGGATGTGGGAGCTGAGCATGGGCTCCTTGGTTGGGTGGCCGCTGGGCTTTGTGCTTTGTGCAGAGCGAGGGGAGCTGTTGAGGTGTCTCGGACTTTGGAATGGGCACTCGGAGAGGCTGCTGGGGCTGGACGGGCACCTGAGCTCAGCTCCTGCCATACAAGTGGCTTTAGTTTATTCACTGAAAGAATTTCTTCTCAACATAACTCTGTGAATCCTCATTCTCATCCCAGTGTATTCCCTCCACATGATAATCTTGCTGCTTTTTAAATAGCAGTAATGGGGGAATGCAGCATGTTTAATCTGTGCTGGTAAGGCATACCAGCTTTCTCTAATCAGTGTAGGAACTTACCATGCAGTCTCCAGTGAAGCCTTAAATAGTGTATTGCTGGACAGGCATTGTCTCCTCTCCCTCTCCATCTCCCTGACCTGAGCTGTCCCAGCTTTCTGAGGGACTGGTTGAGCCATAGGCACAGCTTAGTTTTGCTTTTGTCTGGTGGATCAAAGTGAGGACATCCCAGTGAGCCCAGCAATATTGATTGCATGCTTACGTGACCCAGGTGCTTTTGCTGAATCAGAATGGCATTTTGGTATATATTTAGTTCAGTTCATAATACTGTTGGCAGGTTTTCCACTGCTGTTTTGTATTGTGCTCTATGGACCTAGCGCACAGTGGGATTCTTTGGTATCTCTCTGCAGCCAGCTCTGTAGAAAGCCACCAGGAGGGAAACCCACCAGGCATTAAATAGAATAATATGGCAGAGAATCTTCTTTATCAGAAATGCCATGGCAGTACATTCTGTATTAAATGCAAAGGGAAGATGATTGCTCTCTGATCACTCCTTCAAGACAGAGTTATCCTTTGGCTGTGCTTCATTTGACTGTATAAATAACTGCTGTTCATTTGTACAGGCTGTTATCATGGCCATCGAACCACTCTCACACCCTCAGAAATGGATCCCCTGCTTAGCAAACTCTGCTTTTCACAGCCACTAAGTTCACTTCAGAAGTATTTCTACCGAGAGATGAGGGATAAAATGCATGGTTGCGTTTGACACTTGGTACACTGATACCTCCTGCCTTTCCTGGGCAGAGCATGGAGGATTAGTAATATGTTGTACATTAGCAACTTGTACAATTGATGGGAAAATCTAATAAATTGTCATTACTCAGAACTGAGTAATTATACACAAAATTAAATGTGTGCATGTGGGTATGTGAGAGAGGAACTTCAACTTGTTATTGGGTTCAGACAGTGACTCATTAAGCCATCCTAATGCCTCGGATATGCAGCAGGAGACTCTAAATGTTAACACTTACATTCTCATCTCCATAAATGAGGATTTGAACACATAATTCCCTGAGATGAGACTATACCTCTTGATTTTTATTTCTAAATCTATGCTAAACTGGCAGATGTTAGGGAGTAGCTTTTAGCATTTTTCATTTAGGTTCTGATTAAAAGATAAGTTTTTTTTCTTAAAACCAGCAAAACTAATTATTCATGAGCGCAAAAATCATCATCCCTGGCTAGCAGACGTCTCAATTTAGGGTCAGCAGCAGATAACATGAGGTCTGTAACAACTGTTGGATCATTCAGAATGCTTCTGAGTCCCCGAATGGTGTTTCTGGTTTTCATTATCCGAAGGAATAGAGGAGAGGAGGAAGTTCAGGGAGCCACTCTTGCCTTTGCTCCCACAGTGGCCATCCACACATCGTGAGGGCCGTGTCGGTGTCTGGTAGGATGTGGGTTTGCTCAGAGCTGCAGGGGTTCCTCTGCTTCTGCCTTGTTGGGCTTCAGCTATCGGGTGATCGTTCCCAGGGACTGAAAAGCTGAGAAGTGAGAAGGAGCAGAAAAAAGGGTTTAAGCTGTTCCAGGGTGCCTGAATTCCTTCAGCTGCCCGTGGACTTGAAGACCTATTACTGGAATAACAGTTTTCCCGTATTTATTATTCATATCCTGTACAGTTATTGGTTATTTGTCACCACACCTTCATTACTGTCAGGAAAGCCACTCAGCACTGGCAGGATGAAAACGTATTCGGTTTCTCTCCTGTATTCCCGTTCTGCTTCCTGACGTTGTGCAACACCTGAAATGGTGATCCTTGGGGCAGTTAGTAGCAATGTGGATTGCTACAGATTGTACCGCTGTGTGCTGTCTAAAATCCATGACCTGAAGAAAAAAAGAAGTATCTGATTTCATTAGCTGAGAGATCATAATCCAATTGTTTTATTTTTAATTTCTCTTTCCTGAGCTCTTTAACAGATGCTGCTTTTTGGCCCTTTGACAGAAGCCTTTTAGCCTTCCTTATGAAAAGCACAGATTGCAGCCTTCCGTGTGGGCATTTCTTGACTTACGCGGTTAACCTGAGAAGGCAGAAAAGAAGCATTATTACATTGCTACAAGCTGCCAGCTCCTTGCTAATAATTTAAAGGTGTGGGTGCGTGTGTTGCTCTTGTGTAATATCAGTTCTCGGTGATTTTGTAAACAGAACCCTGTGAACTCTGAGTATCCCAACTGTGGTGTAAAGGCAAAACTAAGATTACTCATTGAAGGTCATCTGTTTTTACTGACACACCGAAGGTCCAGCAGAAGGAGTGTGAGCAAGCATCATATTTCTCAAATACAGAATTTTACAGTGGGAACGTGTTATAAAACATTCTGCCAGTGTTGTTTCCCTTGGGATTTAGAGTGAGAGACATGAAGGCTGACAACTCTCTTCCTGTTGTAGGTCAGAGCTTCAAGGAACTCTGTAATCTTCCCACCAGCTTTACTCTCTCCTGGAACTCACGGTTAAAATTAGATGCTGGCTGAACTTTGGCAGTTCAATTTGAAAGCTTTCAGAGGCAAAGTAAAACAACTGCAGAGGAGAGCTTTCTCACAGTGCCATTTTGAGAAGCCACTTTGTACAGAGTAACATGGTTTCGCTAACCGATGGGTCCTTGCATAGATGTTATCATAAATCATGATTAACAGGAGAGGCAACGGGGCATCATGGAAATAACCTCAGTGTGTACTTTGTCTTGCAGAGAGGTATCGTTCTTTAGGATATTACATTACCTTTTGATTTGATTTTTTTCCCCACTTACTCTTTCACCTCTTGCCCCAGCGTTTGTCAGTGACAGCAGCACGCAAGCAGTTCAGTGCCCCAGCAGAATGCAAAAGATCAAACAAGCACAGGGAAAAGAAAGGGTGGCGAGGCCGTACCGTGCATGATGTGAGTTACGAACTGCCGAACCAAGAATCAGCCTGGAGTTCCAGCAACACGGGAGAGCCTCGGCATACAGTGCAGAAGGGCGAGGTGTTCTGCTTAGTCTCTGCTGCAGGAGGCTGTACCCTTCCCGCTTATAACTCAGCCTGGCTTGATTACCCCTTTTATTTGGGACTCAAAACAGCTTGTAAATTTTTTTATCATGCCTTCCCAGTGTATTGGAGCCTTTGCTTTCTTTTGCCCACATCTGTTTTCCAAACTCATTACTTTCATGTTATTAGGTTCATTTAAAATGCTGTGTTTATTTCCATCCCACAAGTGTATTTTCTACCTTTTGAAATAATGCAGCGACTCCATCAAATGATGGTTTGTTTTATAAGAATCACCATTTACCAATTCTTCCTGCATATTAATTGCTGCTAGCACGGGCTTTGTCAGCGGACTGATCTCACCATCAATGCTGAGGACTGTTCAGAGATGCTGTGCTGGGAACACTACTTGTAATTTCAATTACTTGTAATAATAATACAAATACTTACAGTAATTTAGAAGGAAGCCCTTCTGAGAGAGCTTTTGTCTCACTACTTGCACAGTACCTAGCACAGCATCGCTCTAATCCTTATTGAGGCTGACAACTTTTCCTTTTTTCAGGTTAATACAAATATTAACCTGAGCCCATGGCCAGTCCAGCAACTATCTGAGGACACTGCCATTGCTGAAGTGTGTGTGACTATAGCTTTCCAGACAAATCATCATTCCCATCCCACTGTTACCTTATGGCTTTGGCAGATCTGTGTGTTACTTTTGCCACCTGTAGCTTCTGTTTCCAGTCTCATAACAGGGTGTTTGGGGGCTGGCTGCTTTTTGGTTTCTATAAATAAAATGTCTAAAACATCTGCTTGGTTGGGGTCCTTCGGCTGGCTCTGCTATGGGAATGGTGAGTAGTGATCACAAATCAGTGACAAGAGGTGGGGCTAGCAAAGTTCTCATGTATTTAATCCAGCTTGGAATTTAAGATAAGGAGTAGAAAAACACTATGTGCTGTTTGTTATAAATTTCTCCTTTTTTCTCATCACTACTATAAGCACTCCTGAGATCCTAAAAAATTATTTATATGCAGTTAATCACCCTCAGAAATACAAATCACACTTGCTGCAAGTTCTATGGAACAGCCGCCTGTTGGCTTCCTGATTGAGATGGGAGGGACGAAACAAGGGGGGAATCATCATCTAACCTGGAGCAAGCCTTGCTGTATAGCTTTAGGAGAATCAAGAGATCTCTGTAGGCCAAATTCCTTTAGCATTAGGGAACAGTTCATTACACCAAAGGTGATTTTCAGTTCTGTCAATCAGTGCAGAAATCACTGGAGATTTATGGCTGTTTGTGTATGTGCAACCCAGAAGCATCCTGAAGGTATTCATAGTAAACTGCTGACTTGATTCTTCATTATCATGTCCTATATATAGGGGTTGGTTAGACTAGGGGAAAAGTTGTCTAAAATTGTGTTTTATTTTACTGGCCTCAAGTGCCTTTTTTTCTTACTATTATTTTTAATTCAAGGTGAAGACACAAGATACTTTGGCTTATAAACATTTGCTATCCATTAGTACATAGTAACCTATATTTGAAGTGAAAGAGAAGCCTTTGGCAACTGTAAGCAATTGCTGGTTATCAATGCCAAAGCTGTAAAAGTGAAAATACAAAGTCACTGCGTAGGCTCTGACTGTTAGTGTTGTTTACATTGCTAATTTGATTCACATATTAACCACAATTAACATGCTAGCAAGATCTCAAGCATATGTTTCTTCCATCACAGGATGGTTTTTTCTCTTATGTGTTACTCCAGATTATTCTTAGCTGGAAAACCTCTTTAACAAATGCAGGCGGTGGGAAAGAATTGCTGTTTGCATTATCTATGGGGCTCTATTTGTTGGAATTGGGTGGAGGTGTTCTCCTGTGCTGTGACCTTGCTGGGTACTGGTGTTTTAGTGCTCTGTGGGCTTCTATAAATCTTCAAGGACATGTTCAGCTGTGGCTGGGGGTGAGTTTCCTTCGATGTGAAGCACTTGCCTTTTTTCTCTCTCTGGCACTCCCAGATGGAGATGGTGTTCTTGGTTGCAAGTGGAATAATAATAATAGCTCCCTGTGAGTCACATCCACTGCTTCAATCCTGGTCTTTCCCCATTGCAAATAATCCCTCCTTTCTCACCCCACCCCCTTTGATCTGAACTCCTTCATCGCCCCCATTTTCTTATGTAGCCCTGTGGGCTATGGGGGAATTAATTGTACCAATAAACACAACTTTATTTTATGGTTTTATAGCATGATTAGCTATCAAATACTCTCTACTAAAATAACATTTGCTAGTCTGTTTCAGGACAAAGTTTTGTTAGGCACAGCGGGCCTTTAATCCCCGGAGGAGTTTAGCTAACTAAATATAATATTAGTTAACATATTTTACTGATGTTAAGAAAATACTTCTGTGCTACAAAAGTGATCCTTAGTCATCGTATTCAGTTTGCAGTAATGGCTGTTTTCCTTTGTACTTTGTAAGCTAGGAGAGGAATTTGGTTGATTAATTCTGTTCCCCGTATTTTGTTTTAATGGTGATGGATATCTTTTATTGGAAATTCCAGTTAGTGTTACAGAGAGAGCTTGATTCTGTCATCGTGCTATTAATTAAGTCATTATAGGAAATGGTTGTTTGCATAAGCTTTTTAGAGCTAACATTTAGGAACAGCACTAGGTCTCTCTTGTGCCATTTTTCCACTGGTTTAATTCCACTGCCTTGGTGGAGCTCTTCTAGATTTATGTCTGATACAATTACCTCACTCTGTGCCAAATTCTAGGACCTTTATAAAATAATGAGGAATGTTATGGGTTGTTGGGCAGGCAGAGCAGGCCGCAATGGGGTTTTTTAAGATGTTGAACTGAGGTGTCAACTCAGACAGATCCTGATGATTTGGGAAAGAATATTCTGGACACTGGAGAAATCACTCTGTTTGCCAAGTTGGGTTAGGCTACAGAGTAATCTCTCAAGTGGTGGCAACCTCACCATGTGAGACATGTAAAGTGAAGCAAGTGTTTTTACAGGGAGCAATGTCACGTTTGTCAGAGGGAGAGGTGAGATGGTCTAATGGCTTTCCAGTTCCTGAATCCAGTTGGAGTTTAGGTGTAAAACCACGAGGAAGGCTGAGCCAAACCCCAAGTAGAAGACTATCAAGAACTAGTCCTATGGGATATTAGCTGGAACTCAGTGGTCTTTCTGACCTCCTAGGAAGAATCTGTTGCCTGTTAGGAGCGGGTAGGTGTCCCTTGGATGGGTTGCCTCTGATCTCACCACACTGGTGAGTGTGCCTGTAAGATTCTTGCATGTTAAGGACTCTGAGAGCATAACTATCCAGAATCTTTTAAGTGACCAGATTGTTACAGCAAACATGACTCAGTGGCGCCTTTGCTTCTGTCCTCATGGTGTTGACCGCCTTTTATGCTATGTTAGAAACGCATATGTTTTGATCTAGTGTAATCCAAATGTATTTAGTCTGTATTTTATTCCACTTTGTAAACACGTTTTTTCCATAGCTGCAAATGTCTCCACAATTATTTGTTTCAATTTGTAAATTGAACAAAAGGCTTTAATAAACAATGTCCTCAGGCAGCCTCTTCTCTTCTTCTCATGAAGAAACATGGTTTCTAAACCCAGCAGCCTGTATACTTTTGAGCAATTCAAAGGGGAAACTTCCACCATTTTGCTCAGCTTGGCCATTTAGGAGTTCTGAGCACTTCTTGCCATGAGTAAACTGTGGAGTTGAATTTGTAAATAGAGTTTGGAATTACAAGTTGGTATTTCAGAGCCTGCTGGTGGTGCCATTGGTCTCATCCAAACCATGGCACCGGTTGTGACAGTAGGAGTTAGTCAGAAGAGACTGTAAGGCACTTGTTTGATTCAGTATTCAGAAGATACACTCTGTAGCTAACCAGGATGTTTGATTTTATACTTTGGATTTCTGCTTATGATTGCTAAGCTGTAATTAGACAAGTAGAAGCTCCATCGAGCAGCTTCTGGCTATAGATACTATAAACACACAAGCTTGGACGTCATGGTGGAGTGGGATGGCCAGGCAGTGACAGCCAGGAGACTCCACGACTGCAGAACTTCAGTAGAAATCAAAACTTGTTTGTAGGATCCCCAAAGTCCACGGCTGTTTCACTGCATTTCAGCAGTACCTGATACAGTCTTCAGCTTCCCTAGAGCCTAAGGAATCTGAGCTGAAGAATTCCTGATTCAAAGGACAGTGAATGTTGTTTCTATCACTTACACAGAAGTGTATTATATTTACTCATGCGTGTTGATAACACATACACACACCCATTCATAGAAAGGAATTTAATCTAGTAGACATTGGAGTGGTGACAAAAGAAAGCAAATCCGCTGATTCAGTTCATCTCGGGACTACAAAGATGTTGCGAGGTTACACAGGGAGAAAATCAGAAGGGCCAAAGACCAACTGGAACTTAAATCTGGCTTCTGTCATAAAAGACAATAAAAAATAGTGTGTAAATACATAAGCAACAAAAGGAAGGCTAAGGAGAATCCCCATCCTTTATTGGATGTGGGGAGAAACAGAGTGACAAAGATGTGGAGAAGGCTGAGGTGCTTAATGCCTTCTTTGTAAGGCCAATTGTACCCAGCCCCTTGAGCTGCAACAACTGTACTTGCTCTAACTTGCACAGTGGATCCTTGGGCATCTGATACTGTTGGGAGTAGGGCTTTGAGAGTTAACTCTAGTTAAAAGGTAGAGATTATCATTTGGTCTTTCAGTGATGAAAAGTGGAAGCTATATCTCAGGGCATCACATATTATAAAAAGGCAACGTGAACATATTAGAACTTGGTTGTGGTGCATAGTAATAACTTGCTTTCAGCAGTAATAGTGCTTCAAATATTCTGCTTTTATTGTTTGGATTCACATTTTTATCCCCCATTCCACAAAAACAGGACTTTATCCTATAAACTTTCTAGGTTTTTTTTCTTTGTGTCTTCAAGAGTAAGAAAATTGTAATTTTTACCTTTTTAATATTAAGTTATTCAAAGCTCAACTTTTCCCTATCAGCCTGTTGTTTGGTACTGTGGTTCCCATGGAGTTTTGCTCAGGGAGAATGGTTTTTGCTGTGATCTATCATCCTTTTATCTGCTAACATGGTGTGCCATTCAGGGCTCTGGTGAAGAGCAGCATGGGCTCACCTCAGGTTGGATTTCCTCCTCCTGTGTCACCCGTTACCACACAGCACACAGCAGCACAATTTCTCTGTAACTGCCACGTTTCTCTTCTGGCATAGTGAGGTAACAGGACTCCAGGCAAGTGGTTCATCAGTGGAGATGTGTGTTTAGGAATGTCCATGACAGGTATGTGCTGTTCATTGAATAGCAACACTGGTACCAAATGGAGGTCCAGAGTGAGCCCAGACAGATGGCCAGCATACCCACTCCCATCAGCCTGGGAGAAAGAGAAGGTGATCTGCTGTGGTCAGTGCTTCATGTTGTTTTCCTCGTCTAGGTAACAACAATCACAGCAGTGGCCCTTTAGTGTTGAGCTTTTGTCTTCTAGCACTAACAAACATTTAACTACCAGTCACTATTTCAGAGCAGAAATGGAGAGAGGCAGAAGAGTCTCTAAGGGGGTTGTTTGAACCTTTCTTTTGATCATTGCTGGCTGGAACAGCTTCTCCTTTCAGCATGTTTTTAGCTATTTCCTGATTGGCACCATGATGCTGTTAGTTGCTAGCGCTATTGGTAAATCATGGCTCAGGTAAAGAAGCACAGATGTAATGGGAAGGGTTCTCCACTGCCGTTAAACTTGATGCATAAAACATCCTTCTGCTTGACAGCAGTAGTTTATTGTGTCCTTTCCAAATCACTCCTGGAGATCTCAGAATTGATTTTCAGAACACAGGGATTGGAGCTTTGCTGACAGATCACCAGCTGGTTTTCAAAGCTCTAACCCTTTATTGAAAAGAAGTTTTGAATCTCTCTCCCTGGTACCTGTTGCAGACATACAGAGCTTTGGCCTATCTATATCTGCTCATCTAATCCTTGGCTTTTTTATGAACAGGAAGGCTAGTTTTATTTTGTCTCCTGAATATCATGGAAATGTTTAACTTCTTTTTCTTATCAGCCTTTTCTTGAGGAGGGAGTGGGTAATATATAGACTCCAGGTGGTTGGTTCCCTGCTAGTGATGCTGTCTTTCTCACAAGTCTTTTGCTCCTTTCACACAAAATATGGTGTGTGAGATTTTTATTTGGGTTTTGGTCAGATTCTTCTCCCATTGACTTCATTGTCAGTGCTAATAAAACCCTGGGAAATGTTTTGACGGATAGAGATTGCAGTGACTTGAGGTTTAAGCTTTGATACTATATTGGCTGCTGCATATGATCCTTGGTAAACCAAAGATAAAAAGCATAGCTTGTTTTAGAAAGTCCTGGGCTTTTCAGAATGACACTTGGCAAATTCTGATACTCACATTGTCAAGTATTTGTCCACATATCAGTTGTTTTGTGCCGATGTTTACACTCATTTTGACCAAGGGCTTGTTTTACTAACTTGGATAAAGTGTTTATTATGTGGGATGCAAAGTATGTTCCTAATAGTATTCTAAACCATGGTGCCACAATGACTAGGAGTTGTTCGAATCTCCAGTTGTGCAACAAAGAGCATGGCAGGTAACCACAAGCCATGGTGTTGGCTATCTTTTAGGGAGGCTGAATGATTGTGGTAGGGCAGTACTTTGCTTTCCGCTTGCTGGTCTCCCTCACCCTTAACTGTTTGCTTGGTTTGGCTGGTGGCTACTGGCAGGGTCATCTCTTAGGAAGATTTTAGTCTCCTCTATGCCCAGAGACTCCCCTCTTCAAAAGTTAGTGCCAAAATGCAGCGGCTCCACAGGAATATGCATCATGGCAGTGTGAAGATGCCTGCTACAAGAATGAGCATAACAACCTTATTTTTGAGTGCCAGTAGGTGAAGGGGATCTCTGCAGCAAACCAGCAAATTACTGTTTCCCCTTTAACCTCTCATTCTGGTTGACTTGCAGTTGCTCTCCTTTGTAGGCTGTTTGTAGCAGTTGCGTGGACACTTACTAAAATGTAAGATGTATTTTGGGAGTCTCTTTCCATCTCCTGGAAGATGTGGTACTTTCGTTCTTTCAGGGTATCTCCCACATGTCACTTCTCAGATTGCTCTGGGTGGTCAGGAACTTTCTTCATTTCCAGATAGCTCAACTATAGCTCATTTAGCAGATCTCACCTAATGGACATTAAAGAACTCTACAAGTTAGGACACAATCCGTCCAGAGCCAGAGTGCCTCCTGGAGATTCTGCTTGAAATAAATAACACTGAAAAAGTTTGCTTTCCTTAATGCAATAATATGTAGGAAGGTAGGTCTTCTATTAAATTACTTTATATGTGATAAGATGTGATTATAATAAAGGAGATTTATGCTTACTATAAAAAGAAATGTGATTGTATTATAGTTTAAATAAGTTATTTGCATTTCAGATTTATTTTCGAATGGTGTCCTTAGGCACCAGCTGTACACTAGGTTCATGTGTGCCAGGAGCTGTGCAAAGAAAACAAGATTACTGCTGCTTCAGGAGCCTTGAGGGAACCTGTGGCTTCCCAACTTGTATCACTTCACCCTGCAGAATGAAAGTGTGTTTCATGTAGAGCCTCATCCCTTCACTATCAGAAAGTAAAAGTAACTCTCAGAATGGAGTTAAAAGCTGATTGAAACCTGTTAGGCTGTTTACTGGGACCCCTAGTTTTAAAATGTATTACTTCTACAGTTACATTAAATGCAAACATTCATCTGGCAGCAGGTACAGCTGGGATCCCTGACCCGGTAAATAATGTAGATCTAGTTGACTTGGATGAGGTGCAAATTGGGATCACAATTTGCTGGGTGGAGTGATTTACATTCTCTAGTTAGAGCAGTTAATTGTGGGTGCCCTGATAAGACTTGTTTACTGCCAGATCAGTTTGTCATGGGCCTGCTGAGCATCAGGACCTGGGGACTGAAGGGTCTGTTACCAGTTCCGCTTACTATTTCACACAGACAGTTGTGCTTCAGGACTGTAGACCTGCAGTTCCTATTTCAGATTCTTCTCCCCAGAGACAGCCAGGAGAAGTGTAATAGGATGAAGTCTTCTAAAAACACGTTTTGAGCAAAGAATTTGTAACTATTCACACCTTTTTTTTGAGCCTAATGAAGGGCATTCAGCCTCTTTCACAGGTTCTGCTGCTTAACAGCATGCCTGCATATAGTGACCCTGCCCCTTACAGAGAATTTGAAGGCTTTAAAGAAATGGCTGTGACCCTGATCAGTCCTGTTTGGAGCTGGGGAATGAAATGAAAGTTCTCTGAAGATGATCTGTAGAGGAGATTACACAGACCATACGGTCCATCCTTCTGAAGGTCCCATTCTTGCCTCTTGGGCTATTGGGGACAGTGCTGGGAGGCTCCATGGAAAAGGCAGCACATTCCCCAGCTTCTGTTACCTTTTTGGTGTAATTCCCACGGAGCAGAACGGGAGCAGTTCGTCTCCTTTCCCGACCCTTGACTGTGCTATTTGTTCCAGCCTGCCAAGTTTCCACTCCTTTTGTAGGCACATGCTCATGCATGGAGATGGGAGGGAAAGGGCAGGATCTGTGGGCAGCTCAAGCACCCTTCCTTCCCCAGAAGTTTCCTGCTGCTCCACATGCATGAAGAGAAGGATGAGGGCCTGGGCTGCTGCTGTGTGTGTGCATGCTCAGGTGGTGAGAGGCATGACCTAGCCAGTGTGATGGGAGTCCACCTCCTTCCTGCTGTCTATAGTGTTTTTTCTTTTCCATCTTCCTCAAGAGTTCCTGTGTGCCTCTATGCTGCCTGCAGGATGCAGATCAACTTGAAGAAAGACATGTCTTAAAATAAGCTGTAATGATGTCTAATGACATAAGATGAAAGATGCTTCTAAATCATTCCTTGCATGAGAATGATTCTTAACTGAAGCTTTTAAACCCCTTTCATAAGTGGGCTCTTCTGTAAGAGAACAGTTGGTTGTGCAGCATGGCTGGTACCCATCGGGTCAGATTGCTGTTTTTTCCTAAACAGGAAGAAAAGGAGCATCATGGCACATGCTTTCTAACCCAGTCATTCTGGGTCTTCACATGCACACTTCTGACAGCCCTGCTTGAGTATGCATTGATACATCTAGAACGCAGCATGTAGCATCATGAAACAGCCTACAGAAAACCTGTGTGATCAAGTAGCATCCTATGATTATCCTTTCTTAAGTCTTAAGTTAATTTTTGTTTTAAAGCATCACTGTCTAAATTGCATCTGTTCAGCAGATTAAACAAAAAGAATCTAAGGTAAAAATAAAATAAAGGATTGCCCTTTGCAATGGAGTGATTGCAAATGATTGCTTCCTAGAAGCAGAATAATGAATGTTTTGCAACACCACCACCCTCCCCTATAATAACCTGCAGAAACACTCAATGCTCTGCCTCAGCAGCTAATAAGATTCGTGTGCTGGCCCAGCCTGGCTGTCAGGGGTGCGAGGAAGTAAGGAATGAGCTTTGTCACTCAAAGGAAAATCCAGCAAACTTCAAAATAATGCGTCTTGATGGCCAATATTTTGTATAGGTTGCAGTATGCCAGTTAATGAATGTGAAATTAGTATGTCAGTGGTTCCATTCCCCAGCCTTTTAGGGAAGACAATTTAGGCTAATTTTGCATGAATATAAAAAGCTAGAACATCCAACACATGCTTGTACAGGGGTCAGTTTTCAAGGGCAGCTTCAGCTGGCCGCCAGAAAGTTTCCAGTACAAGCAGTGGCAGCTAAAAGATACCATTGCTACCTTCATGGGTCTGGAAAAGTGCAGAGCAGTTCTGCACGTGTTTCATGGGTTCTCTGTGTGTTCCTCCAAATGGGAACATCAGAACCTATTGACACGGTGATGAATTTTAGCTTGATTTTCTTGTTCTTATATGGAGTCCTGCTATGTTGGATTGCCAGGATCCTGGGGAAAGGAGAAGAGAGTCTATAAATGGTCCATCTAGTGTGTATGTGGAGAAAGGCTTAATTAAACCCATTGCATCTCAAGCAGGCCTAGATTTGGTCTGTGTGTCCATATAATTTCCATTGAAACCCACCAGGATTATATTTACGTGTGCAGGAGCAGAGCTGCTGTCACTACAGGGTTTCTTGAAGGCTGCAGGGTCACTATTGCCTTATGAGTTTCTCTTTATTCCTATCCTCAGATTTCCTGAAAGAGCTCATTGCAGATTGAGGTTTCACTTAAAAGGTACAGTAAAAATTCAGAATAAAAGGGCAGTTGCTCTTATGAAGAACTTCAAGCCTAAATAAAGAGGAGACTCACAAGGTACAGATGTGTACATTGACCCTACACATTGCCTGCCTTTATAGGCACCTGGTTATAATCTCCATTGCGGGGTCACCCGTGCAGGGCAAGGTGACTGAGTGTCTGAGTATGACTTCACTGAGGCCTCAAGTTTTATTCTTTGTACATCTAATCCTCTTGACCCAATTGAATTCCTGGTGGTGATGTGAATCTCCCAGTACTGAGTTCAAATTAGAACTGGGTTTCGTTTTTCAGATAAGTAGCAGAGGCTTCTGTGTTTTTACAGTGCAGAAGTAACTGGTCATTTCCCTAAAAAATGATGAATTTGAAATCCATTAAAATGAGATATTTCTGTCTTGTGACAAGAGCTTAATAGCTCCTTGCGTTTGTGTTTGGAAACATATTCTTTGAACTTTTGTGTAACGTTCAGCCATTATAAGGCAAACATTTTTCTCCAGTTGGTGATAGGCTGTCTGGTATCTGTAATTCAGTTATTTAGCTTTAAAATTAACTGTATATATTTGTAAGTTTTTAATTAAGATGTGTTTCTACTCGGAGCTTTTCAGAGCTTACTTAGATGAGCATCAAGCACTACATAGTTTTGGTCTTTACTTTCTGCCTATTAGCTTCTCCTTCTCTGCTTATAAATTTCTGATGACAGACATAAACATTTACCTCCTTAGGCATTACTTAACTCTGAGATCACTTTGTTCTATAAATACAAATAAATACAACCCCTTTTAATGGGTGCAGGGAAGCCAGCAGCGAAGTGGTTAAAGGTTTCTGCCGGCAGACTGGCCAGCAGGAGCTGGCGGTGTGGAGTAAGGGGGACGCCAGCCTGTCTCTAAACTTTTTGGCCCTCCCTGAGTGCAGAGATGAAGGAAGAGCCCTCTATAAATCACTGGAGATTAGAGACCCTGTTCTTGCCGACTCTGCAGGGTTGCACTGCTTAATGTCAAAGCCTCACGTATTACTTTAACAGCACTCCTTTTCTTTATTAAATCCACTTTGAAATAAAAAAATGATGATCTTTCCAGTGAGGGGGAGAAGGCCTAAAAGGATTTAGAAAGTATCTGTTATGTTACATTACGGAGACTAATAACTGCACAGGGAGTAGGTAACATTTTTGCACCATTTCAGAAAGTCAAATGAATAGACTTTACAGAATTTTCCTCCTTCAAAATATTTATTGCTGTTGATTTTGACCAACCTTTGTGGGCTCCTTAGGAAGAGTGGACTGAGCATGAGCACTCGCGGGGGTTTCCTTCCAGGTTTGCAAAACTACATTTGCATCTTCATTTTTGCACGTTCTGCAGCATCTGGTTTTAGATTACTTTTTTTTTTAGCTTTACATTTATTCTGGCTGAATTTTCTTCTGTCTTTATCTCCATCTGAGTATGATGAAGACATATTTTAAACAGCTGTATCTGTGTCAAATGTCAGTGTTTGCTTGTAGCCCCGCTGTCTTGAGGACATACGGAGGCTTCCAGGCACTGCATATTTATCTACTATTATGACCTGATTTTCTTCTGATTTGTAAAAGTCACATTAAACAGGATATGATATTTTGTTTTAACGTGCAAAGTTAATGTGATTGTTCAGGCATAAAACGCTGTTGTTTCTCCACACGTATTTCATTTCCTCATTTTAATACATTGCATCCCAGCTAACAAGTATTTGAAATGCACGTATGTATTTTTTCTGCACAGAAGTGTTTCAGATCCTCCGGGTCATTTAGTATCCATTAGGACACTAAAGCTTCTTACTGTTTTCTCATTAATAGTCGAGTCTGTTACCACGACCAAAACAATTTCTGAGAGACGGGATTCTTTGAGAAACATCCTGATAAAAGTCCTGGAAATCCTAACAACAAATGTTGTCAAGTTAGATTTCAGCGAAGCATTTCTTTTTAACTGTACAGCATTATGCCCCAGGAATGTAGTTTTTCTTTTAGTCTCATGACTTTAAACACAACATTGGCATGAAACCCATTAAGAATAACAGATTTATAAGCTCTTGTTGATGGATTCTGTTCAAATGCAGTAGAATGGAAGGTGAAAATATTTTTAGTCTTTAACTGTATTAAAAATAAACTGTGATTATTTTAATTCTGTACATTTGAAGTCATTTGCTTCTTTGCGACTGTACTTGGAGTGTTTTTCTACCCGTTCACAGTTCATTTACGGTGCAGTTTTGAAGTTTGGAAATAGTTCACACCTATAAAACGTGGTTTTGCGTTTGCCAGAGAAAATGAATATTGTTTTGCAATGTATCTTATCCAAAAGTTGACAAGTAACAGCTTTTTTGCTAGTTTATTCTGACAAACAGCTTGAAGGTATCACCTTTGTAGGCGGCTGCCGCAATGAATTGCAGATATTCATTTATAGCTGTTTGTACTCTGTGTGTTCTTTCATGTGTTCAGGAATATTGCCCAGTTCAAAAGTATGAGCTCTTAAAATAACTAGAAATGGGGGTGGGGTCAAGATATTGTATAAACACAGCAAATTTCTGGGCCTGGCTATATGCATATTTAAGAACACAGCCTCAGTGCTCCACAGTTCACAAGCGTACGTTTTAGCCGAGAAAGGAGCGGAGCAGGAGGTTATCATAAGACCGTGAGCAGTGGTCCCGAAGCCGACTTTCAGACCAGCAGTTAGTGTTTTATTAGGAGAGAACAACTCTATAAAAGGAACAGGAGATTCAATCATAATATAGTGGGGTGACATGAAGGCAGCTGACAGCATGGCTTCAAAACCCATTTAAGATCCAAGAAAAGTTGCCACAAGTAATGTGCTGCAGCTGGGGAGATCGCTTTGGAAAAAGCAGAACCTGCCATAGCCCTGTGGATTTGTGTTCTGGAGCAGACCCGTCGCCTCGCACGGAAAGGCTGGGCTGGGCCTTCGTTACCACACACAGTCAAAACTGGGAAGGATCACTTGCCCTGTGTTTTTGTGTGTGTTTTTCCTTCTCTTCTCTGAAAGTGGTTTGGGGAGAAGTGGGAAGCAATGACCAGGCTGGTGGTTCGGGCTGGAAAGAGAGGGAATGAAGCTATGAAGTGCTGGAGCGTGTGCTTCTGGAGGGTGTTTGCTTCTGTAAGCAAATGCTTCCAAGAAAGGCCATTTTGAAAAGGGAAGGGGCTCCCATTAGGGAGTTTTTAATGGTACGTGAAAGAGTGAAATGCAATTTAAAAGAAAAAGAAAATCCTATTTTCTTCCCCTTAATTCTTCCTGCTCTCTGGCAGTTTAACAAGTCACCATGCCTCTCCTGAAACAGCACTCGGCTTTCCTTGATGGAATATCAACTGTACTTCAGCGCTGCTGACTGTGTCTTTCTGCTCTCTTTCTTTGATACCCAGGCCTGTGAGCCAAGTCCTGGGAGGTGCAAAGCACTAATAAATCTCAGGCAATGACTGGAACACTGAAAGATTGTAAACTTTGGTGTGCCAAAGCTGCTTTGGGTTGTGACTGCTTAAACCCGAGTAATTGGTGAATTGGAATCGTTTGGAAATAGGATACTGTAATGTGTCTAGCTTAAGAATGTGTTTTCAAAAGCCTTGCCCACTTCATTAGTTGAGGTAGGCTGTTAAATTTGCATTCCTTCAAGAAATCTGGAGCAACTTCATGCATACTCTCATGTAAGCAGAGCATGGGGCAGTCTGTATGCAGGGCTTAAATTGGGATGTGATTGACAGATGCCTGGATGGGCTTTCAGAGGGCAGCAGTATCAGCGAGGGTGGTGTCACTGTGTAGAGAAGAGGCCAAATTTGTAGTCAGCTGTGATCACAATCATAGTTAACTTATAGTTAGGCTGAAAGTAACACATGGTTTATGAAGGAAAGGTCATCTTCTCCTAGGTAGAAGGTAGTGAGGTTGGAGGTAATGCTAATTCAGGAATAACCTACATTTTTGTTTAGTTCTTCTTGCAGAGGTTGCTGTCATACAAAAACACACTGCATGGAAAGGGGCTCAAAGAGGAGAAGCACAATTAGATGAACTATCACTGTTTTTCTCTGAGTACTTACAAGGAATTTCTATTTGTTCTCTTCTAAAAGAACAACAAAAATACAGCGTAAAAGACATTTTGGAATTAACACATAGGTTTTCATTGCTTCCAACAGGGAAAGGAAGTAGCCAGTACTGGAAAAAAGCTCTCAAACAAGCAGATCTTTCATTTTTAATTTATCTGTACTAGAAGTAGAATCAAAATAGTTACAGTAAGTGTTTGGAATTCCTTTTTTTATTAAAAAATTCCATGCTGATTGTATTTTTTGGGGAAAAAAAAAAAGGAAAAAAACAACCCAGCAGCACAGGTAGAATTAGGAAATCCAGGCTAGCACCGTCAGCCTCAGCATTGCATTAAATTGACTTTAAAATGGGCACCTGGTGACACTGACATGGATACATGGAAAACAAGCTCCAGTATGGGGAAGGGGATTATCCATCTTTCTGAATCTTCCTGCCATCTGCACCATCTTCTGAATGCTCTGAATGGTTTGGTCCTTTTGAACAGGGGACAACTGCAAGGATGACTTGAAAAAACATACTCGTTTGTGTTCTTGCTCCTTCTGCCTCTTGGTTTCTTATTTTCCCCTCCTTTTGAAATTCCTTAGTTTCTCTTTGGTGCTGCATCCCATGCAAAAGAGATGGAATGGGAATGACTGATTTAAGAAATCATTTTTTGTGTGCATGGAGAGTTGGGCTTGTTGTTTCACCTCATATTTATGACTGGCAAGGTAACATAAAATGCAGTGTGGTACCTCGGCTCCTAGGGAATACAACATTGTGAGGAGCATGGGGTTATTAACAAAGCAAGTTATTCGTCATCCTGAAAACAAGATGGCTTAAAGACTTTACTGATTCATACTTGCTATAGCATAGCATTACTGTTGCAGAAAATGATGGAGAATAAGCTGAATACTCATTTGCCCATAAACCTTCAGGGGAGTAATGTCCTAAAAAGCCACTGAAATTGGATATCTGGAAAATGAACTCATTTTTAAGTGGGTCACGACATCTGTGATTATCTTGTTGGGATTACTAGCGTGATCATGCTGTGGTATTATCAACTGCTTCCTCTGGACTTCGCCCCTCTGTGCCGAGGTTGGCAGTGAGAGCATGCAAATGGTCTGTGGCTTCACAAGCACTGGTGGGTCCAGGCAGCACATGCACAGCTTGCCTTGATAGGTGGGTGGAAGGAGTATGTCAGGATGGTCTGGAAATGCTGGATACACCATCCCTGGTTTAAAAACACTGCCTTTGATTTTAAATTAGGGATAAACTTTGACCTCTTGTCTTCCACCTGTGAGAATAATGTCATGCTCCTCTATGCTTTTGTATTCCTACTTTCTAGGAGATAATTGTATCTATTCCCAAGGCTTGAAAACAGTTTAGAAAATATCAGGGAATTTCTTTTCAGAGTTACCCAGAGCATTGAGTCGAACTGTGTTGTGAACATGGACCTTCCTTCTCTTCCCATCAGCAGAAGTCCTGCTGAAACAGGATCCAGTCTGTTTGAGTAGGGAATAGAATGTTTTCTCTATGAGCAATGCAGTTAGAAGGCATAGTGGCAAAGTTTCAAGCAAACTCATAATCAAAAGCCCCTCAGATAATCACGTTCACATTTCTTTGGAAGGCTCTGTATTGTCACTCCAGTTCATGGTGATGACATTCATTTCAGCCTTTGCATCATTCTAATGGTGTCCCTGCCCATGGCAGGGGATTGGAACTAGGTGATCTTTAAGATCCCTTCCAACCCAAACCATTCTGTGATTCTATCCTGCTTTTTCAAACAGGAGACAATTACCTTTACTCACTCCTCTCTTTCAGTGGGATTGACCTGTACGTATTGGCAAGGCTGCTGAGTCTCCACTGGTGAGCACTGTCACTTTGAAGACCCACAGATGATTTGCTCTGTAGCTGGATACAGGCTGTGTCTTTTATTGAGGTACTTTGATTTGCCTGTCAAAGGATGTGCTCTTTTTAGGTCATTTGGATCCTTCTTTCTCCTCACTGTCAGAGCTCTATTTCATTCCTTCTCTTGGAATCCCTTTGTGAATATGTCTTTGGGGCAAACTACAAAGGATTTTAACCTCTTAGTGGTTCTTCCTACACAGCCTTCTATAAATGGTTCCTCGCCCTAGTCCTCAAGGCACTTCAGGCTATACATGTGGTGACTTAATCCTTGGAAGATGTGGGAATCCTCAAAACTATGTGCTGGGATTTGGGGTGGAATCTCAATTTCCTTCCTCTCAGATAGAGAACCATGAGAAAAGGCTGTGGTGGTTGCAGGAGCCATCTGTTAGAAACGAGCTGTGATAACTGGGACCCAGAGCAACCATCACACCCCCAGCCAACCTCCCAGCTCCTGGAGTATGCTCTCTTTTCCCATGCCTCTGCCAGGAGATGAGGCAGGATAGGGCAGTGAAGACTCCAGAAGGCTACACAATCAGTACTTTTTATTCCCTAATGTCAATAGCAGTTTCATGACAAAGAAATTCTCTTTGCTGCAGCAACCTGTGAAGAGCCTGTGCTCCCAGGATGGTTCTCTTGAAAGGATTTAGAGCTACAATTGACTGAAACTTGAAAAATGTGAAGCACTTGCTCAGAAAAAAAAGCTGCCTCCTGTTAAATTAGTTCTGTAGAAAGAAGAAAGGGGGGGAGAAAAGCCAAACCCAGCACTCACACATTCCTCTTCTTCTTAACACTTTGAATGGAGGTAGACCTGCCATCACTGGAGCCCTCAGCCCCTTGTTGGGGCAGCAGGCAACTCAGTATGGTTTGGAAGAGCCAGGCCTGGTTATAACCAGGTTGTTTTTCTCAGCTGCAGTGGTTGGGGTCATGGGCTCCCAAAGGTTATTTCCTGCCACACAGTCAACCGGCCAAACAGCATTGTTCTTGGGGAGTGCCAGCTCCAAACAACATTATACCCCCAAGCAGTTGTTTAGCTAACACAGTTTTTGCTTTGTTTTTCTTCTCATGCTACTTTGTTTCTGGTCAGGCTCCCACAGAAGGTAAAATAGGAAATGGTAAAATACAAAGAAGCAGAGGGCAGAGCAGTGTAAGGGAAGAGATTGATGCGGGTTCAACTCAGGGGGAAACGTATCCAAGGGTCTCTGAAACCTGAAAATGTTCAGGTTTTGTGTATTTCAGCTTTGACTGTAATCAGCTTAGAAGTGCTTCATTATTAAACCACAATGCAGGAAGCTGCAGAGAACTGAAATGTATCGTGATGTTTATGAAGGAATGGCCTGAAGAGCTTTCATATGTAGTATATAGATGTCATCCATATCTAAATACACAGTGGACTTTCATGGTAGCCCAGGAGAGAGGTCTTGCCATGAAACATGACAAAGCAATTCTTGATCTCACCAGAAGGGAAAGCAGTGCTAAAAAAGCACAGGGGACACCAGAGAGAAGGATGGAACGTGACAAGGAGAGGGAAGGAGAGGCCAAGGACAGGTTCACAGAGGAGTGGGCCTGAATCCAAATACCCCAGATGCAAAATCCCTCAGTTTTGGTAAACTTGGATTAGCATTTAAGAACAAACAGAAGAACGCAGCTGGCCTTCTAGCTCTATCATTGATTAAACAATATCTGAAAGTCTTTGAAGTCTGGAGGAGTTTGGGGAGCTGAGTCTTGCAGTTTATCTGGAAGGGTTGAAGTATTCCTTCCTGGTTTTCTGTTTTAGCACCTCTGCAAAGAGTCTTTCTAATGAGCTAAATATATAGAAAGGTGCAGGGAGAAACTTGGAATTTGTGTATGGAAAAGATCTATTTAGAGAAACCCTATAGTAATTGTACTCAAGGCAGTTTTTAGATGCTGTATCCAGAGAGGTCTGTCCTGCATGACTCCCAGCTCCCCCATTCAGCACACAGCTTTCCTATTGACATGACTGTCATCTTCCCACTCGGGATGTTGTCAAAGAATTACTTCTGACTAGAAAACTACCTTCCAAGCCTTATTTGTGTTATAAACACAAGGGTTTCAATACCAGGAGGCACAAACCCTGGATTTTTAGGCTAATATTGGTGTGTTTAATGAAAAAATCACAGATATGGAGAAAAAGTGAGCTGTAGGGCTCAGAAGGCAGAAATGGGATGCAAAAGGCTGGAGTTTTATTTGTGATTCTTTCACTGTTTCTCATGGTATATAGTTGAATTCTCTTATAAACTGTGAATAAGACTATTCCCATAAAATGTTTAGAAGGGACCACATGGGAGGCAGTAAGCGTGAACTGTTAGTTCTAACTGGAAAAAATCGTGGGTGTTTATGAATGCCCAAAGTCTGGGATCCATCCCATATGGGTTTCAGCATGTGAGAAAAGGTGCTAGAATTGATCTCATGTTCTCCACTGACTTTTTAAGAAGTTTATAGGAACTCTGTCCATAGCTTAGCCACCAGTTATGTGCCTGGAGCCAGGCAGGATGAGTCTGACCCTCGGTTACTGAAATACCGTGATGCTGAAGTTCCCATCTGGCTTTGTGTACAGGGCTTTCCCACTGGCACAGGCTGGTTATTCTTCAGCTAGGCTTAGGAAGCCTTTATGCAATGAAATCTGGTGCTCTCTTGCTCCTACATAACAAATAGAAGAATCAGTGTTGTGAAATTGTTCATTTCAAACTGTATCAGAGATGACAATTGATCTGTTTTCATCCAGATTTCTCAAGCTGTTTGTTCCATTCACCATCATCCTCAAACCCTGAGGAGATGGCTGTGACCCTGTAGTTGTTTTACGTACTAATGAGCTTCCTTTCCTTTGTGATAAACTCTCACTAAATCATTCAATTGAAGCATGATTTATAGTCTCTCAGAGAGAGCTCTTTTTGCCAGGATTGCAGATTTTTAGCCCAGTCCTAGAGGTGTTTTGAATGCCCTTAGCACTTCCTCTCAGTGATGAAAGTCTTCCTTTAATTCACCATGATTACTCTCTATGGATTAGCTTGCACACAGTAGATTCTGTGACTGTCAGGATCTAATATGTGTCTGTGCAGTATCTGCCATGATAGAGAAGCATTGCACCATCGTTTGGAAGTTTTGTCATTGATGTGATGGAGGAATTGAAAGCCCAAACCACCGATGAGCTGCGTGCATAGGAAGTGTGAGTTTGGCTTGGTGTTGGGAACAGGAGCGTGAAATCACACACGATGGTTACTGACCCTGTGTCACCTCCAAGCAGCCAGTTCTGTCCTGGTAGCAGAGCCATGCTGGTGTAAATTACAGTTTTACTGACTGGTTTCCATGGCAAATCAAAAGACCTTTATGTAAGTACCAGGAGTTTGCTGGAGTAAAATCTCTGAGTTTCCAATGATGAGTGTGAGCTTTGCTGTGTCTCAGACAGGGAAATCCTGGGTGTATTGAAATCACTGGCAAAACCATCGCTGGCTTCAGTGGAGACAGGACTCCCTCCTCTGATTGAATGCTATAGGGCCATGCTGACAATCTCGTCTGGGATCTTACATAAAGGTTAAAAATTCTTGGGTCCTTATTGGAAAAGATTTTGGTTTCTTGTCTGTTGTTACCAGTGAACATTTCTTTTCTAGCTGAGTTTATGGCAGTGTGTAATTCCAGTGTTAAATGCCAGCTTTCTTCAGGAGCTGAGCATTTGTTACAACTGACTAAAAAGAGATCACCAACTTGTGGCTTAAATATTGAGCAGTTATGTTTCAGAGCAATCCTAACAGCTTTATAAATGTATTTTAAATACCTTGAGGGAGATGCTCCCTGCACTGCAGCTTTAGCTGCGTACCTTTATTCACCATTTGTATGAAGTGCTACAGATGTTGCCTGTTTTCCATTGGTAAATATTTCCTTGCCTTTGCACCTATTTGTGTGCATCAGACAAGTTCTAGAAGGAAAACATTCATTGAAGACATTGCTGGTTTGAAGATGGATGTTTGGAATATGAACTGCTGCCTTTCTCAGATGGGTGACTGCCTACTGAGGGTGAGGGGCTTTCTAGGGTAGAGTACCATCCTCCTGCAGGTGAGCTCTGCTCCCCTCATGCTGGACACTCCATGTGAACCCAGGCTCAATCACAGTTCACTGGATGAACTGGGACAAGTCACTTCCCTCCTGCTGCCTCAGTTTCCCTGTATTCAAAGTGAGATTGTGGTGGTATAACTGTCTCAGGAGCTTTGGAATCTATGGATAAAAGCTGCTATGCAGCCCCTGGAAATTATCAGCATCATCAAGTACTGTTATGTTTAGTAGCTGACTGTTCAAACAGTTCAGAAACTACAGCAGCCTCCCTGTGTTTTGCAGTGGCTACTGAAATCTTTATGGCTAATCTGAACAGGATGATGTAAACCAACTGGATACCCCAGATGACTCTATGCAGATGCTGTATAGCGGCATCTTCCTGATCAGTTAAATGAGAATCAAAAAGAAAGGTAAAAAATACTTTTCTTAAACCAGTGCTTTTAGAAGCAATCTGAAGCAGTTCAACACTGAAGTAGTTGTGGTTATTTTTGGTCTTATGGAAGAATAGCCCACTTGCAGATAAATGTTTAGGGTAAATTTAGTTCTGTATTTGGTTCAGGTAGACTTGTATAATGAGCTTTGTACCCCAAGTTCATGGAAATGGTTTGGTTTGACTGGTTAGCTTAATAGAGTTTAGTAAAACCCTCTCATTGCTGTAGCCACTGGTCTTAATATTTCAGCTCTCCCCTTTCTCCAAGGCAGACTGCAGGAAACCCTCATATAACATGCCAGTCCCCTGCCTCTCTGATACTAAAGAGAGGTTGAGTCCCACAGAATTGGAGCTCAGTTATCATGTTGTGGTGCTGCATCTTCCCAGGTTGCTTTTCATGCCCTAATGGACTTACACATCTTTCTTCATTTTCATTCTCCTCTTTGGTGTTTCTTACACACCCTCAGGTATCATTTCCTTAGGCTTGCAGAAGATCTCCCATCACTTTTCCAGAAGCACACTGTTCATTCAGATCCCTTCTTAAAACTAATGTCTCCCAGGGAATTTTTCCTCCTTCACTGTTATTAATAATCTCTCCTACATCTCCTTCAGCATTTTTCCTATGTCCTGTTCTCTGGTTTTTTGTCAGAGTTTCTGCAAGGCATTGAGTGTGTTTGTTCAGATTGTTCTTTACAGTATATTTCAAATAGATGCTATGAAATCGTGCTCGTATTAGAACCTTGAAAAAGAGAATTATCAAGCCTTTGTGCACCTGGTGCTTTATAACATCCTGATTCAAAAGGTACATGAAGCAAAGAGACTTAAGTTCATCATCAGCTTATCTGGCTGCTGTAGGTCATGGGTAAAACTGGCTCCTGCATGACTGTGAGGTCCTATATCTGCTCCTCTACATAATAATGTTATTAAATGTTATGAAAAAAGCAACTGCTCCTGCTTAGGAAGTGAACTAACAGGTTTGATTGCATCACTTTCAGCTAGGAGATACGTTTAGTAGATGAGCTAAATCTGTATTTGGTTTTGGAGGCAGGTTCTCTCCAGCTGTAGTGGTGTATGCGTGTACCTGTATATTGTACATCTGTGTAATCTATTCATGTATGTACAGCGTGTCTATGTGCACATGCTCCACATTAAAATACTAAAGTAACGTGACCAGGTTTTTATTTTGCATGAGTGTGCTATGAAGTAAGAGCTCACTCGTGTTATACTGCAATAAAAGTGGTAATAAAAAGATTGGATTTTAAGCCTGTAGCTAAATGGTCAGTTACGCATAAACACAGACACGTATTTGAGAGCAAAGGAGAGATACGTGGGAGATAAAAGAGAACAAATGGACAACTTCTAATTACATGTATTTGAGTTCATCTGGATCCCAGATGATCATCCTTGCTTCTGATGGTTTTGACAAATCAGTTTATTAGAACTGTAAATATAACCCAGGACTGTGCAGTAGGCAAGGGAACACTGAACTCTTATTTTTTTCATATTATATTCAGTCATTTCATTATTGGAGGTAAATACTGCTTGTACTTAGAAACACAACAGCTGGTCTCATGTGAGAAGGCAATCCACAGATTAACTTGCCAAATGTATTACCAGTTCATTTCACTGGGCTGAGAACCTAAGGGTATTTTAATAGTTTTGACCTTGATCAGACAAGGAAAAAAACCTGCCCTCATTCTCAAGTTGAACCTGCGACTTAAACACTGGCCGGGTCTAGTGCAGCATGGAGTGAGCCCCAGCAGCCTCCTGGTGAAGCAGGCTGGGAACTGAGGGCTCTATAATGGGTTGAATTCCATGTGAAACGTGTGGTTGGGATTCTCCAGTTTGCTCAGGAGAAGAGATGCTTTGATTACTGCTGCTGGTTTGAGAGCTGGTTGCATGCGCAGAGCAGCTGTGGAAGAGCTCTTACTGTGCAAATCTGCGTTTGAGCAAGGAGGAGCTTTTAGTCATGTGCTTGCATGTCTGATTTGGCTTTAGTGTAAATTTGTACCTTAAAAACCAAAATGGTGTTACCCAAATTGAAAGGCCAGATGTGTGCAACCTCCTACCATTTGCAGACCTTGCTCCCTGCAGGCTCATGGCCAGATTTTGTGCATGGTGGTATAAACTCTGGATGCAAAGTGCATTGTAAAGAGCAGCTTCAGAGATAGGTGTGTATCCACTGTTGGGGAAAAGAGCTTCAGTGGGAATGAAATTGCAGTAGATCTTCCAAAGAGAGACTATGTTTTAAGGGACTTTTCCCTCTAGTATTGTTCGCTCCATGGGAGTCTTCCTCCAAGGAAGGCAAGGTGCTGGATGCTCCAGCCTTTTGGGGCTGGTGGGACCATGTCCTGGCATTCTGGACTGTTGCTCTCCCCAAGCAGCCTCTCCTGACATTTCTCTGTCACCTCCCCAGGTGAGTCTCACACTCAGACTTGCCCAGTGTTGAAAAGTGAGCAAGATCAGGCTTACTCAGTAGGGTAAACTCACTTGTTGGAGCTCAGCCAGGTGCAGTCCCTTGAATTGAGGTCTCCAGTGCCTGCATGAGTATGTGGGCTGAGCTCTCTGCTTTCCTTCGGGAAGACTTACGAGGGGTAAGGATTTAAGGGTGGGACTTCTAAAGGCTTTTGACATTGGCCTAATTCAGTTTCCTTTGAAGTTGAGGGAGCTTTGCTGTTGATTTCATTGGAAGCAAAGCATGGCAGGCGCCAAGTTCTTTCCAAGCACCGTACTCCGCTCCTGGCACAGAGGAGAAAAGGGATTGAGCTGCCCTGTCCTCTGTGCTGCCATTCAAGGGGCCACCTGGTAAAACCTCTTCTCCCTTCCCATTTTTGAGTCTCTCCTCTGCTTTTCCCCCCTTGCTTCCTTCTGCGTGCAGCACCACAACCAGACATGAAAGCAAACAGATGGAGTGTTAAAAGCTGGAAGACCCCAGCCAGTCCTGACGGGGGCTTCACAGGTTTCATGTCTACAGTTTGTCTCATTTCTGAATCAGATCTTTTGCAAAGTCTCATGGTCATTTATCATTCGTTTTCTTTAAGAACCCTTAGAAGGAATCCAGCTTGGAAATGCAGGGCAGCCAAAACCAATGTCACGCTTCTTTCACAAAATCTACACCTTATTGCACAGTCCTATGACTGTTATAATAAATAGCTTCTCCCTGCATCTCCAAAATCCCCTCTCCTCCTCCAGGATCTCTGAAGTGAGATAAACCAGACAAACATCAGGATTTTGATTTTTTTTTACTTTTTTATAACATTTACCAGATTAGCAAATAGGGATTTACTTCTACGTGCTGTGTCTGTGAGAGACAAATAGAACTCTGTATTATGTATCTCTCCCTGATCTGCTAAGCACTGCATCAAATTATGTGTTCCAGCGAAGGAAGAATAGATCCTGAAACTTGAATTTCTGCAACAAAACTCCTTCTGTTTGATTTCTAAACAATTTGTAATTGCCAAATCTACAAATTGCATCTTCAGGTGACAATAGGCATAGAAATATGTGTATGTCATTATGTTTCATGTAAGTAAAACATCCATGTCCATAGCACACTGCATGTCAGTGCCATGCAGTCTAGATTCGACCATCACTGATTGTACAAGTAGTCCTTTTTTTACCTAAAGTTCAATCAGTTGTAATCAGATTAAAGCACACTTTAAAGGTATAACTTTTAAATTCTTTCACTTAAGCCTTATTTTTAGCTGCTCAGCTGTAATTCTGCAATCCTGCTGTCTGCTTTCAACCTATTCAGGAATCACTGTTAGCTATTTTGGCATCATCCTCAAGGGCTAGGATGGATTAAATGTGCATGGGGGGGTGATGGTTAAAACAGGGGTCTTGCTTGTATGGTCCCAAAAGAAACTCAGTGTGATATTTTGCTGTTGGATTCAGTGAAAGGATGTTCTGTTGGGGGGTGGGGGGGAAGGAAAAAAGAAGAAAAGAGTAAGACTACACAGAAAATCCTAGATATCCATTTAGTACCATTCCAAGTAAAAAATAGAGGCTCTTTATTCTGTTATTTCCTTGGGTTTACAATAATTCAGAATCCAATTTTTCTGATAGGCTTCATTTGATAATAAGACAAGAGTACTTTCCTTACCATCTTATACTCCAACCGTGTTTACTTTTTCATAGTAACACAGGTTTGTATTTCGTAAGCATTTCAGGGTGATTTAAGCATTCATTAATATCCATTTCAACATATTTTTACTAGTTTTGACATGTAATTTCCTGAGCACACTGACACTTCCCACCCTCGTATTCTAAAGGCAAATGTAGTTCCACCAACACCAGGTTTTTTGACTCATTCACTCCATTCTCCTCTTTGATTCTGCTAGTTGGCCGTGGAAAAAGGTAGGGGTTGCCATTATCAGCTCAGATCAATAAATCTGAAGGAGGAAAAAGAGGAGACCTCAACTCAGGGGAGTCTGACTCAGCAAACATTTACTGATAAAGAAAACACTCGTATATCTGACACGTCATCAGCTCCCAGTGTTTGCTTACGCCCGAGTGCTTGTTGCTACAAGAAAACACTGCTACTGGAGTTGGGTTTCCATGGTCCCTCCGAGAGCTGCTTTGGCTGTGAACCACCAAGTGAAGTACAGTGGAGTCTGCTGTTCCCAAGGAATCTTCCTCAAAAGATAGGTGACTTCAGGGGATGCTTTCCAAGGGAACCACCAAAATCGCACTTAGTTTATGGTGGGAATAAAAGAGCACTTGGTGATACCCAAGTGTGTATGAGCTTTGTTGTCACAGTGGATGAGATATAGAAATGTTGCTTTATAGTTGCTGTCGCTCATGGTTTTCTGGCCCTGGTGCTACAGCTGGTAAATAAATGGTATTTATTGTTGTCATTGGAATTTGATGTTAATTTAATAGAAAAAGCCAACAAACTGCAGATTTCAGTGATACTGATAAGAGCAGAGTGTAATGCAGGTGAAGAATGAACCTCATACTGTGGGAGTCATGCAGTAATGCTTTCCTTTAGTGCTGTGTGCTGGTTGCATTTCAGATAGGCTCTTAGTCTCATGAGCTGGAAAATCCTGCAAGAAATACAGCAGGTTCAGTTGTGGTATCTCCACTGAGGAGCATTATCCGCACAAGAAGTCCTAAGGGGATGCAGGAAGTTGCTCGAGTGCTTTGGGCCTGGATTTAAACATACTTGCACTGCAAGCATCTGGAAAGAAATGAAAACTTTGTTTATTTTGCAGTGTGTTACTTTAATTATTCAGCAGACCTCGGGCAGCTGCCTGATTTATCTTCTCTTTGTCTTGCTGCTCCAGCAATTGATTTGAAACATGATTATCAGTGGTTGGAGTGACACTTATGCAGGTTAAGTCCTTTTCCCACAAGGGTGTCCATTCTATATGACTATGTAGCATCACACAAGTACAGTTCCTCTTTCTAGTTAATACTTTAAGATCATAGCAAATACATAGGTTGGTGTCTGTGAGGAGGGATTCTTTGCAACAGCATTGAAACCCATCTCAGTATCTCTTAGGACTGAATGATGTTTAATGCTGTTATTTTAGAGAGGGCCTGGGCATGTCATAGACAACTTTACAAATAATGTTATAGCCTAAGTAGGGATTTGAGCTATAAATCTATACAACATGAAGAAGCACTTAGATCAGGCAGATGGCTTAAGTGCAATGCTAGGAAGACAAGGTCTGCAAACAGTTCTTTGAAATGGAAACTAGCATAGCTATGAATCTTATCAGGGTTCCTCTGAAGGGTTTACCTGCCTCAGTTTCCCCCATTTTAAGTAGATTTTATAATTTACAGTAGATTAGGGCTTCACAGTACAAACTGGGTGAAAGTCAAGCTCTTTCCTCAGAAGATCGGAGACCTTCAATACACTGATATCCCTAATGTTTGCTCATTATTTTTGCAGGCAAATAGAGATTTAGCTTTGTTTATCTATGGGATTAGTTGTTAGGATTGGCTTTGAAGCTCTGGGGATTATATTATGATGTTTGTGCACAACCCTTTAGGAAATCTTTGCATTCCTGTATTGTAAACAGTGCTCATCTGTATGGTAAAAATAGTTCAATGGGAGCCATGCAAGTGGCAGCCTAGGTGCCCTGAAGCCCCTGTAATCTCCACTGGGGACTGCAGCAGGGTAAATCGAACTGTTCTCCCTACCTGGAGGTGTGGGATCAGCACCTGATCCACCACTTCATTCCATGTCAGTTCAGCCCCTGGGTTTCCCCAAAGCACAGCAGTGGGGATGCCCAGAGCCTGGGCAGGAGGGCCACATCCATATCACTCCATAGAAGCAAGGGTGAGACCACCAACAAATTCCTGGGAGGCCACAGTAGTCACAGATGGTAACTACTTTCAATCATGATGAACTCAGCTGGATTTAAACTGGTGATTTAGAGCTGAAAGTCTCTGTATCCTATTCCCATGAGCCCTCAAGTACTCGGGCACACCTCATTAGTTTGATGGGCGAGGGAGAGTTCTGATTCTCAGGGTTTGCTGAATGTCTGCCCTTTTTGTCTGCTTCACTTTCTCCAAGGACTCCCTCTGATAAATCTCCATCTAATTTGAGATTAGGCTGTTAATTGAAAAAGGGTCATTGCAATTTTTAATGTCTGTTATGTGCTCAGCCCCTGGTCAATGTTGAAACTGGTTAAAGATCTTCCTAGTCTGGATACCAGGTGAGGGTTCTTGCCTGTGGATGTGCTTTGCTGCCTGTCCAGGCAGCTCCAGCTGGGACCGTGTGTCATAACACTGTGTAAGGAAACAGATGGGGAGGTGCTGGGAGCTTTTCTGGCCAGGTAGATGGGATGCCTGGGTGTTTGTCAGGAACATCAATGAGGGGCTGCATGGACAGAGGCTCTCTTGCTCTCAGTTCAACAGCTTTACCCCTGGATACCAATGTACTGAGTATTCTGTCTGAATTCCTGTTTCTCATGGTACAATTAGTCCTGATGTACTCCGAGGAGCGACTCTTTCCTCAAGACTTAAGCATCTTCCTGAGCACAAGTTGGTGAAGCACTGAATGAAGTTCCCAAAATTGAGCAGTCCTTAATACACTGAAACCAGAGCTGTTTGAGTTGTACTCTGTCAGATCACAACTGGAGGCAGAACCTAAAGTGATTTTGAGGATATTGAGAGCTGCACACTTAAGCCACCTGCTCGAGAAGTTAATGCAGCAACATAAAAATGTAAGGCAGAAATAGGGTTATCTATTTGATAATAATTCAAAAATGCCTGTCTGCTTTTTAACTTGGAAGGGGGAAGGTGTAAGTTCAGCAGTTTATTATCCAATAATGTCCTAATGGGTCCCTTTTTTATTGCTATCTTCATTTTTGGATGTGTTTATTCCTTTTTCCTTATTTGGGTTAGAGCATCTCATTTTTTTCTGTCCTTTCCTCTGGGAATAATGAAAACCAAAAATACCACACAGTAATGAGAAACAATAGTGTACAAAGATTAACGTCACAAACCCATCACTGACCTCAATAACATTTCACAACATTTAGTTTTCATTACAGTGAAATGTTACTGCATGCTTTTTACATGAACTTCTGAAGAGAAATATATGATAGGGCTTTCCAAAAATACACATATGTTGGGGGGAAAAAGACTTCTAAATCAAGAGTTTTACACATACACTGATCACATTTGACGAATCAGATGTATGGAATTAATTACTCTGAACACACAGCAGACCGTCTTAAGCATTTAGAAAACAAAGATTTTCTGCTTTGCTGATACAGACACGTGTCAGGCATTCTTCAAAAGGTGCATTCTGACTTTTAGTGCTATTTGCTCCCTTTGGATGATGAAAGAACATTCAATTTTTAAATTGTATCTGTAAAAAGTATTGCTTGGCATAGAGTTTAGGAAAGAACATTTAGAACAGGTTGATCTGTAACACCACAAGCAGTCTGTTTTCTATCAATGATTCCTAGCCAGCTTATTAAACAGATTTATACAATGAAAGAATCTAATAACAAAAACATTCACCTCCTTTATTACTTGGCATTATTTATGGCTCTTACTTTTTTTTAGCTACCTTTTTATATAGCGGAATCTGCCAACATTGTATTTATAAAGTTTATGTACTAGCAGCATTTGTGGGGCAGGGATTTGGGTTATTTTATGTTTCTTTTCTCCTACACTTATTATTACTAAATCTATATACAAATGCTTGTAAAGATTTAGAAAAAATAAAAAATCTGGAGAAATGGAATGTTTAAAAAATGAGTTAATTCTGGAGAAATGGAATTTTCAATGTACTTACCCTTTAGATATACTCTCAATAATAATAAAAATAATGGTGCTTATGACAGCGCCTGTTCCAAGGCTTACTGTGTTCTCCAAAATCTTCAGTGTTGAATCATAGATCAGGAAGTGTTTACAGACTGCACAATCAAACGTTCCTCCTATGACCATCAATTCAAATCTCTAAATATCTATAATTACAGCCAAAGAACAACTTTGTCTTCAAAAGCTCCTTCCTTCCTTTCCTCCTTCCTTCCTTCTGTCTGTCTGTCTCAAGGCGGCTGTGCTACAATGGTACATTTGTCATCATGAGATGGAGAGTTAATGGGAGCCATTGAGCCTTCTCCCGCTTGGCTCCAAGTGCCAGCTCTTGGCTCGTGCATTGAGGCAGGGCTGGGCCTGGCGCAGATATAGCCATGGAATTACAATATAGTCTCCCTTTCCTATAGATTGTTCTTTCCTGGCAAGCCAGATCTGTAGTTTCAGAAGTGGTCCCGGCAGCCTCTCTCAATGGGACACAACAACCTGGCATTAAAATGTCTTTTTTTGTCAGAAGGCTTTCTCTGATGCTTCTGTGTACACACAAGACAGGCCTTTTGCTGAAGTTAGAAATGCCTTGCGATGCCTTTTCTCTATTCAGAGAAAGAAGTAAAGGATCATATTTGAAACAGGACTGGAAGTCTTACTGCAGCAAAGGACCCTGAGTCCCCATCCATAAACTGTGAGCAGAGTAAGGACAGAAGTTGGTGGCTTGTTCAGCCTCCAGCATCCCTGGTGAAAGGGAAGCAGTGAAAGCCTTGGAGATGCGTGCAGCAGGCACAGGCAGCCGCTGGTTTCCCCGTGCAGACAATAGCACTAAACTGCTCAAACAAATACAAAGTGAGACGTAGGAGCAGGGCAAGTTTTGTGTTGAATTCTCTTGATTGAAAGTCGCAGCTATTGGGAACACCATCACTGTGCTTCCTGCAGAGCAGCTGCTCGGGGCAGCAGCCTTTACCCCCTCTCCCACCTGAAGCCTTGCTGGTTTATAAATGACCAGTCCAGGAGTGAACCCTCTGATACTGGCTCTCAGTTTGCTTTTGTTTCACCCTCGCAGAATCGTTCCTCCTGAATGCCCATGCTCTGGCTGGTTCAGAAGAAAACCTTCTTTTCCCACTGAGGTTAACCAAGCCTCCTTCTGTTTTGTTGTGCTCAGCAGTTAAGGCCAAAGTTTACAAGGAAGGTAATTACAGTCTTACTTTTAATTGTAATTAATTGTGAGTAAAGAATCAAAATAATCCAGCCACTCTTTTGCTGAACCGGAGCGTTATGTATAATGTGACAAAGAACATGGCTTGCCCTTCAGCCATTAATTTTAGCAGCTCTGTTATTCCTACATTACATAAACCTCTGGTGTCAGAGGGGAAAGACTATGAATCAGCTCAGATATTTCCTAGGAATACGTTGTCCATAGTTGTGTCAGAATGTGCAATGCTTTTGAAGTACTTCAGGTTATGATAAATGAGAAACACATAATTAAGAAAATGGGGAACTCCAAATAGAGAGGTCACAAGTGAGAAATGTTGGTAGTGCATTACTGACATCTCTTCATTCGTAAGATCTGCACCTAAACTTAGTCTTTTGAAGGGAGTTTTTACCTTTTAGTGTAAAAGACGTTGGAGAAGCGTGAGCGTGGTGAGGAAGCTGAGCCCAGTGCTGGTTTAGGGGACAGCACTGCCATAAGGAGGTGTTATTTGCCTGTAAATTGTAGGAGAGACACGTACATTTGTGTATGTGGATGCATATTCAACATAAGATGAAGATGGGAAACATTTTAACTCTATTATTCCTACCTGTATTCATTGATGATGACCAGGAATCAAATTCTGAATGTTTGCCCCAAATTGTGACAAATGTTGCTCGTTCTGAACTCGTTCTTTAACTGGAATTGAACTTCTCTTTTCTTACCTGACATTTGACTGCACTGTGGTCACTTTTCTTGTGTACATGGGAGACAGCCAGTCCCCAAGGAACTGAGGAAGCACAAGGATCAATGGCACCATTGGTGGCAAAGAAAGAAGTTGAACCTATTCTTGAAAACACAGCAAAATGTCAGATATCCATGTTTAAAGCCCGTACCAAAGCGGATTTTGCTTGTGCTGCTGGCACTTAGAGAGCCAAAAAATCCAAGCTGACACAGACCTTGGCAGCATGATCAGGGGGATCTTCATTTAAAGATGAACTATTCTTGAACAATTTCTCCACTGTATCTGACACAAACAGGCTTTTCTTCAACACCAGACGTGCATGTCTTCTTGCTCCAGCTATTTTTTTCTTGAACAAACATATGTATTGTAGCCAGTGCAAGGAAAATCCCACTAACTATTTATGTTTGAGTTCCCTATGTCCCATTAACAATATCCCAGTGTACTCCTGGCAGTATAGTATCTTGGTCCAGTTCCAGAACTGTTTTCCTGGATTCCCCTTTGGAGAGTTAAGTGCCACAAAGCAATTGGTCTTATTTAGTGATCTTCCATCCCAGAGGCTCTATTTTTTGGGCACTGAAATGGTTTCCTGTCCCTTTTTACAATTTTTACAAAGTAGAAAGCACCTCTTACTGTGAATCTGAACTAAGAATATTTATGAGGACTAGCAGTGTCTGAAACTTTGTTTCATGGCAGGATGTTATCTTCTGTCCTATGACTCTTCTAAACATATAGGAGATCTCATTTTGGTGGTGCTACTGGCCATCATGCAAAGAATTATTATAAGTACACTATTTGAACATACTTGAAACAGCACATAGCTCTCAAAGGGCAAAAGCTTTCTGCAGGGAATCAACTCTGCTGGTGCGTTTCCTTTGACACTGCTCTCCTTTGTTGCAATATATAGATGCAGGTATAAAAACAAATCTATTTGAGTTTGGTATATATGTATTTGCCATATATTGTGTATATGTTAGGGTTAAATGCCACTGACTGATTTCTTGAATGATTTCTGTAAGAATGTAGAAAAATAACAGAATAGTGACTCTTCATCCTACAGACAGGCTTAAAGGTGAGAGAAGCCGAAGCTCTCTCTCTCCCTTATTAGCACAGCACTCACAGGGCTGCCATAGCCAGTCCCCTCAGACAGCAGCTATATTTGTCCTGCTCTAATCCCTGCAAAAACAAACCAGTGATTTGACTGAAGAGGTTTTGGAAAACAGCAAAACAGGAGGGAAAATGGCACTTGATAGAATCATTACATTAAAAGGATGTACCCAAGCATGGAGTCTAACAATTAGGTGCAGCCAATTAGAATTACCTGCTTTCTTCTTAGTATGTTTTGGTATTTTAGATCACTGGATAGCCTACTGCTAATACTTCAGAAAAGCAGTGTAAAGAAATCTCTTGCCCCGCCGTATACGTTCAGACTCCATTGACGTTTGGCAGCCAAAGCCCTGAATGGAAAGCTAAGCCTTCTCGCCGGCTGGCGTCAGATTCCTTGTGGTTACTCTTTGTTTTTGTGGACACAGAGATTTAGATGTCTGCAGGCCCTTGAAAACCAGCAAGATGTCTGCTAGCTGGCTGGTTTCGATTCATCCCGACACCATGAAACACGCCCCTTCGTTTCACCTCTTTGTCAGCAGCAGAAGAGCTCAGATGCTCTGCAAAAGATTTGATGACACGGTCAAAATGTTTTCACTTGAATGCAACCCGGTGGCGACCCCACAATAAAGGCAACGGGAAGGAGCCATGCAAAGATCAGACACCAATAAAGGCAGCAGTTAACCTCTCTGGCCTGACTTTAAGGCGCTCTCCGCCTAAGAATGTGTAGCTGTATTTTAGCACCTAATGCTAGGAGATCTGCAGCTAAAAACCTTTCTTGGTTACCATTTCCTGGTTCATCTCTCTCCACTTTTTCTCTTTCTTCTCCTTTTTTTCTTCTTTCTTTTCCTTCTTTTTAGTATGAAGGATGGTTCAGTGCATTCTTCTTTGACACAAATAAATGCAGCCTTTGTACTAATTAAAAACAAGTGATGGTGGGACTATCATTGCATAACATTTATTTTAGTATATGTTAATGCAGATTTACTTTGGGATGGAGTCTGACTGTTTTTGTTAGCTTAGCTTTGGAAAGCTGGATTTACAAGCTACCCTCAGCTCAGTAAGTTTTCTGTCCCATCAATGTCAGCCATTGATTTATCCAAAAAGTCATATTGTTTACAACAGAGACATTAAATCATAAAACAACTTTCATTGTATCCTCAGCTCAGATAGGCAAAAACATTTCCTAACTGTTAAACCAGCTGGTCTAATCTTTAATGACTTTGGTTCAGTGGCCAAATCTACTTCTTTGTGCTGCTATAATGCTACATTAGATTAGTTACTGTCTCTGAAATTGCTGTCAGTCAGGCTCTGTTTATGAAGGATCATGGTATTTTTCAGAAATCATTTTTTCTCCTTTTGCTGTTTAAGGGATAATAGTACTGTAGCTTTGCAATTGTGTTATGAGGCAGTAATCTTGTTCCTATTGAGGATAAACCGTGAGGCCAAAAGCAGCGCTTATCTCCAGAGAAGCCAGTTATTGTTGAGGAAATCACTACAAAACATCAGTTATCACTGCTGCGGTGCAGGTTGTACCCCATGGACAAGATTTTGTGTCAGAAATGGTCCACATAATCAGGCCCATGAAATAA
Source organism: Melopsittacus undulatus (assembly GCF_012275295.1). Taxonomy (NCBI): domain Eukaryota; kingdom Metazoa; phylum Chordata; class Aves; order Psittaciformes; family Psittaculidae; genus Melopsittacus; species Melopsittacus undulatus. The sequence continues at coordinate 2,327,997 of NC_047539.1, forward strand.
AAATGAAGGTTCTGTGGGATTCTTTTGTGATTAGTTTGCAGCCTTCTGAAGTGAGTTTACTTGAATGTCGGAGGCCAACATCCTCAGGTATTACTGCATGTGCTGCTCACACCAGCACAGGTCAGATGCTGCAGCCCTGTGGCAAGCTCTGCTCACAAAGCAACTGCAGGCTTCTGCATCAGCAAAGCTGCATCACACTCAGCCCAAGGAGCAGCCTGTTCCCATAGAACAATACAGAGAATTCCTGGTTCGCTCTTAGCTCCTTCGTTGTGCCTTTAATTCAGGCTGCAGGAGGAGGATTTTCCACTGTGCTCCAAGGCTGACAGAGCGCTGCACCCAAAGCAGCAGCTCCTTGGGAGCTGATTGCCTTTAGCTAGATGTTAAAAACATTTTTAAGCCTTTCTGCCTTTAAAATCAACCCCAGGAAAGCAGCTCGCAGCAATGATCATGGTGCTGAGTCCGAGTTTTGCAGAACAGGAGCAGTCTTGGGCACGCTTCCCACAAAGGTCCATGTCACACACACTGGCTTGCAAGTAGCATAGCACCTAACTGGCAAATTGCTAAACACCCTGCGTTGATGCACTCTGTCCTTAAGAGGTTTATTCAATTAACAGTTTAAACTTTCATTATATTTTGCCATTTGGTGAAGAGGATTCTTATGCATTTAATAGTTTTATGCATTTACCCATTAGCCCTTTAAGTGGGCTCGCTTGGACGAGCCCTGCCATTTCCCCAGCGTCGGGGCGGGGGTGCGGGGAGCCGGGGTGGGCAGAGCAGACAGTGATACATGACACGTGTCGTGGCTGTTTGTATCTCCCTGACCTCCTCAATCCATCTCTCTGAAGGTTCCTGTGCATTAATCCTGCAGCAGCTGCTGGTGCAACCGCTTCTAGGTACTGGGGCAGGTAGCCGAGGGTTCAGGTAGGCTCTTTGCACAACAAGCTGTAGAAGAGCGCAGATTGGCAGTATGTTTTCATCAAAACAGAAACTTAGAAGAAAATGACATATGTTCGTTAACCTAAGGTCTGCTGATCACTTTAAATACTTTAAATTAATCCAGCTTCATTTGTTAAAACTAGCATCATCTGCTTAAGGACTAAGGGTGCGCTGTTTTATGCTTGAAAACAGGCACCACAACAAATCTGGCAAGTCTTACCCTGATGTCTAAAAGTCATTTTGCAGCAATATTAATGTTACATGTTATTTTTTATCCATATTCCTCCATAAATTCCTGTTGCACAGTGGTATGCAGTTTTCCTTGCTTTGTATTGCAGATATTTCTGGCCCTGTGCTGTCCATACAGAAAGCTGGGCAGGTCACAGGATTTATCTGCATCCAGGCTGCTCTCCAGGGAGCTGCGGGTGAGGGCAGAGGCTAGCCCGCTCCTTTCCTTAGTCTGCAGGTAAATTCAAGTAGTGAATGTGCAGATTTGAAGCATCAGAGGCTTCAGTTTTTCAGGTCTGTTTGGCTTCTGATCATGGCAGAGAATGAAACATTTGCTGCCTTAGAAAGAAATCTTTAAAAACCAAAGTGAGCAATGGTCATGCAATTACAAAACTGTTGAGAAATGCGACAATGAATTGGATTGGTGTTTCTTGTAGAAAGCCCATGGAACAGGAACTCCTGCTGGAGGCAGTTATCTCAGACCCTGAGCAAGGACAGACCTATGGCTTTTTTATTTCTGGCGGTTTCCAGTGAAATAATCAGCATATCACATCATGAAAATAATTACTGCAGGGTCCTAGACCTTTGAATGGCTCTGTCCTCTTGCAAACAACCCTTAAATCTGTGGCCACCGGAGAAAAGGCATTCCTGGTGCAGTGCCCTTAGAAATCACTTCCGTTTGGGTTTAATAGAGCTGGAGTCTGTTCCCTTAGGGACTGTTGCCATCCTTTATTTGCCATTTGCCTCTAGTATTGAGGCTGAAGTCAGAAAGTAAGAACAAATTTGCTGGTGAGTTTTTATACTATATACAAGCATAGTTGTATAGGTGCTATTTGTTAATAAAATCTCCAGTAAGGTCAGTGTCAACAGAGATGTCCAGGAATATACAGCTGCCTTAAAAAATAATGAAAAGCCTAGCAAAACTCACATGCATAGAGGATTTCTGCATACCCTTACTGCTTCTAGTGCCTTCTCCTACTAATAATCAGTATAATGATTATACCTGTATTAAATTGAGCAGGTGTAATTGGTGTGATTTATGGCAACATGAGTATTTGACTAAAATGCAGTTGATCTGTATAAGAAGCAGCCAGCTGACAGGGAAGGAGACATTAAGTCAGTGGTTTTGTATCAACAGGCTTGAAAGGATCTCCTGGGTAGCTTAGTTTCAGAAGCAAACCCAGCTGAATCATCCACTGCCTGCTCAATTGCGATCAAGCTACACAAAGCACAGTGTTTTAGTTGAGATGTAGTCCATCAGACAGATGTGGTTCTGCAGCTTTTAGTGGGGAATCTCCTGAAAACACTGAATATTGATTATCCGTAGCTCTGGTGACTTTATTCCACTTATTGGTCCGCTTACTGGGAAGAATGATGCATGGAAACCCTTGAAGTGCTGTATTAGCAGAGCACGCAGATGTTTTCTTGTTTCTTATTATTCTCTCTATTATTCTTTCTTCCCTTGCCATCAGCTCCCAGCATGGTTGTTAGAGCATTGTGTTCTGGCAGGTCAAGTTCCTCCAGCCGTGTAATACTCCCTGACCACCGTGGCTGCACAAGGAATGCTGTCAGGGTGTGCAGGGATGTTTGGCCATCCCTAGGCTTCTGCCTGTGTTTAGCACACAGAGCAGCTCACCATAACCATTCTCCACTCCCCAGCAAACAGCAGCCTTGTCTCAGGCACTGCTCTGCAGCAGGCTCCTCTACTGCAGATGTATTATTTTCAGCCAAATACGACCACCTGCAAGTTTGTGCTGGTGTTAGCATTTTCATCTCCCATTATTCCAATCCAGCTGGCTTTCCTTTGAAGTTAGTTCCCTCATGTTAAATGTTAACTATAATTTCTCTTGGCTAAAGAAACAGATAGTGCATTCTTTCCTGTCTGTGTGATAATGGCCACAAGTGTGCTGGCTGCCTTCAGCCCGACCCACCGCCACAACTACTTTCTGTCCTCAAGAAGGAATGTTGGTGCTCAGCCCTCCCACAAGGAGTGGGTTTACCCTGCAAAAAGCTCTGGGCTGAGCCTAGCCCTGCTGACGGACTACACATCAGCTGTCCCGTGTGTCCAAACCTCTCTTCCGAGACCGGCATGTGCTTAGGGTAGAGAAAAATTACCACACAATCCCATCTAGGACTACATTTTCACAAGTTCAGGGGGGTTCACATCCATGCCCGCTGATGTTTTGCTCTTTCCAGATAGACTAGCATTTTTCTAAACATATTCCAGTGCTTATCCTTGCATTAAGCACAATAGCAATGGAGAGGGAGACTTGTGACCATTTGAACTTCAAAATCCCCAGAGAGCTTTTTATTCTAATAAAACAGCAAAATATTGGATACATGACACCCCTTACATCAAACTCTATCATATTAAGGAAACCTTAGAACTCTGGTCTGCAGTCTGGCCTGATACATTACAATTCATCTGGGATCGGTATAAGAAATAATTACATCTATTTATTTATTCCACTGTCAGAATGTTGACACTAGTTTTTCATATTGTCTCTGTCATGAAGAATCATAATTAAATAACATGTCAAATGCATTGATCATACATTTACAAATTTGTTTAATATATCATAGAGGCCTTTTGTTATTAGGAGATCTCACAAGATTAAAATTAAAGTTTGCCAAGCCATCTACCTCATTCTACATAGGACTTTTTCCTTGTAGTTAACCACAGAATGTTGATGGCTTGTCATTCAGAAACTGCACAAAGTAATCCCTTCCTTTTTATTCCAAATCAGGCTAGACAAGGCTAGGAAATGCCTTACTTCTGTTGGATTTTTTTCCATGTTTCTGTCCTAATTCCTCTGCTTAAGAGGCACTTGCTTATCACAAAGGTCAGCTAGAGCTTACCTTCAGGTTTTGTGCTCTTTCTGCACAAAACTGAGAGAGGGAGCCTTGAGCACCGTCATTCCTTCCCCTCTCCTTAGCTGCATATGGACCCAACCCAGATTCCCAGTGTCAGTGAATATATGAATGCGTTTGGGCACAACAGTTTTAGGAAGGTGACAAGGAAGATCAGTCACATACATGTCTAAATAGTTCTGTTTCTTCCAGAGCAAATATCATTTGCAAAGAATCGTATTCTCTCTACATCCCCTGTGCTACTTCAGAGGATAAAAAGATGTAAATAAGTAGGCATTTGTTGTCCCTTTTTGATGTGTTTTCTTCTGTTTTCTTTAAGAACATAAGCTAGGAAGGTTTTACTCAGATTTGGTGGCAGAACACATGCATTAAGATTAAGTTTCTTTTTAAAATTTGCATTCTTTGCTCTGTATGTTTCCTAAATGGGGCAAGAGGGTTTCTTAGTATGTCTTAGTATTAAAATCTAAAGTAACAGACCTTCATTCTAATGAGCTTTGTAAATCTGACCTAAAAAGTGTCGCCTGGAGTCTTTGAAATGAGTTTCCTGCAACTTCCTCTGATCTGATTGTGTGTTTTAGGGGAGGTTAAATGGGTTAAGATTCTTAGCTGTCCTAAAGCCATTGGAGTGATTCCTTATTAATCTTTTTCACCCCCTAAGACATCATCTACAGATCTAGGCGGATTTAGTACATAAGATAACATAGTCAGCCCTGCTATAACTATCCACACAGCTTCTGAAAGGACAAAAGGGTGACAAAAATATGCAGAAACCCTTCCAAAGGTTCATGTTAGCTCCACTCTTTGCCTCACCCATATTCAGCGCTTACTTGTTGTATAAGACAAGTTTTATCGTCATAGGATAATATCTCTGTAACTTGTGATCTAAATTACAAAGAAGTTTGTTGTGCTCCATGACCTGTGGCAAAACTTGTGAGCATAAGACTGGGTCTTCAATTAGCCCTATTACTGCTGATAACCAAGAGCTTCTTGTTCCTGAAGTAAGGATGCTCGGCATCCATGCCAGCAGCTCCTCCCTGCCTGCTCCTAAATAGCTTTTCCTATGAGTCTCCTCTTTGCAATACCCTTGGTAAGGCCACTGAGGTCTTGTCAGAGGGGCTGTGCTGATGGTGGAGCTTTCCAGAGCTTTAACTCAGGCAGAGACATTTCCTTTCCACCAAGTAAATGGTGAAACACTGGCACAGGTTGCCCAGACAGTGGAAGATGCCCCATCCCTGGTGACATTCATGGTCTGGTTGTACTGGGCTCTGAGCAACCTGGTCTGGTTGAAGACCTGCTCATGGCAGGGGGGGTTGTAGTGGATGATCTTTAAGGGTCCATTCCAACCCCAACTGTTCTGTGATGCTATTCTATAATTCTAAGTAACAAAAGAAACAAGTGAAAATCCAGAGACAGTTGCATTCATCTGAGTGAGTGATTGACAGAACAGAACAGCTCAGAGCCTTTGTTGCTGCTGGGAGGGTCATACAGTAACATTGCAATATTTCTACCACAAAGATGGGGCTTTTTGGGAGAAAAGAAAAATCCAGTAAGCCTTTGATATCAACCATATATTTTACATTATTCCTTTTTACGCTGTTCAGGTGTTGTATCTGTATGGCAGCAATGGTGTTTCCAGTTCCGCCCTTCTCTGCTAGCGTTTATTTGCTTATAATCATTTGCTGTGCAATAAAATAGAGCAAGGTCTGTGGCCAGAGGAGTTTTATATGGCTGCTGAGGGCATTACAGGGTTTGGGAACCTTAGGTGTAATACATATAATGGTGATATAATTTCAGGGATCGGCTGCCATTTAATCAATGTCAGGAGACTGTCAATTCCTTCCATGATTCATGGTTGTGAAAATAAGGAATTACTTGTAAAATGACAAGAAACATCCAATCCTGATGAGGCACTTCAAAAACACAAGAAACTGAAACACAAAACTATTTGGGAAGAACTTTCTCAGCGTTTTGAAGTGCTGGCCTCAGCGTGGAGCTCCCTGTTGACATAAGTGTTCCTTAGTCCTTTGCGGGTGCTGCTGTAGTCTCATGGAGCTCTCAGGAACCTGTTGCAGTCTTTCAGCCTCTAAAAAAAAGAGAAACACTTAAAAGTAGTGAGTGGCTTCTTCAAAGCTGGAGCGCCCTGATAAGTAACCCAAGTGTATGGTTTTCCATGTGTTCTAACGCTCTCTGAAATGTAAGAGCCCAGCCCCTCAAACACTATGGGGCCAGCAGTCCCTCCACCTTACCGGGTTCATCACCTCGATCATATAGGTAAGCATATGCTTCACTTCTTCCATGCTGAGGACAGCATTGAAGCACAGTTCTTAAATCTCAGTGGCTCTAAATCAAACGTATCTTTAAAGTGTTCTTCTCTGTCAGGTGGCAGATATTCCAAGGAAAGGGTGCTAAGAACTGGATTTCTATACAGATTTATCCAGGTTTTATCCAGATTTTCTATCAAATACTGTGTACCTAAACCATGTGCTGCTGCAAGCTGGTAGGGAAGTGGGGTTCTGCAGGACCCTTCCTAGCTCCTCTGCAAACTCACCTGGACCCCAGGCTGCATCATTTGGATGTCCTGCACTGTCTCTAAAATGGGACTCGTGATGGGGTTCTTCTGGTGCTGCAGATATTAGAGGTCTTCGTATTTATAAAATAGGTTCAGGTTGCCAGGTCATCAGCTACTTGTAATTGCATATGCTTATGGTTAGCTGCATGTGTTACGGTATCTGGGAGACAGAGCAGCAATAGAAGCACTTCTCAAAGGATATGTAGCTGTCACTCTTCCTCTTCAACAATATTCAAAGCAGGAATGATTAAAGTACACATGTATTTGAAAAGCTGTCAGACCTGGGTATGGCAGAAGTTGACAAAGCTCCCCCTTTTCTAGCAGTTATATATGCCTGGTGTTGCCCTCTGCCCAGTGAAGGCACCTTGCTTCTGTAATTCCCCTCTGGTACTTTTGACACCAGCATGCCAGGAATATTTGTATGGAGACCGGCTTTGGAGCCTGCAGGGGTGTTGGAGGCAGAATGTGGGAGAGCTCAGGAATGTGGGCTGTATTGGAAAAAACCCACACTGGAGGCAGTTTAGGTATTTAGCCCCTGGAGCATTTTTTGTGTCTCTTAATTACTTATAATCTGACTTTTCTTTCTAATTGAGGCTCCCAGCATCTGTCTAGCTACCAATACTCTTAACTACTAATTTACATTGCAGTTGGCACCTGACCTTACATGACACATGTAAGACTCTTAGGCAGATAATCCTGGCTTCTTCTTGAGACTTATGTCGCCATGGAGGGGTCAGTGGTGTGAGACAGCACAGCTTGAGGTGCGAAGTGCCGCGGCGGCTCACACACTTTACCTAGCTGAGTCTGGGAATCCCTTAACAGGCTGATCCGGGCTTTTACACAGCCAGTCCTGCTGCTTTTGTCCTGAGCAGGCATTTTTCTGCCTGTCACTTGCAGGCCTTAAAGCAGCATGTCTGTGTTGGTTAATTTGCAGACATCAGTAGACACATTTCACACTGAATTCCACCCTGTGGGGCCGTGTCTAATTGGACAAATTTGAGCAGCAGGCAGAAAAGCCACCGCAGTATGGAGCAGTGATATATGGGCACAGGCAAAGGGTTGCCATCTTAAAGACACAGCTTCTCTGCTCACCTACCCGTGCCAGCCAGGCTCCCAAATCAGGCAGTAGGACTGCCCTGATGAGCGAGGTTTAACATCCCACCGCATCACATTGGTGATACAGGATTTTCCAGAGTATGTTTTCATGCATTCTGTCTGCTAATGATGCACACTGAAGAGCAGGAAAGTGCTTGCAGTGTTGCAACTGGAGGCACAGGAACATTTGGTCTGGCCTGAACCCCTGAAATTAAAGGTTTGCTCAGCTTTAAACTGCACAGCTGCGATCCACATTAGAGTTTCTTTCAGGGAATTTCCTGCAATATTGCAGCAGGCAAGGTGAAGCACTGTTATTAGCAAAAAGAAAGGGGAAAAAAATCAGAACCTTGGCAATAAAAGTGAGTTGAAGGGTTGTTTCTGGTCATAGATGTTTCTTTTCCATTTTATGTTGCTTAAGCGTAATAAATGTCAGATGGCTCGAGTAGCATGTTTTATTAAAATAAGTGAATTTGGAGTTCATGAAAGAGCGCTGCATTGATGGCGTGGAGCACAGGATGGCTTTGTTGGTGCAGGGAGCAGGTAGGGGGGTCCAGCCTGCCCCTCACTCGAGTCTGCAAGAACCATTTTTGGAAGGGAGAAACAGCCTGAAATCCTATTTCCATGTCATTGCGCTGGGTTCACAAACAAAAGTGCCATCTAATGACAACTGTGAAAAGCCTTTTGGAATGCAAACTTGAAGAATATTCTGTGGTCTGGTTGGGCTTGGTTGGTTGGTGTTTTGACCATGTTTGGGAAGTGGATTGCAACTCTAGCTTATGTTTCAGAAGTTGCTGAAGAGCCACCAAGAAGATGGTGATTTTCTATTGTGATGGAAATCCAATGGTGATTCTCTGCTGCTCTCATCGTGTGGTGAAGCTCAGCAAAATGGTCCCTGGCAGAAGTTCATCAAAATAGTTTATGAAATATCATCCCCCAGAAGTAGAATTGTTTCTTAGAATGCATTTCTGTTAGTCCATGCATTTGCATTAGTGATGCTTTGGTCTTTTATGGGATCCCCACTTGGGTTTTGGGGTTTTAATCATCGCTGAAGAAACTGAGCTCCATCCTGATTCTTCACAGATAACGTTAGTTCTGAAAGGGATCTTATTAAGCACAAAGTGCTGAAACAGCTTCCCAAAGGATGGCTTTGGTGACAAGTGCTTGTATTTCACATCAGTCAGACCACTGTGCCATGAGTCTGAATTTGGACCAAAAATCTCTGCCTTGCTCTTGAGACTGCAGAGAGCTCCCTGGGTGCAGCAAACTGCTCCAGAGAGAAAGCAGGGGAAAAAGATGCTTGGTGGCTTTGAAAGGAACTGGCCAGAGTTTTGTGCTAATACTGTAATATGTTGATGACCAAAGACATAAAGAAGTAATGGTAGAATCACCATCCCTAGAAGCATTCAACAACCGTGTAGATAAGGCCCATAGTGACACAGTTTAGTGGTGGCCTTGGCAGTCCTGGGGTAACAGTTGGACTTGATGATCTCAAAGGTCTTTACTAACCTGGCTGATTCTATGATGGCCTTCAGCTCTTCATGCAAGTGGAGTGATCCACTAGCACAGTGTCAAGCAATATGTTGTAAAAAGGTCTCTGTCACACGGCTTGGAAGTGGTGGCTTCAACTGATAGAAACAGTAATCATTGTTTTTTTCTGTGATTGATGTCTGTTTATATTTAATGTAGTCACTAGATGAAAATGGAAGTCTTTCGTTAATCAGATATGGGTTTAGAAACCAAAACTAAGTCATTCATGTGGATACGGTTGAATTTCCTCCTCTCCTTGTGACCTCTTCCTTCAATCCTGTAGCTTAGATCTGAGGTTTTGCTTTACTTAACTTTTCCAAATTGAAATAAAAAGCAGCTTACTTTAACGTATATCATGGGAGCACTGTGGATATTTTCCCCTCCGGGCTACTCCAAACAAGCCATAGGCCCAGCAGTACTGAAAACGTGTGAGGCTGGAAGTGCAAGATTTAATGCCTTGTAACTTTAATCTGTCTCCATAATAAATTATTTACGGAGAAAGTGTCAAAAAATCCTGTTGCAAAGCAGTAAAACTTGCTGCCATGGTGGGAGAAGGCATCTTGGGTGGGTGGCAGAGATATCAGCTGTGATTCAGGCTCTCCTCTCTGGTTACATTCCTGCTTTTCCTACAGGAACAGTGCTGCTTCCCACTGCAGCCGATGGGAGTCTCCCAGTGGAAGCCTGCTCAATCCTATAAGAATACCATGGCGCCTATAAATACTAGAATGTCTTTAAAAACATGTTAAGCATTGGACCAACAGCTGCCAGGGTATGATCAGGAAGGCTGGAAAAAACAAGGTTAATAAGTACTGCAGGGCCAGTTTTCACACTGATGGGGAAAGGCACATGAGCAGGCAGGGAGGGAGAGTCCTGGAAGGAAGCCCTGGAGCAGGGAGCCCTGTCCAACGCCTGACTCCATCACCCACTTACTCCACTATCCTATGGGAGAGACAGGACTTTTCTGCCCTCTCCATCTCATTTCTCTCCTTATGTGAAATGGGAGGTACATCTCACATATCAAGAAGGATAAATGATGAGGGTTCCAGCCCCATTGCAAACCCAAGCCCTAGCTCCTTCGAGCCTGCAGCTCAAAGCCCTGTGCATCCATTGGCAGGAACAGGAAGAACTTACACAGAGACTTGTAAATGTGAATTATGGCTTAAGTGCCAGAATTATAATTAAAAAAGTTTTCTCTTTTGGCTTTTGTCTACATACTTTCCTAATATTGTCATTTGGTAAAGCCAGGGTGTCTCTCACAATGTAATTGCTGCAGAACATTTCCTTGAAAGAGCAGCAACAACCCCGCCTCCTCCTAACACTTGCATGTGGAAAGCACCAACTGTTTTATAGGCATTAGTGAATTATGCTTTTCAGTGTGAGGAGGTATTAACTGTCTGTACAGCTGAGACAGCTGTAAACCAGCTTCTGAGATGAAGTGACCTGCCTGAGGCTGTGCTTCAGATGCTGTAGCAGAGACAGGAGCTGCGGTTGTGCCTTTTCCAGAGATAAAATGCAGAGGCCTTTACCAGATAGGCTGTGTGGATTATTTGTCATCTCTTCCTCCTCTGTGTGTGTGAAGGGACCTGCATGGTCCCAGGGCAGCAGTGCTGTGGGCTGCGGGATCACACCAGGCTGTGTTTGTAGGGCAGAGCCAGCAGTGGCACTGCCGCTCCCAGCTCCCATTATTGCTGCCTCTCTGCCCTGTTTTCAGTGGGTAAACAGGGTTGCAGAGATGCCAGGCCCACTCCTCTCCTCAAGCCTTTAGGTTTTTAAGAAGCCAAAGGGCTCTCCTGCCACACTGTTAAACAGTGCCAGGTAATCCCTTTATGTAGTTATCAGCATTTCCCTACCAGAGCATCACAACCTGCACAGAGGAGAGCTGAGAAGTGCAGGTGCCTCCCTTGATAGGGGCTGAATGGCAAGAAGTACTTCAGGGTTCAGTTTTAAAAGAGCAGTTGTGGTAATACTAGAATGAGTAAATAAAACATCTTTAAAGTCAGTTGCAGAACATACTTTCTATTTTTAGGCAAAACTTTGAAGATCTGGAAGTTTTCCAAGAGTTTTGAAATGAAACCTGAGGTTAGAATGATAACATGGGGGGGGTAGAGGCCTTGTTTAATTGTTTTTTTTAATCTTTAGAAAATTAATCTGCTGGACAGGGTTTGAGGAAGAATAGTGCATGGGCAATTAGGGCTTTTTGTCCCCATCAGACTGGTAAAGTCAAGTTTAGGGTAATAACAGGCTCAGGTCTTCAGCTGGCCTAAATTAGCACAGCTCCATTCAGGCTCCAGCTGTAGGCACATAGAACTGTTCCATTGCAGCAGATCTCATTTATGACATGTTTGTAAAGCAGATCTGTGAAATGATCCAGCTTTAAAAAAATAACACTAATAAGGGTGTAGTTACATGAGCATCTTATCCTGCAGCAAAGCCAGTTTAAGAGGCTCCCAGACCTTCCCTGACCCTGCCTTCTCCTTCCAGCCCCATGGTTCCTTTCCCCTCAGCTCTGCTGCTGGAAGATTTTGGTGTCTGTGGGTTGAGGGGTTTTTTCCACCTTCTTGTAGACCAAGTAGAGCATGTTTCCTTAACACATGTATGTGGAGACCAGAGCATGTGGTGTGCTGCAGCAGGGGGATAGTGATGAGGGATGAAGGGAAGGGTTGGGAAGTACACAGCTGTGGCAGTTTTACAAATGGACTTCAGGACCAGAGCGGATGTTCCTGCAGCTACTGCTAAACTCAAGTGCCTTTGCAGGGGATTTATTCAAAGAGACAGGCAGTCTACATGAGTGGTCATAGAAGAACAAAATAGTTTGGGTTGGAAGGGACATTTATTGGTCATCTCGTCCAGCCCCCCTACATGAGCAAGGAGAGCAGGGACATCTTCAACTAGATCAGGTTGCTCAAGAGCCACATGCAACCTGGCCTTGAATGTTTCCAGGGATGTGGCATCCAGCACCCCTCTGGGGCAACCTATGGCGTTGGCTGAGACTTTGGCTCCTGGAGTCAGCCAGGCACATAGCACTGTTGCAGTAAGTTGCTGGACCTCTGCTGAATTTGGTCTGTAGCTACTAGGTTATTAAGTAAATCACACTGATTTTTTTGTTCCCAACAGCAGCTTGGTTTCACCAGAGAAGTGCTGATGTTAGCACTGGAATAGAAGAGAACAAGTCGAGATTTCAAGGAATCTCAGAATAGTTCACTCTACCAGGAAGTTCAGTCTACTGGGATTCTGCACTACATAGTAACGAGAACAAATGCTTTCTTAACCTATTTACTTTAAATGTATCTTGAATATTAGTAATGATGGAGTAAACAGACAGATCCTTAAAAAGCATGGTGCCTGGTGAATGTCTGAACCAGTATTTAATGAGTGCAGGAAGGTTTTTCATCCAACTGCCTTTGGTCTGTCAAATGTGTTTTCTCCTCTTGTTTTGGCTGGATGGATCTTGTGGCTGATCTGTTCAAAACTAATGAAGTGAACAGTTGCAGAGACAACACGGTATCTTAGACCTGCACATGGTCTAGCTGAGGTGGAAACACTGAGCTTCCCTTCATGTGTGGTGTGGTTATCAGTACCCTCCAAACAGTGCAGGCAGATGCCATTGCACATCCTTTCTAAAGGAGCTGAAAAACACGGTGACGTGTAACAAAACCTCCCTGGGGCTGCAGTTTGGTATTCGATGGAGACGCAGCAGGGTCTCAGAGTTCTACTGTGGCTGCTTGGGCGATGCAGGGAGCTCCTGTTCCTTGGCAATGCTGGGTGAGTCCCATGTCTGCAGTGCACGGTGCTGGCCATAACACCCCAGCGTGGGTTTGCTTGTCTGCTACTTTCTGGGAGCAAGATGTATTACTCCTCTTATTCCTTTATGCATTACACAGAGTGCAAACAAAAATCAAATACAGACAGAGAGTCCATCAATCATTACTAACCTAGGAGATAGACTGTGATAGTAAATCTTCCATTTTCTTCTTCTTTCTGGTCTTTACACACAGCAGTGCAATGTGCTATAGGTAACACAAGAAGAATTAAGTTGCTCAGATGCACACCAGAATGTAAAACCCACTGCCTATGCCACCATCATGCCTTGGCCAGCATACCTGTGTATTGCACCCCCTGCATGTGGGTGAGAGCTGACTGCCCCTCTTTTGGGATTGCAGGGTGGTTACTCGAATGGTCTGGAGGCAACCAAAGGGACTGTGAGTCAGAGTGGTTTAGCTGAATCAGGAATAATGCGCTTAACCACACACCCAGGTGGAGGCAATACCCAGAATAGACCCCTAAGTACAGACTGGGGCGAGTGGCTTTGCCATTGGGATTTCTTTTAGTAATAATTTTTTGCAGCAATGCCAATGAGATGATGGTGGTAAGAGATGCTTGTTTATGTTTGGTGGTGGTTAGTGTCATTTAACCTTCCGTGTACTACAGCTGTGCACTGCAATCTGGAGGGAGTTTATGATTTGAGAATTTATGATAAAGGCACTTTATCGTAACACAAGGAATTTGAGCTGGTGGGATTAAGCTGGGTGTGCATAGGTTATGGCAGCATCATTCACTGGCTTTCCTTCTTCCTGTAATTCTGTTGATACCAGTTAAATGGTCATTAAATTCATATTACAACATTAGCAAATGCAAATGTGAAGCCAAATTCCTTAGCCTGATTTTAATTCTTTGGAGAAAGTGCTTCATTTTTATCAATTCACAGGCATGGAAGTGACAAGCCTGCTTATAAGTATCAGTGATACAGAGCAGCAGCTCCTAAATAGCCATGGGATTTTGGAATCGGCACTGAGAAACTTTTCCATAAATGCCAGGAATAACATTATATTTGAATATTTAACCCTTACCCAGGCAATTTGAGGACTGGAAACCATATGTGCTCTTTATAATGGGAGCCAAGATGACCCTACATAAAGATAAATATAACTACATAAAAGCATTCAGGAAGGATGGTGTTGTGGTTAAGAGCTGGGCAAGGACTGGGGAGCTTGAAGGTCTAATCCCAGCTCAGCCACAGGCTTCTTGGGTGATCCTTGGCATGTAACTTAATCTCTGCGTGTTTCAGTTTCTCCAGTTGTGAATGAAAGATAATAATACTGCCCACAGCCATGCCTGGAGGATAAATTCATTGCTGCTTGGGAGGTGTGGGCTTGGAGATGGTGGTGGTGGCCACCAGGAGAAGTCTCAGCCAAGTGCTCTGCTAAGGGTACATGCTGCACCACTGTCAGTGGTGTTCCCAGTTCCACCTCTCCTAGATGAATGAACTCCTGCCTCGATTAGGCAGTGTGTCAAGCAGGGTAGCTCACCTGAACCTTGTCTGGGAAGTCACATCATTGGCAAACGTTCCTTGTTTGAGCATAATTTAAATTCAAAAACAATGAGGGGGGGAGAATGAGAAAAGAAAGGGGAAACCTGCAGTAGATGAGACCATCTGGTTTTGCTTGAGTGCTACCTAAGTAACTTGTGTTTATTGGTTATAGAGTGGTGTTTTCTTTATACAGTCTCTGGCCAGGTAGCTGTTGTTATTCTCGTGACTTGGCATTCACTTCTGCCCTTTGTGAGTCTGCTCTGGAGGTACAAACCCTCATCCTCTTATGACTCTTTGAAAAGATAGGATATTTCAAAGGAACCATCAGGACAGAGCCTTTTCTTAATCGGTCCCTGAGAATTTCCACTCATGGCCTGTGGCACGCATGGGAATATCATTTCCTCCAGAGCAGCTGAGCTGATGGCCCATGGGAGAGGCAGCCTGTGACTGTCAGCGTGAGGAGGAATTATGTTCATGAGGTAACATCTCCCCTAAGGTGCCATCCTTAGCAGGGAAGTAGGTAAAAGCTGGCTGAAGGCTGAGCAGCCGGCCCCGGGCTGGGCTGTGTAAGGTGCGGGGGAGCGTAATCTCCCATTGTTTGGAAGGAAGAGTTTTGATGTAATTATACCCTTCAGCCATTGCCACACTTTCCTCTCTTTCATCTTCAGGCAGGTCCACACGTTCAGATGTGAAGCTGGAAATGAAACACATCTGGACATCCGAAACTGACAACAGACTTTTATTTGCTATTTTTGGTATACAACAAAAGCTTTGTATCTTGCTAATTGAACATATGGGCTCTCGGTTGCTTTTTTCCCTGCTAAACTCCACTTTTCCATGTGTCATCATACGATTCCAACATTTGATCTGTCGAGTCCATCTTGGCCATGTGTTTGTTGTAATCTGCTACACATGTAGGCTTGTTTTCGTGTGCGTCCTGACCTCCAGTGAGAGCTGCAGTTGTTTCCATCATGGATAGTGTTGAGGAGTTACACATCCTTTTTATCAGTGTATTTGGCCACCGGCAGCTCCTCACAGCGCGGATCGGGGCTCCTGCCAAGCCTCTGAAAGCTCAGTGTTTAGCCATATCTGTTTGTATTGTGATACCAGATGCTGACTTTTTTCAGTGTAACAGAAGTAGAAGGGAAAACTTCCCAAAAATAGAAAATATCCACACAAGTAAAATCCAGCGTCTCAGGGAGGGAAGCTGAGGGTCCGTGTTAGAGTTGGAGCCTAAGGAAGGGATGGAGGTGGATGGCAGGTCAGTGGTCACTGAACAGACCTAGATCAGCATCATGGTGGCCAGTGTGAAAGGGCAGCATTTGCTTGTGCAGAAGGCAGCGTGCTCTTCAGAGTCTGCAGCAGAGCAGTCTGCAAGAGAAAAAGAGGAAAACACCGTATCTGGAGAGGAGGGCTGAGCCCTTCGAAGCAAGCTGTGCCATAAATACCCACTGGGAACTTGGCCCCACTGTACGGACGTTCGTGAGACTCAACTCATTACAGATACAGGACCTCTTGATTAGCATGAAAGATTCGTCATCAGAATATTTTGTGCCTGTGGGGGATCCACTTACTTATTTCCAACTACAGCTCTAAATTGTTCCCATGCTTCATCATGGTTTGATTAGCTAAAATCTTAGAGTAACTGTTTGAGGCACTTACCGTAACTAAAAAGCAGGTGACTGATCAAACCGCAGGGTGCATTGCTGGGACTGCTTTAGGGGATGGAGCCTGGATGTGGTTGGAGGCAAGTCTGTTACAGGTTCTTGAGCAATGAATAGATGTATCACCTGCACACTTTCGTGCTGCATGTTGTTCTGCAGGATAAATGACTAATGCAAAAAAAAGGGGGGAACTATGCATTTAAGTGCCTGCACACACATGCATGCATAGCCCTAGCCTGTGCGTCCACATCACGTTACAGCTGTGCTTATACTGTGTGCAATAGTCACCTTTCTTGCAGTAAATATTGGGCCAATTTCATCACATTTGGTTTATATTTATCAACACAGCACTTAAGCAATGGGGTTTTGGTTGCAATAAGGGAAAGAGTCCATTTCTGTCTAGCGCCGAGGTGAGGGAATGCGAAGCCTTATGCAGTATGGCCTGGCCAGAGGCTCTGCCCTCTCCATGTCGCAACACACCCGCCTGACTGCAGCAAATCCAATATTTGCACTGGAAGACAGAGCTGAGGCAGTTTCCATCAGGAATATGCCGTCTCTCCCTGGCTGAAAAATACTGGATACGCATCGTGCCATTGTTCTGTTCAGTCCTTGACATACACCACCAAGCAATTTTGTCTTGAACTCCCATTCTTCTATTTAGCCAAGAGTGTAATGTTAAATAAATCTGAGGTTGCACTTGAGGACTTCCCAATCAACTGAAGAGTGAACCCTGAAGCAGAAGTTGTATTTAACAAAACGGACTTACAATTATTATTCATAAATGTTCATGTTATGGCTGCAGTTGTTTCGCTTCTTTCTTTTACAACCCTATAAATTGTATACAGAACATAAAGGCTTTACTTCTTAAATAAATGTTTTGCAGCCGCCATAAATTATCTTTCTTGCATTCATAATGAAAAAAAAATCACTGTTTGATGTTTTATATCCTCTTCCCTAAAATGTAAAATATGGTTCTTGGAGCCAGATTTTATCTCATTTGAAAATAAAAGAAGGTTCATTTCCTACTAATTTTTTTCAGTCTTAGGTTTGGAGTTCCCATGAAATGTTGCCCAATCTGCAAAGCAGTGTTACAGTAAACTCTGCTTTATCTAAGGGTTTGTGTTTGAGTTGTACCAGTGTTAATAGTCATCATCATGAAATGACTAATGAACATCACCTGAGTCTCTTTTGTTTAATCCCTAATGTTGGTTGTATTTCATCTTTCTATGCACCCCAAGTCACTGGTTGAATATGGATTGTTGAGCTTTTCTCTATGCCAGCCCTAGGAGGACCCTGCCCCAGCATTTCTGTCCTGGAAGCAGGCCTTGCTAAACTCCCGGCTCACTGGTTTGCAAAGCAAACTTCAGCCTTGTACTATTTACCTTGGCAAGTGCATGACCAGATTGATGATCTGTAAAGTGGATTTGTTATTTGGCTGTTTGCTTTGGCAGCTCTTGAAAGCAGTTTGCTGATTACAGTCCCAGATGTCATTGCATACGTTACTGTTCACTATAAGTTTCTTTTAAAGTTTTAATTTCAGCCACAAATACTATTAAGCTTTTTGCACCTTTCTGTCTTTAACTCATGGATATTAAATATCAAGAGCAGACAGCCTTGATTTCCTTAAATTTTCCTCTGATTATCCTTGTTGGCCTCCTCCAGGCATCTCTGTAATGCTGGCAGCCAGGAGAGATGCTGCTGGCTTACCCCCCAGTCGGTGCTGTTCCCATCCATGCCATAGGCGGTTGCAAGTTGGTCACATGCAGAGTTTTCTAATTGTAGATAACCTGGAAAATTGACATAGCATTTTGATAAATTACCAGGTTTAACATGACCAAATACTTGAGTCAGTAGAGAAGATCAGGAGTCTTGTTAACTAAAATAGCCCTGTGCCCTGTTTGTATTAGGGTAGGCACAAAAGGAACATGCACCTTCAGAGGTGGTATTTCTGGGTTATATGCATCTCATGTAACTATTATCTTGTTTTTTAAAGTCTCTCAAACCTGAATAAGCAATTGGGCAAATCAATAGGCTCAACATTGATTTGTTTCTGAGTCAGATAATCCCAGATTTAGCTCTGATGCCAGCAGTGCCCATGCTCCGGAGTGCTCCACTCCCAGCCCCGTGTGCACAGCCATTAGGATTAGGGTTGAGGAATACCAGGGTATTTTATTTCCACGGTGCCTCAAAGTGCATTTGCCCTTCTAAAGTCCAGTAACAGGCACATAAAAAGCTCAGCTGGGTGTTTGCTGCTCACCACCATGAGCACTGCATGGCTGCCAAGGGAGCAGAGTGGGTGCCTGGCACAGTCCCACATGGACGGCTGATTGCTGGTCCTGGGTTTGAGCAGTTAAACCATCCTTCCTGGACAGGAACATTCTTTTTGGTGGGCTTACTTTCAGCTTTGAAATACTTGAGTTTAAGAAGTTCATTCACTTCAAGTAAGTTTACTTTTTGAGGGGAGGATATCATTGTAGTATTTTTGGCCACTGCTTGAAAATTCCTCTAACCCTTTACTATAATAAGCAAATTGAGGAGATTAAAGACACATTACACTGCCAAATGGGTTTTCTACACAGGGTGACATATATTTTTTCTGTGGAAAAGGTTGTGGGGGTTTTTGTGAGCTGCTATGCTTTTTTTAGCACTTCCTGTTTTATTGTGTTTGAAGTGTCTTTGTGGTGACCTGTTGGGGTAAGATTCTTCCATATGGAAGTGTTTCTTCAACTTTTAATCATTTTGTTTAAAAAAAAAAAGAAAAAAAGAAGAAAAAAAGAAAGATTTTTAGTCCGATTTGCAGATGTCTCTGGTTTTGTTCGCGGAGACCTTGTCCAGCTCACTACAGTGTTGTAGAAATGGGAGTCATGATGACTTCTTTATACACAACGTGAAGATCACATCCATGTTCTAAGTTAGGTACCTTCTTTAAAATCTGTTTAAAGTCTGTAGGAAAGCCTTTCTTTGTGTTTTCATCATATTCCTTTAAAGGTTTGAGGTGAAACCCTGCCTTCACTGAATGCCTTGGCAGAACTCCTGTTGGTTTTGGTGGTATTTCACCAGTAGATCCCAACACTCTTGTAGGCATCTCTGAAGTCAAGTAATATCAGGATAACAAGCAGTTCTGTCCAGTGCCTGTTACTGGAGAAAACAATGCTGGGATTTTACATAGGGTCAAAAAAAGTTGCAAGTTTATTTTTAAGCCTACGAGACAAAATTCTTCATTAATGTGCAACAGAATGCATTTTCCCTGGGCTCATATTGGACTCGCTGGGTCGTAACTGAGACCAGAATTTGGACCACTGTCTTTGCATTAGAGCCGCATCCTGTTTCCTATTAGTTTTGACACTAACATCTGAATTTCAGATTTCTTCTTGTTTAGGTTTAACTGCTCAATCTGTGCATACAACAGACGTCTCGGGACCTCTCTGTAGTCGTCTGGTTTGCACCGGGTGCAAGGGCAAACCTTGGCATCTGCGCGAACAGGCGCTGGAGCAGCCCCTGCGTTTGACTTGGTAGAGCACAGTGTGTCATTACACAGACAGCTGGGGTTGTCGATCAGGCATCTCCAGACTTTCCCTCTGTATCATATCCTCAGCATTTTAACCATAAGAAAACTAGCTTTGACAGTATTTTTGAGCCCACATGTGAATACCACATGTTGAGGTCTCATGTCTGCAGTTTCAGTCCTAATTAAGTGTAGATGTAAGTACTGGGTATCGTATAAGGTCTTTGGCTCTCTGCAATTCACCACAAGCATCTAATTTCCACTTCCTTTGTCTTGGACCTATTATTTATATGAGAGGGGTAGGTGGACTCAGTGGTTACAAGTCTGTTGGATTATTATGTTTCTGTAGCTGTCATCCTGTCAAAGGTCCTGCAGAAATCTGTACTATGGACTTTTGCTAGTTTTTCATGGGTAAAATCCCTTTTCCTGCGGAAGGCTTGTCCCAGGTCTGTGCACAACTTAAGTCTTACTAAGCCCTGAAAATGTGTCTTAAATGGTGTATTGGCCTTGTGCCTGTTCTCAGCATGGAGGTGAATTGCATTCTTTATGAACAGGGAGGTTTCCAGTTCAGCTTTGGCTGTTTGTCTTCACTTAGGCCACGTTTGCTAAACCTGCCTAAAACTTTTGATGCTGGAGCACACAGAAGCTCAGGCCTTGCAGGCTTTCTGACCTAACAACAGGGTGGTTTGAAAAACAGCAGCTTTTTGATGTAGATGGGCATGGCACTCATCTGGTTTGGGTTTTCAGGGTGTTCCAAAGCTATATTGTTAGCTACAGGGGGTCTTTTGTGAGCAGCAATATGCACTAACTTGCTACTGAGACCTCAGATCATTCCCATGTATTTATTTCTGGAGAACTGAAGTTAAGTAGCTGTATTGTCTCATGTCTAGAGAAACGTAAGGCATAAGGTGGACATTCCCTTGTCCCAGCTGACAAACTAACGATTGATAGGGGGGTGGATTTGGGACTGGCTTTGAAAGTTGGTATGAAGAAGATTGAATTATGCACTTTATCATCCCTGGGTCACCTACCTGCTGTGCCCTGGTAGGGCTTCAGGGGTGCTGGGGAAAAGGAGCCTTTAGCTCAGTACAACTCTCCAGTCTAACTATTTCATCGCAACACCTCCAACAGATCTCACTTCCTCACTCCTTCCAAACAGTGTCCCAACTAGATGAAAATTAGCCAGTGCCTTAGTTTGCAGAGCTACAAAGGTCAAATGTCTTGGAGAAACAAGGTGTTAAGATGCTAATTCTCTCCCTTGCAATGGGAAGGCAGTTCTCTGCTCCGTTAAGCAGAAAATGCTGGTGGTCTTAAACATCTCTATTTTTGCCTCCTGTTTTGAATGCAATTAAACAAAATCTGCTGTAATTGCAGGGAGGATAACCAGCTGCCAGTGCAGTCTCAGATCCTGTCCTAAGATCAGTTATGAGGCAAATGGCTTGGGGAGGGAGCACAGACTGCAAGTGTGCTAGCAGAGGTCCTGGACTGGTCCCTGCCCTGTCTGTCCCCAGTGCGGGACATACAGGAAGCCTGTCCTGAACTTCTGTTCTCACACTGCACCTCCTACACTTGGAATCTTGTTTTCCACTTTTTGGAGATTTGTGAAACATATGCTTTGGAGGGGTCCCAATTTTTTTCACAGGAGGAAAAGAATTGCTCTCTGCGTTGTAAAAAGCCTCACGAAAAAGTACGTTCCTTCTTTATAATGGACTTGCCTGGCACAACTCAACAATCCCCATTTCTCATCACTTCACAGTGTACTTTTATAGGGTATAAAAATGGTGTTATGATCCATGTTCCCAAACCTTGCCTCAGCTAGCAAGAACATCAATAAACATGGCTTGATAGACACCAGAGCTGCACCGCTGTTTCCCTCGGTGCTTTGAACATGCCCTAACATATCTTTTGAATCTATTCTCCATATATGAAACTGCTTGTGCCTCTGTTGACCTTTTAATGTGTCAAAGGTAATACTTGTGTGCATAGGAAAAGTTACACATTCCCAGTCTGGTCACTTGCTCTACTTGGAAGTATTTCCTGTACTTCGTCTCACTTCGCACTTGATAGTCTCTTTCCTTGACCTAATCTGCAGATAGGGTCAGTGTACCTGGGACTGGCAAAAGATTTTACTTCATTTCTCCTCCCTTTCTTTTTTGCTTCTCTCTCTGTAAAATTATTGTTATTTCCTCGGTTCACAACTGAGATGATGGGTGGATGTTTGCGCCATTAGGTGCTCTGTTCCAGGGAATTCTGTCTCTGTCCCAAGGCTTCCAGCGCAGAGGCTCCTTTCACCTTGATCTTTCAGCAGAGCACTAAGACATTTGGCAAGTTTCTTGTGACATTTTTTGCTGCTGTCCAGGGCTTTTGAGAGATTCCCCTTGGACAGCTTCCACCTTTGAGCTTGCCCACTGTAAGAAATACTTCCACTTGTATTTACACAGCCACATCATCAGACCTGCTGCATCCCTCTCACATCTTCATCAGTCAGTACCTGGCACTCACTCACTCACCTCTTTGGATTTGCTTCTCTTTGGTTTTAAAGCAAGTTTTCCCTCCTGACACCTTGTGCCAAGTGTGCTTGTAGATGGCTTTGTGGTGGTGGGAAGATCATTGAGACACAGGGTTGGAACAGTGGTTGCTCCAATGAGTTTGCAGATCATTACTCTGCTGACAAAAGCAAGACTGTTGGAAAGTGATCCCCTCTGTGAAACATCTGTAGTTTCACTCATCATTTTAGGCTGGAAAAGGTGTAGGATCAGCTGCTACCTGAGTTATAGGATTCTCCCTAATAATTAGATTTCCATATTAAATACCCCAGAAACTTATGATTAGCCCCCACTTCTGACAGTTCAAAGCGGCTTAATTCTACTGTAAAACTGTCAGCAGTGATTTTCTTTTTTTTAAGATGGATTTTGGTCCTTGTACAGAAGTACTTTGTGCTAAATTCCTTTTCAACCAAACACACTTGTCATTTCTCAGCCATTCAGGACCATAAACTCCATCTTTGGATTTTTACATGCTGAACTTAGATTCTAATGATGGATACTTGTTTATAACACGCTGAAGATTTTTGTTAGCTTTCTGGCATAAAAATTGGAATCTTCTCTTTTGATTCGTGGTTATTAGTAGTAGGTTTATCCTTTCAAATATATGTACAAGCTAAGATTTAAGTGGAATATTTATTGTCCACAAGAATGGTAGTGTGCAGCTCTCAGAATCTATCTTGCTTTGGCAAGCAGCACTGTTATAATCATCAAACTATTCATATGGACTAAAGGTAGTTTCACAGGAGGACTTAGGCATTGGAGCCCAGAAGGTCACAGTACCTGGTATTAGATGCTAGGGTCTCTGGGGAGAGATGAGCTTTTCTCCCCTGCCTGGCAGGGCTGTGCATAATGGGCAGCTCCATGTCTGGGTGGGAAGGGTCCTCTGTTTGCTGGGGTGCTTAAGCTATGAAGTGTATTTAGAGGCTGCTGGAAAATGTGTGCAGAGCTCACTGGCTGAATCAGGCTTTGCTTTTAGCCATGAACAGGGAACCGTCTTTTCCTAACTCCAGTTTGCATTTGAAATTGTTACTTCAGATTGCCAAGTGCAAATATGAGGCATGCAGAAGGGTAGATCTCCTGCCCTTTGAGTACAGTCTTTGCCAAGGATGAGAGTGAGATGAGTTAAATGACCGAAAGCTTTAGGCTAGGACATGCCAGTTGCAATAATTTTTTCACTCCATCATCTCACCTTGCAATGTCGCTCTGCCTTATCCAGCCACCAGATGTCTGATGGATAACATAAGTGACAAGGGCAAAACCTCCTTAACGTATGCAGAGGAAAACTTCAGACAGCAAGGACGGGTCTGCTGGCTCCTGACCAGCTGGGTCCTGCCTGGCCCTTCCAAAGCCTGTCTGGGTAGAGTGAAATCCTCCTTTGGTAGGAGATCAGAACTTGGTACAGCAAGTCACCAAGTGCTCTGGCCCCGCTCCAGCAGCACACTTAAGCGCACACTTAACTTACAGCATATATATACTACCACTGAAGTCACTGTGGCTGTTTGCATGCTTGAAATTAAGTATATGCTTAAGCTGGCTTGGGACCAGGGATTTCAGTGCTTTGTAGGTCCAGTCCATGCTGGAGCTTAGATAACTAGCTCGTGCAACTTGGCACGTGCCTTTAATGAATTCAGAATCGGGCCAAAAGAATTTATCTTCCCAGACTTGGAAGTCTTACAAGGAAACAAGTTTAAGGTTTTTTGAATTTTTATTATTTTCTAAACATAAAATTTCATATTTCTCTGTAGTCTTTAAAGAAACATTTTCCTGGCGTTCTTGGAGGGATCTAGAGAGCAATTTCCAAGATGCCCAGAGATGATAGAAAGGTATCCAGGACCTGCTGCCTGGCCAGGGCAGGGCTCAGTGGCTCTGGGGGTCCCATCTGTGGTTTTGTACCTTCTGGGAAGATGTGGCATTGCACTGGCTTGTCCTGGCAGAAGGTTTCTTTCTGGGCAGCTCTGGCACAGACTTCCCCTTGGGTGAGTTACTTAAACCTTGGTGTTCTGGCGCTTCTCTGGTGTAGCAATCTTCATAACTTGTTTTGTCTCAGCTAAGTTTCCAGACCCATTCCTGATGTTAATAGTTCTGTATCCTTACGGCAGCCGCTCAACTGCCCGAACACGATCGTCTCAATCACTCTGGTTTAATAGCTGAATACATCTTGTGCTGTTTGTGAAGTATATTACAATACCTGTAGGGAAGTTGTGATTAGAGCAGGCTGTGCACGTAGCATTAGATATAACCTCTAATAAATTAAATGCTAACACACATTTGCTACAGAAAGTATTAGAAGGTCATCATCACTCTGCTGTTACTCCCTAAGGAAAAGCCAGTTTACAACATAAGTGTATGGCAAGGAGTTACATTGCTGACATGAAACCCCCTGCTATAAATGACTCAGTTATGCTCATTTCTATGAAGCTGTTGCAAACCATGAATGCCTCATTCTTAATGAATGTTGCAGGCAACGTTGAGCTGGGCAGCAGTGGGCAGGGGCATGAGGCAGGCAGGCGAGGGCAGGAGCCAGGGCATTGCCATGTATGTGCTGGGCAGTGACAGGCAGGGAAGTAGAAATCACCCTGCAAGCTCTTCCCAAACCCCCAGTGAGTGCCTAGTATTTGCAAGTGAGTTTTATTCATCCTATATACAAGTAGTTATTAGACAGTAGCTTGGAACCGTTGAGTACATTATCTCATAGTGAGGTAATACAAATAAATTACAAGTTGGAGGCCCAGAGCGGGGTTAGTGATGCACCTTAGGAAAATATTTTGGTTTCTGTTTATACATCAGCTGGGTTGTGAAATGTTTCATCTGGAAAAGGTGATATGAGACCAGAGGAACATTTGCTATTATAATGCAGAAAATATTTCAGTTTCATTCTTAACTGGTTGCTAGTGATATAAACCAAGTTTCACATTTGCAGAGCTTCAAGGGCTGCTCAGCCGTGTTCCTGCAGATTCTCTTCTGCAACCTTTCTCCTGGCCAATCAGAAGCTGCTCCTTTATTTCCCCTTGTTGTGAACATTGTGTGTGTATTATTTATAATGAAGAAGTTACCTAAAGCCCAGCAGCAGGCTCTGTCTCTGATAGACCCTGTCTTCTGAGTGGGAGGGCATTAAGGATGCTCAGACAAGAGTAAGAGCTGTGTCCATCCCTCCTGTGCAGCTCCATCCAGGCAGGTCTGTGATGAGGAAACCTTCACCCCTCCTTTTCAGTGTGTTTAAAATACAGGATCCCCTTGCCATTCAGCTGTGGAGAAACTGTACCCATGATCTGGGGGTTGGAACTAGATTACCTTAAGGTCCTTTCCAAGCCTAACCATTCTATGATTCTATGAACTTGGCCTTTCCAAGCATTTCACTCTATTACACAAGACGGAGTCTCTTATTACAATTTGAGTGATATATTAGTATATAGCACAGTTCCAATGTTTTTTCAACACTAAGATTTTTTTAATTCAAATGAAACAATCAGAATTAAATTCCTTGGCTCACACAGTTACCACTAATTCTCAAGCAATATGACAAATCCACGCTTGTGTCTCAAAGTGTAACATAAGATCTTAGTTATCCAGAAAACCCCGATGAGTTGTCAGATCTTTCCTTACTTGTGGGTAAATATGAGCCTTCTATAATCCATTATATGTCCTTTGTACGTATATATGTGCATTTGCACATGCCACAAGATTGATAATACACAAGATAAATCTTGCTGTTTTCTTAAGGGAAGTAATATATTACTCAAGTCCCTCCAGTGGAATTGGCACATTTGTACCTCACCAAGTGAGCTTGCTGAGGCAGGGTATGCCTGCAGACCTCTTCCAAAGAGTTCAGAAATGACTTGGTATATAAACAAATAACCAAATAAGGACCATTAGGTAGTGTCACAAAAATACCAGATGTGTCTTACGCAGCTTTTCCCAGTGAAACCAATACAAAGGCTTCAGCATCATAAAATTGAGGCTTTTATTCAGATGAGAAGTAAAACAAAGACTCGTCTAAAAAAGCCTCCACTGAGATTTAATGGAATTCCTTGTGTGTTTAAATTTCCTAGGCATCGTTGAAAATCTCAATAATCATCTTCTTGTAAGCTTAACTAAGTCGTAGATCTTCAGAGTGGGAAACGTTACTAGGAGAAAAAAAGTTACTGGATTTTCTAATTTTAACCAGGACTGGGAATTATAAGTATGTGAATACCACAAGAAAACATTTCCAACCTTGCACAAACTGAGAAGTGCTGAAGATCTTCTGTGAATCCTTTTTTAATGAAATTTCCAGACCTGGAGGTTGAAAGAACATCAGGTGAAGCTTTTCTGCTCTGCGGAGCTGTACGTGGTAAGGCGCAGCCGCCTCAGCTACCCTGACTGGTGCAGAACTCTCTGTCCTTCAGGACACTCTCTGTCAGGATTAAATGTAAAGAAACGTTAATCTCCAAGGGGGCTTGGGGCTGATTGTAGCATTCCTGACTTTTTCCAGGCGTTCTCATTCTGTAAAGCTGTAAAGAGTTAAAATATGCAAGAATCTTGCTATTCAAAGGGGGGAAACATTTTTTTCCTTAGAAATTAATTTTATTACAAAGGGGTATTTTTTTAAACCATAATAGCATCCAATTATACTGTAGTTTCCATATCTTTTTGCTTTTAGACCACTAAATATATTGCATCCAGTGTTGTAAGAAATGCACTCATTTTTCCATGTCCTGTGTCCCTTATGCTACACGAGTCTCTCCTCTTCCATCAGTGCCTGCAGGATGCAGCAGCAGCCGCCTCTGCCCACAGCAGAGCCTGTGCTTGCCCCTGACCCCTGTGTTACTCTTTAAAGCAAGATGACAGAGTCCTGTGCTTCTGGTACTGCGAAACCGCAGCATAAATTTCCCCAATGACACCAAACACACATTTTTTTGCATTTTATCTTTTTAAGTCCTGCTTTGGATGGATGTAACATCCTGCCTCTAGTTTTTAAACCGTCCCGTCTCTCTCCCATGTCCTTTTGCTAACCTCCATGCCTCTGGGGAAGCCAGGAGCTCTGCCAGAGCTGCAGGAGCCCTCGGTGATGCTCAGGGGGCTCTGGGGGGATTGGTTCAGGTTTTGCCAGCTTGGGGCTAGGCATTGATGGTGCAATGACACTCGGGTCCCTCGTTTGGTGGCCAGGTGTATTACCAGCGGGCTGGTGTGAAACTACAAGCGGATGGCATATGACAGTTGCAGGGAGCATTCAAGGCAAAGGCAGAGTTTAATAAATATACTTAATCATTTATGTTTTGACCTTAACCCAGACTCGTACTCAGACACAGAAAGCAGAGAGTTGAAAACGTACTTTGTCAAGGCTCCTTTGGCTGATGCAGTGGTAAAACAGGGCAGCCTTGCTCTGAGGAAAGGCAGATCCTTCAGAAAGGAGAGTAAAAGGTCAGAACTAATCCAAAAGGACAAGCAGTGTATGTCTGTGTGTATATTGGGTTTCACATATGAAATCCAGTCATGATAAATCTGATGGCTTTAGAAACATCTACTTTGATTAATGAAAACATAGTTCCCATAGACCATGGGTTTCGTACTTCAAAGTTCTCCTGGATTTAGGACCTTAGGTTTTGCTTATTCATATAACATGCAGGAAACTATTTTTAAATGAATAAGGGAGTTTAAAAAAAAGAGAAAGGCAAATGTTTCAGCATCAGTGGTACAGATAGACTGGGTAATAAGGAGCAAAATTAACAAACAACAGACATTTTATTATGCATTTTACAATAATGTTTACATTCTTTCCTCTATATTTGTTTTTCCTTGAAAAGATTTATGTATTTATAAGAATATCTCACTGCTCCAGCTCTGAAAATTGCAGCCTCGCTCACATTTGAAAGCCTTCAGGACGGCTGTGATCGCTGGCTATGTTCCTAATCATCTGAAATGCTTCTCCTGAGCCGCTGGTTAACCCCTTGTGCAGGACCAGAGAAGACAGCATTTGTCAGGGTGGTGAGGAGGAGGGCGAGGTGGTCCTGAAGGACCTGCCAAGCTCACACCGTGGCAGCTCTGTGACCCTGAATGGCACCATCCATTGCATTGCCACTCTCCTGAGCTGGGCAATTGGACATAGGCAACCTCCTACCCAACCCCTCGCCTTCACCCCTGCAGAGCCGCCGGGCATGGGGGCTACGGGGCCACCCTGCTGCCTCTTGTTCCTCCCGGCAGCTGCGTGTTTGCTTAAAACTCATTTAGAAGTAATGACAGAGGAATAAACAGTGTTCTTGTTTACAAGTCTGCAGCGTGCTGAGGGATGCAGGAACCTCTTGGCCTCACTCAGCCAGAAGTTCAAAGGGATTTGAAAGTGTTCGCTGCCTGTGGGACTGGGTACCCTGACTGAAGTCTCCATTAATTAAATGCACTCACAGGATACAGAGCTGATGAGTAATGTCCTGTTTATAACAGAACTGTGAGCGATTCTGGAAGAAAAGAAGCTCCGTGGGAGGGAAGATGACAGGGAAATACAGTTACTTGCAAAGGCTGTGGCTCCTGCTATCAATTCCAAAGGTAGTCATTAACACTCACACCTTAATTTAACAGCCACGCCGTGGAGGTGAGCTGTTGCAAAGCCGGTCACACGTAAGCTGGCATGCACGTGCCATGGGAGACAGGGAAGGATGGCAGCATGTAAGGCGTGCCCGGGAAGGGATCAGCAGCACGTGCCACTGAGCACAGGCACGTGTTCAAAAGTCAGATATGGGGCAGGTTGGGGAGATGCAGCTTCCTCCACACTTAAATGAGGCATTCGCACAGATCCCCGTTCCAGTACTGAGAGCTGCTGCTTTGCAGCATTCCCCCTGGAGTAACAAAGTTATGGCATGAAAGTGAATTGGCAAACCGTGTAGGAAAGTTCAACCTTTAATGTTTAAACGGGGTATGTTACAGTTTGACTCACTACTCTGGGCAAGGAATTTCCATGTGCTGGTTCCTCACACGCCCTTGGGGTTCTCGCTCCTGAGGCTTTTCTGGGCAGCTCTGTCATGCTCACACTGTGGTTACCGGTGCGTCCGGTGCCGAGTGGGTTGGGACTCCCTTCAAAGTCTACTCCTGCTTCTGCACAGGCCAGAAAAGGCAGAGGCTTGGTGATGGGCGGCCCCTCCTCTCTCTCCAAGGCAATCTTGGTCATGTCCCAGGATCTGCTTGTCTCTGGGGGTCAAACCCCCATCCCTTTCATGAGAAGGATGCATCTTTTATCAGTTAAAATTGGGAGATCATTTCCTCCCCTATTTACTCTGTTACTTTTGCTCACACGTATGTTGCAATATGCAAGGTGAGGCTCAAAACTGTCAAGCTCTTTAATAGAACCATTACTGTATTTTTGGAGAACGCACTCATTTTGATTTACTGTTCCTTAGAAGACAGGAAATGGAGCTACTTGATTTCATATTTGAAACAAAGCCATCCAGAGGTTTAATGAAAAAAATTTCCCCTGGCTTTCAAATTAAAGGGCGATGGTGAAAGATTTAGCTTGGCTATTTTGGCTTAAAAAAATAACACACTAGAAGCATTAAAACGTTTTGTAAAAATACTTTTTACTACTACAGTTTTCAGAGAGGAAAATGAGCTTCTCTGGGTCTCTCAGTCTTGGTAGGGCTGCGAAATGAAAGGATGTTTCCAAGGTTTTTGGGGGTTTTTTGTTTGTTTTGTTGGGTTTTTTCCTTCTGTAGAATTTATTTTCCGTGCATATTCAAAGCCTTGAAACAATTGCAATGCAAAAGACAAATCCTGGGCTTCTAAGCAAGGTAATTTGGTATGAGTAATAACAGAAGCCTTTGCCGTTAATAAAATGCGAGAAACATTAAGCAGAAAGACGGGGGGGGCCTGATTCTGCTCCATCAGCAGTGGTGTGAGTAAAGGGCAATGATCGTTGGGAGGCAAATGTCAGTGGAAGGACAGAAGGGGGAGATCAGTATCAGGAAAAAATTAATGTTTTAACAGGAAAATCCTGCGTGTGGAGCAGAATTAGCTTGGAGTGTTCGGGGCAGTGTAAAGCTAAACACGCTGCAATTGCAAAACAAAGCACTTTCAACCGTGTTGCTTGAGCCAAAGTTTCTGCCTGTTCCATTTAGTTTAATTTGGGCTTGATTTTTACTTATCATGGGGCTGGGTCAGTGCTTGGGTATCATACAAAAGAGGCTAATGGTCTTAATTTCCACCTGGTTTCATCCTCTGTGAATAAGGGGAGAAGTAAATGTTCTGCTAGCTTGAAAGCGCCACGCGATAGGATGAAATATTGACACAATTTTAAGTCAATGGGATTTTTTTCCCAGTGATTTAATGAGGTTTCACCAAGATTTCACTAGTAATTGCTTGACTAAAATAATACCTAATTTGTTTCT
The DNA here is from genome assembly GCF_012275295.1 of Melopsittacus undulatus. NCBI lineage: Eukaryota > Metazoa > Chordata > Aves > Psittaciformes > Psittaculidae > Melopsittacus > Melopsittacus undulatus. Next base: position 2,358,597 of record NC_047539.1, read on the forward strand.
TTCTTGAGTTGTTTCTAAATGAATTGCTCCTTTTAGGTGGAACCTGTTCCACCACCAAAGCTGGGGGCCAGGAGAAAGGCTTCACACGTCAGGGTCTGATATTGGTGGCTGTCAGTAGGATTTCAGCAGTTTGTCAGTAAAGGCACGGGGCAAAGCCTGCCTTCTCTCAACCCTTCAGTAATCCCTTGCATCAGCAGGAGCTTTCTCAGCCACACTGCTTCTGTAGTCACACTTTGGCTGTAGGTTTGGGTGATTTTCAGAGCAGGACACTGAGGTTTGTTTGTAAACTTCTCTCTGGTCAATGATGGAGAATTTGATACGTTATCAACTGAGATACTGGGATTGAAAAGGGGAGAGCAAGGCAGCCAGAAAGAGAGATTACAATTTAATAAATAGCAAAGATACAGTTAGCTGCTATCAGTGTAAATTTAATGCCATTAGCTCATGTGCTGTTGGGAACAGTATCCATAGGGCAAAGTACCCAAAGGCTCCTGGGGAGCAATCAACCCATCTGCCATTCCATACACTTCACAAAAGAATTTTCCAAGGTGTAAAAATACCCAAGACTTAATTCTACCATGAAAACAAGTGTTTTACTTTGTGTGTGTGCTGTCTGCTGATACAGAGGCAAGAAGAACAGGAAGGTCCATGGTAGATGGTCTTGCTTTTCCTGAGACAATTTTGTTTTACATCAGAGAGGGAAAGAGTCAGGGCTTTATGGTAGGAAAAGACCTGCCTGTTCAAGCAAGGTCCCATTTTCTGCTCCAAGCCCCAAGTAACCTCAGTTGCACATCTGCATGTTCAGCCTCATGAGGAACCCATTTTATCAATGTATACCTTGAAGTGAGAAGGAATTTGTAGATTCCAATGCAACACAGAGCAGATGACAGAGTACTGTGGTGGCTGATGAAGCATAGCTGGATGCCTGGATGGGAATGTTATGGCCAAATATGAGCTCCTGTCATGGAGGAGTGAAAAGGGAGCCTCACACTTTTTTACCAGAAGACCTTCTGTGCAGTTAATCCCTCTAACCTGCATTTGCATTAACACTTGCAACCTCACACGTTGCTGCTGAGTTTTGGCAGCTCTTGGCCCTGATTGCAGAGGTAACACTGCACTTGTCTCCTTTGCTCTCTCTCAAGTATCTCAGGAGCCAGAGACTGGCGCTGTATGAAGTTTCTCCCTGTACACATATGCAGGCATCTTGGCAGAGCTTCAAAAGCCATTTGCCTTATTATTCATATGTCTGCTTATAGGAGCAGAAATGCTCCCATTTCTCACTTTCGGAATAAAGACAGGCACTAGTAAAGGGGAGATTTCTCATCTTTGGCACAACCCTGCAAACCTGTGGGAGCTCCCATTGCCACCCCAGGCTTTTGGGATGCAGGTTTAAAAGCCCCCCGTCCCCAGTAGCTCTCTGGGTATATAAACAACCCCATCAAAACCAGTTGAAGTTGATGGGGTCTTGGAGGTATGTGCAGAGTGGGGGTCTCAGGGTTGCATGAAACCACGGAAGGATGAACTTGACAAAAAAGGCCAAATTTTGCTTTTCCTCCTGCAGTTAGCATAGCTGACAATATGGAAATGTTGCAGAGACTTAAACATCAGCAAAATTACTTTGCCTCCTCACTGTATTTTCTCAAACAAGCTTCAAGAACCCTTGCTTTAAAACAAATTAGTAGACTGGAGTAACCTTATAAATCCAAAGACCCATTAAAAGTTGAAATATTTGGTTATTCCTCCTCTCAGTTTAAACTGGGATTCATCCAGAGTTCAAGTGCATGTATCACATAAGAGCCATGGTCCCATTTTGTAGAGGTCCATTTTAGTGTTGATGGTTTTCTAGTGCCAGGAATCTACTCTGCAGCCAGGCAAAGAGATAAATCAAAGTTGTGCGCGCTGATGAAATTCAGGAGCCAGAAGTCACCATTGCAGCCCATATAAATCCCTGAATGCCAGCCCTGGTGCTTTTGTCCATGCCATTAGAGTTCAAAATTATCTGCCCCTCTTTGCTGATGTATGGATTAACCGGCTGCCCGAGTGTTTACTAACGGTTATCACCCGGTACTTTGGACGTTATCAGAGGAAGGGACGCCTGCCGCGGGGCTTGGTCTCTCACCCTTTCTATTACCACCTGTCAGTGGCAGGGAGTGTGCTGTGAAGCTGTACAGTCACAGACTACAAGTGTAGATAGTTTCTGACGGCTGATCAAAGGGGAAAACCAAAGGCCTGATAACAAGGACGTGTTTCATGTACTTTTAACTTTGAGAAACATTGGCATTTGCATTTTTTCCCCTCGGTAGGCTGGCAGAAACCAGGCACAATAAATGCTGCATATTCAGTTACCTAATAGTTGAGTAAATGGTATGTGCTTGAAGCAACAAAGCATAACTATAATCTTGTTCCAAGTGGGAATGATTTAAGTAAGCCTTTGCAGAAGACTTGCTGTATAATAAAGTAGAATGATTTTAATTTGTACTTTGAAGTGATCTTGAATTCAGAATCTAATCTTTGCATTCAGCAGAACATCATACCCTGTTGTGAATGAGGTAACAAGTGCAAGTTAAGGGATTATTTTAAGCATCTTTTGTAGGTACGTGCTCTCCGTCACAATAACTGGTATCTTCAGTAGAGCACTGCTGATGAAAGGGTCTCTGCTTGCCCATGGTTGACCTAAAATTTCACAGTCCAGGAACAGAGAAAATCCACAGATAGCCCAGACTGAAGGAAGGGCTCGCTTTCTTCCTTCAGCAGACATGCTTCAAACACAAGGCAGAAAGCAAGCCCTCCTTTCTCACCAGTCTAAACACTGTTCTGCTTCTCTGTGCAAGAGCAAGAAAGGGATTTTAGCTGAAATTTGTGCCCATTAGCAAAGAACAAGCATAGATTTGGTTGATTCCATTGTCCAAGATGAGAAGGGGGAAGAAGGGTACTTGCCAGCAGCCCAATGAAAGACAGATCAACTTTAAGAATCACTTCTAGTGGTCTAGCATGTACTTAATAACACATACACAGTTTCTTAACATTACATGTCATTCACATCAGTGTCATTATGCTCATTTCCTGACTCTCGCTAGTGTTAGACCAGAATTGGGTCTGTATTTTCAATTTTACTTTTTGCTTACAACTGCTTGGTCAAAGCATTTAGGTCTCTGCTCACTCCTGCTGTGCTGTTAACACCAACATTTTAACTAACATGCTAAAATCAGCTTTTCAGGAGCTCAAAACACAAGAGCTTCTGTCTTCCCAGTGCAGTAAATAGTATGTATGGAAGTAGTTTAGTCCCAGGGTCTCCAAAACATCTCCTGTTTGTTTGTTGAAGGTGCCTTTGACCGGAGCGTGACCTTGCTGGAGGTGTGCGGGAGCTGGCCTGAGAACTTCGGTCTCCGTCACATGTCTTCCATGGAGCACACTGAAGAGGGCCTTCGGGAGCGCCTGGCCGATGCGATGTGCGAATCTCCCAGCAGGGACATAGTGGGATCAGGAACAGGTACAAAGAAGAGGTGTGATCAGAGATCACGTACATCTCACCCAATGGTGATTTTTGATTTTTTTAAGTTTTGCTTTTCCTTTTCTCTTTTACCTCTCTGATTAATCAGTTCTCTGGGTATCTATCTCAGTGTGAGAGAAGTCGTTTATAGAAACAAAGTAGTGGTAGAGCACACTCTGAGAAGCCTAAAGTAACTTGAAGAAAGATACTGGTGCTTGAAGCTTCCTTAACGTGTAGCTGTGACAAAGGATCTCCTTCCTCCCCTGCCAACTCAGAAGCATCTGAGTTTCTGTCCAGATTACTGCCCTTACACACCCTGCTGCAAACAATGTCATAATCCACATCCTCATTTTGTGTCCTGAATAGAGCCACTGCAAAGCACTGGTTCTGTAAATCCAAATTAATCCATCTTCATCAGTGTCCATTATATTGATAAATTATATCATCTGTTTAAGTAAATGGAATGGCACGTCAGAGATTATGCTGCTCAGAAGGGGCCCAATGGTAGGAGGTGCTCAGAAATGCTAAAGAGCAGTTATTGTGGTTTTATTGTCTCCATTAATTTTAACTTGTTTTAAATAACACCCTCTACTAAAAGGACCAGGCCCATCTTTGATCCAAACACCATTTGTGTTGTGACCAGCAGTTAATAGTAATGGTGGCTTCTAACATCAGCTGCCAGCCTGCTTGTCACTCTTCTGGCAGCTTGCCTGGGAAGGGAAAGGAGGACAAGCTCTGACAGAAACCTATGTGAATGCCAGCCTATGGACAGTACAGGATGTGTAGAGCAGAAGCTGTCTCTTCCTTTTGCTGTTGCCCTGAGGTATTGCTGGGGGCTTTGTGCTGCTCTGAGCAATCCCTGCTCCTGGAGAAGGCCCTGGGACTCTCCCACCATGGCTCATCCCCCTGCTTTGTGGGTAGGTCACTATTGAGCACATAGGCCACCAAACTGCTGCTACCTCCCACAGTCTGAAGGAGGAGGAGGCTGCAAAGAAGCAGAATTTATGCCCTTGTATGTAGGTACAGATAGCAATAATCAAGCTGCTGAGTGGTGCAGACGCACCCTTCATAGTCCAACTTGTCACCTTTCAAACTGTCTTTCCTCTGATTTCCATCTTGAAAAAGATGGAGCCAAGGGATCGTTTAAGATGTGGTATTAACAGAAAGAGTTGGTTGAACACTAAATATGGGTCTCAATTACAGATCTGGTGCAAATTCTCACCAACTTGTTGCCTTGGAAGAGGTACTTAGCATGTCCATGACTCCAGTGCTCCAGTCACTGCAATGAGGATAGACACCTCACATTGCTGGTGTGAAGTTTAATCAGCTTACGCCTGCAAAAGGCTGTGAAGGTGGAAAAACAGGCTGTGAAAATACACAAAGGCACCTATTTCATCACTTATTGACCCATACTGTGATCAGAGTGAACTTTGGGATGGTATCCACTTCCGACAATGGGTCAGCTCCCCTCAGGCTGTGTAAATTCACTGAAAGGTGAGGGGAATACCTTCTCTGAAGGCTGAAACCATCTAGATGTGCCAAGTGAAGGGGACTGGCTGCCCTAGAGACTTGACACTGTATTATATCGTAAACTGAGGACTTTGTGAGAGACAGAGGTTTATATTTTCTTTCCATTTTCACCAAACCTAGCTGCTAGCTGGGTGCCAACTTCTTTGGCATAAGATTAGGCTCAGAGTACTGCAGGTGTAAAGACAGAAAGCAACTGTTTATAGAGATGCTATCCCTGAGCTAACATTCATCCAAAGAGATTTCTCCGTGCTTTTCTTCCAGACACATAAATCTTCATAATGAGTGTAAGATAGGTGCCATCTCAAAGCAGGAAACGTAAGCAGCAATACTGAGTAACATGAGCACTGACCCATCTCACCCCATCCCACCACCCTTCTCTCGCTGTCATTACGCTCTGTGTTTTCCTGCCTGCTGTGGAATTCTCTCTACCACTAACACACTTTATTCTCAGGATTTGGGCATGTGGTGACTCAGTGCAGCAGAGAAAACCTACTGATAAGGCTGTGAACTCCCATGCCCTTTCCACTTCCATCCCCTAACAGCTCTTGAGCTCTCCTTACCAGATGGCCATAAAAAGTTCTCTCCTGCTCAGATGATACCTGGGAAGATGCACTTGCCTGGGGAGTCGACTGCTCACTGCAGCATGCGTGGCTGCACTCGCGGCAGGCTGCCAGGCAGCCATTTGTCAGCCTGCGCACACCACAAAGTGCTAGCATCTGTCTGCTGCTTAATAAATGGGGAAAGATAAGTTTGGAGGTGCATTACCCTTGCTTCAAGGAAGAGGTGTCTCTGTTGGCCCATAACAAGCAGGGTAGTTTTCACTTCACCCCAGACCATTTACGTCTGAACAAACCTGAACTGAATTACCTTGGAAAAGCAGTTTCCTTCCTTGGATTCTCTGCTGCCTGCTCACCTCAATTAAATGATAGCAAAGAGTTCAGCAGAACATTGGACTGTACAGCTGCTTGTTGGTAGCTGATTTATATACTGGTACTGGTTCCAAAGACTGTTTATATTTCTGCATTGAACTCAAAATTCAGGAAATTATAAGTTATAAACCTCCCTCTAATAACCCTAAAATGACTTATTTTAACTTATGCATGCCTTTATGTTATGCATGTTTTAACTCCTGTTTCAGCTCCTTGCCTTCAGTCCTTAAATACATTTTGCAGAGATTTAATGGAACTTGCAAAGTCTTATTCAGACATGAATTAGTGAAAATTTCTGACTCTGAATGTGAAGGTACATGTACGTGCAGTGCTTGGGTCCACTGTGTGGACAAAGACTAAATGGGCAATAGAGTGGACAGTGAGACTTTATCAAGTGCTCAACTGGTCCTGACATGCTCTTAATGGCAAGAGATAAATAGATTCTTTTAATGCCTTAACTGTTAGGACATAGCTGACACATAGAATTTATATAGTAATCAGGGCTGATATGCTGTAGTAGTGTCGAGGAAACACATGCCCATGGTACACAGACCACTTTGATGAGTAGAAATTTGCAGTGTCTTTGTTTCTTACCTGCTATGTTGCATTACAAAGCAGGGTGGGCAATGCCTCACTGGTTCAGTGGATCTGACTATGGGCAGGGGCAGAAATGACCCAAAGATTGGTCACAGAGGAAAAATCAAACTGGAGGATGCTAAAAACATAAGGAATAATCTGGCATTTGCAAGGAAAGGGAATTGGATGGCCTGATTGGTCTTTTCCACCTCTGACTAGTTGCCAAGGGCTGTCGGACACTGGATGGGAGAAGAACCAGGTATGGAAAATGACCCCCCAAAAATCTACTTTCCTTGTGACCTAAATGATAACTCCAGTCATCCAGCTAGTTGACTTGATTGGGAAACCAGCTTTCTTCCTTGTTATCCAATTATCCAGACGACCCACGTCTATCTTAAGTGGAGTCTGTGGTACATAAGCTGTCAGCCTAGATACACATTTCATTCCAAAGAAGGCGTAAATTGGCAAAGATGCAAAAATATGTTTTTGCTGTTTCAGTTTCTGTCCTACTCTCACTGAAGGAAAAGAAGCAGCAAGGTCTGCTCACAGAATGTTAGTGGTCAGTGACCTCTTTTGCTTGCAGAGCTTTGTTTTCAAGCAGCCACAATATTTACATTTGCAGTTTAGTTTCTGAGTATGTGCTGGAGCTTCACATTGCATTTGCAAAGCAAAAACATACTAAATAAAAGCTAGTATTGTGATTTATGGAGCTGTGCTTCTGGGAGACGAAAGATCTCGGACCATATCCCACTCAAACTGGACATGCAGAAACTGGCAGCCTAGGCTAGAAATCTTTCCCTCCAGAAATACTGTAATCAGCAAATCCTCTTTCCACAAGTACATTTCTTTGTATTTTGCTCATTTCTGGGCATAATATTGAAAATTAGTCTGTAACAGGGCACCAAAGCTTTACAGTCTGAGCAATGGGATGCTTTCTGTAATACATATATATATAACAGTAGAATACTATTGCTGTGGCTATCCCCTGTTTCTGTGCCAAGTATGCTGAAGCCCAGAAGACAGATTCCTCTTGCACTCTCTGCCTGTTCCCTTTGGGCTGAGGATGGCATCTGCAGCTGTGATGCTGATGTGGGTATTCCTACAGGGGTCTGTGTGCATCCCAGGGACCCAAAGTCACTAGTCCCCTGGTCACAACCACTTAAGACATAGGCTGGTGTGAAGGAAAACCAGTGGATCTGACAGTTGGTCCCAAGAAGGAGTTACTAGCACCAGGGCAGCGACAGTGAGCATGAAACTCTCAGCTCTGCACCTAAAGCACCAAAAGGGAAGATACTCTCAACCCTGGGAGTTCATCCCAGCTTCTCCTCCCTCCTTTGACCTGTGTGAAAGGTTTAGCTGGATGTTAAATCCAGGCACAGCTTCAGGCTTGACTTTCACATGATTTACCAAGTCAAAAACCATTCTCTATGTTTTCTCAGGTTTATTTACTGTAAAGCACATAGCACAGTGGCAGAAGGTAGATTTATTCTTTAGGAGATGAACACAACAGACAGGTTCCAAGGGAGAATTGTCAGTACATGAGGTAAATAAGTATTCATCCCTGCTCAGGTTATATTGTCAGGATAGGCAATACTGCAAACTTCCTTTAGAGGTAAATGTGCTGCTGCCACTGTCAGACCCCTGGGGGTTTTGCCAGAAAGAGCTGATGGAGCCTGGGCAGCACTGGAGGGGCAGGATGGAGTTTACTGTGCTTGCATTGTGTGATTCTAGTCCATGCCCGTCTGCTGCATCTTCTGTGTTATGATTTGACTCCCTGAATGTTGTACTTACATTCATATCTAACTTATTTTGACAAAGCCCACACAAATGCACATTGCTGCAGCATTTTGCAAGTGGCAGAACTGTTCTGTGGATGTACAAGAGTAGAATTGCTTTTTGGGAGCATGTGTCCTTCTTTTTAACTCATCATGAAGTCCAGTATCCTGTGATGGCTCAGTTTACACTGCTGTTTATGAAGCAAAATAATCTGTCCTGTCTCAGAAACACACATTAACTTGCAGTAAGAGCCCATATCAAGAACTGCAGAGCAGCCCCCAGATTTTGCATCTCAGAACCAGACCCATAGGTGTGAGCAGGGAAGAATGGGCACCATCATGGTTTATACAACCCATGAAGTTTAAAGAATTTAAAGCAAGGTGTTTATTGCCCATGATGAAGTTTCAGTTAAAAAAATGGAGGTATGGCTCATTTTCTTCCAAAAGTCCAAGTCTGCTGTCCATGGAAAACCAGTGACCCAGCAGTGAAGTGCACAGAGCACCCTGCGCCTGGCCCTTGGAAGAAACCATCTGGATTCCTTCCAAATTTCATGAACAAACTCATAATGTGATGAAGGAAGCTCATATGTTGAAGCAAACTCTTTAACCTGATTAATGGGATGTAAGTAAGTGGAGCTAATTAGACTCGCTGTTAGGGAACAGCCTGTGTGAAACCCAGGATCGGTGCTGCAGGCAGTTGGGATCCTCGTCCCCAGCCACAGCCATGTGGTTGCACCAGTCTGAGCCTAACTCTGGTCTTGACACCTCTGAACCTTGCGGGGTTTTTGAAATCTTTGTGTGAAGTTTGCAGTTTGGAGAAGTGAAGCCTGGCTTGAGGTGGGAAGCGTGCTCCTCTGATCCCATGCAAGGAGCATCCTTCCTGGCTTTTCCAAAGAGAAAGTGTCTGTGGTCACAAGCTATGTGCAGAAATGAGCAGCAGCCACCTGGGCATAGGTGTACCTGTACATACAGTTTTAGGAATAGGATTAGCCCTGTATAGAGTTAGAGCTTTGATCAGTACCTTCTCCGTCCCTCCCTCATATCTTTCCTTCTTTCCTTCCTTTTCCTTTTAATTTTTTCCAAGGTAATTTTTCCCTTCCCTCTCCTCAGTTGGTCATAATCCTCACTTGGACATGGGATATAGGAACACAGAACAATTGATTTTCCCTCCGAAGAGCATTTCTGCATAGGTTCAATGCACAATCAGCTTGGCCAGCAGACACGCTGGTGTATCAAATAACACTGATGCTAAAAGCAGCCTTTGAACTTGCAGGATATTCATCCCAGGGTCAGAGATTAAATTACCCCCTCAAATAAGTCTTCAGAGCTCGATGCAGTTCTTCCTACAAAAGGTTTATTTAGATGAGCCTTGCTTTAAAGAAACAGCTAAAATTCAAGGCTTTTTAGGAGCCACCATTTTTGAAGGGCTGGGTGACAAGAGCAGCATTTGCACTGGCCACATTTTAACATGGGTTTCTTAGTTACTTCTCATGTGCAGCAATAGTGGAGCTGCCCTGCACAGCTTCTCGCTTGCTCCTGCCCAAGCCGGTGTCCCTGGAGCAGCCCTGCCAGGGCCAACAAGGGCAGTTTTAACTTCTCAGATCTCCAAATTCAGCCCTGGGAGTTTCAGGAATTTCTTCCAAGTCATCCATTACTGAAGGGAGTGGGGTTGGGGGGTGAATACTGATACCACAAATGTTTCTGGTGTGTATTTAGCTTTGTTACTGTTAGTAGAAAACTGCTGCTGCTGTTACTAAAGGGAGCGCTGATACCATAAGACAGCTCTGCTATTGATAACAAGTCGATCAACTGCATTTGCTTATTATCAGTTGTGGTGTGGGGAGATTCCTTTTCTTTTTCTTACTCTTAAATCAAGGCATTTTTTTTAAGAACTATTTTATTTTTGCTACAGACACAGCCGGTGAAGTAGCAGTAAAAAACATCACCACAAAGAGGCACATGGCTTTGAAATGTTTTGGTATGTAACATAACTGTATTGTTATCAGGTCTTAACTTTTGCACAAAGAATATTTCTCCTTGTTCTAAAAGCAAACCCTCTGTCGGCTTTCAAAGGGTTATGTACATAACATGGTCATAGGGGAGCAAACCAAAAAATATCTAAGTGTCTCAGATCATTTCACAAATAACATTGTTCTATTTCTCTCCTGAAAGGAACAAGAGTTTCTTTGATTTTCTTTTTTTTTAAGTCAAATTTAGGATTCTGCTGTTCAGAGCAGAGAGGTCACAAGGCCCTAATGTATTTAGCATTGACTGCCCTCTCTTGTAGTGCGTCTATTAGTCAGTAATTTGATTTGTACCTATTCATTTGCAGTCCCTGCAGGAGCTCTGAGCTGGCCCCAAGTATAATTGGTGCTGTCTCTATTTTTACATCATTAGATTAGCCCCGACTCCTGGCCACTTGTTGTCTGCGCTTGTCTGTCCATTTATACAACCTAATGTAACACAAAATTCATTACTGATCACATTACTTTCAACTCTGAAGCCAGCTTTGTGATAAACATTTTGTTAACCCTTTCTTGCCAGCACACAGACCTGGGGGATAAATGCACTTTCCCTTTGCAGAAAAATCAATATCATAATAAAACAAAGTGCAGTCACATTTCTAGATTTGTCATTCCTCCTGGAGAAAGAAATGGGGTGAAACATATATGAGATGACTAAACGATGTCTGCATCCAGGCATCTTGTGCTGCTGTATATGAAATGAGCTCAGCAGTGTCCTTTCTACTAGAATATAAAGAAGTGACACAAGATCGGGCCAGCACTCAATTTAAAGCTTAATTTCTTACTCATTGTTCTGCAAGTGTTTTAGGTCTTCTGTGCAGGCTGTAATCAGGTTATGACATTATAGGAACTGGACATTTTTCTTCCAGTGCTTTGTCTAAAGTAGTTAACAGAGAAACAGTTCCCTGTCTCCTTAGAGGTTTGTTCCTGTGTTAGATTTTGGTTTGGTTTGGTTTGTGGTTTTTTCCCTCCTAATAATTAAGCAAATTAATTTTCTTACTGCAATACTCCAGTATTTCACAGGAAAATGTAAAGCTCCATTCTGTCTAGCTTGGCTTTGCTCACATTTGCCTGTTCTGCTGAGTACCTCCTAAAGCATTAAGCTGTTTGCATCACTGAGGCTTCTGCTATTGATTTCAAGGGGAACAAGAGGAAAGCCACGGTAGGTATTCATTTAGGCCTGGTTCTGCAAAGAACTGAGCAACCTTACAGCCCTGTTCGCAGCATCATGCCCATGAGGTGATGCTTGCTATTCAAAGGACTGTATTTTGGTGCATGCAAAAGCTGTTGATTTTTAACAGTTTTTTTATATTCATTTTCTGTTTGTACAGCTTGGCTTGGAAATCTGTTATTTTGGCTTTTCTAAATATTTAGAAACATTTCTCAGTGTTTACTAAATCTTCTCTTTAAGTCCAACTTCTGAAGCCTGCCCCACACTGAGCAGGGTGCAGGAGTCTAGGAGACTGCATGATTTTTCCATCTCTAGTTCCTATAATTACCTTGTTATGCCTTTTAGGAGTCTTTGCATGGTATTTTTATGTAGGATACGACTTACAGCAATCATCCCTCAGTAAGTATAAGAGCCCTCGTCTCCCAGCATTTCAACCAGGATTGGTATTTTTATGGCTGTTTTGTGAGCCAAAACTTGTTGCAGCTGCTGAGGTGGTGGCAGAATAAAGGCAAGGCAGCTCCTGTCCCTCCTCCCAAGCCCAGCAGCCCCAGAGAGCCCTGCAGTATTTTGCTGATTTTTGCAGTAGTGATTCTAGGTGTGTGCAGTGTTGGCTGGCGCTTGCTCCTAAAGCCTGGCTTAGCTGGGGGAAGGCTTTGCTCAGCTCTGCTGCTGCCCTTGTGTCCCTCAGGATCTGCTCCAGCTTTGCCATCGGAGCCCAAGGGTGGCCAGAGCTCCCTGAAATCCCCCTGCAGCCTTAGGTAACCCCTGGGATCCTCACATTAAGGATGAGCTGCAACTTTGGTCATGGTGGAGGTGATGGAGGGTCTGTGACCAGACAGAGTGCCACCACTCCACTCCCACCCCAGGATCCTGCTGTCTATTGGGGACAGTTAGGCTGACACTGCTCCTGTTTCTGCATGCTGCATATCTTGCATTAACTCTTTGAAAGTTTGAGCCTTTCATTATCTTAAAACGACATGCAGCCAATTTGCCGGCTCCCCTTCCTGCCTGTGCAAAGCATTAACATCAGACTGATGCCAAGGGCATCTGCCATTCGTTGGATTGTGAAAGGGTGATGGCCCAAGTCATTGCAAAGCTCTCATAAACTATGCATTTCCCTCACCAGGGAAAACAGGAGAGGAGGCTGTAGAATGGAAACCCATTTATGCACTAAACTGTTAAGCAGTCGAACTGTTAAATGAACACTTCTGATTAGAAAGATACGATGAAGTCACCAAACAGCAAAACAAGCATTAACACAGCAAAACCCTCAGCAATAAATGGAAGGTCAAAAGCTAAAGCAGTTAAAATGTTCCAGTGTGAGCCAACCCTCTGGCCCTGCAGCTTCCAGTTCTCTCAGCTGCAGAGGCCCTTCTTCCACCAGGGGATCTGCTTCTTATGCTTCAAGAGGCACAGGTCTCTCAGTGGACTCGCAGAGTGCCACCTCCAACTCCAAGGGCCTTTTCCTACCTGTTCAGAGGCCATACCATCTCCTGTCATCATACTGTAGTCTGCAGCCCTGCTGTCACCTCTCATCACCCCCACATTTCTCTAACAGAATATCAGACAAATGGTAACCTGATTTTTCTGATAACCTAGCCTTGCTATCCATGGTGGAGCCTGAGAATAGCAGGGCTTAGGTCTGCATCCTTAACAGCGATGTTGTGAGCTGTCTGATGCTCATCATGTATCTGGAGGAGATGGTCAGGCATAAAGTGGGAAATGAGGAGAGAGGGCAGGAGAAGAGGAGAGAAGAAAAATAAAGGGGATTTTGGCTGTGGAAGGATCTGATCGATGGGGAGGGAGACTCCCTGGAGCATGTTCTGTGGGACCAGATCTAGTGTCTGCCCAGGAGGAAGCAGTGTTGTTACCAGGTCCCCAGCAGTGCTGGGAATGGTTAGTTCTCCTTGAGGTATATATCATAATTTCTGGTATGAAAATACAAGCTTTCCATCCATTCCTAGCCTCCTGTCTCCCCACCATGGATAATATATAAAACAGTAGACCTTTATTCATTAACATTTATGGGGAAATGTTAATATTAAACTGTAAGTGAAAAGCCCTATCTTATTGAATTCTTCTGCTGTGTTATTGGGAGCCTAATTACATTTTGCATTTAAATAAAAACCAGATGACGTTGAGGACAGTCAGGCAAGCATTCTGTAAGTGAGAATTTATCTTGCGATCTGGGTAAACAATGTCTCATCATTTAACAGTTATTATAAATAATGGGTTTTTAAGCACTTTGCTGAGAGTTCATATTGGCTCCACACGGGTTGCGCTAAGGGAGAGAGAGTTTCAGTGACATCTTCCAGGCATCCGGTGAGGAGGAATCATATCCTGAGCTCACTCCTCAAGCTGCAGCAGTTTTCATCCTCCTCTGTTTATTATTGCTTAATATTGTGTGCACAATCAGCTGACAAACCTAAGAGTAAGAAAAATGACAGATCGGTTGGAAGCATCCTGCAAATGGAGAAGCCATCCCTGCTGCTGCCCCAGCAGAGGTGGAAGGTGCTCAGGACCCCTGCAGAGGTTCATGGGGGAGTTGAAACCTCCAGAGGTGTGTTCTGTCTGTAAAAATGGTGCTGTGTAAATGTGTGTTCGCATGGAATGAAAAAGGCAAAGCGTAAAGACATAAAGGTAATAGACCAGCTCCTTTTTTGCTGTGTTCCTGCTGATGCTCTCTTAAATTACATCCCTGGTGTTACATGTTGAGTGTAATGTATGAGCTAGTTTAGAAAAAGAGTGAGACTTCTGAAACATGTAAATAGCTGTTCCTCCACTTCTGTGTTTGCATTCTGCATTTCACTCCTGTCACTTCAGACAAGGTGGTGCTGCTTTTGTTACTAGCTGCCTTTTAGTCTTTGCTCCCTGTTCCTCAGACATTAGCGAGAACCTCAGATTTCTCCAAGGCATTTCCCATCACAGGGAAGGAGCAGCTTCCCCATAGCCTGTCCCACATCCCAGGGAGGAAGGAATTAGTTTTCCACGCAGACAGAAATAGGTGGGAAGGGAACAAGTCTTATGAGCACCCATTTGCTGTTGTGAAGGATACAGAATTTGGGAGTGCCTGATGCTGGCTGGTGGTGTGTCACCTCCTGCCATGCCAGAAGCTGCCCACCCTGTAAAACAGCAGTTCTAGGACATGAGCTATTTACTGCCTTATCCTATGCAAGGCCCATTTTCCGAAAAGAGCCCACAGCTGAAGTACCATCTTTTTTCATTTATTTGTTCTTTCCTTGGTCAGTGACTTTCTCAGTATTTGCCCAACACATGAACTCTGTGTTTACATCGAAAGCTGACGGTGTTGTGAAAGACAGAGGGTCAGTATCACTTCTCCGACTGTTTCCAAAGATGTTTTTCTGGGAAGGCCACAGCCAGGACCTGCCCCATTCCCTTCACTCTGGCTTTGTGGCACGGCAAGGGAATGAGGAGCTGTAAGTGGCTGGGGGTGGTGAGCACATGCAGAACCCTGGTCAAGGTGCATGGGATGGAAATGGTGTCAGTTCCTCAGCCAGGTACCATTTCGGGGGCCAGAAAGCAGTGCTGTGTGGTGAGCTGCAGAGGGATGCTCAGATTTGTTGCTGTGCTGGATTTCTCCTAAGGCAGAGCACAGAATTCCCATGGATGCCATCTCCCATCTATTCTCACACGGCAAGCGGAGCAGCCTTTCCCATTGGGCACTCCATCACTGATGCCACATTGTTGGGTGGAAATAACATTTGGAGGCGTTAGTCAAAAGACAAATTAACATAGCAGCCTTCCTCCCTCATCTGCAGGGACAGAGGCAGCAGTAGCTAGGTGAACTGTACAGGAACAGATACCTAACCTGAAACCTGCGTGTGTTTTTGTGCCTTCACTCAGTGCTACTTCTGTCTACACCCTTTAAACCAGAAAATCTTTATATTGTGCCAGGATTCTGTTGTCTCTTTGCTTTATCTTTTGGAAACATGGCTGGTCACCCATCAAGATGTGAGCAAATGTCTGCAAAAGAGCACAGCATGAGGAGCAGGTAGTTACATTAACTTCACTGCCAGATGCCCAAGTACAAGGCGTAATCTGCACATCTTGAGATGATTGGAATTGCCTTTTATGTGGGATGTGGCCAGAGGAATGCCTTGGTTTGCCATTAGCTCTTTTAGATTTCACATGGGTTGTCCTCTGTGCTTGTCCACAGGCTGCAGCTCATTCACACCTTTGACAGTGCTTGTAAGAGTGTAACTAAAAAGGCAAATTATACTGGAATCAATACTTGGAACCATTTTGAAAACACAGGTTTTAAAAATTAAACCACTGAACTTACTTTTTTGCAGCTGCTTTCTGGTTTCATGGGAACTGCTGTGTTGATCAGCTCCATTAACAGGGGGCCAGATGAAGCTTTGGATGTCATTTTTATCAAGGCTCTTTCATATTTATGTCTCACATCAGAATTTGGAGCTATATAAATAAGACAGAGTGTATTAAGAGCCTCAAGCAATCCTGCAAGAGAGCGAGCCCACAAGGTTGGCCTGTTGTTTTTCCAGGCTCAGTTAATAATCTAGGTAGAGATGTGATTTTAAGAGTACTACTGCAAGCTTTGAGTGCTCCGTAAAATTAGTTCTGTGTTTGGAAAATTGGTCTGCTTGAAGCAACGATGTCAACATAATCTTTCAAATAATTGACTAAATAGACCAAATAAGTTGCATTTGGAACCAGGATTATTTGGATGGGTTTGGAGTTTCTCAGCAACACTAAAACCAGCGCCAGGGAAATGAAAGGAAGAGACTTCTGCTCCTTAGATCTCCACCTGAGCTTTTCCAATTCTAAAGCCTTGAACTGTTTAGATGAGCAGACAAGGCTGAGTCCGTGGTGACATAACTTCGTGCGTTTCAATGAAACTCTTCTGATTTGGACCAGCTGAGCATCTGCTACCCCCAAACTTTTAACTTTTCCTTTGAATCAATCCCAAATTCCAGTCCGCTCCAGCTTCCTCCTCAGCATCAATCTGCACCAGGGAGACAGCCCAGTAGCTTTCCTCACTGGCCTGAAAGGCCACTTCACGTCAGAAGTACTAGAAGTTGTGCCAGGATTACTTTGCTTTGTAATATTATACTTTTAAAATGAGCTCAGCAGTATGTTTGTGTCAGAAGCATACAATGCACATATGCAAGATGCACACAGAGGCACATTCCAGCCACAGAAGTTGTTCTCCTCTGGGTTTGCCTTGTCTTCCTAAGGAAGGGTTATTAAGGAAGCCAGATGACCGAGGTAGCATCGCAAGAAGGGGAGAAAATAGGTCTTAGACATGAAACTGCTGAAGTTTGGAGGGTCAGGAGTGTTTGAAATCCCCTATCCAGTGTACTGGTGAGGGGCTGCCCAGAGCCTTAGGTTATCACTGGATTTGTGGGTTTGATCTGCAGGCAGTTTTTCCTTTCCCAGCTTTTTTGCTGGGACTGTTGGGCAGAGTCCAGGAGAGGAGGAGGGACCTGCAGCACTCCCTGAGCATTCCCGATCATCCCATTCCTGGGCAGTGGCTTTGCTGCAGCCACCTTTGAGATAGGACCCCTCAGCCCTGAGATCTCAAGTAGCTCCAGCTCTGGTGGGAAGAGGGATGCATAGATCTACACGTTGGATCCAGACTTGCTCTGGATAGAAGCGTAGTGGTTTCAAGAATAGGAGCATTGCCAAGCAAGAGCCAAAGAGTCCAGAGGGTGTAGGACACAGAGCCTGGTAGGTGTTGTGAACATGCAGATTACATTGAATTTCCTTTGTGGAGCTGGAGGCTGACAGAGGGGTCACTGTTGAGCAATCCGAGGCATTCCCATAACCCTGGGAATGAGAGACCAAACCCAGGAATTTTAATACAGTGTTTTCTCTGCAAATACTTTTGGTCTGATATACACAGATGTGCTGCTTGCGTAACTGATGATACAAGATAATTCTGCCTCAGTACATTAGAAAACTTGTATACACTCTGGCTTGCACAGGAAAGTGGGTATTACATACAAGGTACATTATAGAAATCTATAGTAGCAACATACTGAGACTTTCAAGATTGAGTAAGAGAGAATTCCTTTAAACCCTCTTAAATGTATCTGCATATTCCTTTCAAAAACTCTTCTGGAAACCTTGTACAAGGGCTCGTAAGCTTACATGATGTGGATGGGCTGTGGAAATTGTTTTCTATGAGCCTTTGACTGGTCTAGCTTTTGAAATTTCACATACTGACTAAATTTGGCAACTCATCCTTCTGAAGTGCCATTTAGGTAGGAAAACATCCTAAACCTCTCTACAAAAACAGGCAGCTCTAGGAAACTTGAGATTATATTTTAAAAGCACTGGAGTCATTGTGAAAGTGCCTGTCGTGAAGAATATTCTCCTTCTAAATGCTAGTCCTTTATCTAGTGCACTTTTAACCTTCCATAAAACGCTCGAAGTCAAGTCTGGCAAGATGCCACAGTCTTGGGTCTCCTGTTCCATGGACTCGAGTTGTATGGAGCTTTTCAGGTTCTCTTTGTAAAGGAAAAAACAAGCTGCTTTGCTTTTTCTTTTCCTTTTCCTTTTTTTGGTAGACAGAATTGTGTAGAAGCTCAAGCATGACAACGTTTTGTCCATATCTCAACAATCTTCATGCCTGAAGTAAACCCAGACATTTATGTAAGTTCAGATGTCCTCCCCATTTCATAATGGGGGACATTTCAGTGTTAGTTATTTGGCATCCTAGCACTGAAATAAGGCACTAGAAATTAAATTTGCTGTCTCGGAGGGGCTCTGATGTTCAGAAGGCTCAGTCTTCATTCCCCTGGTTATCTCCTCCTCTTGTACCTCCTCATCTCCTTGCTAGATCCTGCCACCTTTTTTCCAACATGCCAGGTTTCATCTCCAAGTGCATGGCACTAATGAACTCTATGTGGATTCAGCATTAGAGTTATTGTAAGGTAGTTTGACAGTAACTAATATTTTACATAGGCCACTGAATTCTGATTTCAGAGACATTGCTCAGGCAGCATTTTCCAGTCTTTTTTCACTTTGCAAATTTAATGTAGGTGCTTTTGTGGTGTCTCAACATCTTTCAGGTTGCAGCAGGATGAAACAGTTCCAATACGGGAATTGTTTCTCAGTGTTCAGGTGCTGTTGTGTTATTTCCTCTTTGAAATAGAGTTTAGTGTCTCTTTTTTCACACTGTTGGGTTAAAAGAAAAAAAGGGTAAAAGAAACATTTTTTAGGGGCAGGTCTCTCACAGTCACCCAAAGAATCACAGGAAATCAGTCCCCGCAGCTGCCTGTGTTGGTTGCTGGAGCATGGGGAGAACTGGAACAGGTTAATGGCTTCTGCAGGAGTAGGGCACGGGGCTTGGGGCAGAGAGCACGTTTAATTGACTTTTAAGCATTATCATAATCAGACAAACTTGTAAACACTGTGGTTATGTATAAAGCTAGGAACTGACTTTCTGTCTGTGCTCCCATCGGATAGGAGCAATGTTAAACTGCATTTGCCCAGAAATTTCTTTTCAGCCATCTTAAATTGAAAGGAGCTTGGAAAATTAAGAGTTTTAATGAGTTCTTAGTGCTTTCATTTCACTACAATTTAATATTAATGATTCTTACTTATCCCAGTACCAAATGTATAGGTTCCCCCTAGGGTGCAGTGCCCCCCTCTGCCCTCAGCACTGGCAAGTCCCTGGTCCAGTGAGGCTTGAGCCAGCTCTGCAGGTCCTTGCCTTGAAGCAGCAACCAAGGGTGGTGGAGATGGATTAATAATTAGAGCTCCCTCATTAACATAATTGCATTTCATTAAAAGAAAAAGGAACACTCAAGAAAAACCTACAACTGCAGTAGCAGCAGTGCAGTTTCCAAGCCTGTGTGTTAGGGGCAGTATTTCTGTATCCCAGTTTGGTTACAACCTCGCATAAGCTTTTGAGCCCTTTTCTGCCTTGGGCTGCACCATGCACATCCCAGGCAGCAGCACTGACTCCTGTGGGGACCGGTTATGATGTTCATAGTAAATGTTCCTGCAGAAATAGAGCCAGAAGTGTCCAGATGAGTTTGGGATGTTGTCTAAACACTGGAAGATGGAGAGCTTACGTGTAAGAGTGTGTGTTGGCGTACAGGGGAGCAGAAGCTGTGTGTTGGGGGCCGGTGTGAGCTCCTCCGGGGAGCACATCCCACTCCCCTTGTTGGCAGTGAGTAACATAAAAATGTTTAACTAATCCATTCACAGGGGAGCGTTGTGTAAATTACAAACAGTTTAAGAGATCCTCGAGACTTCCATTGTGTTCATACAAATTGCCTTTTAGTGTTCGCTTTATATAGGATCCTTTTGAATGAGAATCCAGATGGCAGAAGCTACATAATCATTATTCATTACAGTTAATAAGTAACACTCGGAAGCCCCAGCAGTCCTGCGAGTCCCCCATGATAGGCATTGTGCAAATGGAAGGGTAAAGAAAATAATCCTTGCTGCAGAACATTTTATGATTTTGGTTAAAGACAAGAAGCTATGAAGGGCCCTTAGGTTTGCGTGCCCAGGAGCACAGACCAGGCTGTTATGCCGAGAGCTCTGTCTGCAGGGACTCTTCTCACTTCTCCTCCGAATGAAGGAAATTATCTTTGATTTTAAAATGAGGCTCTAATTTTGGCCTTTTAGCCGTTCATTCAAAAGCTGCTCGTGGCTCAAGGAAGGTGGTTTTAGCAAGCAGCACCTCATTTCTCTTCCACATCGCTGGAAAATGCCCATCTTGTATCCTAACTTCAGAGAGGGGGCAAGCACATTCCCGCAGTCACAGCCCCCTTGGCACATGGCGGAGCCCAAGAAGTCCCCCAAAACAATTGCTGTGAATGACAGAAATGAAATCAAGGAGATTCAAGCCCCGCTGGCCATTACCCCACTTCCTGCATTCCTACTTGTTAATTGTCTAATTCCTAACGAGTCTTCGGGCGTCTGATGGACTTTCTGATGCGTGCTTGCTCCAACGCTTCCTCCCCTCCCATCCCTGGCCTCATCCCTTGCCGGAGACCTTGTTCCTTTAAAATGCCATCCTTAAAAATCAGAAATACTCAGCCCAGCAAAAGGAAAAGGGAACTTGACATTAGTTGAGCTTGAAAGGCTTTGGTGCTGTGAAAAGTGACTGACGTGTGAAAAGAGGCTACAATTAGTTCTTTCCCCGAGCACTCTCCCATTCAGTCCAGGGTCACTCCTTCAGCGAGCTGCGGCTTTGAGGGTAATGTGTTGTGACAGTTTGAGATGATGAAGAATAATTCTTGTATTCAGAGTTGCTGCCGCTTCCCTGCTGCCCTGACACATCAGGCTGCTGTCATTGTATCATTTATCCCGGCTGCGGCTCCGCTGCGCTGTGCGGGAGCCTGGGCAGCCCTTTCCTAGGTAAGAGGAAAGGGTCAGCTCTTCCAGCAAATGATTTTGGAGGATATTTAGAAACTGTGCTTAACGGGGGAAAGCAAACAGAGAGAAAGGAAAAACCATTAGAAGAAATAATGCACTGGAGATGAGATTTTTGAGTAGACATAAAGGAGATACCACGGCTTCAAGTGGACCACTACAGAGAGAGCACGAATAAGAAAGGCAGCATAATTTATGAGTGTTCCGGGCAAAAGAGGACTATATAGATTTTCTCCAGGCATTGAATTAATGCACCCTATAAAATGGTTTCACATTTAAGCTTGGCAGGGCTTTGTACCTTTCTGGGTTTGATGGGGTCCTTTGACAGTTTCTGGAGCTTTCTGGAACTGAGGGTGCAGCACTGGTCAGGGGACAGCACTGCTGTCCCCAGAGCACCTCCTCTTCCTTCTCTTCCTCCTCCTCTCCACTTTGGCAGCCAGCTCAGGGCGAGCAGAGTGGCTTGGGCAGCAGAACAAGGAACAGGGCCATCAGGCTGTTGGGAGTATCATCAAAAATTAGTGTTTTGTGGGAGGTTTCAGTTTCTCATGCAACAAGGTACCCATGCAATAAGGCTGCACTGATGCTGGTCTGCGGGTAGGTCCACCGCAATACCAAGGAGAGAGCAGACAGCATTTGCTTTGCAACACCTTTAATGCCCCCTTGCTCTCTGAGCAGTGTCAGTGTTCCCACAGCCCCTGAGCATGGCCCTGGATGCTGCAGGGCCATGGGAGGAGGTGGCTGCCCCTCAGCGAAGGCTGGGGACCCAGCCAGGTACTCACCATGCCCCCTTCCCTCCCTGCTCCCAGTGCCCACTCCTCCTGGCACTGGCAGCAACAAGGATTTTAACTGCTCAAAGTGTGTGTGCCCTGACAATGTGGGTTCCTCTGGGACCCTGGGTGATGGCAGCAGTGCCCATTACTGTTCCCATCAAAAGCACAGGCAGGGCTGTTCCCAGCTCCCCTGAAGTGACTTTCTCCTCATGGCTTCAGCAGATGTTCCTGCTCCTTCATCTCGTTGTTGTTGTTGTTGTTGTTGGTTTTAGGGCAGTCAGGACTTTGTGAGTTGCTTCCTCCAGGGACATGGGCAGGTTTTAGTATTTACGTTTCCAGTATTAGCGTTTATTTGTATTTGTGTTTGTTTTTCACGGGCTTGTGAAAGCCTCAGGGAGCCATTTATGGGGCCAAAATAATGCAAGTGCTGGTCTTCTCACAGTATTTCATTTCCTTGATGGTGGAAATGCTACGAGAAGAGCAGGTCTCATGTTATTTTGACCCCATAAATAGCTCCCAGAGGCCCCTTTCTTCCTTCTCCCACCCACTCCCCCCCAAATCAAATATTTAGGTTGCTGCAGAGCCTGACTTCTCAACCCTTGGTTATCTTGCTTCAGAAGCAGCAAATTGCAGTTATTACAAAACAGCCAGAGAGTCTATAAGGCCGAATGGGTTTTATATGATGCACAATTTGTTGGCTACTGTACAAGTTCATTAAAGTGTATCATAAGAGGTTGTTTTACTGGTACATTTAAGGAAGTTAATACATCTCGACAGTATATGCATCGGGGAATGCAGATACAATAACCCTCAGACATGCTGGGGCCAAGTCCATTCCTGGCCTAACTCCACCTAAGTAAACGAAATCACTTGCTGGGCAGACGTGTCCTGCTCTGCTGGCATGGTGCTGAGCCTCAGTCCTTCACGGCAGCTGCTGCTTCAGGCTCTCCTGCCGCTTGTGCCTGTCTTTCCATGGGGGTATCCTGGTTTTTCCTTCTATTCTGTGTTCTTCAGCAGGTGTGTTCCCAGTACATCGGTGGTCTGACCGGTTATATGGCATGTCTTACTTAGGTCTGGGAAGTATTTCACCTCCTTTCAGCAGCGCTGCAGGCTTGGCTGCTCCATCCCAGCACAGTGGGAGGGCAGCATGGCCTGCACTGACTGTCTGTAGGGACCTGCCTCTTCTGACACCCAACAGCCCACTGTATAGTGGCTCCTTCTGCACTTGTTGGGTCTATCCAGGAGTCAGGTCTATCAGAAATCATCCCCCAGTTTTTTACCCTGTAACAGGAAAGGTGTCCCCATGTGATGGAGCCATTCTGGTCTTGTGTGAGGTTCCCATGAGAACAGCATTGATGTTCCTGTGCACGTGCCTCTGCTGAGTCCTGGTCTGCTGGAAGATCTGGGGGAAAGAATCATAGTTTGCATAGTTTCTATTAAGGAAATAGCTGGGGAAAAGAATGGACTTGTTTGGAGGATGTAGGAAAATGTGCTGACTGTGGTCCTAGGGGTCAGCTGTGCAGCACAGGTAGTCCCTGGTGACCATGTAATGGCTAATTGCACATCTCGCGTGACCCGGCATGCATACGAGAGCCAGGCCTGGGTGAGGGCAAGAGCCCCATTTCCTGAGCACAGCAGTGTTTTCTGCTGCAGTGGTCAGGAGGTTTACAATGCTTTCTTAGGTATCAAAATACATTGCTCGTCTGCCTCGCCATGTAATTAGTTCCAGAGCCAAGCGGGTTCACAACATGAGGCTGTTTGAGAGCGCCTGGACTCGTTTGCACAGGGTAATGTGTGAGTTTGCCATCCACAGTGCTTGGGATGGCAGCTGGGATGTGGGAGCTCCCCTGGTTTTTATCCTGAACTCCTCCAGTCCCAAAGCAGGCTCTGTGCAGGCAGGAAAACTTCATACTGAGGTTTTGCATCTTTTTTACTCTCTCTTCTGTCCCTCCCCGTTGCTAATTGAAGGGGGTTCCCATGCTCCACAGCAGCAAGGGGGGCTCACGGCCCCTGCATTCAAGGGGATGGACCCCAACCTCCCCATCCAGTCCCTGCACCCACCGCTCTGCTTCCCTCATGTTCTATCCCTGCTTCTTCCCTGGCTGGCATCAGTCTCTGCAGTGCCACCCCCTGGCAGTCCCCCGCAGAGGTGACAAGTGCTGCCGGCTGCAGAAACCCTGCAGCCCCAGGAAAGCCACCGTGTGAGCCCCAATTCCCTCACATCCCATCCTGGTGGGGTTTCAGCCCTACACAAGTCACCGAAGGACAGGCAGGACACGGCATGGCCAAGGACAGGCAGGAGCTGGCAGGCTCAGCCCTATGGCCTGAGGGGCAGAAGAGGCCACGCAGCAGCCCTAGGGGAACAAATACTTTCCCTCTCCCTCCTTTTGCTACGGTTGCTAAAAACACATTTGCCTGAAAATCAATTACAGCTTAGAAAGAGAGAGCAAAGCCACCCCATGAGGAGCTCAGGAGCCCCAGCCCTGTTCAGGGGAGCCCCATCCTGCCCAGCCGGGCGATGGCTGCCCAGCACCCCAGAGCTCTGACGTGGGACGTTTAACCGAAGCCAGCTGTGTGCAAGGGGAGATAAAAGCCTCAAATCAGACAGGATAAGCACAGTATTAGTGTGGGATACGCCACTCATTTCTGATTTAAATTACTGTTTTTACTTCCTGAACTCATGGGAGAGTGAGGATGTGAGGAAAATGAAGAGGTTTAGGCATGGACATTCCTTCACCAAATACTGGCAAGAAACCGTGATTAATACAGCTGATGTCATTAGCATCACTGCTTATAGGGTGACTGGTTTCCTGCTGATCTGTTTTTCACATATCCTGGGCAGATTTTCTCCATTGCAAGTTACCTCCACAGTCAAGGATTAAATCCCCTAACCCTCAATTGCTAGGTGTGCATTCTTCTGGCTACTGTCACTGCAGTGCCCAGCTAACAAATGGGAGCAGTGTCTGAGGATGCTGGAGTGAGATGCTTTTGGTTTTAGTGAAGAACTAACTTCCTGCTTTTGCCATGCACTTTGTGTATAGCTGTGTCCTTATCCTGGAGTCCCATTGCACAAAGTTTGGTGTTGACAAAGGTTAAATACCCTGGCATGAGACAGAGGTTTACAAACAGCAGTGGTACGGTCATACTTATCAGAGAGCAAAGGGGCCACAGCTCCTCCAGCTCCTGTGTGGCTTCTTTCCATCCCCATCCAAGCAAAAGTCCCAGCTGCAGGGACAGGAAAGCTGCCTGTTTCCTCTGGGGGTTGTCCCCCATGCACACATGCACAGCACCACAAGAGGATTTTCCCTCTTTCCCTTTGGCAGCAGAGGAATTTGCCCGAAGCTCCCATTCCCATCCTGTCCCCTCCTGCACAGCCTGTGCGGAAGCAGGCGACAGAAGTCGCACTCAGGGCCGCGCATTGCAACTGGCCAGAATATTTCTTGTAGGCTGTCACTGTGTGTCTGGGAGAGGATTCCTGTTGTGTCCGTGGGGCTCTGTCTAATCTCACCGCTGCATGCCACCGCTGAGTGCTGGCCCGGGGTGATGCTGCCCAGCAGCGCTGCTGCATGCTGCCACTGAGTCAACTGTTGGGTTCAAGTGGCTCACAGAGAGGCCACAGTTAGAAATGATGCTCTGCACACACAAAAATCCTCGTGTTTCAAGATTAGGGAGCAGTAAAGGCTTTGAGAGGTCAGCAAGGGGAGATATCTGGATGTGTGTGACCAGGAGAGGGAGAGCCACAGTCAGGCCTTCTTTGTCTTTTGCTTTGAGGCACAGCTCAGGCACATAGGAAAGGGGATATTTTCTCTTTGGCTTGAAAAAGCAGAGTTATTTCTGTCTGTTTGCTCAGGGTAAAGGGTTGTGGAAAGTCCCTGGTGTTCCCAAGGTGGAGAATTACAGTGGTTATGCACCGCTGGTACACACCACCAGTAAGTGGTGTTGCTGCCACTCCCCCTTCCCCACCATCTCAGCAGCATTGCTGCAGAGAGGAGACATTTCATCATCTGCCACCATACCCTTCTCACCCTGCTCAGTTCAGTCATGAGCATCCCACTGTTAACTCCTGACATGTCGTGAGTGAGCAGCCTCATCCCCAGGAAAGGGGCTGCTCTGCTGGGCAGTGTGTAACACCTCCATCCAGCTCCGCTTGGGCTCAGCTCAACTCTGAACCCAGAGTAGAACCAGGAGCTGGGGTGCCTTTGGAGTGACTCCTCAAATCCCCCTGGAAAGGATGGGTGATGAGCACATGTTAGAGCAATGATACAGTGAACAGATTTGTCGGTGAAGCAGCCACCTAACAGCACTCCAGGTTTATTTGAAATGCTAACCAGGACCTGCTCTCTCTTCCAATTGCAGAGCTTCAGCGAGAGGGAAGCATAGAGACGCTCAGTAACAGCTCTGGTTCCACCAGTGGCAGTATCCCACGCAACTTCGATGGCTACAGATCACCCCTCCCGACTAACGAAAACCAGCCCCTCAGCCTTTTCCCCACGGGCTTCCCTTAAATGAGCCGAACATCCAAGGAGAGATCCAGACAGGGTAACGAGCCGCTCTCCACCTGAACAATCCCGATGTGTCCATCACCCATCAGTCCACCACTGCACTGGATGGTTCTCATTACCCTGATCAATATTGATGACTCTTAAACCTTCCTCAAACATACTCACAGAATCTTGACTTTGTGTCCCTGTGCAATATGAAGAGACTCTGTCTTCAATCCTGATAGCTCTGCGGCTTCTTTTTTCGCTGTGTTCAGGAAGAGGTTGGTTGAGGAGAAATATTTCTAAGCCATTTTTGGTCCAGCACATGGTTTCACAACTGTTCTCTGCTTTTTCGTGTTGAGAGATGGAGGGGATCTCCCTAACTCGGAGGAGCTCTTGCCATTTGCAAAAGTGCCGAGCATTAACAAATGAACTGGAGAGAGTGGAAACTGGAGAACTTTCTGTGGACAGGGTTGATAATGTTATTCCTTCCTCATTGCGTCTCCTTGCTGCCCTCCTTCCCTACTGATGCTCATCAATGCCAGGAGTATTACAAATGGAAATGTTTCTTTTCATTCTTTGGAAGAATTCTCTCTATTGCTCCGGTTTTATTCTAGTCTTGTATTTTAGAAATGTACTTAATTGACTAACTGCAGTCACAAATTTCTCATATTTGGTTATAAAAGTTGTTCACTGGAACTCAGATATCTGTCCAGAAATGCATGTGTCATTGAATAAATCTAAGTTAAACAAGAAACTGCTTAAATGGCAATGTTCATGGAGTATTACTGAGCTGGCCGTGGGCTTTGTGTATCTGGACTGGACTATGTGCGTATTTACTAACTTGAAGGCTTTAATTAAAGCCATCAGTGGATGTTACGCAGCCAGTCTAGCTTGGGTTTGCCTCTCTGCTTTCTTGTCCCCTCGTGCAAGGACTGTATTTGTGAAAATGAGTGTGCCTTGCACCTCTGAAAACCAGCACCATCTCTGTGTGTCTGGTTCCAGCCCCTTGCATTGGTTGGGGCCCTGCTTCTTCGTCCCTCTGGTTTTGGTGGGACAAGGACCAGGCACGCTGGAAGCAGAGGCACCCACCTCCATCTGTTGTGTTACAGGATCACATATAAGAAGCTTTGCAGAACCTGTACAACAGCCTGAACCTCTGTACCCTGCTGAACATGCACAGTCAAAACTAGCACTGCATAACTCTGCTGATAAAATAGTCATGGGCTCACACATAGTAACCACATGAATTCCTATATCTCAGCCAACTTGTGTCGAGAAGCAGAGAGTGAGATGGGACTGTCAGCTTATGAAATTTCCTTCCCACTACTTGTTTTTAATAGAAGCCGTTTGAGTCATGGCAATGAGAGGAAACCAGCTAAACCCACAAATCTTTTTGCACTCTTATAGTTTAAACCAGCCACACTGAGTGATGCAGAACCGACCACCCTCTTCCTACTCCATCCCCAAACACCAAATACCAAATTCAGTCTTAGGCTTGATATTTTTATAACTGTAATTCAGCAGCTTAGGTCTCAGCCTTTTTTTCCTCTCTCTTCAGGCTTGGAAACCACTAATAAAAAGTGAGAGTCTGCAGCAATAATTTCAGTTTCTTGCTTGGTTTTCAGTCAGTCCTTTTGCAAGCAAAAAAAAAACACTTCTTTGGGATGAAATCAGAGAAGAGCTCGCTCATAAGTAAGTACTCACAGCTCCGGCCCACTGGCTATATCTGCTGTAATGCTATGTTCCTTTTATGTCTGTAAAATAATGGCTTGAAGTAAGGGGCTGAGGGTAGGGCTGGCACCGTGGACAAATGGGACCGCAGGGTCAAGTCAGTCCACACCAGTCAGGATTTTTAACACAGTTCAAGCCAAGGTCAGCTCCAAAAGTTCAAACAAAATCCAGATTAACACATACAGAAGGGATTGTGTTGTCACCGTGATGCTTGTTTCCTTTCAGGCTTTCCAAGGAGCAGCCATAAAGGACGAAGTTCTTGCAAAGGAAGGAAGACCGCTCTTCTCCCTCCTGCCTCGGACAGCTTGCTTGCTGGTTCTTACTGAACACACAAAGTAGGGTAGTGCATAACGCAGAGTGGTGTCATTGGAAATGTATTTGTTGTTGGCAGGCATTAAATCACTTTTTATAAGTGCTGCAATATGGCCATGTGGAAATTCCCAGTCTGCAAGAAGCTCCTTTGAATCGGGATGTTTTGTTTAAAGGGGGGGAGGAAAAAAGAAAAATCCTACAAACTGGGACTGTACCAAAATATTTTCAGTCTGGTTCATTGAAAAGAATGTCCTAAATTCCCCACTGTTGATAGCCCCGTAGCCAAACTGTTAAGAAAGCCTCGAGCTTAAAAAACAACAAGAAAAGGCACTGCTCTGAGGTGGCTAATTTAACTTTAACTTGATACTTTCACAGATGACCCAGCAGAATAACCACCGAGTTCCAGCTCTTCAGTGAGCCAGTGAAAACCAAGTGTGTTGCAACGATAACTATAGGGTCTCATTCAACACGTCCTCGCTGTGTGTGCCTCGCTCACATGCCCCACCAATGGCCCCTGCCTCTAGGTTACACACAAAAGCCCCCCATTTCAATTGGGTGCCACGTGCTTTCCTGCAATAACACCTTTCCTCTGCCCTCACCTCAGCAGCAATCCTCTTTTTGGGCACCAGGAGTGAATATTGCTGCTCCTCAATGATGTCTAGAAGCTGCTCCAAAGGGAGGTTTACTCCTGACTTCAGTGAAACCAGGTTTTCAGCCTAGTGACCTAATCCAAACCCCACTTAAAGCAAAACCAGCCCGTGGTCTTCGCAGGATGCTGGACGAGTGTCTCGTATTGTTGTGAGTATAATCCAGGTGAGTTCTGAAATGATGACTTCTCAAACGCAGTGGCTTGCCAGAAGTCGCAGGCAGCGCAGCAAGAATGTGGTGCCATGATATAAACCACTGGCTCAAAAGGAGCCCAAAAGACAAGCCGGACTTGCAGGGTTTTAAACTGTTTCCAGTAGTAGTAAGCAGCAGCCTCCTGCTGAGTTCAAAAGGCAAAACATCTCATTTAAAGTGGGGCAGACTGTATATCACTCTGTGCATGAGGTGGAGCTCTTCTATTAAAAGTTGAGTTCAGATTTCATGAATTACGTGAAATACTGCTTTCTTATCCTACCCTGGTTTCTGTAATAAACACATGTATGTGGCGTGCTTAAATCAAGGGAGGGGATTGTTGTGCTGGTTGAAAAGAAGTGGAAAGTCAAAGGTTCTCCAAATGTGACAGCTTGAAGTTCAAATGAAATCAAATCTCAAGACCAGCCCAGGGCCTGGGCAGAACCAGTGGGGCTGTTGTTCCCCAGTGCTCTGCAGAGCACGTGGGGCTTGGGCTTTGTTTGATCTGCCAGCAAAGCCCTGATGATCCCAATAGGGCATGGTGCTGTGTCCAAGCAAAACCAACAAGCCCCATCCCACTGCTCATCCCTACAAGGGGACAGCTTCTGGTTGTCCTGCCTTGAGTAGCATTAGCCAGCTCAAGAATGAAGTTTGTTGGCGACAAGGCTGGGGTTGGCTGGAGCCGACCGAGGGCAAAACACCACCAAGATCTTCATCCTCCTTCCTCAGCAGAGCCCCGAGGAGGGGTTTGCTGCAAAGTGCAGCTGTGAAACCCCTGAATTCTGCTCCCACTGCTCTGTGACCCTCTGAGCTTTGGGATAAACACACGGTGCTTGCCCTGGGGCTTCCTTAGTGGCTTTTTGAGGATCCAGACTGTGTCTGCGCCACGTCTCTACATTTCTTTTCTCTCTCCTTTGCTCTGGCTTGTTGCTGTGCAGGGTAGGAAAGTTTGCGCCATTTCCTGTTGTCTTTCCCTTATGCTCCTGAGATATTGTAAAAATGTTCGGTATCCTCCAGTAGGTTGTAATCACTTCACCCTAATGTTTCACAGCTGCTAAGTGTAACTTTAAACCCAACCATTTGAGTGCTTACAATTAGCCAGTCAATGGAGCTGCGATCGGGTCTTTGCAAAAAGAGAAAATGAAACTTTTTTCCTTTCCCCCCCCCCCCGAGTTTTAATTGGATAAAATGGGAACAAAACTTGTGGAGATGAGGAGTTTTTTAATGCAATAAATGATTAGTGTCTTATGTGCTAGGAAAAAATAATTGAATCCACTGCTTGGCCTGTTTCACAGATGGAAAAGGCACCGGGACAAGCATGTGTTTGTGGCAGCAGTGCACAAACCCATCCTGCACAAACCCATTGGAGCCCGCTGGAGCCCGCTGCTCTCCCTTTGCAGGAGCAGAGCTGGTGAGAACAGAATTAGCAGGAGACAAACAGCCTCAGCTGTGCCCTCACCTGTCCCTGCTGGGGCTTCACCTTCATCTTTGGCCTCCCTCAGTGCCTTCAGCCCCTGCTCTGCCAGTGTTGGGAGGGGAGATCCACACTGCTCAGACATGACCTGAGCAGAACGGCACACGGCTGGTGAGCCTGCCTGCAGGAGCAGGTGAAGCAGCTGAGGATGAAGGTTGGCTGATGCCTTCTTGGAGGGCCTGGTGAGGTGCAGGTAAGGCCCTGGCAGAGGCAGTGGCCACATCCCCAAGTAGCTTCACAGCCAAAGTGGGGGCAAAGCAGCAGGTGCATGTGTGGGATGTGAGGAGGTCTCTGCTGATGGCCCCATGTTATGCAAAGCTGTTTGTCAGCACGCACTAAGCTTTTCATAGGACAGGGGCCATTTAATCTCGTGCTGTTCCTTATCATCCACTGAAAACAAGTGTAAACTGAGGCTCATATTGAAAAGTTCTTCCTGCCCAACAGGGTGAAACCTCCTTTGGCTGATGTTACTGGGGTTGTTCCTGCTCAGAGCTCCCACCTCTTGCACATGCTGGGAGCAGGTTTCAGTTATACCAGAAAATGCCTTTACCCTGGTGAAAGCAAAGGGCCTGATGCAGCGAGGATACAAGTTACCAGCTCCAGAACTGGACCATGGACATGGCATGGTCATTGCCTTCCTTGTTCCATATGGTGACCTTCTTCCCCCAAAGCCATCTGTGGGTGAGATCAGCACTGGAGCTGGTGTTACCCACTGCAGGATGTGTCCTGGGGGATGTGCTGCATGTCCCACCAGCGCTCGGGACATGCAGCAATTCCTGGCTGTGCCCAGGCATTGATACGATCCCATCAATTGCCACCCTGTCCTTTGCTCCGATGTCAGTGAGTTCCAAGGCTGAATTTTTGCCTTTCTTAGGAATTTCTGCTGCAGGAAATGTCACTGCAACAGTGACAGCCCCATGCAGGTTGCAGGCAGGTCACAGCCATGGGTGTCATCCAAGCAGGCCAAGGCAAGCTGCCTGTGCATAGCTCTCAGCCAATCCTCCAGCTGCAGAGCTGCCTGCCCTGACCTGCACTGGGAGAGTCCTGTGCCCTCACTGTGTCCAAGGCCAACTCCTGCAAGGCTCCCAGTTCCTGCTGGGAACTACTGACCTCATCAATTCCCAGCATGCACTCAGCACCCTGCAGGATCTCACTCTCTCAAAGGTGGCAGCTGTGTGCCCCATGGGTGGTCACTGCAGTGGGCAGGGTAGGGGGCTTGCAGCCTTCCATGTCCCCTCCACCTTCTTACTTCCATCCCATTGAGTTTCACTGCATCCCTGGGGATGGGCACAGACCAGCAGCCTTCTCTCTGAGGGAAGCATTCCTGCCACCTGACCATAAATACTAATTAATAGCAAAGCCCTGGTCTAGATCAAGGAAGAGGCTCTGAATTTCCTTTGGAACATCACTGTCTGAAAGGTATCTTAAATATTCTCTAGCACTCAGGCTATCAGTAGGTCAATTATACGGTGAGCAGTCATACAAAGTTAATTTCTAATTTAATACAATGTTAAAAGGTTGTCAGGTTAAAATCTAATCTATAAACAAGACATGAAACGTCTCTTTAAAACAAGTGTCATGAACCGGTCCTGGCTCAAACCACAGACTGCTGCTTCTTTTATAGGATGTAATTACTTCCCAGTGAGTATTTACAATATCATTATAGGTCGGTAATAAAAGGCTGGTGCTGGCTGTGCCCGTGTGGCAGCCCAGTGCCAGCTGGGTGCTGATCCCACTCCCATCCCAGCCCCTCTCCCTCCGGCCCCTGCTGAGGGGAGATGAGAATTGCCAGCTCATGGGGCTCTGCTCCCGCTCCATGCCATGGGAAACAGGATGGGTGAGAACTGATGGTGTTTGCACTCAAATACACTTCAGTGTCAGGGGAACGAGGACACCCCTGATGTGTTCTGGAGGGAGCACAAGTGTCGCTGTATCCCAGGCTCATCAGCCCCTGGGATGTGCTGTGCCTGACAGTCCCAGGTGGAAAAGATGAGCGAGCACATTTGGTTTTGAGCAATGAGAGGAAAGGACTATAGCAAGGGTTCGCTGTGGACTCAAGGTTATGAGCAGCGTTCAGGCCACCAGCTTCATTCAAGCAGAAAACTGGAGGCAGCATCTGCAGCCCAGGGCAAAAAGCCAGCCCTATGCCCTGCCACCCCACATCATACCCTGTCCCCCAACTCCCTCCATGGGAGGCATGGACAAGACACAGGCAGGGAGGACCAAGCACATCCCGCTGCCTCTTCCCGCACAGGAATGCCATCCACGTTGCAGCCACTTCTTGAGGTATGTTGAATTTTGCTCCCGTTGCTGTCAAAGGGGAAAGTCCAGCTGTCATGTGGGAGTGATGCCATGGTCCCACTGGGCACCAGGCCGGACCACGAGACTCCTGCTCCTGGTAGTCCACGATGTCTGTGGGAGCTGAGCAGGATCAGGGCCACCCCTTGCCATGCTCAACAGGAAAACACCATGTGTCACCCTGCTACAGGTCACGCGATTGGCTCTGAAATCATGTGGGCTGGTTTTCCAGAAGGAATCTCACTGACTCCAAAGGTTCAGATCAGATGTGGCCGTGTCTGAGCTCTCCTCCATGCTGAGGAAGCCCTGCAAGGTTGGGCTTTAAAAAGACCAAGATTCTGATGGGAGCAAATGCCCCCCCCACAGCAAGGGCTGCAGGGGAGCATGGAATGATGTAACCCCAGTGCCAAAATGGAGGGAGGTGGTGATGTGCTGGTGTGACCTGGCCTGGGGACCTGCAAGGAGTGCATGGGCTCATTGCATGGGCTCATTGCTGCAGCCCCTCTGCTGGCCGGGACTCCTTCCCTTGCCTTCCCTTCCTGAGTTTTCTGGTAAATTCTGCTGCTGTCTGTAATTGGGAAAAGCTGCTGCTCACATCTGCGCAGGCACCGTCCGCTCGAGCTGGCGGACGGGGTTGTTACTGCTTGTGCTGCCGGTGCTTTGATCTGCTGTGATTCACGGGCTTGGCCGGGGCCGCCCCACAGATGCTGCCTTTGGGTGGTGCGGGACAGCACCCCTCGAGGTGGGACGGCACCCACTGCATCTGTGCAAACAGCAGCCCCCAAGGCTCAGGAAGTGACCTCCCATCTGCAGAGGAGGGTACCTGGAGGTATCTGGAGAGGTCAGCTCAGGTGCTTCCATCCCACCAGTATGTGAAGGGCAGAGGGATGGTGATGCATGTGTGCTGGCCAGCATACCAGGGCCCCACATCACCGGTGAGAAGGAGAAGCAGTGGAGCAGAGGGAGCACAAGAGCCCTGGGCTCGGGGCTGGCAGCACCAGGCAGCTCTGCAGGCACAGAGCAGCCCAGGGAGCACAATCTGTGGCCTTAATCCTGCCGTGTCCTGTGCGCTCTCAAATCCCCTTCACTTCAATGAGCGCTTGTAGTGTCAGGCCTGTGCCGGGCGAGACGGCACGCGGGGCCGGCGGGGAGGATTTGCTCAAGAGGGACTGTTTTTAAGGTGAGATTTGAAGGATGGAAGACAGATGGCAACTGGAGAGGACAAACGGATCAAGTGAAGGGTTTGTTTTCAGTGTGGAGGGGAAAACACAGGAGGGAATTACTGCTGGCTACAAAATGGGGGCTATTAATACCTGCAGTGTCTCGAGCTTTGCACTTAGGCTGGAGAGCCAGGATCCTCACGGGCACCCCCGGCGAGGGCAGACACCGGCCCCTTTGCAGTGCAGGAGTGTGGTTGTTTCTGTTGAGATGAATTGATCCCAGCGCAGTGCTGAGTGTACACAGACAAAGCCGGGAGAGGGGTTATTAGCCAGCCGGCGGCCCTGCCATTGTCCCTGCTATCTTTTCTTCCCTTTCAGCCTTCCTCCCCGTGGCCCAGGTCTCAAAGACCATGTGCCAAGAGATTAGTGACCTGCGCAAAGGGGAATTGCTTGGTTTGTGCCGGCAGCCGGACGTCGGGGCTGTTATTTACTTGTTAGGTGGTGCTGCCTCCGCTGAGGTATCCATGGAAAACACGCCTGGAGAGCAGTCTGCTGGCACTGCCGGCGAGGAGCTGGGACAGGAGGCACTTCCGCATGGCAGGTTTCAGCCTGCTTGCTGCATGCCCACACTGAGACCCCCAAACCCCCTGTGGGGGTCAGTGCAAGAGCCCAGCACCTACAGAGAAGCGAGAAAAAGGCTGGGTAGTGAGAAAATGGAACCAGCACACAGTGCCTGGGCATGTCACCAGGCAGGATGCTGGAGCCAGGGCCATGATGGGGCATTGCCCTGCAGCAGTTTGAGTTTGCAGACTTGCTTTAAAAATGGAAAGATGGGAAGAGCCTGTCCTGTGTTCAGAGCCCTGCTCCACCTTCCCAACGCCTCTGTCAGAGAGTGCTGAGGTTCTGAGGAAATGTGGATAAAAGCAATAAGAGTTGGCCCTTGAATGCGGAGCTGGATGGGTGTCAGATTGAGCCGTGATGAACACCCATGAAACAAGCAGGTGCGATAGGGAAGTGCTGCTCCTGCCCATGGCTTACTCTGCCTGGTTCTGTTCTCTCAGCAGTGAAATGCACTCTCCTGTAAACACGAGACAGTGATTTTCTGCAATCCTAAATTCAGACCTAGACCAAAACCACAACTCACGTGATGTGGGAGCAGCAGCGTCAGATCCTGCTTTAGATGTGATTTCAAACGTGTTCCCAGATCCTGTCTGAAGTGGACAGGATGGGATGTGAGCCCCGTCAGTGCCGCACACCCTCTTTTGATGCTGTAACTTCTGCCAAACTCCCAGCCCCAAACACAGAGCGGTTTCTGGAGGCGCAGGGCCCCTGCTCTGCTGACAGGATGGGGCCAGGTGGGCTGGGGGACTCCTTGGGGCTGAAGGTTGCCCTGCATCTTTTCCCTTCCACTGGCGACCAGGAGGTGATTGCACCCAACAGGCACTGTTTAAAGGACGGAAAGAGAGAGACCGAGGGAAGGACCCAGCTCGGGCCATCCCCTGCCCTCGGGGTCTCCGTCGGGGTTTTGCTGCCCAGGAACAGGCAGGGGCCCTCCCGAAGGCGGATTTTTGGGGAGCAGCGGCCCCGCTCGACCCCACCGAGGCTGTGCCGATCGCGGGGACCCCGCGGGGACCCCCAGTGATGTTCTCCCTTTCCCCAAAGCTCTGGTTCCGCCGCCTGCCCTGCCCTGCCGCCCGTTCCCCAGCACCGAGTTGCTCCGGGTTTCAGCCCGTTTCGCCAGGACTCGGAGCCGGGCGCTGCGGGGATCGGACCGGCCCCTTCCCACCGCTGCGGGCACGGTGCAGCTCAGCCCGTCCCAGATCCTCACTTGGACCTCGGGTCCTCTCCCGGGACCAGGCTTCTCGGGGAACCTGGGGGAAAACCTCACCCGTTCCCCACAGACACCGATGCACCCCAGAGTGCGGGGGGCTCCGGGAGGAGCAGGGAAGGGCCGACACCGACCGCGGGGTCCCTGGCGCTGGGGTCCCCGATGGAGGGGGCTCTGCGGGTCCGTTCCGCTCCGGAGCCGAGCTGCGGTCACTGGTGCCGGTGGGCTGGGGGTCCCTATCCCATGACGGCGATGAGGCGGCGGTAATGCCATTAGCCCGGGGATTACGCGCCCGCGCCGGGATGTGACACACTTTCTCAAATGGAAGTTTTTTAAACAGAGGGATTTGCATGATCCCCCCTTCATCCCCATCCCCATCCCCGTCCCCGCCCGCCCCCCGCGGGGCCAGCTCGAGTTTCAGGCCCCGGCCGGGGCTCCCGTCTCCTTTTAAGGCCGCGGGCTCGATGCGTGCGGGCCGCCGGGCCCCGACGTGGGGAACCGGGCAGCGCCGGGGCTGCGGAGCGGGGGGACATTGCGCCCCCGCGCAGGGAGGGCGCTCCTTAATTAAAACAATAATAACAATAAACCCAATCAAGCGGCGGAGCTGAGCGGGCTCCGGAATCAAAGAGACGCGGAGATAACGAGGGCGGGGTACGGGAGGGGCGCGGAGGATGCGCCCCTGCGCCCCCAGCGCGGGGTGCGCAGGGGCCGCTCGGCCGGACCGGGGTCACTCAGCGCCCGCACTGACAAACAGGCTGGAAAATGTGTTTATAAATTGTTCAAACTGTGGATAAACTTGAGCGCGGTTGTGCCTGCGCCTCCCAACTGTTGTTATTGTCCAGAAATCTGGATTACTGGAAATATTTTCTTTAAAGCTGGAGAGAAATCTAAACAGTCTGAGGACGGGGGAGCTGGGGGGGCTGGGGGGGCTGGGGGGCTGCCGCTCTGCCGGGGCTCCTCGGGTTTCCCCTCACCGGGCCGCGCACAGACGGGGCGCGCAGCTCCGTGGACGCACGGGCGGAGGAAGGAAGAGGGAGGACGGCGGCGCCGGGGCTGGTGTCGGGTCGAGCATCTCGCTCGGTTTCTGTCGATAGAAGTCCATCAGACGGGCGCCGGTGCCCGGCACTTCCCGGGCAGCTGCCGACCCTCCCCGGACCCCCAAAGGGGGAGCACCGGGGGAGATGTTTTCCCGGGATCTCCCGGAGTAAAGGGGATTCCCACCCGTCTGAGGCGTGTGAGGGGAGATGCGGCGCCCGAGGAAGGGAGGCGGAGGAGAGCTCCTGGGTGGGTGACAGCAAATGAAGGCAGTTTGGTTGCACATAGGTTTATTTTCCTCTCCAGGTGGAGCGGGAGGAGCGGGGCCGCGGAAGCTGCCAGGGCCACCTCTCGCCCTTTCCCCACCTGCCCTACGGCTGGGGCGCTGCGGGGTGGCTGGGCAGGGACAAGGGGGACGCCGGAGCTAAAGGAGCCGTCGAGTCCCTCAGGGGTGCGGCACCCGTCGGGCTTCTCCTGAGGTGCGAAGGGCTCCTGCCGGGGCCGGGCCCGAGGCGGAGGGAGGTCCTGAATCCGCAGCTGCGGGTTCGCTTAGGACAGCGCGGCCGGAGATCTCCGACGTCCCAAGCTCTGCCTGTCCAGCTGCTCCCGCAGAAGCAGTGCAGAGCCCAGCCCGGCGGTACCGGCCCCATCCCTCCACTGTCCGGCTCTCTCCCATCCCAGCTTGGGTTCCCCCAGCCCGGAAAGGTGAGAGCAGCCGGGTCTCCCTCCACGAGCGCCCGGGGGAGTCCTTTTGCCGTGGCATCAGGGCCGCGAAAGAGGGGCCCGACGGCTCGCCCTCGCACAGGAAAACCCCTTTAGCCCGCAGCCGGAGCGGGCGCGGCCGGTGCGCCCTGCGCAGCCCCGTCGGGGGGGAGCGCTCCGCTGGACGCGGAGCTGCCGCAGCTCGGTGGAGCCGGGAGGAGGGGAAGGCGGAGGCCCGGCGGCTTGTGAGAATTGTTATTTTTCATCAATCACCCGCAATTTGTGTAAGTGCCCCGGACAGGACACCAGCCGTCCTGCTGGCTGGGGTCACGGAGACAACACAGCAATGGAGAAGAGCAAATTGCATTTGCTCACCAGCTCACAGATCCAAATTACGGCCCTCGCATGGCGCAGGGAAGGGAGCGAAAGGTCCATGTGACATGAGGGAAATATGAAGGACTTTGACAGGTCTTAAACGGCCTGGCGCCAAGGCCTAAGTCTACCGGCTAAAAATAGAAAAGGGATGATGAGTGGAGATGGGCAGAGATGAAAGGGGAAGAGCGAGCGGGGCCGCGCTGCAGCGCGGGGCAGCGGGGACCGGACGGCTCCCCCAGGACGGATCCTCGGGGCTGTCCGTTCGCCACCGTCCCAGCCTGGGGACCGCTCACCAGCGCAGAGCTGGGCCCGCAGGCTGCCGGGGCTGCTCCCGGATCCCGAGTCACTGATGGGGTGATGATGGGTTTCACCCTGCCATAGGCACAAGCCGTCCGCCCCGTCCATGGGCGCAAGGTGTTGGGTCGGGTCCGAGCCCCTGAGCCCAGGGGCCCCGGCTGGAGCTTCCTGGGCAGTGGGGTGCCCGGTTCCCGTTAGCTCCCCCCCCGGCAGTCCCACCAGTGAGCGCGCTATAGAGGGTCGGGGAGACGAAGCTGCTCTGGATCGGGTTTATTCTGCAGGCGAGGGCGTCTGCGACGGTAACAGTGGTGCGGGGGATCCCGGTCCCAGGCCGGGAGAGAGGACCCCTTTTCTCCCGGGGCCCGGAGGTCTCCAGGTCTGATGCGCCGGGCCCTGCATCTCCCGGCGGAGAAGCGGGCCAGGTATCCGCGGAGGAGCCGTCCCCGTTGTGGGGCGATGCCCCCCCGGGGCAAGGAAAGGGTCCGGGTTTGCTTTGTGCGGGGAGAATTAAGAGAAAAAGAGCAAATACAAGCAAGCCCCGTTTTTGCCAAAGCTGCCGTCAGCAGTTTTCCACGGTGGCGAGGAAGCAAAGTCCAAATCGGGTCTAAATTTCAGTCCCCGCTCCCTGTTCAATGGTCAGCGGGACACCCCCCACCCCGGCCCCTCCATCAGAGGGGACTCGCTGTGCCCGCCCCGTCGGACGCGAAGGCAGGGCCGGGCTGCGCAGGCAGAGGTGAACCTGCCGCGGGACACGGGCAGGTTGTGAACGGCTCCGAGCACAGCCCTGGTCTTGGGGCTGGGCTCTGTGCTGTGCTGGGGGCAGCGGGCGGGGGAACCTCCGGAGGGGGGTAAAGAGAAAAGTCGGGGTGCGAAGGGGACACTCGGGGGTTCCCTTGTCCCATCCCGCGCGGGGAGCAGCAACAAGCGGCCGCAAGGACTCTGAGCTGCTGCGCACCCGCGGAGTGGGAAGGCCGGGGGGGTCAGGCCGGGGGGCAGAGGAGGGGGACAGACCCCACACCTCTCCTCGTCCCGCCTGGGCGCAGCGCAGGCAGCGGGGGCAGGAGCCTTGGAAGGGTGGCAGGGCGCTTTTTGAAGATTTAGGGGTAAATATGAAGTGACAAGAGACGGGTCTTTATTGTGAGGGCTCAGCCGCCTGGCGCCAGGGCCCTCTTCAGCCACCGCGGCCCTCAGTTAATCAGCGCAGATCTCCAAACCGACCTCTCCGCGGGGACACCCACCGCGCCCACCGCCCCCCCGGGCCCTGGCGCGGCGGGACCGGCCCTTAATCCCTCTGCAAACAGCCCCGGAGTGTGTGTGTGTCCCCCTCCTCCTTATCTGCTTCCCCCCCGCCTGGGTAAACAGCCCCTGTGGCCGAGCACAGCCGCGTCTGCCCCCGGCCGTGCACCCAACGCGCCCCGACGGCGGGGTCTGCGCTTCCGCCGTGGGTGCGAGGCTGGGAGTGGGACCCCCCCCCTCACCCCGTACCAGGTCGTAGCGGCTGCCGGCGGGGCGGGGGATTGGGGGGCGACGGCAGGGAGCGACTCACCCGGGCTGGAGGTCGCCGCTCGGGGCCTCGCCGCCGCCCGCAGCTCTCCGCCGGGCCGCGCTCCCGGCGGCCGCCCCGTCGGCGCTGCGCGGCTCTGCGCGGAGCGGCAGCCGAGACGTGCCCCACCTCGATCCACTCTCCAGGCTCTGTCGTAAGACGGCAGCAGCCGCCGCTCTCCCCCGGCCACCCCCCCCCCGCTCTCCTCCCCTGCTCGCTGCCCCCGCGGACACCGGCGGGGGCCCTCGGCCTCCTTCCCCCCGCCCCTGAGGCTCCGGCCCGGGAGGGCCCGGCCGCCGCTCTCCGCTCCGCCGAGGTGGCTCCGCGCTGTCCCCGCACCGGCGGCGGCCGCTCCCCGGCCGCGACGCAGCCGGGGCTGACCCGGTATGCGGAAAGGAGCCGGGGGTGGGATTTGGAGCACTTTTCTCTGTCATTGGTTAATATTTTATCCTGTTGACATGTTTTCTTACTGCCGAAGCTTCCGACACCTTCTTCTCTTTTTTTTTTCCCCTTCTTTCCTTTTTTTTCCTCTTCTTCCCTTCCTCCCTCCCTCCGCGCCCCCCCCCCCTCCCGGCCCCCCCGCGCCCCGGAGCTTGGCCGGAGCTGTCAAAACCACGCCTATGCAGATCCACAATTGGTCTGAAACGCGTAAAATCAGCAATCAAGGGGGCTTGGCTCATTAGCGGGCGGATCAGAGCAGGAAGGACATGTGAGATAGTCACAGTTTTACAGAGATCAGGACAAGATCCAACCGTTTCCACTCCGGCTCCCGGAGCCATGAGCAGCCCTCGCCCCAGCGCCGTCCGCGGAGCGCGGAGCCGGGCCGGCCCCGCCGGGGCGCAGCCAGGGCCCGCAGGGGTGTGAGGGCCCCTGCCCCGCTCCGCACCGCCCCGCGCAGCCCCGCGCCGGCTTTTGTTTCTATTTTAGTGTTGGGAAGGACTTCACTGGGAGGGCTCTCTCCCTCGCTCGCTCTCCCTCGCTGCAACAACAACAACAAAAAATAAGGACCTACTGTCTCCCCTCCGCAGACCGGAGTCCCAGGAGCCGGGAACTGCCTCTCTTGTTTTGTTTCTTCTTCTTTTTTTTCCCCCTTCCCCGCATCTCGTTCCGCGGGGTTGGGTTTGGGGTTTTTTTTTCGGCTTTTTCTGTGTGCTTTTTTCTTTCCTTTTTTTTTGTGTGTGTGTTGTTGATTTTTCCTTCCTCTTCCAGAGCCTCGAGCGAGTTCGCTGGGCAGGAGAGGGGAAAAAAAATACTAAACCAGCAACAAGCAACAACAAAACCCACACACACGTTTTCGTAAAGGGAATCCCTCTTTTTCTCCTGGATTTGTGGATGCACCGATGAGAGATCCAGCCTTCCCAGGGACTGCCATGGCTTA
The DNA here is from genome assembly GCF_012275295.1 of Melopsittacus undulatus. Taxonomy (NCBI): domain Eukaryota; kingdom Metazoa; phylum Chordata; class Aves; order Psittaciformes; family Psittaculidae; genus Melopsittacus; species Melopsittacus undulatus. Next base: position 2,399,691 of record NC_047539.1, read on the forward strand.
CCACCCCTTCCACGCACCCCGGCCGGCCGACTTCCCCATGTCCGCTTTCCTCGCAGCCGCCCAGCCTTCCTTTTTCCCCGCTCTGGCTCTGCCTCCTGCGGCGCTGGCAAAGCCCATGCCGGACCCCGGGCTGGCCGGGGCGGCCGAGGCCGGGCTCCACGTCTCGGCCCTGGGACACCACCACCAAGCCGCCCATCTCCGCTCCCTCAAGAGCCTGGAACCCGAGGAGGAGGTCGAAGACGACCCCAAAGTCACGCTGGAAGCCAAAGAGCTCTGGGACCAGTTTCACAAGCTGGGCACCGAGATGGTCATCACCAAGTCCGGGAGGTAAGGAACGGCCCCGCGCAGCCCGCCCCGCACCTGCGCGGCCGCGCAGCTCCCTCGCCCCTCCGGTTCATCCCGCGTCCCCAGCTGCTAGCCAGATCCACCCCGATGAATGCGGGGGAGCTCCGGTCCCTGGAGGTTTTGGGAAGTATTTAACCCCCCTCAGAGCCTCCCCCCCCCCCCCCCCCCCCAGTTGCTGCTTTCCCGAGCGCGGTCCCAAATTCAATTTTGCGCGCTAATTGAGCGCCTGCGAACCCCCCCCCCCCCCCCCCCCCGTTTGTTTACGTCGCTTCTCACCCATTCCTTCCCTCCTGCCAAATTTCCCCGTGGACGGGGTCTTCCCGGCCCTGCTCGGGTCCCCAGTCCCGGGTAGGGCCCCGGCGGGGCGGCCTAGGTCCGGGTGAAAGCAGGGAAACGGGATGCCTCTGAGCCCCTGTTTGCCGGAGTGGGAGCTTAGAGCTTTCTCCCCGCCACGGCGGATGCAATAGAGCAGGCTGAGGAGCGTTTGGGAAGTGAAAAGGATGGAAATCCTCTGTGAAGCTGAGCTAAAGACGGTGGTTTCGAAGCGGCAGCTGGGGCCGGGAGGTGCGGAGCGGCTCGGTGGGGCAGCGGCAGCCGGGGTCGGCAGCGGGCGGGGGGCACAGCCTTGTACCGCTCTGGGTCTCTCCGCAGGAGGATGTTCCCCCCGTTCAAGGTGCGGGTGAGCGGCCTGGACAAGAAGGCCAAATACATTTTGCTGATGGATATAGTGGCGGCCGACGACTGCCGGTACAAGTTCCACAACTCCCGCTGGATGGTTGCCGGCAAGGCCGACCCGGAGATGCCCAAGCGCATGTACATCCACCCCGACAGCCCGGCCACGGGGGAGCAGTGGATGGCCAAACCTGTTGCCTTTCACAAGCTCAAGCTCACCAACAACATCTCGGACAAGCACGGCTTCGTAAGTGCGGCTGTGGGGCAGAACAGAGCCCCCCAAGCGGGGACCCTCCGAGCAGGGATCTACCGAGCAGGGACCCTTTGGGTTTTCCCGGTGCCGGGTTGCCCGGTCCTGCTCTGCATGGGGCGGCCTTGGAGAACCACGGGGCTTCAGATGCTTCTTCTCCCACCAGCAGCGCGTCCGGGGCCGGGCTGGACTTTGGGGCCTTGCGGGGCCCTGTGATGCCCTCGCTGTCCCACTGCCCCCTCGGCCGCTGGTCCTACCCGGCACCGAGGGGTAGCTCCTTGCGTTCCTGGGGACGGGTCCCTTGGGAAAAAGGGAATGTTGGGCTAGGGACAGCCTCAGGATCCCATATCCCGGTCTCCGCGGCCTGTCCTGCCCCTTTCCCCCGGCCCTCGGGGCTCTGCGGGAAGCGGTATTTGGAAGGGTGCATGTGCAGGGCCGAAGTTGTGCCGGGGAGTGCAGCGAGGGCAGCCCCGACGGAGCGGCGGGGCTGGGGACGGGCAGGTGCAGCCCAGGATGTCGCTACCGGCCGAGCCGAGCCGGACAGAGGAGAGAGGTGCTGAGGGCTGCGGCACCTGCGCTGGGTTTCCGCGGCTGGGAGCAGGGCCGGAGCCGTTGGCTGGAAGCCCCTGTTTATTTCCCTGTTTATTCGGAAGCCCCTGTTTACTTCCCTATTGGTCATATCTGCATCACCTAAAGGAGGTAAAAGAACACAAAAATTAAAGCCGAAAAAATAAGAAACAGACAAAACAAAGGGAAAGGAAAAAAAGAGAAGAAAGAAAGAAAGAAACCGAAGCGTGTTGGCAATTTGCAAAGATCCTCAGAAATCAGGGTCAAAACGCGAGGGGAGCGTGATCCTGCGTGAATGCACGGGGCGGGGAGGGGAAATCACAGCGCCTAAGCCAGCGGTCTCAGGCCTCTGGACAAGCATTTCGGGCGATAAAGGGAAAGTCCATCGTGCAGCGCTGGTAGTACAGTAATTAGCGGGGGCCAGAACCCGGCTGAGCCCGGAGCCGCGGGGCAGCCGCAGGACTCGGCGCTCAGGTGCGGAGCGCAGCGCAGCAGCTCCGGGTAACTTTTTGCTCTCGTTTTATGTGTTGGTTTTTTCCCTTCTCTCTCTTTATTTTTCCTCTCTCTTTTTTTTCTCTGAAGGCAGGAAACGGCGTTTTGTTAAATAATACATTGCGGGGTTATTTATAGGCAGCAAGGTAAATCGATAGATGGAGAGTCTAAAAAAATATCTTATATATATATATATATACTAAGGACAAACAAGTTTGATTCAGCGGTTTTAACGGTTCGCCTCCCTCAATTAAAGATCTTTTTTGTGTCTGTCGTTGCCCAAAATCCGGACTGTGTTAAATCTGGGAGATGAGGGTTTAGCCAGTGCCCATCTGGTCAGAGAAGGATGATTATTTTTTTAAAGGAATGCAGATTTGCGCTCCTGAATGAGACTTTCTGCACCGTTTTCATGATAAATCCAGTCTAGATGATATCAATATAGTAGCGATCTGACAGTTCATCAGCAGGTGATTATTGCTGGCGTTAAAAAGGGGGGGATTTTTCTTTTATTGCCTTCTAAACTGAAATGAAGTGATAATTATTTAGCCATTTGGCCGACGTTATTTGACAATAATTACTCAAGCTTTCGCCGTTCTCCTACCGATTCCGGGCGGTGAATGCTGCATTTCAGCCCGACCACAGCAGGTTGGGGAATTATTTAACCGCTGTCGGGCAGAAAAACGTTGCCGATGCGGGCAGGAAGGGGCAGAGGGTCGGAGCAGCCCCGAGCGCTGCTCGGGGGTTTCAGCCGCTTCCGAAAATCCTCAGCCAGATCGCGATGAATTCGGTTAAAATAAATAAAGAACATGAGAAAGGAGAAGGAGACGGAGGGGTAGAGAGTGGCTTTAAGTGCTGGCGATGCTTTCAGACACCTGGTAGGGGAAAAAGCCCATGTCTGTTCCTTCTGCAGCGTTGCTTCGAGACATAAATTTAACATGGCTCATGGTGAAACGCTCCTTTCACGTCTCAGGCGCTGGCTGGGGCTGGCACGGGTTTCTGCGCCACCGACACAGATCGAGAGGCTTTTTAACGATATTTTTTTTTGTGGTGGTGAGGTCCAGTATTTTTTTAAGGTTTTTTTGTTTTGTTTTGGTTTTTTTTTAAGGACGGAAATATGAAAAGCGGCGAGAAATGTGTTGAAAACTCGCCTCATGTTTGCGGGGTTGTAATAAAACGGGGAGATCCTTTTTGCTGCTTTATTGCTGTGCTTAACACCCGCTAGGATGCTTCTGTGCCTGCCTTCCCCTGACCTCCTTATTTGGGGGCATATCATGCAATGGCATAAACAAAAGAAGAAATCTCCCTCTTTGGCATTCCACGGCATTCCTTCCTCAGGCTGAATTTGTGATATGTTTTTTGGTTGTTTTCGGGAGAAAAGGGATTTTCTGGGGGAGGTATCTTGATGTGGACCGTGAGGCTGACGGCAGCTGCGGGCTGTGCTCTCTCGCCCCCCCCAGACCATCCTGAACTCCATGCACAAGTACCAGCCCAGGTTCCACATAGTTCGGGCCAACGACATCCTCAAGCTGCCCTACAGCACGTTCCGCACCTACGTGTTCCCCGAGACCGACTTCATCGCCGTCACCGCTTACCAGAATGACAAGGTACCACCGGGCAGCCCCTGCCCTTTCCCTGCCCTGGCCTTGGCCATGTGCCCATTTGCTTTCCCCTCCACCTACCCCTGCTCCCACCTCTGTCCTATCCTTTACCCCTTATTAGGGTGTATTTGTGTGTGTGCACAGAGGACATTTTGGAGGAGAGTGACCAAAAGACAGCAACAGGAGAAAGGTTAAACGCCATGCTCTCCAAGCAGGAGGCACCTTTCCTACAACTACTGTTATTATTACTATTGCCAATACGATTGCTATTAGTATTTCTGTTAATACTATTTATAATTTCCTCCTGGACTATGTTGCACCTTTTCTGGGCTGTGAGAGTCATTGGTGCAGGCCCAGGCAGCACGGCAGCCTGGGCAGCCTCATGGGGAAGGTGCCCTGGGCTCGGTAGAAGCCAAAAAAATGGAGCCAGATAAGCTAATTTTAGTTGCTTTCGTGATTTAGCAAGTGTTGCCCTGTGAGCAGCAGAGCCAGGAGAGCTCGGCGGGGAGTGGAGGGCCTCTGCCAGCCCCTCCAAGGGTTGTGTGTGTGTGTGTTTTAACCCAAAAGCTGACCCCCACCTCCACCCCTGGCTGCTGATGCTAATTGACAGCTCTGTCTGAGGGTCCTGGTGGGCTTGTTTCCCTCGTAAAGTTTATGGCGAAGAGTCACAATCGATTAAAGAGCACTTTGTCTGCTCGCCCGCCGCAAGCTGCACGGGGCAGCCGTCGGCCGGTGGGCCCCGTCGGGCGGGGGATGCTGCAGGTCCGGGCTGCCAGGCGGGGGGAGCGGCGGAGCCGGGCCCTTTTCCAGCGCCCCTCTCGGGGCCGTATTTCAGAGCCATGCATTATTGAGCACCCTAATGTCGCCGGCCCCAGAAGCCCGTGGTGGGGAGGGATAAGAATAGCTTTTACCCAGCGCCGCGCAGCTCAGTCGCCATCTTCTCTCCGGGGGGCCGTGAAAAATAACTTCCTATCATTAAGATTCTATTAATAATTCAAGCCCAAACCTCAGCATCATTTTTAATAAAGCATGTGGTGTGTTAAAGCGGGGCCGCAGCGTTTCACAACCTGCACAGCGCACCCCGGGCTCCCCGACGGCTGCGGGGGGTGTGGGGGACAGGCAGAGCTTCACACCACCCCCCCTCTCCATCTTCCCCCCTCCCGCAGATCACCCAGCTGAAAATCGATAACAACCCCTTCGCCAAGGGCTTTCGGGACACGGGCAATGGCCGGCGGGAGAAGAGGTAAGGGGTGTCTCCCGTCCTTCCCCTCTCCTCACCCGCGGAGGGTCCGGAGGTGCCCAACTGCCCCTCTTTCCACAGGAAGCAGCTCTCGCTGCCGTCCCTGCGGATGTATGAAGAGCCCTGCAAGCCCGACCGCGACGGCGGCGAGTCGGATGCCTCATCCTGTGAGCCCGCAGCCGTGCGTGATGCCCTCCACTCGCCCGTGGGTGCTCTCCCCAGCCCCCTGCGCCTCAAAGGCAACAGCAGAGGTAAAGGAGGAGACGCAGTCCTCAAATTTCCCCAAACTTCGGGTTTCCGCTCCCTTGGTCGGTGCTGGTTACTGAGGGGCAGTGAGGCAAACCACCGGGGAACAAGAAATGAGGACAGGCATGAAGGAGCCCAAGGGTTGATAGAACAAGAGCAGACCAAAGGCTAGTGGGGTGCAGCGATGTCCTGTTTAAGCCATGGGATAAACAAAAAGAAATGGCAAGGCAGTCCGTGAGCTTGACACATCTGCCCAGCTCCTTGCTGCTGCATTCCTGCCTGTCATAGCTACATTACACTCCCCTGGAAAAAAAGGGAAAAGAAGAAAAAAAGAAAGAATTAACACATTTGAAAGGGGGAAAAAAATGCTGTAACTCCAAGACTTCAAGCCAGTAAATGAAAACAAACTAGCCGTTCCCACATTGCAGTTTTTAGATGCTGGGTTTTGTCTCGCCGCACTATCAATCTGCTCTTTAAACTTTCCTCCAGCCCGATTCCCTGCAAACCTTCATCAAAACTACACCCCCCCCCCCTTCCCGAGGTGGTGGGAGGGTTTATTACACCCCTCTCCTCTTTCAAAGGCTTCCCCGAATATTCACCCCAGCCTGCAGAGCTTCACCTAACCCGCACCAAAACGTTTTCTTCGTTTAGCAGGAGGTGATCAGGCAGGGGCTCTGCCGATGGGGCTCTCTAAATTAAACCCCGTTTTAGGAAAGGCTGCAGCATGCCTCTTGCCTTAAAACCACCTCTTTAACCTGACTCAACCTGCATGTTGGGAATAAATCCACGGCGTGCTGTTGATCAGCTCCATGTAATTAAATATATACAGGACCATTTCCTCCTGTGCTGTCCACCCGCCTGCGCTCTCTTCATCCCCTGCTCTGCAGCCCGCTTTGAGTTTGCAGCTAACGAGAGCGATGCTGTAATAGATTTTGGTCCTCCATCAAACATGTTTTTCCTGTTTGGCAGAGCAACAGACCTGCTGTTGTTAATCCCCTTTCCCCAGAGCAACCGTGGCACGAGGGCCCATTTCTGCCCCTGAAATGAGTTTCTCCCATTAATAACGATCGGAGCTTTGCCGCCGCAGTCTCTCCCTGACGCCAGGGCTCTCACGAGTGACACACTCCTTTCATCCCCTGGGTGCTTCTGCTCTGACCCTTTGCCCCTCCATCCCCTTGCAGAGGAGAAGCCGGGGGCTGACAGTGATGCAGAGGTGGAGAAGGCACCCGAGGAGCGGCAGGCAGCAGCGGCCAGCCCCAGTGGGGAGGACACAACACCCCGTGGCAGCCCCCGGTGCCCAGAGGAGCGGAGCAAGGAGAGACACAGCCCGGAGAAGGTCAAGGATGGTGTATCCCCCCGGGAATGCCCTGGTGAGGGTCTGTTCGGCACGCGAGGCCTGGAGAAGGATAAGGTGGAAGGACGGAGGAAAGAGCCAGACCCGGGCAAGAAGGACATGGAGGGCAGTGGGTTAGGCAAGGAGGCCTTTGCCCCGCTGATGGTGCACACGGACAGCCCCCCACACCTGAGTGCTGGGCACCTGCAGAGTCTGGCACTCTCTGGCCTCCATGGGCAGCAGTTCTTCAGCCCTCTGGGTGCTGGGCAGCCCCTCTTCATCCACCCAGGACAGTTCGCTATGGCTCCTGGCGCCTTCTCTGCCATGGGCATGGGACACTTGCTGGCCTCGGTGACCGGCGGCGGAAGCCTAGAGAATGGAGCCCTTTCATCTGCCCCGGGCACGGCAGGAACAGCCACCCCCTTCCCTTTCCACCTCTCCCAGCACATGCTGGCCTCTCAGGTAAGACCCTGTGCTCATCCCATGACCCCACTGCCCCCTGTCCCCACTGCCCAGCTGGGTCCTGAGCCCTCCTCTCCATGTCCTTCCACAAAGCTCCCTGAATGAGCAGAACTCTTTAGGAGCACAAGTCCCAGAGGTGGGGGAATATGCAGGGAAGGGCAATAGAAGTACAAATAAGGAGCTGCTGGTCCCCCCAGCATCACCAGTGCCTTCTGCAGCTCCTGGGGACAAGGGGGTGAGGCTCCTCAAGACCTTTGACATGCTGCCTGATGCAGCATGAGCAGGATATGGGGGATATTTTGAAGGCTGGCCTCAGGGCTGATTTGAGGAGGAATCTTGTTGGGTGTTTTTGTAGCTGATCCTGTTCCCCCATAGGCAGGGGCAGAGTCAGGAGCATAGCCCTACCTGACCTGGCTGTCCCCATTCAGCAGCACCCCCATATCCGTGTTAGCCCCAAAATGGCTCCTGCAGTGCCTGCGCTGTGTTGCCTTTCTCATCGCCTATGATGAAATTCATAAAGATGCCTTTGAACTCCCCTAATTTCTCAATCCTACTTAGCAATGCGTTTTAATCTGGTTAAAGGTTAGTGATGCTGCACAGACTAGGACACACAGTATACTTGGAGGGGACAGAGCAGGGATGGGGCATGTCCGAGAGAGGGGTTTGTGCCTGGCAGCACCAGCCCAGATCACTGTACAGGACTGTACTCAGTCCCTTGGTCTGTCTCACAGAGATATCCTCATACTGTGTCTTTAGAATGACTTTCTTGGGGGAACATAGCCGGGGGGGGCAGGCAGGAGGGAGGATGCAGTGGAGCATGAGCATGGCTCTCACCCCTCTCTGTCTCTCTCTCTCCAGGGAATCCCGATGCCCACCTTCGGCGGACTCTTTCCCTACCCCTACACCTACATGGCAGCAGCCGCAGCGGCTGCCTCAGCCATGCCAGCCACCAGCGCAGCGGCCGCCGGGCCGCTCTCCCGCAATCCCTTCCTGGGCAGCAGCCGTCCCCGCCTGCGCTTCAGCCCCTACCAGCTCCCGGTCACGATCCCACCCAGCACCAACCTGCTGACCACCGGCCTGCCCACCAGCCTCAACCCCGGCTCCGAGGGCTCCAAGGCCAGCAGCAGCCGTGAACCCAGCCCGCTCCCCGAGGTGCCACTGCACAAAGGGGGCAGCCAGCGCCCCACTGTCTCCCCCAAGGGCTCCCTGAAGGAGTCCCTCAATGAACTGCAAAACATCCAGAGACTGGTGAGCGGGCTGGAGAGCCAGCGGGAGCTGTCACCCGGCAGGGAGTCCCCGAAGTGACCGACGGGGCGGGCAGCGAGCCCTCCGGCGGGGCGGAGAAGCACTGGTATTTTGTACAGCACAGTATAAATATTTATTGCAGAGCAAGGGGTTGGGGACGGACAGGGAAGCGAGGTGCTGGAGCAGAGGGATGGAGCCCCGCCGGCCAAGCAGACCCACCACCCCAGAGCCAGGAGTGAGAGGTGGGAGCGCAAGGCTCGTCCGTCCCTCCAGCTGCGGGGCTGGGAGCGGCTCCCCGACTCCAGCATCGCCATGGAACCCCCCCAACGCCTCTGCTGCCCCGCTCTGGGCACTGGGCAGCTCTAGGGGTGCAACGAGACCAGGCAAAGACCCATGATGGATGGGGCACCCCCGACCCGTAGCCCCAGCGCTGGTCCCGGGGAGATGTGCGGGGCCAAAACCTCATCTGTGCAAGGGGGGAGGGGGGGGGGGGGGGGGGGAGGAAAAAAGAACTAGAAAAAAGGAAAAAAAAGAAATAAGAACCGAAACATGGGATAAAAACAGCCTCGGCAGCCGCCGCCACACAGAGCGGGTCCGGCGGGGGGAGCCCCGTGCGTACCCGGGCAGATATTTATGAAATAAATGGTAATTTGTGTAAATAAGCTATAAGGATCCCAGAATATGCAAATTGGTATTAATTTATTCAGAGTTGTACATTGGTGTGTACATAATATTTAGAGTTTAACTCATCGCATTTAAGTTTTTTTTTTTGTTTGGTTTGGTTTGTTTTTTTTTCATTTTACATGAACATATATATTGTAAATGAAAACTATTTAGCTCTTTGTGATTGAAGGAGATACCGGTTTCTTGAACTGTGTTTTAAGATATTGTTTATCCCGCCTGTTCTCTAGGACAATCATGTGCCACCGGTAAAACAGTTGATGGAGTCACTGAAACTAAGAGTTCAGTTCTTTAACGGACTTTCGCAAGGAACATAAAACAACAACAACAAAAAACAATCGAATCCAAAATGTAACGAAAATATGGCTGCAGTGCGGGGTAGAGAGAATGCAGGAATAAACCTCAGGTTTTTATTTTTCACTCCAAGAACAAAAAAAAGAAGTATAATAAATTTAAATATCACAGGACTGTGCTCTATATTTGTTTTAAAATAAAAAGATACATGATTCGCAACGTGCTGGTTACTCGGGTATCTGTCTGTTCAGTTTTGATGAATTCTCACATCTTTCAATAAAAAAACCTACTCGGACAAGTCCTGCGGCTCCCGCTTGTTTCATTGCGCCCCGTCGGGGCCGCGGCTCCTCCGCAGGTGCGCAGCGCTGCGGGCGCTGCCCGGCACCGCCGTGGGGCCGATGGGGAAAGATGAAGATGGTCCGAGGTGCGCGGCAGTCCGAGCCGGCGGAGCGCTCCGTGGGGGCCCAGGGGAAAGGCTGCCGGCTCCTACCGTCAGGGGATTCTGCCCTCAGGGCCTCTGCCCTCCCCAGGAGCCCCCCCCCTGCCCGGACAGAACCCGGCAGGTGCGCTGGAGGGCCGCGAAGTTGTCCGCGGGTGCGCTGATGGACGCGCACGGGGATTTCCCGGGTGAAACAGGAGAGGACACAGCGCCGGGACCCTACGCGAGTGCGGATCTGTCTACACCATCCTCGGGGGACAGCGAGACTGCCGCGGATGAGTGCCAGTGCCGCCCCGGGAGGGCAGGGCCCTGGCAAGCCGGTAGAGTCCTGCCATGCTACGGTGACGAGCATTGGTACCGCCGAGAACGGGAAAGGCTCCGGCACACCGGTTCCAGACGAGCTCGGGATGCGCCGGTCACACCAGCCCCAGCGGGGAAGGCATGACCCGGGCAGAGCGGCACCGTCGGGGATGGGGCTGCCTCGGCTCCGGGGGACCATACGTTCCCCCCCCGCTGCCGGAGCCTCTCGGGGCGTTGCGGGGCGCGGCCGTGGAGGACGCAAACGGCCTTTTCCTCACCAATTACCCTTCTCCCGTTCCCGGGAAGATTTATGATCCCAACTGCGGGCGGCGGCAGGGGGCCCGTCCCCCTCGGGCCCGGAGCGCAGCGCCGGGCGTAGATCGCCCTCTGCTGGTGCAGCCGCGCACCTGCCGCCGCCTCGCCTCGACGGCGCGGGTCGTGCGCGGTCGCGGCTCCTCCTTGGCCTCCCCGCAACTCCCATTCCATGGGGACTGCAGGCAGGGAAGGGGCTCCCTCACTTAGCAGTGTGTGAGGGGAGGTGCTGGGGCTGGGTTCCCCGAAGGCAGGAGAGAAGTGCTGCATGGAGAGCAGTGGGGCTGTTTCTACCTCTGTGGAAGACCAGCAGGGTGGGAACTGCTTCACGAGGAGGAGGGAAGTGTAGTTACTAAAATTAAGCTTGCAGAATTATTCTGTACAAACACTTAGGATGAGTAACAACTTAATGGGCTCTGTTTTTAGAGATGGGGGGGCATGGTTTGTGCCAGTGTGGGGGTTCTCCTGGCCCTTTCTGACACCCCTCCAATCATGCTGGGTTTAGGCTACACTGGCTAACCACAGCAGGGAGATGGCTCAACACAGCCAGCACCAGGGAAGCCTGGTGTGAGGGTCAGTGAAGGTTTAAACATCACTTCCTCTTCAGTGGCTGAACACAGGGGCCTAAAGGGCCCCCAACCTGCCCTGTGAGCATGAAGCCACTCTTCACTGGGGAGGGAAAAACTCTCCCTGCAGAGTGTAGGTTCATGACTGTGACCTCGAGGAACGGTGCAGGAGGCAGAGGGCAGGGCCTGCCCCCCCCAGCAGAGCATTCTGTCAGGAGCTGAGCTGCTCCAGGCCTGCCATGGCCAAACCCAGTCTCAGAGAAACCCTGTTCAAACAGCCTAAGGAACAGCTACTCATTAGTCATGCACTGCGCTGGGATTATTTTCCTCAGCTATGAAAAGACACTAGGAGGCCCTGCTGGGGCACACCCAGCACAGCCCCTCCCCCCCCCCCCCCCCATGGCTCTGCTGCTCTGCACCCTTCAATGCACCCGATGAAACCCTGCTTGGCTGTGCCATGTGCTGTGGTCACTGTTGAGTCATGAAAATGAAGTGCTGGGTGTTCCACTGACCTCTGTCTGATGGAAGGTGATGGTGTTGAACCAGCAAGCAGCACTGGTGCCATGTCACTAGCACAGTGAAATCCCACAGCTGAGGATTTCACTAGGGCTAGTGGTGGCTTTGGAATTTCTTCAGCTAAATGAACAGGGTGCTTGGTTAGACACTAAAAATAGCTTCTTACCCCGAGAGTTTTGTGGGCCTGGTAGACAAACCCTGACTAACTTGGCCACTGAGCTGCTATGCAGCACAAGACACCGCTGAAACGGCTCCATGGGAGGGCGTTTGTCAGCAGGAACACGGGCTCCCTCCAGAGCATCACACAGCCCCGCATGTGGGGGTGGCTCTGCCACAACACCCATCCCTGTACAGGCCCAGGGGTGGCTTTTTGTCCCTTACTCAGGCTGAAGGGCTCTGTTGATGGCGCTGTGCCTGCATGTCAGTCCAGTGCCACCACACGCTCCCCAAGCATGTCAGGTTATGGGTGCATGGCAGAAGGGTAACAGAGCTTCACTGGGTGTGCTCAGACCCTGACTGCTATGGAAGGTGGGGAAATCTGGTTTTTTGTCACTGCTGTGTGGGGTTCATAGGAGCTGACCACTGCACATCGAAATGAGGGCAGGGCAGCACCTCGAGAATGGTGCCATGAAGCTGGGCACACTGTGCCCTGTACTGAGAGCTCCCCCATCCCTGTGGAGTTTCCTTGACCCATTGGTACCACAGGCAGGTTCAAATCCACCATTTGAACACTTCAAGGACGGTTCGGGTCCCTTTGCCAGCCCCGGGACGCTGCCGTTCGGGAAGGAGGGTCCCGGGTGGGCGGGCAGCGGGGCTGGCATTGGGGTGGGCAGCGGATCGGCAGCTCTCGGTGCCGGCTGGCGCCTGCCTGCAGCCGCGCTGCCTGCGCGCCCGGCCCGAAGCGGAGCGGGCCGAGCCCCCGGCCGCGGCTCCCAATTACGGCCCGGCCGGCGCTGCCCCCCGCGGAGCGCAGGGGCAGGGGGAGCGGTCACAGCCTCGGAGCCCCAATTACCCGTGGGGCCGCCGCTCTGTCTGCCGCCCCCAGTGGAGGATCAATAGACAAAGGACAACGCTGGGGCCCTCCGTGAAGCCCTGCTCCCCCACCTCCGGCGGCGCATCCCTTAGCGCTGCGCACGGCGGATCCCCTGCGCAGGATACCTACGCATCTCGCCGCACCTGTGCGCTTGAGGCGGGATGCGCAGCCGCTGCGGCGGCCCCGCACCTGCGGCCGGGCGTGATTTATGGGGCCGTTGGTAGGCCTGGGTGAGGTTTGTTGGTTATAGTGGGGTTTCATGTGCTTCATCTTCTGTTCTGTTCAGTGGCATCGAGCTCCAACGGAGTGTCTCAGGAGTCCCCGACGCGGAGCACAGCTTGTCTCTGCAGCAGCCAGCTCGGTGAGACACCCCTTCCTCCCCCGTCTGCTCTAGGTTTTTTTTTCCTGGGGAAGCCCTGGAGTCTCTGCCCAGGTCTCTCTGCCAGGCACCAGTGCCTCAAAGGCCTCTTCATTCCCTGCAAGTGGTTCTGGCCTGTTAATCCCTCAGGGGCATAGTCCTTGTCACGGGCTGAGGATGCGTGAAGGTTGAGGTAGCCATCCAGACTGTTCCCTCCTGCGACGTTTCCGGAGCTGCTTTGATCTGTGCTGGTGTCCGGTGGGGTAAAAACATTATCAGGGAAAAAGCAGCTGTTTACTTGGATGCAAAGCTGTTTTTTAGCATCAGGCACCGTTTGCTCCGTCTCTGCCCTAAGGCAGGGTGGGAAAGGGGAAAGGGGAGTCTCTCGGTTTATTCCTGTTGTTTACAGCGGCGGGTGAGAGCGAGGGAGAGCCGGACCCGTCGCCCTGCGGCGCCTGTCCGGCCCTTTCCCAGACCTTCCCCGGAGCCGCTCCGGGAAGGGAGGAGGCTCAGCCGCCCCCCGCGGGTCTCTGCTCTGGACATCCGACGGCACGGAGGCTGCTGTGGGGCACCCAGCAGCCCCCTCCGCTGCTCCTCTCGGGAAAGCAAACCTGTCCCAGCCTCTACTGAAGGGCAGCGGTGGAGGAGCGGGTGGCGCAGCACCGCTTTGCCTGGGGGTCGCAGGAAACAAGAATACGGGGTTTTTCTTCCTCGGGATGTGCCTTGGCTCCAGAACGTCCCGGCCGTGCCTGCGGCTGCCCCGAACTCTGCCACCAGGTGGCGCAGCGGCGCCGCACGGTGGGGGCGGCCCCGGCTGGGTGGCAGCAGCCGGTACCGACGGCACCGTTAGCGAACGTGAGGGTTTTGGGTGTCCACAGACCGCAGGGGTGATGTTACTTCCAGCTGCGGTGGTAACACCCCTCTCCCTGCACTTGCCCTCTGGGCCCAGCCTGTGGTCACAGTTGTGTCGCTGTGGTGCACCTTGCTGGGTGCCATAGTGTGGGTATATGTTCATTCTTTCTATTCATGGCCCGTGTGCAAACGCAGGTGGGTGTGAGCAGCCGTCCTGTGTATTGACAGCTTTGTGGGTTCTTCCAAAGATGTACCTATAGACCCCTTCAGAAAGCAGTGAATGCTTGCTCTGAGGCACCTAAGCACAAACAAGCAGCCAGAAGCGTTAAGGCTTTGTCTTCTGCACGCCAGGTTTTATATTGCCCGAAGTATTAACAAATGAAATCATGCGAGAGAGGCTGTTTCTTTCCCTCGTCAAGCTGGCATTGCTGTAACTGGTGACATAAGCACAGGTACATCTGTCCTTCACCTCCCACTGATATCTGTAAATGGTCCTTGCCTTCAGCCTTGGGCCTGGCAGGCTCAGTAATTCTTTGGAAACAAGATTTAATTAAAATGAGACAACGCTGTCAAGGGACTACCTAATTGTCTTTGCAAAATGACCTTGTGGAGAGCTTGGCTCCGTTCCCAGCAGAAAGGTGTTGTCAGTGCAAAATCCGGTGCAGCTGGGGGGAAAGGGCTAAAGACTTTTGGGAACTAATTCTCTAGGCTGGGAAATAATGAGCTGGTGGAGACACTGCAATGCTGTTGTCTCTGCTCCAGCTCCAGAGCTGTCCTCCCCACCCAGGCCACACTAGGGCTCAGGGACACCTTCAAAATGGCTTTAAAAGAGACGAATTGCATGCACCCAGGTTCAGCCTAGGTAAATACCGACAGGTATCCCCAGCATTTCCATCTGCTCCTCTGTGTGCTAAATACATGTGCTTTCTCCCCACATCAGAGAGAAGGGAAGGTAGTTTTGCTGTTATAGCCTCAAAAGCATCTGAGATCCCCAAGCAATGGGTACAGCAGTGCAGCAAGCCCTGAGCTTTCCCCATCCCATGCATGCTCTCCCTCACTCATGCTGAAGATCGCTGCTGGGCAGTGAGGGCTTGGATCCATGGGGATGCTGCACAGTGCTGTGAGGGGAGCGTGTCACCAGCTCCCATGGGCCCCTTGTTGCTGCAGAGCCCTTCATCCTTGGGATCGTTTTTGGAGCAAGACCTCCCCTGGTCTCCAAGCCGCTGGAGAGCCGACCTCCACGAGAGGGAGCATTTGCAGGGATTTCGATCCCAGCTGGGTTGTTTTGGGGTTTTTCCCAGTTGTTTTCAAGCAGACTCATTGCTCCAGACTGGGGCCAGCCTTGGAGCCCTTCTCTTGCATGAAATGCCCATTTTCCCAGGGTGAGGGGAGAACTGGACAGAAAGCTTACCCCAGAGAATTGTCATGCTGTCATCCGGCCGTGTGTTGTGCTTTGGTGACATGAGGGAAAATCCTGTTGTTTCCCTGGATGGGTGACAGGGTCCTGTCCTTCTGCCCCACCATGGGATCAGGAGGATGTTTTCCTCATTTTGGAATTTCATCAAAGAGGAGAAATCCCTTTAAAGGGTCCGACTGGTCTTAGTCAAGTGTGGGCCCGGACATGAGGCTGTCCTGGCTGCAAGCGAGGGGCTGAACAAGCCTCCTATCCTGGGCAGCAATGATAGGGAGCACTGGAAGGTGCTTCATTGCAAGGTCAGGTCCCCCAGGTGGGGATGGTTGGAGGGACCCTGACCCTGAGTTACCCCAGTGTGGCTTTCTGTGACAAAAAAGTGGCTTTTGCAGCTCACATGCTTGCCCTGTGGCATGGGGTGTTTTGCTGGGGCCCTATTTCACCCCACATCTCCCTCTGGTTTCAGATCCTTCCAATGCCAGTGATACCTTCAGAATGGGAGAGGGCTGTTTATGCTTTCCCAAGTGCCTGCTGCAAATCCAAGGTTAAAAATTCCCCCTTCTGAGGGTGCACAATCAGGCCTGAGCTCCTTGGTATCTGTGTGTGCTGTTGGTGGTTTTACAAGAAAGATGCACGACCTGATAGAGGCCTCAGACAGGACCTGGGTCCTGCCTTCCTTGCATGTCCCTGGAGCCTGCAAGTGCTCAGCCTACCCTGTTTGCAAACAGCAGAGCAGATTATCAGCGAGCGTGTCTGAGATTAGAGACCCGTATTTATGTCTGCTTCCCCCAGAGCCAGGGAGGCCGGAGCTGAATTTGGTGGCAGACTCTTTGGCACCACAGGGCTGATTACTGGGGTAACCGTTTCTTTTGCTGGGAGCATCATGGGGAGAACTCGGATGACTTTCAATTAGGGAAACAGGAAGGGAAAAAAGGAAAAGAGAACACTCAACAACAACTGTTTCCTCCATCAGGGAGGTGGGAGGGAAGTTGGGTGCATCTCTGAAGTGCCATCAGTTTGCACAAGTTGTAACCCACGGGGCAGTGACTGAATTACTGGGGGGTTTGACTCCGTGTCCTTCTTCAGCTGCTCTTTGGTGCTGTAAATTCTTGATGGAGAAGCCCAGAGATGGTGAGTTTGCAGCTGCAGGATGCAGAAAAGCCCCAGGGTTGCTCCTGTTTTGCTGTCCCAAATGCATGTGCCCTGCAGAGCATGCATGGGTGTAATGCTTGCTGTTGCTGGGCTGCAGAGCCTGGCACTGTGCAGAGAGGGTATCCTCATCAAACCAGAGTGGCATCTTTTTCTGAGGGCTCTGGTTAGGGGAAATGGCAAAGATTTCTCTCTGCATGCTGTGTTCTCCCAGGCAAAACATGTGCCCAGCTGTGAGCAAACCTCAGGCTTTGGAGGGTGCATAGCTGAGCAGTAACTTTGCTGGGCCAGCCCAGTGCCATGGCTGACAGCAGTAGATACCCCTGACCAGCCAGAATGGCTTAATGGGCTTAGTGTGGCAGTGTTCTTATAAACAGGCACATGAATTAGTACAAATCTCATTAGATCCAAGCTTCTTCCAGCCTCCTGTGTTCCTAATGCCAGGAGCAGCCCCTCGCAGGGGTCCTGTGCAGTCTCTGGGTGAGTAAACTCCCTTGGATGAGCTCTGAGCTGCTGCTGTGGGTGCTCAGCCCTTGCAGCTGCATCCCTGTGGAGCCATGGCATTTTAGGTTTGCTTTTCTCAGAACCATTTCCATTAAGCTTAATGGGTGGGAGACCAGAAATCTAATATGTAAAAAGCCATTCAAGGTCCTTGGTTATTTTAAACCTGATTTAAAGCTTTGGTTACTCTGTTAGGACAGTAATTCAGCTGATGTTGCCCAGGAGTGCTCCTCATGTCTCCCTTGTTTAACATGCACCCACTGCTTATGTGCTCTGCTCCAGCTCAACACAAGCCTTGTGGTGCTCAACCCCAGCATCTCTGCTTTCCATTGGTTCTGGCTCTTGGCTGTCTATAGGCCTGCTGCTCCAGGGAGCGGGTCTGTCTCAGCAGGGTGTTATAGCATGTCCAGTTAAAACAGGGGAACTGCAGGTTTAGCCTGGAGCACTTTGAGGAAAAGGAATGGTTTTTCTCCTGTTGGTGCTGTGCCTTGCATGCTTGCTGAACGCTGATGGCTTCCAGGCAGTGACAGGGCTCTGTCTCTCCCATTTCTTCTCCCAAATCATTACAAGAAGTGGTCAGGAGTGTCCCTTGTTCCAGAACTGTAGCTGCTCCTCGGGCAAAGCACCTTGGTTGGTGCTTTAGGGCCTGAGTTGGGCTCCTGGGAGCTGAGGCAGGAAAAGCCACAGGAACTTGAATGACAAAAAGATGTCTTCTTGCATCACTGCTGAAGTCTGCTCTTCACCTCGGCAGAGGGATGCGAGCAGCAGAGGACTGGGGCAGGCAGCAGAGCTTGAGAAATCTG
Source organism: Melopsittacus undulatus (assembly GCF_012275295.1). NCBI lineage: Eukaryota > Metazoa > Chordata > Aves > Psittaciformes > Psittaculidae > Melopsittacus > Melopsittacus undulatus. Next base: position 2,417,356 of record NC_047539.1, read on the forward strand.
CTCCTCAGGGACATGGGCTCTGGTGGAGCAGCACAGGATAAATGAACATGAGAAAAGCAGGCTTAGCCCTCCAGTCACCCTTTAGATGTGTTTCCGGCTGCTTTTCATCTCACTCTGAGTTTAAAAGCCATCTCATTCCAGCACTGCTGCTGCTGCCAGCTCCGGCATGGCTTCAAAGTAGGGCTGTGTCGGGACGGCCCCGGGGAGAGGCACAGGGAGGAGAGGGAAGGCTGTGTCCCAGCAGCACCTGCCAGCCCTGGGAGCTGCATCCTTGGGAGCTGGGAGGGTCTGGCCTCCAGCAACCCCACTGTGCACTGGGAGCGTGTCCTGAGATGCGTCTGTGGCTTCCCAGGAAAGCGTGGTGGGACAAGGCTGTCATCTCAGGGGTACTCTTCCTCCAGCCCTTCTGTCCCACTTGCATGGGGAAGCTCAGCCCTGCAGGGGCAAGTGGGGTCACCTCTAAGCCAGGGACTGATGACCTCTCAGTTTTGCATCCCCCTTTTACATTCCCACTTACCTAGATCTCCTTTTCTTCCCTGTGGAGCTCTGTGGTGTGGCTTGGGACAAGTGCCAGCAGTGGCTGGTGACATGCACTGTCATATATCCAGTTCTGGATGGATGCACTTCTTTTTAGTTCCTCAAACCTCATCTTAGAGGATGAGCAGCAAACCTCTCCATATGGAAACGTGCTGCCCAGACTATTCTCTTCTTGGGTTTTATCTGTTTGCCAAGCACTCAGATGTGATGTGATTCTCCACTTTTTCCCAAGAGCTCTTGCTTCAGCTAATTTGTTGGGAGAAGTGCACTTACTGCTTGGTGACAAAATGCGTTCTTGAGATGGAAAAAGCTCTTTTCAGTAAAAACATGACATTTCAATGGTAAAGTAACTTTGCATGCTGTTTCTGATTCTAAAGCTCTGCCTTGGAATGCTCCCATGGACTTTGAAATCAGAGCTGGCTCTTATGCTTTCCAGGTTTTATCCACCTTTCCCATATAATTCCAAATTGCTCCCTCTGTTAATGAGACAGTATTAATTCTGCCTTGCTGGATTTTCATAGATCAATTCCAAAGTGCAGTGTCCCTTATGCCATCCCTTCTTTCTGGGAATTCCCCACACACACACACCTCCAAGCTCTAGGCTATAAATACCTTTAGACCAGACTATGGGAACTGCACAAAGCTCCGTACCTGGCTGATGACTCCTGAATGGATGAATGTATGAATGAATGCCCTTCCTGGTATTGCTCCATACTAGGATTAACTCCTACAGCCACCTGCTTCAAATTAATACGTCTGCTCATTCGTAAAGCATTTCATCTCCATTAAACGTGCTAGCATTAATTTCTCCCCGTTAATCTGACCTGTGTCACGAGGGAGCAATGCTGGTATTTTTCCCCCTCTATAGTCTATGTAGTGTTTAACTCTTCTAAGGCTGAGGAGCAAAAAACCGTGGGAGTCAAGTGCTGCAGCTGGTTGGAGCCAGCAGAGGGGAGGCGAGAGCAGAGATTCTCCTTTTCCCCTCTTCGCAATGAGTATCAGGAGAGGGGGGAATGGGTATTGACTTATTTTCACTATTCCAAAGTAAGAACGACCCAGTCAAGCTGTTAATAGGCGGTGCCAATAGCAATCGATCCAAGAGCAAGCCAGCAGTATCGGATGGCAGGCAGAGTCTGGAGGGGTTTCCCTATTCCTCGTCCCCCCAGTTAAGAGGTCAGCCACAGGGCTGGCTGCTGAAAGCTGCATTTCCCCTACAACAGCCTGTGTCATCCCAACCACGGCTCCTGAATCCCAGCTGCCACCTCCTGATCTTGGTGTGTGAATGGAGTAGACACTGCATGAAACCATTGCACCTTCCTGTCTCATGAGGGGACCAAGGCCACATCCTTCCCATTCCCTGTGGGACCACTGATCCAGGCACTCTTCTCTTTGGCATAGCTTCTGCTGGCGAGTGCCATGCGCTGGGAGAGCAGGGGAATATTTACACTGGAAGATGGTATCATGGTGCCCCCATGGAATGCTTGTCCCATGGACAGCTCGAGCTGTCCTTTGAGGTGAAGCACAAACAGGTTTGTTTAAACAAGGTCACCCCTTTAACAAATTTAAGTGGATTTCACTGTAAAATGAATTTATTTCAACAAAACCTTTTTTGATAAATTAAACCAGCACCACTCTGTATATAATTTCTATAAACAATCTTCTCTAATGTTTACCTAACCTGGGCATGCAGAAAGTCTCACATGTTAAATATTAGATGAAAAGGAGCTATGAAAGCTTTAAATACTCTTTTTCTTTCTTTTAAGAAAGCCAGCATGCCATGGGAAAATACTTTGCTGCTTTTGAGCTGAGGCTCTCCAGGCCCTTGCCAAGGGTGAAGGGAAGCGAGCCCCTTGTGCTGCTATGGCTTTGTGTTGGGTTATTTTATGTCCAGGGCTGCAGCAGAGCTGTAGTATGAGGATCAGCAGGGCCTGCTTGGGTGCATGGTGCAGGCACCCATTTATGCTCAACACTGTGTATCTGGAGGGTAGAAGTGCAATGGCTATATCATGTTTGTAGGGTCCTGGGAAGCCCACAAATTAATGTTGAAGTGTTCATTAGTTAAAGGGCATCAGCCCAGCCCTGCTGGGAGAGGTGAGAACTGGTTGTGATTTTAAGTGCTGCAGTGTTTCAGGCTCTGCCAGGTCTTCTGCCAAGTGATTTGGGTGCTTTCCCTTGATCATCCTGGTTGCAGAGTGCCACTGGAAAAGATGGACATGACTTCAGTGAGGACAAACTATCTGGCTCATAAAAGATAGCTGTGGTGAGTGAGAGATCTGCCTGCCATGAGAATTAAGTTTTTCCTGATAGGGGATATGTAGGTTGGGAGAGTTTGGGTGATTCTGTGCTGTTTGCCTCCAGAAATAAGGAAGGGGTGAGTGGGTTGGATATGTTCTTGTGGAAAGCCCCAGCTTGGATAAAGCAGCTGTCTTCCAGCTTTGCTCCTCAAAGGCAGATTGCTCCATTGCTTCAACTCCTTCTTGGGCTAGACTCCTAGTCTTTGCTGCAGCTGACTTCTCCCTAAGACATCACCAAACCAAGTCCCACGTCCCATTGTTAAGTGAAAATGAGGGGAATGTGCTTTGCAATGAAGCATATAAGGAAGAAATTCTTTATTGTTAAGGTGGTGAGGCACTGGAATGGGTTGCCCAGGGAGGTTGTGAATGCTCCATCCCTGGCAGTATTCAAGGCCAGGTTGGATGAAGCCTTGGGTGCCATGGTTTAGTGTGAGGTGTCCCTGCCCATGGCAGGGGGATTGGAACTGGATGATCTTAAGGTCCTTTCCAACCCTAATTATTCTATGATTCTATATAGCTTAACTGGATTGGAGGGAGGAAAACTGAAGCTTTTGTGCCGAATAATTCAGTATTTAGAGAAGCCTTCACAGCACAAGTCCTGTCAGCTGCTCACATCTTTACCTGGAGCCTGTTAAGCCAATGACTTTATGATGAGTTAAATTATTCAGTAATACATAGATTAAATTCAGCCCCATTAGGATTGCCAGAATATTAACACAGAGAGCTGCACCATGAGGCTGTTTGCAGATCAATCAGCCACTGCAGCCACACTGGTTCTTGCTCAGACCTGATGCTATCAGGGGATCACCCACTCCAAAAACAGCTCCTCTGCTTCCTGGCATCCAAGACCCAGTGACCCCTCTTACCTGGGATGCCCATGGATCCATAGCTTTTTCTATTGCTCGTCATTAAAAGTTTCCAAAAATGGTTTTTGAGGTTATTTAGATGGTTTCCCAGTCTGCTCTGGCAGGTGACAACCTGAAACACTTGGTGAGATGGGTGAGCTGCTCAGGGTATTAATGGTAGTGGCAAAGTGATGCACTACGAAGCACAACTGCCTGCAGGAGAGAGAAATGATGTAAATGACACAGGAGTTAGATAGAAACAACATAAAATGACACAGGAGGTAAGAATGATATAAAATTATGCAGGAGATAGGACTGATACAAAGCAGGTCTCAGCTGCAGGATTCATGAGACAGGGTGAGTCCCTGTCTGCTGGGGATGGAATGAGACCCTGCAGCCCCCAGTTGGCTCTGGGACTTCGATGGGCTCAAAGTGGCTTTTGACACTGTCTTCAGTGCAAGTGCATAGAAACCCTTTTGCCTGTGGGCAGGGAGAGCCTGAAATGAGTTCACATGTTTCTTTGGGGCTTTGTTGATACTGAGGTTGCAGGATCTGTCTAAAATGTGTGTTAAAAATCATCTTGTCTTGCAGATAAGCCCCCAGAAATTCCAGTATCTCAAATATATGCTTGGAAGTGATTTATTCTTTTTGCTTTTGGTGTTTCCCTGATGCTTTTCAGCATTATTTTTCATGACACTGTGTTACCAGAGATCATTTTTGGTGGATAACACAGTATTTATGGAGAAACCAACAGCTAAATCTGGTTATCATTGACGTTGCTTATAAAATATACATAGCAATCAAGATACTGACCATGGCAGTAAATTGAAAATATATTGAAAACATAAAGCATTTTTTCAATTTATTAGTAACATAAAAAATATTTGGGCATTTTTTTCCCTCTTGTTAAAAGGAAAGATAGAAGTTGGGTTCAGGAAATCTGTGGTATTGTTGATCCTAATGGTGGTGTGGTGCAGAGGGCAAGTGGTGTGAAGGGTTTTGTGGGCTCTCAGATATCAAACAACCTTCTTGGGACACAGCACAGCAGTGCCTGGAGCATCTGCTGAAGGGCTTGTGGACAGAGCCCAGCCTCCAGCAGGCATTGTCTCAGGGTTAACATCAACTGCCCTGGCCCTAAGGGGTCCTGAGAGCAGCTTTTGGTGTGGCTGGAGGGCTGGTGGCCTTTCAGTGGTGGTATTAGAGTATGTGACTTTCCCCTGCTGGCTTCAGCCTCCGGTGCTGGGCCAGGTCACTCCTCCTGCCCTCACTGCACAGCACAATTAGGGCACATTGTTGAAGGGTTAACACTGGCAACTGCTGGGTAAGTGTAAAAATGTTAATAAGGCTGCTGCGGGTAGCCCTAACCTGGGAATTTATGGTGGTAGTCAAAGCTCATGTTTTGGATCAATGCAACATCCCTTCTCTGAATGAAAAAATAAATTAAACAGACTGTCATATGGAGGATATGTAACCAAATCAATCATATTTATTGCATTTAATCAAAACTTGATTCTGTTAAATTTATTCCATATGATAGCTGTTGCAGGATGCACACCTAGCTGAGGGTGCTGGCGTGGCTCAGTGAGCTCTGCGCTTCTCAACCCCTGTGTCATTACACACTAATAAGATTAGGGGTATTAATTTGTGTATGATGCTCTGAGCAATGGATGTGGTGGGCGAATATGTACCTGGGGAAATGGTCCCAGAGGCTTTACTGTGGATAAATACTACATATTTAGCTCCTGCTCCCACTGCACTGCCCTGTCTGCTTGCTGCTGGCTGCATCTAAAAGGTGGTGGGATGTGCTGCTGCTGTACAGCATGCTGGCCTCGCACCATACACCCACCAGGCACCATTCATGGCCATGCAGCTAGGTGTGATGGGGCAAAACCTGTCAAACACCCCAGGTGGGACCAGAGTGGGGCTGAGCAATGTCGCACAGGCACATTGCAGTTTATACGGGACCAATATCCAGGTGATAAAAACAGAAGCCCATGCTGTCACCCTTCCACACCAGTGTGTGGCTAACGGACCCTGGCAAAGTCTCCTGGCTCATGCCATCCCTGCCCCAGCACGGCCTGGGCTGCTTTCAGCCTCACCACTAATTGAATCCACCCATTCTGGCCAGAGCCATCCATTCCTTCAGGAAGGGTCTTGCCACTGCCAGCAGGAGCAGGTCCTCAGGAGCAAGGGATGCTTGCACCTCCCCTGCCTGCCTGCCTGCACTGCTGCATTCCCATCCTGGAAGGAGGATTCGATCACGAAAATCTTTCTTCTTCTTGAACTTACATACTAGAGTTCTTCCTAGCTGCATATATAATTCACTACATTAATCTTCCCTTAAAACATGCTCCTTCCACAAAGCCCTTCTGTATTGATCCAACAAAGACAATTATATATTATGGGGGGAGGGGGAAACAGCTGAAATATTTGAGATTGGCCCTTCAGCAGGATTTATGGCATGTCTGAACTATAGTGTCTGCCTATTTTTTATTCTAAGCCTCTATGACAGGGGTCATGTCTTCCTTCATATACTGTACAGTGCTGTGCACTCTGATGGGGCTATATTAAATACTCAGAATGATTAATCACACCGTATAAACATACTTCTGTTGTGTTTGGAGGCACGCATGTGTGTGTACATCAGCGGTACTGCACAGCTGGAACACTCTCTCCTGCAATAGGTATTGCTGCACCATGCAAGAGGCAGTCATAGGGTCCCGAGCAATGTGGTCTGGCTTTGAAATGCTCCTTGGTGAGTGCAGAAGGTTGAACTGGAGACCCCCAAGGTCATTTTCAACCTAGATTTGTTCTGGTCCTGTTTTTTTCCCAGCCCAGCTGCTTGCAGTGACCTTTCCAAGCAGATGCAGTCCTAGGGCACCTTCCAAAGGTGATGCAGAACCTGGGGTCTTTTCTGGTACCCTGCTTCTGTGTAGGAGCTCATCATGCTCTGTCTTTTGGTGCATAGACCCAGGTTGTGAGGGTGCAGTGTGGATGCCCTTTAGGAGAGGGATCATACTGTCTCCATCTGTACCCCAAAACAAGGAGGCAAAGCAGACAAGCTGAGAATATCTGAGTCTGACTGGGAATGAGAAAATAATGAATGACCAGAATCGACTGTTTGTAAATGTGTGTGAGATTAATGAGCAAAGGCTTCTCCATAACACAGAAGGCATGAAATCAATCCCTTGCTCCAGGAATAATGAGGGAATCAATAGGATTACGAGGTTAAGGCTGGAGTAAACCTGAATGACAGCTGCAAAATAAATTTTATTTGGAGGACGTGGCTGGGGTTAAATGAAATGTAATAAATAATGTAAAGTATTTAAAGGGTGGGGAAATGGTCCAGAGATGTAAGGAGGAACAGAAGGCCCCACAGTTGCTAAATCTGTCCAGTTTATATCCCCACTGTGTTTTAGCAGGCGTGTGATGCGTGTGACATACTCCATACCTGTAGCTGGGCTAGTGGCACTGCGAGGTTGTGCTCTCTCTCCTTGTTGTCCAGGACAGGGATAGGAGTGGGAGGTGGCAGTGGTGGCCTCAAAGCAGGATGGGGATGTGCATGTCTGAGCCATATAACACAGCCTGGGATGCATTCAGGGTGCATTGCGTATGAGCCCCAGGTTTGTGCATCCATTTTTGCTGTGTTTCTCCTCTGGTGTCTGATTCAAAAAAGCCACCATTGCTGCCATCCCATTTCCCACTGGTTGCAGACCCCCTGGAGACCTGCTGCGAGGCACAGAGACCTCCCTCTGCAGAGCCCACAGCTGCTCTTGGGGCTCACACACACCCCCATGCACCCATCCTTCGCATGCTATGGTCACTTGCAGGGACATGGACCCCTCTGGCAGCAAGTGCCTGAAGCTGCTCCACCTTTGCACCCATGGTGGGCACAGCCTGTCCTGCTCTGTGCTCCTCAGGGCAACAGGGAGCCATGTGGCTGTGGCTGGAGTAGTTTGGTGTCCTGCTGACCTTGGTTTTGGGGATAAAAGCTGTGCTGTAGGGCTGGGATTTCAGGTGCTCAGCACCTTCTCCTGTGTGGCTTTGAAGGGGTGGTTGTGGAAGCATGATGCTAGTGCTGTCAATGCCTCAGTGACAGCTGAGCTGCTCTGTAAGGGTGTGTACCAAACCAGGCTGAGTGCTAGGTTGTGACGGTTGCATTGATATTTCTTATGGGATTAATTCCTGGTCCTGCTCCTCCCTGCTAAGAGTTCCCAGGGAAGGAGATCTGGAATTCCCAGGATGTGGTCAGTGCTTTAGAGGCAGAGCCCAGCCCAGAGACATGTCAGCTGCTTCTCCCTCCAAGAGAACATGTATCCCACTCCAGGAGGAGCAGCTCTGAGCAGGGATGGGGAAGAAGAGGCTTTGCTCTTGAACCTCCATGTAAAAAACCCTTCCTGCTTCCTTCTGTTGCTGGTTCCCAGGGGTCTCTGTGGGGCACTGCTTCCCCCGGATGCTTTTCCATCAGGTTATCCTGCGTTGCCAGGGCTTGTCCTCCCGGAGCAGACCATGCGTGTGTGGGTCAGCCCTGCTAATAAGGGTTGCATGTGTTTTTCCAGTCATTAAGCATATGACTAATAGAGCTGTCCTGGCTGCTTAATGCACCCTGACAACAAGGAGCCTCAGAGGAGGGGAACAGAAACAGAGGAACGTGAAGAAAATGTCTTAGATTCATCCCTGTGCCAGTAGCTGTGTTTTCCCTATAGGTGTTGTGTCCACACCTTGCTGGGGCAGGAGCTTGGGGAGCCCCTTCCCATTGCAGCTGCCTGGGGGTCTGTGTGTCTGTCTGTCTGTCTCAGGCCATTTGATGCAGCACAGTGGCTCTCTGTGCTGTGATCTACCCCTGGTGTGGGAAATGCTGTATGTTCATCCCTGTAGGTGATGTCCCTGTGCATCCCGACCCACCATGTGTTCACTTCAGCTCTGGTGTCAGGAGGCTGCTAATGGCAATGCTGGGTGTTGGTAGTTTATCCTACTGTTGCATGCTGAGTGTGTATGAGGAAGGGTCTGCAAACCTCAGAATGCACACACAGGTCTCTGGTGTCCACACATCTCTGCATACCCCTGCACAAACATGCCTGGTCCAGGGTAGCACCTCCCCATCGGGGTCCTGCAGACCCACCTGCCTCCCACATGAGACCTCTCTGTAATGGGATACAGAAAAATGCCTTCAAGTTTCCTTTTAATAGCTCCTGTAAATCCTATTGTATGCTAAAGTTAAAGACACATTTATTATTATCATAAAGGAGGAAGAACTAAGGACTCCCTGCCTGGCCCCAGAGTGGGTGACTTGGGAAGAGCAAAAGCCATGGTTTTCCCTTGCCATTTGGCATATCTGGAGACATATCAATGGCAGGAGGTGAAAACCTCCAGCTGCCCATATGGTGCAGACCCCTATGCCTGGGATGGGCGCGATGAGCCAAGGAGCCCTGGGTGCAGCACATGGAGCTGTGGGTCACAGCTCAAGGACCAGGCTGGAGATACATGTGTCCAAACACCCAGGCTCTGTTTTAGCTCCAGCATCCTCCACGCCATAAGGAGCCATGCAGGATGTCTTTTTCTTTAATGTTTTATTTAATATTTTTTAAATCATTGCACATTCAATCTCAATCCCAAATCCCAGCCCAGAGGTCAATGGAGAATTGGCCCTGCACCTGCAACCTGAAACCAGCTCTGCCTGGCTGGTGAGCCTCATGCTGCGCCTCTAATTAAGGGTTCAGGGGGTTGCTTTTCTTTTCTGTTTTATTTTGAGACACTGTTTGGAAGAGCACAGCCAAGAATGAGAATTTCATAGGGTAAACAGAAAGGCTGTTCTCAAGTTATTTATTGGTTCTGTTTTCCAGCACGTGGACTAGTATTGATCTGTTTTGCAGCGTCTCTAGAGGCTTCTTCAAGGTTAAAATGTAGACATTGCATGTTAGGCTGGACTAAGTACTGGCAGGAAAACACATTTGGCTCTTTTAATTGGAAAAACATATTTCTTTTATCACCCTAAGGCCAAGACTCTACCACAGCAGCACAGGGAGGGCAGGGGAATGTATACAGGCACAAGATGCTCTGGTTCATGCTTGCTTCAGGGGATTTGGTGGGAGCACAGAGCCCCTCACAACCACAGCTGGCTCTGGGGTCCCACTGGGTCTTGAAACCTGGGGGATGTCCTGGATGGGGAATCTGGGTATGAGTCTTCTGCTGACCAAACCTGTGTTGGTTTGAGGAGCTGCCATGGCCAAACTTGGTCCTGGCTCCATTTTTGCTTCTCTGAGCTCATCCCAATTGACTTAGGGGGCCAAGCGGGCTCCTACAGCCTGATGGGGACAGCTCAATGCTGGTCCCCAGCAGCTGATGGCTGTGGTTCATTCCAAGTGGGGATGCTCTTCATCAAGAGCAGAAGAGACCCACACATGCCAGCCTCAGACCTCATTATCCCCTGTTTTCAGTCCATACAGTTGGAACCATTATTCAGCTGGAAAGAGTATTCCTCATCCCTAAGAAGCACTTGACAGCCCCTTACATCCTCAAAGTGCTTTCCAATCCCCATGTTGCTTCTGTTCTTGTGTCCTCTTCTTTGGCAGGTTAAAGGAGTCACCCCAGGCCACAGAAGGAGGTGGTGTCAGAGATGGGATGGCTGCTGCAGCTGTGGGTCCCCCTTCTCCATTGCTTCCTTGCTGGTGGTGAGTGCATGCTGCCGGCACGGACGTGGGGAGCTCTGCTGAGAAGGTACAAGCTGAGGTTTAGAAATCATGATGTGTGAATTGAAATGGGAAGCAACGGATCTCAGGAATCACCGCAACTGCTACAAGGTGTTCCTGAAGCTGTCAGCAAGCCATCTGCCTGCTTGCCCTAGGTAAACACCGTGCTGCAACCAGCCCTCTTCAGAAAGCCATGAAGCCGAGGGGTCCATGGGGTGGATCCCGCTCGGGTGGCAGCGTGGGCTGGGTGGGAACAGGAGGGAAAGGGCCCTGCGGTGTGTGTGTGCAGGGAGCTGTGCCACCTCGCTTGTGCTGGGGCTCTGGAGCAGAGCCCTGGCTGCAGCGCTCGCTCCTCGTAACTCATCCCAGGGACACCCGCAGTGGGGAGGCAGCGGCGGCCGCTCGAGGGCCGCCGGCCCCGGCACGCAATTTATGGCTCCGGGAGAAGGAGCGCAGCTGGTCTGGGAGCGGAGCAGCAGCAGCAGCGGGAGCAGCGCGCCTGGAGCCAGGCTGCTGCACAGGCTCTCTCACTCGGAGCTCGTTATTCAGGCATTGACTCTGCCCTTCGCTCCCTTGCACATGCCGCATGAGTGCAGTGGGGAAGGTGAGGAGCACCCACGCAGCAGGGCACAGCTTAGGGCACTGGGTGGAAAGGCTTCCAAGCTTCTATCCCACTACACATCACAGCTTGGGCAGTGGGGTTGTCACGCTCCCCCCCCCCCCCCCCCCCCCCAACAGGGACATCTGGATCCCTGATGCTCTTCACCATCAGGCTGCTCATGCACCGGTGCTCATGGTTAGTCAGCTCAGAGGCCACGTGGAGCAGTGAAATGGCCACGGGCTGGCCCCATCCGCAGCCCCAACACAACGAGGCAGGCAGGCAGCCCTGAAGAGGCTGATTAGTAAAAGCTGGGTGACCTGGGATGACACGGGAGGCTGGTGAGTCAGTATGGCCCCAGAAATGGGCCCACTGGGTCAGGACTGCAGCATCGCTGCCAGATCTGAGGGTGGGAGTGGGAAGAAGGGCCCATGGCTGAGGTAGACCCAGTGAGGGAAGGCTTGGAGGCCACTCATGCTTCCCTGTGGGGTTGGGGTGCAGTCCTGGGCAATGCCCCCAGCCCCTTGCCTGCTGCACGCCCAGGACTGTTAGTCTCACCGTGCCTCAGTTTCCCCTCCATGCAGGGAACAGTGGTGCTCCATCCCCAAGCATCCAGGGAAGTCTGCTGAGCTTTGGGAAGTTCTGGGACTGAGTGAGGTGGAGAAAATCAAAACTGGGAAAGAACAAGTATATTTGTAAGACTGGGCAAACAGATGTCAATGTCCACCTGCGCCTGGCACAACCACACAGGGAGGAGTGGGGGGGGACAGTTTTGGGTTTGAGCCCCCTTGCCGAGGATGCTGGGGTCTGTGTTATCCCAAGGCTCCCCGCAGTGCCAGCCAGTGCTCTCAGACGTCCTGTTCACTCGCAATTCAAAATAAATACAGGGAGTGAACACGACCTTGAGTGTAGTCAAAAGCTTTTAAAACTCTCCTCTAATTCTTTTAACTTCCCGCACATCTATCCTCTACACCAGCCTCCTCATTTCTCTTCCTCTACAGTAAACTTATACTCTTTCTAAAGTGCCCAGCGAAGACACTACAGATGAAATGTTGCTTTAGCTTGATTTCCTATTCCTAACATATGCTTTAATTAATGTCATTTGCTTTGATTTGCTGCCAGCATGCCAGTGCAGCACTTCCTTCGTTTCACAACCTTTGCTGTAACCTTGTGGGAATGAGTATCAGGTGTTCCCGGCTGATTTCATCTGGTTTAGGGCATTTATCTTGAGCTCCATGGCTTTTCTGTGCTGTGTTGATGGCACCAGCACAAAGGCAGAACTGCAAAGTTGTACTTCACTGTATATGTGTGGTACAGAGAGAAGGATGCTTGTATGTAAAGTGCTGACCAGAATTTCTCATCCATGTTTTTTATACTTTCTAGGGCTGATAGCTCAATCCAGAGTGGTGAGGGATGTCACTCCCAGCTCCTGGTTTCTGAGCATCAGGATCACAGAGGTGTTTCTGCTCCCAGCCTGGGTGCACGCTTGTGGTGCAGCAGTGTTTGGGATCTGGGGCAGAGCCCTTTTCACCCCCTCCCAGAGCTGGCTCCCAAAAAAGTGTGAGGAATGGCAGGGACAGAAGCCTCATGTCTCCTTCTGTAGCAGCAGTCATTCTGAAGCTCGGTGGTGCAAACCTTCTCCATCCCACTACACTGAGCAACAGGGCTCCATGGGTGACAGCAGCCTCTCCTGCTGTGCCCACTGCTCTTGCTTCTCCCCAGGTCTCATCCTGTTGTTTTATGACAAGTGCAGATTGACCAAGAACCACTCTCACTATTCCCACTGCATGGCAAGAAGCTTGTGCCCATGTCATTGAACAAAGCCATGGACATGAGATGCCCTCCCAATAGCTGGAGCTGCACCAACCTCACTGCACCACCAGGTCAGTGCCCTGAGCTTCTGTTTAAGAAGGAAAACTGCTAATATGGGGATCTTTTTCCTTCCCTTTTCCTGATGGAGCCAGCTTGGCCTCCTGTTCCAGGCAGAAAAGCATCATTAAGCTCCCCACAGCTTTCTGCAACTGGTACACTTGAGAGCAGCTCCGTGCACAGCAAAGCCTGGAGGAATATTTAGCAATTGTCTATTCTGGCCCCAGATCACTGGCACTTGCATACAGCAGGCCTGAAATGGCCCCTTTCCCAGACAGATCCTTAAGCAAGGTTTTCCTGTCTCTTTGTTTAATCAATCTCAGCCATCCTTTCTCTCCTCTCTGGAGCCAGGGACAGATGCTGCTCCAGCACTTCATCTCTCCCTACTCTCCAGTTTCCCTCCTACCTGTGGCAAGTCTGGGGTCTCAGAGTAAGTCATGCCTCACAGTAAGAAAATTCCCAGCTCCCAGTTGGCTATTGTTTCACTTCCCATTTGCTCCTGTTGAGATCCTCCCTCAGGGATGGGAGTGTGATGCCTTTTTGCAGCTTTTCCCCTCTTAGTATGGAAGCAAAGCCACACCAAAGGCTGATCCCTGCTCTCAGAGCAACCCCGCTTGCTGGATGAGAAGGAAAATGCCCAAAATGGAGAATGGCATTTGTCCCAGGCCTGGCCCTGCCCCACTGCAGCCTCCGGAATGTGTTTCATTGCCGCGTCCCAAGAGCAGGATGGAGGCGTGGGAGGGATGTGACTGAGGAGGGAGCCGCCACATCCTGGATGCTGGCTGGCAATGCAGCGTGGCCTCCTGGTGAACAGTTACAGGGAACCAAACCCAGCCCAAGGGTTTGCCTCTTAATGGGAGATGCTCAGCAGAAATCCCATCCCAGCGTCATGGTGGCACAGGGGGATGCGATGGTGAATTTTGACAGGCTTTGCCTACCTGCTTCCTAGGAAGGACATTTTATTCCCCCTTCCTTCCCTCCCTTCCTCCATCCACATTGCCAGCTCCCCAGTGGCTCTGCAGCCTCCCAGGCCTGGAGCTGACCCCACAGCTTCTCCCCCTCTATCTCTGGGGCAGAAACCCAAGGCCATCTTGCTGCCCCACAAAGCAAAAGCCCTCCCTGAGGTGGACAACTTCGTACCGCAGCCTCCTGTTCCCCAGACCCCTGAGCAGCTCCCTTCCTCCCTGCTTTCATCAGCCTCTCACCTCTCCTTCCTCCATCCTGTCTGGCCACCTCCTTGCTGGCAGCTCCACATCCGGATGCGTGTTTGTGCCTCTCCACTCCAGCCCAGGAGCCCCTATGGTCTGAGGCTGGCTGCTTGCACTGCTCCTGCTCCCCTCCACCCTTTTAAATCACAGCTGCCTTTCCGTGCTCCGAAAGCCTCGCACTCCTTAAATCTGCCCTGGGTGATTTAGCAAGGACCCAGGACATGACAGTCTCCCAGAAGCATGATACATGGCTATTGTAGGCATCTGGCAAGTACTTAAATCCCCAGGGTCCCTAAACTCCCATGAGCAAAGAAGAGAACAAGTCCCCTCACCCGTCGCTAGGGAGCCAAGCTCTGCTTTGATCTGCTGCTGTGCTGCAGGGTCTCTTCCCAGCCCAAAGAGAAGACTTCCTCTTGGGCAACACCATAGGGGAAAGGGACTGGCCAAGAAGAGCCACAGGCTCTGGTGGGGACCAGGGGCTTTTGTGTGACAGCCTGGGAGATGGTGGCTCTGCTGATGGCTGAGATGATGCTGCATGAGCTGCAACCTCCTTCCAAAAGCACAGCAGTGCTCACCAAGTACTACCGGCATACACTGGTGTGTTCTTGTGCTGCCTTACTCAGGCTGTTGGTCGGTAGGGTCTGTTTCAGAGGTGAGGGTCCATGTTGGGGTTTAATGTTTAAATGTGGTTGTTTGACCCAACTGCCCTGGCTGCTGTGACAGAGCAGCATGTTGTCCCACACTGGGGACTTGGACAGGGTCTGCATCCAGCTCCAGGACAGACACAGTGCTGGCAGCTGGCTGCCTTCATCCCCCCTGCTAGAAATCTCTCACCCAGACCAGCATTTTGCTCTGTTCACCCTGGAAGTCAGTGATTTCCCATAGCAACAACAGCCTTCTCATCCCCAGCACAAATTAAATAATCACTTTGGGCAGGACTCACCCTGAACCCCTCATCCCCTGCACAGTGGTGGGTAGATGATGCCAAGTACTCTGTGCAGAATCATGATGCGTTGATCAGTGTTCTGGTGTAGTTTTGTAATACCTTAAGGCAGTTTCTTGCTCTGATGCAAGGCTTCTGAGACAAGTTTCTCTTTTCTTCCTGCCTGGTGAGAAGTGACTTGCAGTGTTGTCACTTGGTGGATTTATGTGTGTCTCATTTTTGCTCATAGCGGGTGTTCTCCAGAGCAGCTTACCCAGGAGGTTCTATGATTCCTCCTCCTGCTCCACCAAGGTCCCCACAGGATGCTGAGCTGCCCTGGGGCTGCTGTCCCCTCTCTGCACACACACCAGGCTGCCACCCTGATCCACAGCAAGTCCCTTCTGTCCTAGGCTGTCCTGCAGGCCTTGGCCAAGGTTACTCGGTGGTGCTGGTGACCATGGCACGTCTAACTGAGGGCTTGTGTGACCAGAGGCACTGGTGGCTGCCGCACGTGGAGCAGCAATGGTAGGGCCTGCTCGGACCCTATCCCGGCAGCACCATTTTGGCTTGGTGCAGGAAGCAGAGCAGAGCTGTGGCTGCTGTGGCGCTTGCATCCCGGCTGTATAAAACACACAACGTGCTGAGCACTGGGTGTTATTCTGCTTTTATTTTTTAAACCATTATTTCCATCTTGGCGTGGCCCCGTTTGCCTGCTCCCATGCTCCAGCACGCTGTAGCTTCAGGGATCTTTCCATTAAAAAAACAAAGAAGTAATTGCAAAGCAGATGGAGCAATTTCTTTTCTTTTTTTTTTTCCCTTGTTTTTTAATATATGTTGAAGTTAAATCAGACCTTTGGCTAGGAAAGACCACTGGGGACTATCTCAGTCTGACGTTCACCAGGGCAGTGATCTCCGGACTATTCATTCTTACAAAGAGTATTGCCAAGCTCACAGTCAAGTCTCTTCTGTACAAAATGTGAAGGAATTGATACGGTGTTTTTCTGGATGCTATTTCAAAAAATACTGCTAGCATACTAAAAAAAATAAAATTAACGTTAATTTTAAATATTAAACATATTTCACAACAGTTTGTTTTTATCTGTAGGATATTGCTTTTAAAAATATTTGGATACCTAAATATTCGTTAATGGTTTAATTATTACTGGTTCCACAGCGAACATTGCCTGCTTGCATCCTACACAGCTTTGCTTGAAATTACGAGGGGTAAGTACACTTGGTACACTGGCACAAAATGATAACATATCCCCCAAATATTTAAAATCCAATCGGAACACGGTTGTTCGTTCGATTTGCCCAGTTTCGGTGGCGCTTGGTGCAAGGCTGTGTAACACATTCGTTTACAACGTTTAAAAGCATTCGTTAAAACATTTACTTAATGGTCTAAGACAAAGCCTCGGAGCTTGCAAACTTGCCCAGCTCAGGCAAATGCCTGCGGATAATTCGACAGAACGATTAAGAAGCAGAGAATCACTTGCAATTGAAACCGTGCGTATTTTCAGTGCTCCCTTAGTGCATCTATTTAGGCAGATGCTTGAGATGAAAGGGCCGCGTGTCAGCCCGTATCTTACCCATGCTTCCTGTCATCGTTTCTTTGCAATTTAATTTTGTGTTTTTCTTTCAGCCTAGAAGTGTTTGGTACCAGTCTCTTGGCAAAAGAGCCTGAGGAATAGAAGGGTAAAGAAATATGACCCAGCTGCTATGCACAATGAGGTTTGTAAGTCCTTGTATGGTATAAATAAGCATACTACACAGTTATTAGAAATTTGGCACTGTCCCTGTTTAGAAGCCCAAGTCTGATGCTATGTAATTCCTCCCGAGCACATGCATAATTCAGTATTAGCACTCCATTCTTCCAGCCTTACTGCTGGCCAAATTCGGCAACTTTTTCTCAGTTTTCATCCATTCAAAATCTCCTCAGCAGTGTAAACCGGTGAGTTTCCGCTCAAGCCAATAAATCTATGCCAACCCACACGGCCGAGGCTCGGTCTTGACTTCGCGGGGGCCGGGGTCGGACCCCGAACGGTTTCCCCGGCGCCCTCCGCTTCGCACGGGTGCTTCGAGCAGCAGCCGCCGTCGGGCAGCCCGGTACCTTCGGGTTGAGGGTTCGGGGCTCCCTTCTGCCCTCGTCTCCGTCGTGGTCGGCAGGCTTTCCTGGGGGAAGGGGACGAGCGAAAGGGAGCAGCGGTGGCCGCAGAGGCTGGAGAAGCAGTGGAGCATCCCCGCAGGTCTGAGCCCGCTCGGTGTTTCCCGGCCCGCAGACTCAGTGTAAATATTGGAGAAAAGCGACAGTAAACTTTTATTAATCGCCGGTGTTTAGGGCCAAGGCATGAGCGAGCTCGGTGACAGTGATGAGTGGTTTGGAGCGCTGGTCCCTGAAAGCAGGGCTTATCCTCCCCCTGCCTGCTCCTTTGACTCGGCGATGATGAGCCGTGAATAGGAGCCACCCTGCCGTCGGGGATCCGGCCGTTTATCTGCCGGGTGATGACAGTCGGGCTGGTTTCGAGCCTCGCCGTGCTTCGGCAACCGAAGCCACCGGGAAAAGCTCAGAGCTGCCGCGGCAGGGGAGCTCCGTCCGGCAGAGCCGTTTCGCCCCGTCCCAAGCCGGGGATGATGAAATCGGCTGCGGTTAAGGGTCCCCGGGGGACCCCGCGGGCCAGAGCCCGCTGCGGGCAGGTGCTGCCCAGGGTTACGGCACTGCAGAGCCGAACGCAGACAGCCTCGGCGGGGTCGCACGGGAGGAAAGGGCCGGACACCGCAGCTCCGGCTGCCCCGTCCGCGGAGATGAGGAGGGGGTCGGGGCTGCTGGGAGGAGGGGAAGGCTTTGGCTTTGCTTTAATTAAATCCTCCCCACCTGGGATGGCCTCTTCCACCTTTCTTTATTATTATTATTATTATTATTATTATTATTATTATTATTATTATTATTATTTAGGAGGGGAGAAAATGCATTTAACGTAGAGAAGCGCGGGACGCGTCAGTGACTCCCTCTGCCAACGGCTGCGTAGGAAAAGGTGGAGGGAGACTCACCCAAACAAAGCCGAGCGACCGACACCAGCCGCAGAGTAAACACAAGAGTTCACCTTGCCGTGGAGCCCGGCCCTCGGCAGCCGCAGCGGGTGTGGGACAGCCCAGCCCGCAGGTGGGAACCAGGGCGGGACCGAGCGGTCTAAGCGGAGGCAGCTGCGGTGCTCGGGTGTGCGCATCCTCCGCGGCTCTGTGCGGGTTCTTTCCTCCGGCGGAGGTGGGGTTGCAGTACGGGACCGGCTCGTGGCTTAGAGGTAGCTGTTACCCGAGAAAACCACCTCAGCCGCCCAGAGGGCCAAGTGCAGCGGGTCAGTGGCAAGGAGCGGTGCTCTGGGAGACTTAAGCCGAGCTTTCCTGCTTTCCTTCCTCGCCCCTAGGCTCGCTTTAGCCTCTTCTCCATTCGTAAGGACGCGGGTTCCTCCTGGCCTCGGTGCAGGAGGCGCACGTCGGGGCCCGATGCCGGCCCGGTCTCACCTACAACGGGCCCCGGCCCGCCGGCTCCTGCGGGAATTGCTGCTCCCTCACCCGCATCCCCTGCCTGCCCAGGCCTTTGGTGTCTTTCTTTTTTTCAGGAGTAGGGGAAAGGTTCATTAAGGGTTGACCCCAGTTTACTTTTTATTCTGCTCCTGTTCCCAATTTCGGCACCACGTGACGGTGGGAGTGAGTCTGGGTTTAAATTCACTTTCAAGAAAAACCTGATTAAAAAGGGCCCCGTGAAGCCCCATCGGCCCATGGCAGTGCCCCGGTGAGGCCGGCGCTGCTGGGAGCAAGCAGCACCTCGGCCCCCGCCCGGGACCGGCCGGCTCGGGTAAGCGTCTCCTGCCTGCCGCCCTTCCGCGGGCGCGGAGTGAGGTGCAGCCCGGTCGAGGGGACGTGAAGGGGCACGATGCAGAGAAAAGCCAGGCGGGGCTGCGGCGATATAAGGCCGTGCGCAGCAGTGGGGCTGTCGCGATAGGCACAAACAACTATAGGAGGAAGCGCTGGTGGTTGGGTACGGTTTGGTCGCCGGTGGATGCGAGAGAGAACTCAGCACAGGGCAGGCAGCCCCAACAGCAGCACTGTGGAGGAGTGGAGGTGTGTGTATGTCTCGTTAATAGTGACAACAGAGCTGATGTGGCCCGGTCAGTCGCGACAGAACTAAGGAATTCTCCTGAGGGGGGGGTCTCCTCCCTATCTGAGGGTTTAGTTTGAGGGTGGGAGCCCCGAGAAGGCCGTGCCCGCGGCCGAAGAGAGCAGGGGCTCCTGCCCGGGGTGTGCGGGCCCGGGAGCTGCTCTGTGCCCGTCGCGCTCACCTTGGGCAGCCCCGGCAAGAGCCGACCCGGCAGCCCAGCCTCGCTGCTGCTGTGTCTGCGGCCTCCCAGCCCGCACACCTCGTGGGTCAGCCTGTTGTGGCTGGGGGAGGACAAGGAGCCCTGCCTCTTTACCCGGGCTCTCGGGAACAGCCGCACTCGAAGGCCGGCCCAAGGCCGGCGGGACACGGGCAGTTTGGTTGCCGGTGCGGCAGGGCTGGGGAAGCCGCTGGAGACTGCGGACCCCTCCCGAAGCGTTGCCCCTGTCTGGACCCGGCTGTTCCCCATTCCCTCTTCTGGGAGGCCTCTGCTCCTGCTGCAGGGTCCAGCTACCCGGCCCACCGAGTCAAGGGCCCTTCCAGCGCGGCCTGCTCCCTCAGCGGCCCTGCTGCCCTGCTGCAGCCCCAGACCCGGTCCCGAACCCCGGCGAGCAGTGGGGAGAGCCGGGACCATCAGTGCTGGGAGGGGGCGGTGGGGCTGGGGGTGTTCTCCCCCACCAGGCTTCCCTCCGAGCAGCAAGAGACTCCGTTCCCTGTCGGGCCCGGTGTAACGCCGGGGAAGGCTGGGGAAGGCCGCGGCTGGGCCCGGTGAGCAGGGACCGAGCGGTCGGTGCCCTCGGTCGGTGTCCCCGGGAGCGGACCGTCGGACGGGCGCGGGGCTGGGGCGAGCGGGTCGGGCCGGGCGGAGCGGGCCAGAGCCGGTCTGTGGGGACGTGATTGACAGCGGCAACGTCAGCAACAGGAGGGGAAGGGAAAAGGGAGGGGGGAGACAAAGAGGGAGGGAGTCGAAAGGCCCCAAACTGGATCTTTATGGAACATTTTCCGCCAAGATCAAGGGAAAGTGAATCCGCGCAGCAGGGGATGCCCCGCAAGCCGCTGCCATCGGGGGCCGCGGAACCGCGCCCGGCCTGAGCTCCCCGCGCAGCCGCCGCGCTGCCCCGCGGATGCCCTTCATGCCTCAGCCGCCCCAAGGCGAAGCCCGGAGCCCCCCGCTGCGCCTCCTGCCCCCCGGCCGGCCGTGTGAGTTCCTGGGGTGCGGAGGGAAGGAAGGGAGGGAGGGAGCTGGGCTCGTGGGTACGGGGCTCCCTGCGGCCTGTGCCGGGGCGATCGCTGCAACCCTGCCCCGCTGTTCCCATTCCACCACCCCTTCTGTCCCCGGGAGTACTGGGGTTCCCTTCCGCGGTCAGGAGCCCCAGCCCTCGGGGACTCCCACCTGTGCTCCCCCGGGTCACCCGGCCCCGCTCTGAAGGTCGGCCGCCGGCAGCATCCGTGCCTCGCCTTGCCTCGGGTTACCCCATCCCTTCCCTCCAAGCGGGGTAGGAGACCGGTGCGCTCGGGGCACCGGAGATCTGCTGCCGCCGGGGGCTGCGGGGCGCTCGCTGCCCCGGGATGTGCAGCGGTGCAGGGGGGCGTGTGCGTGCACGGCCGCACACAACCGTGCCGGTGTCCGTCTCTGTGGCTGGAGCTCTCCTTGAAGCTCTGCTGCCACTGGAACTGCGGGTCCCAGCTTCACTCTTTGCCTCCACCGCCCCGGACTGGCGGCTGAGCCTCGGCCGCACAGGGCAGGGGACCGGAGCGGAGCAGTGCTGTCGGGGTCACGGGTCCGGGTGCTGTTAGTATTTCCCCTTTGGGACCGTCGGTTTCCGTTCCCGGGGCTGGGACCCGCATCATGCTCGGGACGGCTGCACGTCCCTTTATCTGTCCGTCTGTCTGTCGAGCGGGGATCAGGGCGGGAGTCCGCGTCCCTCCACGCTGTAAAAGTCGGGGTTGATGCGCGGCAGCCTCGGTGGAGCTGTCAGCCCTTATCTTTATTGGCTTTTCCCAGTCTCCGTCCAAGTTTAAGAGAGGCCCTTTTATCTCGAAGACCAGCACTCTGCCTGTTTACGCTGCTCCACTCCGCCACAGCGCTTCACCGCGGCCCCGAGCGCTGGTGCGGAGCCTCCGGGAGCCCCGACGGGAAGGGACAGACAGACCGACCGGGTTGGGCTACTCTCCCCGAAGGGTAGCGGCCCCGAACGGTGGCAAACAGCGGGGAGGAGAAGTTAAAGGCTGGGGGGCTGCGGCCACATCTAAGACGAGCTGACCGGGCCTCAAGCGGGAGCGCAGCCACGCGGGGGTGGCTCCCCGGGGGACAGGAGGGCCCAGCCCCGCTCTCCCGAGCTCTGCGGCATCCCACGGGAAGTGTCACGTCCCAGTCTAGCCGAGTGTGGCCGCCTGAGGAGGGATCGAGGGCCGGGAGGGCCTGACCCCGCAGGTGGCAGTACCAGGAGGGCGAGCAGGGGCTGGACGTGGCCCCCGGTGCTGCGAGCTAACGGTGCGCCTCTGTTCCCCCAAGGAAATGCTCCAGGAGAAAAGCCTGTCTGAAACCGAGGAAGGGTTTCCAACAGCCCCCGCGCCCGGCCATGCGGACTCCTCCGCCGGTTCCCCCGTCCTCGGCGTAGCCGGCGGGAGCAGCACGCCGCTCAGCAGCCCACAGCTTCCCGATCCCGAGCAGGTACGCACCGCCCGGCCGCGTCCTGCCCGACGGCTTTGCCTCTCTGCTCCATCCCGGCCTCCCGCGGCCGCGGGTGTGAGGAAATGAGAGGGAATTCAGGGTTTTTTATTCTTATTTTTCATTTTTAAGCATTTTTTCGCACTGCAAAGCAGCGCCTCAGAGCCGCGGCCACCGGGCCCGTCCTGTGCCGGAGCCGCGGCCGCTCCTCCCGAGCAGGGCCTTGGGTTTCATCGTTTTTTTTTCCCCCCTAAATAAAAGGCCCGAAGCCTCTGGGCACATCGCGATTTCCCTGCCCTCACCCCCGAGCCCGGCGGGGCCTCTGCCCTACCCCAGCATCCACGAAAATAACGGCTCCGCGCAGAAACCGCGGTCCTGGACGTGCGTACCGTTCATCGGATCCCGTGTCCACATGGATGAGCCTGCCGCCGGTTTCTGGGAGTCACAGGGGGACAGTGGGCCCTGTCTGCCCCGTCGGGGCACGGAAACCCCCACGGAAAAGAGAAAAGAAAGGGAAAAAAACCCTTTTGGCCGCTGCATCCCCCCTAGATGTGAAAGTCGATTAAATCCGGCCTCAGTTTGTTTCTCTTATTTTTGGCAGAGGGCAGTGGAATTTTTGGGACTCCGTCCTCTTCTCGCACAGGCAGGCCCGAGGATCCTGCAGATTCGCCCGGTGCCTGCCTGTGGCTCTGGTCCTGGGTGCGCGGCCACCGAGCCCCTAACCCTTCCTGCCCCGCTCCTGGGTTTTCTTAGTCATTTCTTACTGTTCTCATGATCTTTATTTTTCCAGACCATAGAAAATATCAAAGTCTATCTCCATGAGAAGGAGCTATGGAAGAAATTCCATGAAGCTGGCACTGAAATGATCATAACCAAAGCAGGCAGGTTAGTGAAAATTCCTCTCGGATGTGTATTGCTTCTGATCTGTACGAAGTGTCTCTGTATGCCAAGACTGGCGTCTGCAGAGCTGCAATCAGTGGTATTAGAAAAACATTATTTATGTGATTGCAGATTTCAGTGAGATCATTTCTTTCGGTGTAAACTGTGCGTGTGTTTGAGCGTGGCAATGAGGTTATGGGCTGTGGAGTCCTTTGCTGCATTTAGTCCGATTTTCTTTGGTAATTCTTCCTGTTCTTATACATATATTTTTTAAGATGTTGGCATGGTTGTGGCTCTGTTCAAACCCCACTCCCTTTTCTCTGCACTGTGCACTAAGACCTGTGCTGGGATGCTTTGCACCAAAGGTTTAGCAGTATGGCGGCTTAGGCTCTGTTTTTAATCTCAAAACTGAAAGAGAGGCAGGTACCACTTTTATCCTGGTAGCTGTGGAAAGGAAAATCTGCCTTCCCTTGGAAACAAACGATGGTTTCACCCGTCGTGCACACCGAGGCCCTGATGGGAAGGAGAGAGCGGCTTGCGGAGCCTTCTCTTCCCTGGAGAACCCATCTCTGTGCCCGCCCAGGGATCCCTTCCCACCCGGGCTGCTCTGGTGGGCGATGGGAGAATTAATGTCAGAAAGATAAACATCAGAATTACACCTCAGCCCATCGCCAGCCTGGGAATCCCGACAAAACCAACGCAGCTCCCACTGCGGGCACCGGAGCAGCTGCCCTTGACTTCTGCGGCCGCTGGAAAGAAAAGTTGCCAGCCTTAGGTATTAAAATCCATTCAGTTCTAACACAGTCCTGTGGCTCTGCCAGTGCTGATTTTATGCAGTGCTAGAGCTGTGAAGGACACTCAAATAATGGGGAGAAAGCAGCAATAAGAAGTCTTTTCACTGTGGTCCCTGATTGTTCGAGCAGGGCAGCTCGAAGCGGGGCTGTGTGTGTATGTAACTTTTCTCCCCTGTTTGTTGCTCACAGAGTGAGATCAAGATCCCAATCCCCCGCTTTGGATTTTGGGGTTGATGAGCGGTTTCTCTATCTTTTCCCCTGTCCCCAGCTCTGCGCAGCAGCTGCCCCGAGTAGGGCAGATTTACTCTAATAACCAAGATATTCTCATTAGTCCCCATGGAGAGGGGGTGTATGTCCCGGGAATCTTCAATTTGTTTGCTGTTTGGACTATTTATGAAGTGATTGTGCGGGTAACTGTCCTTATCACACTCCATTTTGGTGTATAAAATCTTAGGGCTTGTTCTGTAGCATTTACTGATGTGAAGAGCCGGATTCGTTTTGATAGGTCTGCTACCTAAGTCAGCTAAGACTAAGGGATCAAGACCTCAAATATTTCACCCTTAATTTATAGTATCTGAGTGTGTCTGTGCGGGATGTGTAATATCTTTACCAAATTCTAGACCCTAAGCATCCCAAATGTGCATGTTATCTCTTTGTAAGTCTTAACGTGGATTGTTTAAACAAATCCATATGTATAGGGCTCAGTCCCACATTCTTTGTCCTGTGGAGCTGGCAGTGCACACGTAGTCACCTTTCATGAGCATGTGGATGGGACTGAGGAGATTGACGTGAAGATGGAAAAAACTTTGGGTTTGTTATTTTTTTTAAGTCGTCCAAGCCAAATTCTGTAGTTGTGAAAATCGGAGCAGCACCATCAAACCAACGGCCGTTATTTAAAATAGCTTTTAATTAAAACCAAAAACGAAGCAAACGAACCAAAAAAAAGCACCCCTTCCCCCCCCCAAAAAAAAGAAACCCAAAAAGGCAAAGAAAAAGAAATAGCTGAAATGCTAAGAATACCTGAAATGAAATCGCCACTTCGTTTTTTTCCTCTATGTCCAGATGCAAATGGTGGCAAAACACAGGGTAACGTTTTAATCAGTGTTAAAATGGAGCGAGATGGAACAAAGCCGGTACTGGGCTCCGGCAACACCGAAAGCAAGACATAAAAACCCAACTAAATGCACAAAACAATTAGCGTGAGGCTGGCAGAAAGCTCGAACCATTTAAACCCCGTCATGGCTTAATTCACTTCGTTCCCACCGAGGGCCAGGCTGAGCCACTCGAGTCCGTGCTGCAGCCCCAGAACAGGAATATGTCACTAATCGGAACGCAAATGATGGGATGCTAATTAGTGCTTCATGCAGATTTTACTTTACCCAAGCTGTTTAAGTAAAGAGTAGCAATAATAAACCTCCTCTTGACCCAATTAAATAAGTGATGGTTAATGGAGGTTTGTATGCCCTTGCATTTAGCAAGGGGTGGAGAAAAGGGAAAACAGCTAATTGCAGGCATTAATTAGGACTCTAAGTCCCCTCCCAGCAGGGACAGAGATGCCCATGAATGCAGTTAGTTGAAATCACCTCCATGTCGGTCTGCCTGACCTCAAGGGGCACAAACGAAAAGAAACTGAAGTTTGATTTTTAAATTTCAAACAACAACAACAAAAAGTTACTTTAATGACAAGCTCACTCAATGGAGAGGAAATGTAAAGCTCAGCGGAAGCGTTAATTCCATGGCAATGGTGTAAAATAGCCTTTTTGTATAAACAAGGCAAATATTGATAACTTAGTAGGGGGGAGAGGGGGAGTCATTTGTTTCATTCTTTGGAGAGCTCCACAGAACGAGCCAACTATAAATTATCGAGAATTTAATGCTGAGAATTACTTTGGGGGATTATTACTCCCTCTTAGGACTGATCTGTAGGAGATATTAGGAGAACACAGCAAGCTCAGCATTGAAATAGAAATCATGTTGTTGCCAAGAAAGCTTGATTTATAAAGTGGAAACATCTTTAAAATGCACTCGCTATCTTCTTAATGTCCAACTGGTTCATTGTGGGAGGGGGAGAAAAAAGGAGATTATTTTATATTAAAAGGATCCTCAAAAGATAAAAAGTTTATGTTAGCGAAGTTCCCTGAACTTTGCATAAAAGCGCTCGGAGGTAGAACCCTGCCTGGCGGATGGGACGCCAGGCTCCATAAATCAGAGCCTTTGTCTCGTTCCTCCGATTTGAGGTTTGCTCTAATGACGAATTTCGCCTCCAGAGGATTTTCCGTTGATGGCTTTTGAAGGCTCAATTACACCCAGGGCAGGAATCGCTCCGTGTCCGCCGCTGCCCGGGGCTGTGGGTGCCTGCGGGCTGCCTCAGCCGAGGGCAATGGGAGGAAACCCGGCCCCGTGGTTGCTGCCGGTGGCAGTTGGCAGAGCCCCGCTTTCGGTAGGAGCCGTTTGCCGGTGAAACCTCAGTGTTCGGGGGCCTGCGAGCCCGGCTCGCTCCTCCCGGCCGCCTCTCACCGCACAGCCCCGGCGCGGCGGCAGCGGCCGGTCCCGCTCCCGGTTCTCCATATCCCGTTCTCCTTCTCGGGACGGGTGAATAAGCTCAGGGTCCAGATGGAGCTGTGCATGCCTGTGCTTATAAATAACGTTATAATTGTTCACAAATCCCCAGTTTATAGAAGAAAAGAGGGGGAGAAAAGGGCACTTTCCCAATTGTCCTATAATTTTTTCAGTTGTCCTATTAAATCAGATGACTAAAATCCATCATATAGCGGCAAAGGGAACAGGTTGCATGAGGGGATGGACGTGCAGATGTTTACCCGAATTCCATCCTTCTCCAGCCCTGCTGCGCAGTGGACGGCTCTGGCCGTGCCCGTCGGGCTGTTGGCAGCCGCAGCCTGTCCTAGCAAGGCGCACACCTTTCCTGCTGGATTTTAGGAATTCCGGAGCGATGAAGTTGTATGAGGGGTGGATAAAACGCAAAGCAAAGGAGAGGCTTCGGTATAAATCTTGCTTTCTAGTTTCATCTTCTTGCTCTCGTGTGCTATTATTTAACTGAACAATTGCGTTTTATTTTTAACCTTGTGGCAAACCCCACTTTGCCTCTCATAATCCTTTGCGAAATCTCGTCTTCCAGACCTTATTTCTTCGGGAATCTGTGATTGCACAGTATTCCTGCCTCAGGGTTTCTTTCTTTCTGGTCGTTTTAGTTTAGCTCTGGCTGTTTGCTAGGTTTTTTCCAAGGTGCCAACCTTCACAGCGTTGCAGTTTCTATTCAGATATCACCAGGGACAAACAATTGATGAAGCTGATGGCTAATGAGTGAAAAATGACAGTTCACAGGATGTTTGGTCAGAGTTTTGTGAACAGTTACTGAAGAGAAAATATTGTGTCATTCCCCTATGGTAGCACAGCCATCCCAGAGATGTGAACGGGAGGCTCAGGATGCTGAAACTGAGTTTTAGCTGGAGTGCAGGAGGTGCATAGGTACACAGATAGCTTCAGTCTTTGTGGTAGCAGGTCTTAAGAAGCACGTGTAGGAAAATATTGCCCGGGGGGTAGGAGGGGGGATCAATAAAGCAGCTTGCATGTGTGCAAAAGATGCAATCCCCCTTTAGATGTTCATGTTTCATTTTAAAAGTGGCTTATTTCAGTTTAAAAAAATCTGTTCCTAATCAACTTTAGTAAACCAAAATAAAACTAGTTTTTAGGACATCAAGGTCTGAAGAAGTATAAATGCTTTGGCTAAGCTGGTGCAGCTTTCCTCTGAGAATAATCCTTTAAAAGTTAAATTTTCCATGGCTCTGTAGGGCATATGGATGCCCAGTTCTCATTACAATTAAAGGGAAATATTTGTCCAGAATCTTTGGAGGCAGTTACAAGAGTTTCTGCAAAAGGTTTTTGATCCAAAAGCAAACCTTAATATCTGAGATCAGCAATGGAATGTGAGGCATCAATTCAAAACTTGGAAATAAAATAGATATTTAAGGAATGTTTGATCTGCTTAATCCTAAATTTGGGGTCCTGGAGTTACCCTGTGTGGGCAAACTCCTGCTTTTAAAGAACGGATCAGAAGCAAACTCCAATGGCTCTTGGCAGTGCTGCTAAAGATGTCAACAGCTTTGGCAAGGAAGACAGAGCTTATGTACCCAGAGTAGTGCAGGGATGGGATTTTAGTTTCTAATATAATTCTCTCTTCAAACAGCAAATCTTGGTTTTAGTTCGTTGAAGACACGGAATGCTCATGGTTAAGGGTGTTCCCAAAGCTTCCCCGCTTGTGCTTAGACCAGAGCTGCAGCAGTACTGGCCAGGGCTGCAGGGGAGGGTTTGGTCAAGCTCAAACCAGCTGGGAAAGAGCCCCACTATTGCTCAGTCTCTGCGCCTGCATCGAAGGCTCCCGGGCACAGGGGCTGCGGATCACCTCCTGCCCTGTGCTGATGAGCCGGTGCATGGCCTGGCACTGATGCCAGGGCTGCCTGTGGCTCCCTTGGAAAGCCCTGTGGAGCCCACACAGCTCGAGGGGCTGCACCGCCGAGGGAGCCAGGCTGGAGAGGGAGCAAACCCGCTCTGAAATGCTGCAGTGCCGGGTGGTTGTCAGCGCTCCTGCACAGGTCCTCTCTGAGGTTACCTTTGTGCTGTGCTCCTGGTGCTGCTGGCACCCACCTCTCCCATCCTCTGGCACTCTGGAGCCTTTTCTGCTCAATTTCGGTTGCAGCAAAACGAAAGCACTGGAGAAGCATCCCATGGCAAGAAGCCTGCCCATGTTTCAAGTTACTGTGGGGCAAAGAGAGGAAATGTTTCTAGACCATGAAAGCAGCCATCCAGCCAACCACGTTCTCAAGTATGTGAGAAACAATGTTTTATTTAAAAATCAGATGTGCTAGCCAGAAGAAAAAAATACAACCTCACCATTCCAAAATATAAAAATCCCTTAACTGTCTGACCTTCTCATCACTAGGTCATGGTCCTGCCACCAGATAAATCTCTCCTATCTGTCCATAGACTGAGAGTTCAATGTTGCTTGTGTTAGTGACAGTGAATTTGGGGCTGAAAAATGAACTACTGATGAGAACTCCTGTTGAACCTGTATTGTTTGTTATTCTGAGGCAAGGATCTGGCATGGGCTAATCCAGCACTTCAAAGTTAACTGCTCTTACTTTGTATACAGAGAGTCATAGCGGAGTGGCGTGGGTGATAAGAGAAATAAGGGACTCAGGGTTAGGATACACTGGGAAAATGGGACCCTGTTGAAAAAGTCTTTGATCTTTTTAAAGTATTTTCTGAAAGCAAGAATCTATCAAAAAGGAAATGCCATTTAAAAGGCTAAAAGAAACAGCTGACATCCCCAAATTTGTTTGAATCTGCCCTGGAGAATATTAGTTTTAAAGATGCGTTAAGTCAGTGGAAGAAATACTTGTCAAAAGAAGGGAAATTAGAAAAAAGAAGAAAGGTCATCGGAATGGAAACATGATTCTTGCAGCCTCTGTGCACCATTCCTTTCCCTCCTAACAATGAAGAAAAGGAGAGGCATCCTTAGGTGGCCATGGCCAACTCTCAAGAAGACTTTGGAGCCACATTAGTCATTATCAGGGATGCAGGCATGTCATCTACCTCGGTGCTTTGGAACCATCACTGAAGGCATCTCAACATGCCCAGCAGCTTCTGAGGGGCTGGTCTTTCAGCCATGACATGGGTTTTTAGCCAAGATGTTGAGCGATTTCGTGTTTTTCTGATGGTTTCACAACCTGATGTGTAATGAGCATCACCTTTCCAGCACCATGCAGCACCATACTTCTGAAAATCCAGTCATTGCTTTACTTGACCATCCCAAAACCAAACACTGTAAAAGTGTAAAAACCTTTGTCTTTTATTGAAACTCATTTTGAAAACAGGACTTAATCTTTGAGGAGATGGGGGACATTTTACCCTGGAAAGGACAGAAGGAAGTGCTTGGTAGTATCTGAAGCACCATTTACACCACAGGGACATGCAGTGAGCACCAGTCTGCACATTTCCATGGGCTTCAGAGAACACCAACAGCCTTTAGTGAGGACATGACCTGGGTTGCTCCAACAGACCCAGGTGTCTTGGTTCCATGCAGTTTTTTCTGTGGAAGTACTTGAGTTCCTCATGGCTTCCCTGCTTATCCTGTGCTGGTGAGATAAACCTCTTCACAGCTAATGCATCAGTAGGGGCATCAGAAATGATGTTTGCACCTAAGCAGGGAAGGTCGGATCAGATCCTTGTGAGCAGGCAGGTGGTGACACCTGGGGGGCTCCAGAGGCCACTTTTTGTCAATCAATAGTATCAAGGCATGAGCCAGTGTCCCTGGGACACACAGGTCCTGGTACGCAGGACAGGGCAGTTGGTGCTCAGATCAATGTCTTGAGCTCTTTGCTGGTTTTGATGCTCTTGGCTATTCTGTTTACTATTATTCCCTGCCCCCAGAATAAGACTTCATTGGATCTGGGAGCCCTGCAGTTGCCCATCTTTCCAGGACCAACCAAGCCTGTCCCTGAGGATTAAACCACAAGTAAGATACCCAGAAGTGGCTGAGCCTGGAGCGCCCAAGAGGCTGGGAACTACTGCCCCAAACAAAAGCAAAGCTTTCCTCTTATCACTTACTTCCAAATCCAACCAACCAATTAGACATTAATTAAACTTTGTTTGAACATAATAGAAGCTTTGGCTCCATGTCAGTAACTGCTCCAAGCTTAAGGGGATTGGATAGTAATAGGATAAATAAATAAACAAGAGATGCTTATTCTAACAGCTCATTTTAAAACAATTTGTGAATATCATGTAGAGATAAAATGTGCCTAGCATAAACTTAGCTAAGCAATGGCTGCTTCATTATCAGAACAAATAATTCACTCACACATCATCTTTGAAGCTTGGGAGGGCTGTAGAATTGTGCTGCTTGTTTATTTTCCTGGCTTTTACTGTTTTTGCTACATTTCATCTGCACAGAGCGGTGGGGAAGGGTTTAGCTGGGGCTGTGGCAGCACAGTGCAGAGCCCCTGCAATGCCAGCCCTGCTTCAGTTGCCCGTGGTTCCTAGAGCCAGCTCCTCTGCCCTCCGCAGGGCATCCCCCTGCACTTCAGCCCCCAGCAATGGGGTGCCAGACCATGGTGTTTTAATGCAGTATCAACTGTTCTGCTTGCACAGGAGCCTTTCTCCCGTGATCGCTTTCTTTGAGGGCAACTTTCTCATGTGAACATCAAAACTGATTTAAGTTTTCCACTCCAAAGGACATTGAGAACTGCTGCCATCACACAACAGCGCTGTGCCCCTGCCAGTGCAGGGAAAGGAGGTAGAAATGTGCCCGTCCATAACCCAAAAGAGAGCTTTGGGGAGTGCAGCAGACCATCAAGAGAGTGCTGAGGAGTCTGGATGGTGCCTTCTTCACTGGCTTGAGCTGGAGGGAAGGAGAAGTGTGTTTTGAACATGTCCAAAACTGAAATTGCTGACTCTGGTTTGCAGAAAGGCTGTCGGGGCTGATGCTTGGCTGTTTGTGCTGTATTCCCTGTGTATCACTGCATCCCTTGTGCATCACTGCCTGTTGCACAGGCGCTCTGTGGGCTTGTGGCTGGTCGCTGGGTGGGCAGGAGTGGCTCTGTGGCTTCTGCTCAGTGAGTGGCCCTGCAGGCTGCCCTTAATGTGTGCTGGTGGGGCAGACACACACCTTGCTTAAAGAGCAGAAAGGGGAAGAAACCGGTTCAGTTCTGGACTCTCCCACGTGTGGTGTTTGCATGTTCAAATCACTGTGTCTGAGCAGGTGCTGGGTCTGAACAAAAGATGATGAGGGCAGGAATTGCTGCTCTTAATCTCCTGTTCACTGATGCCTTAAACATCACCTAATGGTTTTTGCTGTGCTGCACATGTTCCCAATGCTGAACCTTGCTGAGCTTCCCTGTTTGCACAGCCACCCTTGGCTCAGGAGGTGTCAGTGAGGATCAGATGCTGCCTGCTTGGACACCTTCCTTGGAAGCCCTGAATTCCCAGTTTGTGTAACTGGTTTCCATGCAGAGAAGCTCTCACCCAGCCTGGAGCTGTGTGTGGCAGTGGGGAAGAGGGTGGGTAAAATGTGGATCTGCCTGGTTCTTGCTTCAGACCTCCCACCAAAGCCAGGCTGAGCTTCCCCAGAGCTCCGCAAGGTGCTGGCAAGTCCTTATGGCAGTGCTGGTTATTCTTCTGCCACCACTGGTCCCGGAGCAATGGATGATGAAGCAAGCTATTGTCAGGGAGAGCTGGCCAAAGCGAAGCATTCTCTGTGGAGACACCCATCCCTGAGAGCTCCTGCCTGCAGAGATTTGGCAGAGGGACTCGCTATGCAAAGCTACTGCTGAGCATAGAGCCACGGCTGTGAGTAGTGCCATTGACCTGTAGTAAATCTGGGGAAGCAGGCAGGTTTTTGGCCCCTTCCCAGGGCTGACGGGGAGCTCTATAGACCTACTGTAGGCATGGCCTTGCTCCCGGGCAGGGCTGGTGCAGCTCAGTGCCTCCATGGTGGCTTTATGCTCCTGCTCTTTCAAATGGGACATTTAATAAGGGCCAGGACATGGCATTAAGTGCTCTCGCTTGCCTTAGTTTTAAACCCTTGAAGCTGTATGACTGCATTTTCTTGGACCCAGCTCTTCTTGTCATGCCTTCCCATCAGAAATGCACAACCCATGTTTGTATCGTATTGCAAAG
This sequence comes from Melopsittacus undulatus, assembly GCF_012275295.1. NCBI lineage: Eukaryota > Metazoa > Chordata > Aves > Psittaciformes > Psittaculidae > Melopsittacus > Melopsittacus undulatus. The sequence continues at coordinate 2,449,509 of NC_047539.1, forward strand.
AGATATTTACCAAATGAGTCTCTGCCAAGGGGTTGAGAAATATGTTTTCATTAAGAAAATCAAACTGACAAGTCCCTGGACAACACATTAGTTGCCTTTTTCTCTTCTTTTTTTTCATAAAGCAAAATGCAGCAGCTAATAATAATGATGAAATGTCCGTGCACAGCCAAATTACTAAAGTCTACCCCATGTTTTCCTGGAAAAGAATGCTGAGAGTTGGCAACCTTGGTTGTAACTGGGTCTGCCGACCGCTGAGTACAATGCTACCACTGCGAGATAGCGAGCGGTTCGCAAGTTAAGCAACACCTTCAATCAGATGCGAGTCCCCATTTGTTATCCTTAAAGAATTTCAGCTGTATATATTATAGTAGTACTTTGGCTCTTTGTATTTATTTTAGAGGGCTATACTAAAGAACATTATAAACTCAGGCATGTCCATGCTATATGAACTCCATATGCTGAAGCTTAATTTTAAATGCCATTAAAAAAGCACTTAACATTTACAATATATCAGTCGGGCTACTTTAGCAGCTTGGATGTACTACAGTAAATGAAATGATTGAGAAAAAAAGATATTCAGAAGCGAGATGTTATAAAAATCCCCAGTGCAGGGCATTGACCTGGAATGATGCAGGAACCATCACATTGTGTCCATCTCATTTCTGGGTTTTAATCATTTTCTCCTCTTTTATTTTTTTTTGTTTAATTTTTAAATGTAATTTTAGGGCATAATTAAAGGGAAAAAAATCTTGGCATTCAGATTGGATTCCTTGTGCAATGTTTTTTCAATGTGTGAATTGGGCTGTGTATTCACAGATTGAAATGTCCTACTGTATTTATCCAGGTGCTCACCTGTAGGAGGACAAGGTTAAGAGGAGTGCAGAGTTTATGAATGAAAATCAAAGACGGACATTGGTAAACCACCCCTTTTTAGTCCCAGCTAATTGCATGGTAAACATCTGGAATTTATGCAGGGTGGTTAAAAGAGTCAATTGAAATGGTTTCGAACAGGGCCCATTTTGTTGCCTTCTCCCAAAGCAGGGACAAAATGGTGCTGCAGACCTGGGCCAGCTCAGCCGGGCATGGAGCAGCACACAGGGGATAAAGGGGCAAAGTGGCCCCAACATCTGATGGAGAAACAACATCAGGATTTGGGCCTTTCTTAATTAGGGTAATTAGAATGACTCCAGGATGTAGCAATTCTCATCCTCTGTGCCCTTCTCCTGGCAGAAAGGAGACTCTTCTGTCCAGTAGCTTGCAGGCTGTGGTGAGCTGGTTTGCTCAATTGACTTGTTTTTTACTGGATGAGGAGGAGGTTGGGAAGATGGAGCCAAGAAAATAGTTACTCTGAGGATGCAAAGTGCCTGATCCTGCAAATCCAGGCTCCTGATGCAGTCTTGGGGGCTCAGAAAACCCATGGCTGTGCCCATACTCATCAGGGCCATCTCCTTTGGAGTGCAAGACCAGACATAATGGTTTCACTGTTCTAGGTTTATAAAAAGATGTTCTTTAATATTGCAGAGATTCTTCAGGTACATATGAACATTCTTTAGTGATATGCTGGTTTATGTGACGTTCCCTGTTTGGCGTTGGTTGCTACGTGTCTGCTAAAGTCGATGCTAAATCCATGGGATGGGCACAATTTGCTCCTGGCTCCAACAAGGATTAATGAGTGTGCTGTGAATATGGGAAATTTGGGAAAGCCAGGAGAGCAGTGGCTGGCTGCACCACTGCAGGGCTTAACCCTTTGTCTCCCCCCAGCCTTGGTTTTCAGTCTGTCAAAAGGAACAGAGGTTCAACCACCACGTAGGAGTAATGGTGGGACTTGGTGTTGTGGACATTGGGAATGTGTGAATGAGACAGTTGCATGTGCTTAGTTTGTCCTGTACTCAGAGCTCATGACTTGCATGGCAGCAAGGAATTTGCATTTTTGAGGTTGCCATAAGCCACGTGGAGCCTGCTGAGGCAATGGGGGCTCTCTGCCTGAGCCTCCTATAAGGATGTATGTGTTGACCCTCACCCCATATCTCTCCCTGCAGCCAGCATTTCCTGGCACTGGCCCCCAACCCCCCTCTATATACCCTCATCCATATTAGTGCCCCATTTTGTGCTAGCCCTGCGCTCTGGAAAGAGTAAGTTTAATTCAGGTGATGTATAAGCAGCAATAATGTTTTGTAGCTCATTTGTCCTAGCATGAATCCATCACATGGTGGCTCTGTCTCTTGGGGTGCTGCTCCAAGCTTCCAGCAGTTCCAGAGCTGCAGAGGTTGCTCACTAATGTGTTAACCCTTTTTTATCTCCTAAGGAGGATGTTTCCTAGTTACAAGGTTAAAGTGACCGGAATGAACCCCAAGACCAAGTACATCTTGTTGATCGACATCGTCCCAGCTGACGACCACCGGTATAAATTCTGTGACAATAAATGGTAAGTGAACGTTTCTGTTTGCCCCCTTTTCCATAAGAAAATTGCAGTTGGATCAGCCGTTTGCTCAGGAACCAACATAAATACCTTCCCATGGGAGGGATGCCAACTTCCCAGAGCTCTCTTTGCTGGAGCAGCAATAGACACAAGAGCCAATGGCTGGAAGTTAAAACCAGACAAGCATAAAATATTCTTAACAGGCTGGGGGATAACTGCTGGAACAAACTGCTAATGGAGGTGCTGGATTGTCTATCTCCAAATTGCCCAAGACTGGGTATCTTCTCGGAGGAGATGCTTTAGGCCAAGCATATGTTATCTGGCCGTGTACAAGTGTGGGAGGGTGAAGCTACAACCTCCATTATACCAGAGGCTGGACAAGATGATCTAATGGTCCATTTTGGCCTTCAAAATCAGGCATCTATGTGAGTTGAGAAAAGTCTTAAATTCCTTTCTTTTAGAGTAATATTTTGCTTTTAGGAGATTGGTTATAAAGAAAAACACGGGCGGTTTACGCAAAGCTCTGCTTCAGCCATGCTGATCCAGCAAAGGGAGCAGCGATCCCCCCTATGGCAGCCCAAAGCCAGATCCGGTTTAAAGCTTCTTTTCCCTATAATTCATTCTTCCTCTGTAATTTCTTCCTCTTCTGTTATTCTTCCATTCCCTGTGCTTTGATAGTGAAGTTACTTACCCAAGAGGGGGCTATGATTTTGCTTTCTGAGGAAGGAAGCATGTTGTTTTCTCTTTTGCTTTTTTACCCCCAGATGCTCTCAGCAGCCTCCCTCACTGTGACTATTCACTGTGGTTTTTCCCAAACCCTTCCACTGACCGCTGCCTGGTGAAAAGATGAGCAATGGAAAATTTCATAGTCATCTTAATGGGAACGAGCCTGGTGACATTCTATAAAACACTAATAATTTACTTGCACATTAGGGCTGCTCTGGTTTTGAAAGACCCCTTTTCCGTTCACTTTTGTCCTGGAGTGCCGCTGGGTGAGAGGACTGAGGGCCTCTGTGGCACGGTGGCCACGTTGTGTTTTAAGCATTAAGCCCTAGATGATGGATAGTTGTTAGCTCTGTTTAATTTAGCTTTTGCCAGCCCTAGAGCTGTTTCTCCTTCTCCTTTTATTGCTGCTGGAAAGTCTCTGTTGGTTTTGGTAATATTGCTTTTACTGGTGTTTTATAAGAGGAGAACAATGCACGGTAATGAGGGAGTTGCCGTTAAGGGTTGTCTCATGGTTTGCTTTTGTGTCTGTGAGAGCTGGTGTTGGTGTGGGGGCAAGGCGAGCTGGCAGAAGGGTATGAGGAGCAGTACCATGTGCCAGCATGCAGCTCTGGAGCTGGGAGCAGCCCTTTCCCACTGGAGCTGCCACCAGGCTGGGGGATGTGGGAGCCTGCATGACTGCGAAGGGTGCACCCATGCTGGTGCCCATTCCTGCTCACAGATACCTTCTCCTGGGGAAGTGTATGAGACCATTTCCCTTTGCATAGAGGCCTTAGAAGGCTTCATCCTCTCCCAAAACCCAGATGGGATCTCCTTCTTGACCGATGCCAACACAATTGCCATGTAGAGACTCTGCCCCAAGGAAACACCAAGCTGGAGCATGGGGGTTGCTCTGCCCACCTGTGATGCTGCAATGAGGACCTCTGAAACCCCCATGAGCAGCAGCAGCCTCTCGAACCCCTGAGCCCCAGTGCACCCCCCCCAAGGCTGGTGGGAAGGTTACAGGGTTGAGTTTAAGGACAGGATGCTCTCCTATGTCTGGACTGCTGATTGCTGCCGTGGTAATGCCATGTGTACCCCTGTGTTTGCAGGATGGTGGCAGGGAAGGCAGAGCCGGCCATGCCGGGGCGGCTGTACGTGCACCCCGACTCACCGGCCACAGGAGCACACTGGATGCGGCAGCTGGTGTCCTTTCAGAAGCTAAAACTCACCAACAACCACCTGGATCCCTTTGGACATGTAAGAGAGATGTTCTGCACGGGTTTTGGTCAGAGGTGGGCCTGTGATGTTGAATTTGTGTCTGGACTAAGATGCTGGTTGGGATGTCAGTTAATTATGAGGAGCAGCACTTATCTTGTGCTGCCAGTGCAGCTGTATGGGGAAACATTCAACACTGAGGGAGGGGAGCCACCATTCCTGCCTGTGTGCTTCCCCTGCTCTTGGAAATGCAGCCTCTGACTTGCTCAGTTGTGTCCTGCTTGACGACACTGGCCTTTCATCTTCTGCCAGGGATCTTTGCAGGCAGAGCTGTGAGATCTTTAGCCCGGTTGTTGCTGTGCGTGATACACGCAGCTCACAGAAACAGGTTGCATAAACTCCTTATTTTCCAAGCTGGTTTTGTCATCCCTATAAAAAAATGAATTATTTTATTTGGAAAATCTTAATTCATGTGTATTGTGAGTTCAGAAGCCAGAAGTACACAGTTATCTACCACAATGCGTTTAATAACTCAGAGCACGGGCCCTTCCAGCCTGCCAGACAAACAAGTGTTTAGAGAATGTATGTAACAATATGGACCTGTCTGGTTTGCATGTAAAAATACACAAGTATCATTGGCTGGAGGGAGGGAAGATGGAGTTTAAAATCCTCTCAGGTTTAGTGCCATCAGCTCCTCCTAGTACCACAGGTAAGAGAATCTACTTTGTGTCACCAAACGTGGCTTTTAACCTGCCAGTGTTTCCAGCAGCAGCAGGGAGTAAGGGGAGCTGTGAAAATGTGCTGAAGAAGGGAGAAGAGATGTATCTGTCTTGCTCAAAACCATCATACATCAAGCCTCTAAAAGCAGGTTTCATGTGGAGTCAGTTGTCCTGATGCCGCTTAAAGCCGTACAGAAAGTGTAATTCTGACACAGCTAAATCAGACTTTGTGGGGTTGACTCTGGAGGTGGAAAATCCCAATTGGCTTAAAACACAGTTAAAAATAGGGATTTTTTTGCTGTATTCATGATTTTCTGCAAGTCTTGAACTTCACAAAGCAAAGGGGCCGATCCCTCGCGTCGCTGCTGCGGTGCCGCGGCAGAGCTGGGCTCTGGCACTGTGACACAGTGATAACCCAGCCCTGTGCAGTGCTGGGAACTGACCCCCTTCCCCAACCTACTGACCCCAATGAAACATGTGTGAGCTTCAAAGACTAATCAGGACCATTTAATGCTGGCATTATTAATCACAGGCCATCTCTCCCCTTCGTTCTTCTTTAAGGGGGAAAGCACCATGGAAATGAAATGAAAGCAACTGCTTTAAGGGTTGCACAGTAAAAATGACGTAAACCCGGCAAATGCTGATGTTCCATTGCCAGCAGCCGTACCGACCTGCTTGCTTTGCACGTGGCATTCTTTTACCCCTGTGTTTTTTTCCCTTGGTTAACTGTGTAGCCTAATATATGACTGTTTACACTGTAAAATGTAAACCATAAAACATACAGGATGTTCGATGTGGCCATAAAACAAACAGGATGTGCAGTGTTGGTTTTGCAACTGTAAACGTTTGGCTTTTCCTGACTTTGTAAGTTTTTTAACTGCGATTTTAACACTGCATTTTAATGGGAAGATTTCCTCCTTTCCCACAAACAGCCTGTTTGTCCTGTCACAAAGCTTCCCTAGTGACACAGAGCAAACTCCGCTTTGTGTTTTGGGGTGATATCTGCAGCATGATGTAGTGGCCATGCTGCAGATGAGCCCTGCTCAATCCGCTCGTGCCAGGCAAGCCTTGTACCACAGTTCCCACACTGTCTCGCACTGATGGGAAAATGCCTGAAATAACCTGTTTTAAGTGCCCAGGTCATGGTGTGGCTCAGGCACTGACAATCTGCATCCCCCTTGTCAGACAGTCCCTTGCTAGGCTTCCAAGTTAATCATCTCCTTTAGAGAAGAGGTACTTCACTTTTGCTGTGCACATGGAGGAGAGCTGGACTCAGTACGAGGAGAGCATGAGTTTTCCTCTCAGCTCATGCTGAGAACTGTTGCACGAGTGGCCAATGTCCCTGGGACAGGCAGTGCCTGTGAGGTGTGTGCCCAGCATGGCACAGTCCTCACAGCCCTGCTGCAAACTGGGAATAGGAACTGTGCCTCATTTCTAGGAATTAGTTTCCAGCAATTGCAAACACTCTCTCAAAGCTCCCTAAAAATAAAACAGGTCAGAAAACCCACAGGGCTCGTTTGCCCTCTCGTGCTCCAGCGAAGCCTCTCTGCCATTTCCTTTTGTCTTTGCTTCTCTCCAAACCTCAAAACCACTCAGAGCGATGATTTCTGCAGGCTGCCACTGGTGTATTTTTGGTATGTGGGCAGCTGTGCCGTTAAAGCCATGCTGGTTCACCCTCCCTGCCACCCTCAGCTGCTGTGGGTGCCTGAAGGTGCTGCAGCATCAGGCTCCCTACCTGGCTCCCACTATCCCAGGCTCCAGCTCCTCATGGCATCCCAAAATCCTACAGCAGTTTGTGAGCAGTCCTCTCCAGCACCTGACATGTTCCAGTGTGCAAGGCTCAGACAGAAACCACTTGTTCCTTGGGGAAAGGAGGGGCAAGGAGGCAGGAGAGAGGCACACAGTGGGATACGTTTGCACTAGATACTCCTTTTTTGGATTAACCAAGTTCTTGTTAGATGCTTATTTGGGGACAAAAAAATCCCAAAGGAGCTCTTCCAGCTCCCCTGCTTGTTCACCTATTGGTTAACATCGAATATGGGGAGCTGATCCTGAGTGGACATGGTGTTGTGGGGGTCTCACAAGAAGGACATGATGCACATGGATGCAGATGCAGCGGGGGCATGACAAGCTATTGGGCTTCGTCCCTGTCCACAGCTGCTGTGTGTTCTGGTGGTGAGATGCAGTTTTGAAGGGCAAACACATCATGATGTGGGGGTGCAGCTCCTCTGAGCCTGGGATCTGATCTGGAAAACAGACAGGCAGAAATTTCACATGATTTCAATGAATTCGTTTATAAATGAATCCATGCCCTGACTCTGTGCACTGTAATAGCTGCATAACGTCAGGGACAAGCAGCCCCAGAGTTCATAAAGAGAAGTGTAGGTACATTTGAGGCTTAAATTAAGTAAGTTAAGCAGCTTAATTAATAATCCACGGAGCTAAAGCCCTTGCTGCAACCACAGAATTAGACTGAAGATTATTTACTGTGCTGGCAGGAGGGGATGCTGCACAGGCGGCACTGGAAAGCCTCGCTTTCTGACACCCAGCCCATAAAACCCAGCCACCAATCATTCCTCTTCAGTCCCAAACCCTCACTCCTGCTCCTTCCACTGGCCCGTTATCTATTGTGGTATATTATTAGTTACAGTCAGAGGCATGGGAGGCATTTTTCAATGCAGAGACATTAAAACATGCAGATTTTAAATAAGAACAAGTGAAGTGCAGAGCTCTGTAATGTGCCTGGAACCCCCCCTGGTTGAAGCAGGTTTTGTGGCGGGTAAGCCAGTGCCCAGCTCACACACTACGGACTGAAAATGTGGGCTGTATATTTTCCTCCTGGGGGATTTTTTGACCATGAAAGGCTTCTTTCACACCAGGCTTAACAACTGAGAAATGCTCATGTTGACAATGGATTAAGAAATCAGCAGCCACTGTAACGTTTAGCTGCGGCAAGGTCTATCTGATCCTAAAGGAAGCATTGTAAGCCACCTATGCTTAGGGTAAAATCTTAATTTATGTATTTTCAAACCTTTACATGCAGAGATAATCAGCCTGATAGAGCCTTTGATTTATGTGGGGCTGGTGAGTGACGGGTTAGTGATTCTGGCAGAGCCAATGCTTTGCACTCTAATGCCATGTGAATAATGGGCAGTTGCACATAGCCTGCGGAGACAAAGATTCTCTCTCAATGGCAGGAGCTGGGCAAAAGTGGCACATCCTGTACCCATTCCCAGTGTATTCTGCCTGGGAAGTATCTAGCTGTGTTTTCCAGGTGAAAAATGGGGATGACTCCTTCATCATGAACCAGGTTATGTCATTTCAAGTGATAGCAGATTGGTTAGCTAATAGCAGCCGTAGGCGATGCACAAAAATAACCTCTCCTTTGGAAAGGATAACGTAATACTTTTATTCCCTTCAGGAGGTTAGTTCAGGGCACATGGGGAAATAGTGAGCGTGTATCTCTGTAGTGATAAATGCTCATGAATGGAATTCCACCTTTTTCAGAGATTTAAAGTATGTAAACAGCAGGGTGGAGGGTGCCCGTGAGATGGTCCTTATGGCCAGTGAGCTGTGGGGCAGCACAGGCAGCTCCAGCTCCCAGCCCAGCAGTGAAGGATGCTCAGGGCACTGTGGAAGGGGCACAGGGAGGTTTGCTGAGGGGCTTTGGCTCAGACTCATGGTGGGGTTGTTCACTTGGGCAGATCATTTGAGTTAATCAGGTTTTTTTGTTGTTTTGCTCTTTGGGCTTTTCTTCATCCCTTTACTGCAGGTATTATTTAAGCAGCTGAGATTTGCAGCTCTTTGAAACAAAAATCAGCTCTTTTCTTTCCTACTTGCAGTGTTGAGCAGTACAGCAGGAGTGCATGGGGCACTCACAGCTGTGATAACCCACAGCACAGCTCCTCAGCCCTGGCTCCATGAGACCCTGCAAGTGCTGCCCTGGGCAGTGGGCAGAGCTGTTGAGGGTGCCGAAGGGACCCTGCTCCATGGGACTTGTGTGGGGCACGGGGGCCATCTGTCCCACAGTGCCCCCAGCATGGAGTGGTGTGCTGACAGTGAACAACCTCCCAGCCCAGGCAGCTTTCCTGCTCATGATACATAATAATGTAATCAAAGGTACATCATAATGTGCATAAAGGTACTTAATATACTTTGAAGGATGGTGAGGATGACCAGCAAGTGCTAGAACACCCCCAGCACAAGTTAAGTAGTGTTCTTAAATATGAGGGCTGCTGCAAAGAAGCAGAGGCTGTTATTTAGAGCAGACTTGCACGTGATAGGTGGAGAGGACATGAGGATGCCCTTCAGTTATTGGCAAGAGGACAGGCCATGATGTTTTAGGTACAGTGTTGGGGAGGGCTGCAGGCTGGTGGCTCCTGAGCTGTCTGCAGAGATGCCTTGGTAGTGCAGGAGCCCAGCTCAGTATTAAACAGAGTTAAAAATGAGCTGGGCAGCAGCTCTAAGGAAGCCTGTCTCACCAGACGCAGTGTATCTGGAAGGAAACCCTATCCTACTGTTATGCTCCCTCTCCTGCTGATTTTAGGCAGGCTGTGAGTGCACAGAGCCACATAAGGCCAGTGCTTGCAGGTGTGGAGTAACATGGAAAACAGCAGAGAAGCAAGCACATCACATCAGGTGTTTCTGCTTTTGTTGCTGCTCTCATTAATGACTCCACTGAAATGAAACCTCTGCCAGAAGCCTCAGACTTTCTCATGGGCTTCTGCAGCCAGGCCAGCTTGGAGAGGGCGACAGCATCACATTGGTAGCAATAAATTAAGATTGGAAGTGGCAGTTGTGACAAATAAAAGTAGGTATTTCACTAAATTGCCCCCAACACAGTATTGAGGAGCTTGGTTACGTTACATACCTTGTATCTATCTTGCTTCTTGGCAGCTGATGGTGACTTTTAATTACCAGAATGGACTTTACCTGCTCTTGAAGTGTGGGGTTATTTTAGTTGCTGAGATATAACCTATTGAGGTTTAAAGCTACAGGATATTGTAGGTGGTGTGTCACTTGTGATAGCATTTTAAGTGATATTTCTGCTTCTCTGGACCCATATCTGCTACTTACCAGCTTCACTCGTTAATGTTGATGATTTTGTTTTTTCTCCCCAGATTTATTATTTACACATTTGGTTTTATTTGATTATCACTGAAAGACTTAATTTTTCTCCTAGTCTTGGGGTTTTCTCTCATTTTTCTATAACCCCATTTCAGTATTTTCCTGTCTGCTTGTCAGGCACACTCAGACACTTCAATGGGGTTAATGGCCCAGTAATCTCATAAAAAGCCCCTAAATATTATTTAGATTTATATTCTTTTTTATTTGTTTGCTTTGTGACTTGTGGCCAAGCAGTTTCCTCACTGGGGGCTGCTAAGAGGTTTATGTGCTGCCTCGGCAGCAGCCTCCCCACAGCCCTGATGCGGGGCTGAGGATCGTCTGTGGCCGAAGGGATGGGGCTGTGTCAGCTCCAGGCAAGGTCATGCCTGATGGGAAGGGACTTGCTGGCTGCACCCTGCTTGCTCCCAGTGAGAGCAAACCATAGTATCTCTGTGGCATGACATTAGATTCACATCTTTGTTCTCAGCTACAGATCTCTTATATTAAATATACAAGATTTGTTATATATTTATATATATATGGTTTATTTTACAGACATATGATTTCTTTTATGTATATATGGAATATATAATACATGCATATTTTCTTATATTTATATTAAAAAAGAAGAAATATACAAGAATTTCATATACATACATTTCTCCTGTTACTAAACTAGCTTTTTTCACAGTCTATCTAAAACTTGAAAAAACCCTTTTGTCTGGCCCCAAATATGAAATCCATTTTTTTGGAGCATCACTGTCTTCTGCTGAAAGAATATCCATGAAAAGGTTATTTTCTTTGTTTTTACCCATTCATTTTAGGAGATGTCTTTCAGCTGATCTGAGAAATTGACTTTCAGTCTTGGGTGGGGAACTGGTTTGGAGAGGGGCAAGCAAACAGGTCACAGCTTGCCAAAGGCCTTTTGTGCTTATGGGTGCTGTGGGGCCATGCAGTGGTGTGGGGTGTTGCAGGGGACACTTTGGCTCACATACCAGGGCATGTCCCAGGGTCACACACCTGGGCTCAGCGTGTCTGGGCCATTCAGATGCTCATGAGCTTGTGTGGAGATGGACTTCTCCTCCACACCAAGGCTGTATCACAGCTCAGGAAACAAGATGAATTTCAGCTGACAGTAGATGAAAAAGGACCGAGGAAAAAAAGGTAAAAAATCCCAGTTTTGGCAATCTCATAAGGAACAATTTGTCTGAGCTCATACTGAATCTCTTCCCAGGATTTTCCAGCCTTTCTTTTTTTCCCCCATTGTGTCGATTGCCAGGACAAACGTGTGGGTTTGGGAGGCTCCTCCTCCGACAGCGCAGCGGGGAGCAGCCTGCCTGGCTTCAGGAACGGGGCTGGCTGGAAAGAGCCCCTTCCCACCACCACTAGGGTACTGCCACACAACTGTGAGGCTGCCAGGCTTTGAGCAGAACAAGGTGATGTTTCCTGGATATGACCAAAACTAAATTGGATGAGGTTTAGGTTGTTTAGGGCTAGTGTTTTAGCTGCTGTAGAGGTTGTCTGAATGCAGTGTTTTATTTGGTTGAATTTAGTAACCTTAACAAGACAAGGAGGAATGGCTTTAAGCTGAAAGAAGGGAGGTTTAGATTAGATACTAGGAAAAAACTCTTCAGTATATGGATGGTGAGGCCCTGTCATAGGTTTCCCAGAGATGCTGTGGCTGCCCCATCCTGGCAGTGTTCAAGGCCAGGTTGGATGGGGCTTGGAGCAAGCTGCTCTAGTGGAAGGGGTCCCTGCCTGTGGCAGGGGTTGGAACTGGATGAGCTCTAAGGTCCCTTCCAACCCAAAGCATTCTATGATTCTTTCCAACCTAAATGTTTCTATGAGTTTAACTGCTTATTTTAGGGTGATGCATCTCTTTGAGCTCCTGAGGTGGATGCAGCATTGTACTCCCACCATCTCTCCCCTGGAGATGTCACCTCCATCCTGGGCAGCACGTGTGGGGCAATTCCTGTACCATCTACTTTGTAAAGAAAAGTTAGGTTTGGGATGTCTGATACCATCACATGCTTTAAATATGAAGAGATAAACTTCAGCAGTGGTTGTGATTCTGGAAGAGCCTTGTTGATTATTGTACTCTGTTTTTTTCACATGGGTGACTGAACTGGTGGGTTTTTGTTCTGGTCCTTTGTGCCCCTGCTCATTTTCCCACTGTGGGACAAGGGCCAGCCTAACTCAAGGGCTTTTTCACTTTGAGAGAATAGAAGGAAGGAAGAAAGAAGCAGAAAATATATTAAAATGAGAGATTTTATATTAGTTATGTGATCCCCTGGGAGCAACCATAAAATTATGTGGCTTTTTCGTAGCCATTTACTATTCAATATAAAAAGGGTTGTTGCCATAACAACCACTGCATCATATGACATTTGATACCTTGGTGAAACAGGGAGTGCTCTTAAATCAACTCCCCAAATTTCATATGAAAGTAAATACATTTTACTGGTGATTTCAAGGCAAGTTTGCATTGCGTCAAGTGATGTGGTACCATTACCCTGCTAAGCTTCTGGGCCTGATCCTGAAAAGTGGCAAATGTCTTCGAGCCCTGAAGCTGACATTACTCAGCAGTGTGTGAGATTAGATGCTAAAGGAGTATGTTTTCCTAAGTAAAATTAAATGGAAGGAGCACGACACCTTTTTTTTTTTGACATTTGTTGCTGACTAGGGAATGCCAAAAACATAAAGAAGTGGAGCTCTATTAGAAGTCCTGGCTGCCAACTGTGTGATCAGCACAAAGGAGGGAGATGGGGGGGGGGGGGGTGTTTGTGTAAGCTCACATTTGCCTTTGGAGTTTGTCTCACTGCAATCTGGTCTGCACGTGCGACATTGAGGGGGTAGAAGTGACATCACCCTTGAGATCCGCTTTGGCTCCTCTCTGGCCAGAGTCATGCAGCAATACTTCACTGCAGGGGGTGCATGGCTGGGGGGAGCATCCTTTCCTTCTTCTGGCTGAGCAGTGCCATGACCACCTTGGAAGGCAAGAGATGTCAAATGTTTATCAAGTGATAGAGGAGCTGTTTGGGTCTTACCTGGCACAGCTCGAGGAGGGTCCCTGCCATTGGGGCCGTGATGGTGGTTAGTCACAGCCGTTTGATGGCATCCACACTGATGCACATAAAGATGAAGGTTGACACTAACCACATGGGTATTTTTAACAGCAGTTTCGTTTCTTGAAAGTGTGTGTTTTCCAGGCACTGAGAGGGCTTGGATGGCAGTGGTGGAAGAAGGTTTCCCCACAGGGGCCTAGGTTGAGGTGTCCACTTCCTAAATTGAGGTTATCCATCTAATTTGAGGATTATGGTTGGGGACATCTGGGTTTGGTTTTTTGTTTTTTTCAGGCTTTTTTTTTAATACCGAAGAAAATGTATTTATTAGACATTAAATATGCTGCCATTTCATGTAAGCTGAGCTGTTTCTCTCATAAGGTGGATGATAGACAAGTTCACCAAGTTGCAGAGAAAGGCTTCGCTACTAAGCTGGTGTGCCTCAGTGCAGCCCAAGATACACTGTTTTCCAATTTCCCTGATTTTGTACCCTTGCCCGCTATCACATTTAAATTCCCCTCTAACCAACACACCAGTAACTATTTTCAGTGGCAAGATAAGGCAATCACCATTTCTTTTTTAGCAGCTAGCCTATTTCAGACTATCAAACTGGTACAAAAGCCAATTTAAGAATGAGTGTGGCAGTGTTTGAGAGTGGCTTAATCTCCTCAGGCCCTCACAGTGAAAAAGGTAAGTGCAGGAGAAGATGAAGTTGTTGTTTTAGCATTAGCTTTGAGGCTGAGAGCTCCTCCATCAGCTTGTGTTGTGCTGCTGAGGCCCTGCCTGCCCAGCACTGCCCAGCAGCTCTGTCCTGTCAATTAAAATGCTTCTCATTTTTGACACAATTCTTTAACTCAATCTGTCCCCTGATGTTCGTCATCCGAGTGGAATTTACATTTGTTTTGTGTATTTTTAGCCAGTGACCAGTTTTCCACAGCAGCCTTGAAAACTATTTAGCCTGAATTACTGGCATTTCATTTTGCACAGGCAGTGCTTTGCAGCTGAGGACCGGAAGGCTTTTCTGAATGATTTGTAGGGGGTTTGAATGCACAAGGCTTACACCAAGCACAAGAAGGATGCGGCTCCAGGCACAGCCTCTGTGAGATGCTGGAAATGAAGAGAGTGGTGCTCCCTTCTGAAAAAGATGTGAGAAATCACCTGTGCAGCTGGCAGGGATCACAGGGAGGTGTCTGAAACAGCACCACGACTTCCCATTTTCATCCCCAATCTGACATGCTGGCTGCTCTGCCAAATAGCTGACAGGTTTATTTCTTCCACTGTATAAGAATGGTGTATTTTTATGGGGCTTTGCCTTACTGGAAGCTATTCCCCATCTGTGTCTGTGGACATTGACTTGGTTAACCTCAGAGCTCTGCGGTTCTCATGTCTATCAATCATGTTTTGTGCTCAGTGGTGGTGGTTAGGCTTTGATCTGGCACATCTCAAGGAGGTGTCCTTTCCTGGCTGCGCACCCAAAGAAGTTCGGCACTTTCCAGTGGGTACTTACACTGAGACACATGAGCAAATACTCTGTTTGGTGCAAGGGACAGAAATGCCCAACCTGGCAAATGCAGTGGCTAAATGAAGCTGTTTGGTTGTTTTCTCTCCCCCCCCCCCAGCATCCTGCAAGGATCAAGCAGCTCACAATGAACCTCTAGGCAGGTTTGCAGCCGTAACTGTAACCTTGAGCATCTGTCAAATATTCTTTCCTGGGTGAACCTTTCAGGTTCTCAAAAGTCATATCCTGTTAATCTTGGAAATTGTTTGGACTCCTTGAGTTTGAAGATGTTATTTAAAAACACCTCAGATTTCTTACAGGCTTCATTATAGCCCAGTGGATACCACTTTGGAGGGGGAACACAGACTATTCATCCAGAGTGCATTGAAATTTGAGCTCCTATTTTTCCCTTTGGAAATCTCAGTTTAAAACTGGTTTCTTCGTCCTGCTGTTGACTTGCTCTGACTCTGAGAACAAGTCACCCAACCCGGCCAGACCTGGGCAGTTTGGGATAGGTGCACCCCAGCTTCTGCTCCAGATGACCATTATTTATCAGCTTGGCTCAACTCTTAATTATTGAAAACGAAAATGCTCCTTATGTAAGTCTCAGCTCTCTGGCTTTATTCATCTTGGCTTTGTTTTACAAGTGGCTGATACATGAAAGCAGAGAAAAGGCTCCAGCTGAAAACTTGAGCCGACCCTCTCAGATCTACGCCCTGCACATCAACAGCCGCAAAGTGGTTAAGAGACTTGATGCAAAGCTGATAAAATGCCAAAAATTCCTCATTCTCTCTCTTGGGGAGCAGGGAGGGTTGTCTGGAAAATGTCAACAATAAAAATTGCATTTAAGTGGTATATAATGCAGCCAGCTACTGTGGGCAGAGTTACGTGCAGCCAGACGAAGGGACTTAAACAGCATGAGCTCCGTATGTTACCTCCCATCCCAGTCAGAGCACACAGCAGTGCCACCGCTCTGAGCTCTCCTTGGCATGGGCAGGCATTAAACAGAAAGGGTTCCTGAACACAAAAGCCAGCCACAGAGCAAATGTCTTCTGTTTCTTGGTAATTCTCATTTAAAATTGGCTAAACCCACAACTAGAGTAAAGTGAAGCATTGTGTCCATCCATCTGTCCATCCATCTATCCCTCTATTCATCTACCCATTTATTTACCACAAGTTGAAGACACTACCCACTGCAGTATTTTCTACTTGGCCCTTCGCCTGTGTCTTCATCAGAAATAGGCATGACCTTGCCAAATGCTTTGGGCACCCCAGGGGTGTCAGCCTGGCTGGAGATCAGCTCCAGGACCAGCTGGGCTTGGGGAGTACACACTCACAGTTTAAGAGCAGGAAGAAGGGATTGAAAGGGGTTATGCCAAGAAAACAAGAAAGCGAAATTCCATCTTTGCCTGGTAAAAAGAACAAAGGCTTTTCTTAAAACCATCCCAGCTCTTAAAAGAAACTCCATTTCTTAAAGCCATTTTCTTCTGTAACATCTGGGCACATCCTTCTTTGTGGAAGATTAATGCTGGGATGGGCAGCCCTCCTTGGCCTCTAATGCTCTGTTGAGAAGCCCTGCACTGGCCTGAGAGGTGCCTGGACGCAGCCATCTCCACACAGAGCCACTCCACAAACAGGAAGGGGGGAAAAAATCTGTTCTTTTGTAGTTAGAATGTGTAGTTTTCATCTCAGTAAAGTATTTATGAGGATTCTTTACGGACCAGTCTGCTGGTGAATTATATTGCACAGCTTCAGCACAAGATGGG
Source organism: Melopsittacus undulatus (assembly GCF_012275295.1). Lineage (NCBI taxonomy): Eukaryota > Metazoa > Chordata > Aves > Psittaciformes > Psittaculidae > Melopsittacus > Melopsittacus undulatus. Next base: position 2,465,999 of record NC_047539.1, read on the forward strand.
AAAAAAACCCTATGAGTTTTTTTCCACCCAGACTGACTCTATCCAATAGCAATAAGAAAATGAGGGTTTACCAGGAAAGCTTTAATTTCAGTTCTGCTTGCCAGAGCAGCAGATACCTTTTCTGTCTTGGTTCCTGTGCATTTATATAATGTAATTTTCCCTTCTAGCTTGAAAGCAAAGCTAAAGCTGAGCACTAGTGAGCTTTTGTGTCCTGCTAGTAAAAATATTGTGTCCAATAGCTATGGCTTTTTTTTGTTCTTTTTCTTTGAATAGGATTTTTCACTTTAGCATCGATTGTTTTTCAGATAATTCTTAATTCAATGCATAAATACCAACCACGACTGCATATTGTGAAGGCGGATGAGAACAATGCTTTTGGGTCGAAGAACACAGCCTTCTGCACCCATGTTTTTCCAGAGACATCCTTTATATCAGTGACCTCCTACCAGAATCACAAGGTATGTTGCTTTTTGGGCTAAAATCACTTAATTTCTCTTAATGGTCTTTTGTTGCCAACAGCTGCAAAATGATCTTCCAAATTGCTGCAGCACAGCGATGTCCTGCTTTGATGAGCAGGATCTGTTTGCTTGGAGGGAGGGGGGGAGCCGGCTATGCTGCTATTGTACAGCAGAAATGCCTGCTTTAGAAGAAAAGTTTCCATCCCAGCATTAAGGAATAGGGATGAGCCAGAGGATGCAGTTAAGGAGCAGCATGGACATTGCTGGCTAACTATACCTTGGCAAACCCTGCGAGTCCAAACACTAACGAATTGGCGTGCTCATAAGCACTAAAATGTCATTCAAAACAGCGAGCAAATCTAATAATGACTAGTAAAGCTTGCTCATAAATCTACAGTGAAAAGTAATTATAGTATGTGTATTTAGTGAGACATACGAGGAATGTAACCATAAAAATGCAGCTAACAGCCTGCTCTGTGGTTAGCACGTGAGGGCAGGAGGGGGTTTAGGTTTGGTTTGGGGGGCTATAGAGTACAATGGCTCGGTTCTGTGCTTTGGGTGTGTGTCATAGGTACCTATGTGTTGTAGGGTTTGCCTTCTCTTTGTGCGTGTCGGCAGCGGTGGCAGGAGGTAGTGTTCTGCCTGATGATTGTACTAACCCAGGCTACCAACATGATGACCAGCAATGTGACAATTAATTGTCACCTCCCTGTGACAACGGGTGTGCTGTCACCAAGGCTGGGAGAGGAGAGGATGACAGGCAGGGATGGCATGGCTTCCTTTTCAATCCTGCTACTGAGTTGCCTGCCTTTGCACAAGCTCCTGCTTCCCCTGCAGTTTTCCTAATGGTGAAATCCAGCTTCAGGGTTGTATGAGGATTAATTGGAGTTTTCAAAGTACATCAGGATTCATAAAGCAGTGCCGGAGCCCTCTGCATGTGAAATCTGCCATGTGTTACTGTGTCAGCTCTGTCTGTACACATTCATAGGAAAATACTACAGGAACAGGAACACATGTGAAATTCTGCCTCCCCAGTAATCTGACCAGACCTTTTCCTCCCAAGCAGGATGCCTGCATGCCCTTTGATGCTTGAAGAATAGAGTCCTTGCAAGAGTTTGCAATTAGTAAGGCAGTTAAAAGACTCAGAGCAGAAACATGGATGTGCGTGTCATGGGGAGAAAAAAGCCCAGGAGTACCTGTTTGGATACTGGAGTGAATCCTGCTAGAAGAGTTGTAACTGTTGGTGTAAAATGACCAGTTGCCCAAACATGGTTCACCAAAAAGGCTCAAAAGAGCTTATTTAATACCTACTTAAAATGTCAATAGTGCCTTTCATCCCTAAGGTTCTCAAAGTGCTTCATAAACTGGTCTGGGTATCTTTTAGAAGAACAAACCACTGAAGTACTTTTAGCTCAGAAATCTCCAGCTTGCAAGAAGTGTCCTTATGAATAATTGTCTTTCTAAACAAAAAGTGAGTCTTGGTTACAGAGCTGACTGGGCTCCTAGAGATGGAAAGCTGATGATAGAAGCTACCCCTGAGTACAGACCAGTGAGGATATTTAACCTAAAACTGCCTCCTGAGCTGGATGAAGCCAGGGGAAGGTGACAAGGAAGCATCGAAGCTCTGATTCTTCAGTCACTAAATAATAAAACTAAATTATAATGTGGGTTATAACCTGATGTGGGTTAGGAAGGGCTCTACCCTTCTTGTGGTTTATCAGCTGATTGGGAGCTACCCTGGAGCCACTGCAGGCTGCGGGAGAAGAGAGGAAAACCTTGAGCCCTTGAGGCTGGTTAAATTCATGTCATCACCTTCCTTCTCTATCGCAGACACTGGCCAGCTGTTTTCTCAGGAGTTTTTTGGTAAGGGATATTTTCTGTAGCAGCACTCTTACAAATTCATCTGAAAACAGAACTTGCTGGTTATCCTTACTGCTGAAATCAGATGCAGGCTGCAGCAAGCCTGTGGCTGGCTAGCAGGGAGAGCAAGGCTGTGCTGCCCCAGACAGAGAGGGGACCCACGGGCAGTGGGTCTGCAGAGACACGCGTGTCCTCACCTCCCCATCAGTGTCCTGCCATGCTGTCACTTCGCCTCCTCCTGGAAAAGGTCTTTTCAGTGACAGCTGGATGACCAAGGAGATGGTTCTGCTCACTGGTGTCCCTTAGTAGGGAAAGACATTGCTAAGACCTGGTTCTGTCCGTGACATGTGTTAGATCTGTCTATAACCTCACAGTCAAAGGGCCTTAGGAATATATTTGTGCATAGACACCTGTACAGGAGGTGGACAAGGGATATTTTTAGGAGCTCCTGTGTTCCTACAAATGTTCTGGTGCTGTTCTGGCATTTTCTAGCTCCTGAAACCCTCTAGGGGATCTTGGTCACTACCTGCTTGTCTTTACAAAATCCTTTGTTAAAGAGATGGTTATTTTAATTTTTCACTGGATAACTACCTCTTCCCAGCATTCCTGATCGTTGCATGGCTTTGGTATGTACCTGGTTGTACCCAAAGTTAAAGGGAAGGGATCAGGTGGCAGGGTTGGCAAAGGAAAACTGGATATACTGGGGCTGTAAGATAGAGGAACTAGTGAATATCTTAAGGAAATTTCACACATTTTTTCAACAGGATTTTCATGAAATGGCAGATCCTTCATAGCTTCCTTACAAAAACTGGGCTCCATCAAAATTAAGTCTACACCAAGGCAATTTTAAGGCATTTTGACCCTTTTAATACACTGTAGCTCTTTGGGGGAAAGACACTTCTTGCAAAAACACAGCAGCTTTGTCTTGCCTGAAGATAAAGTACTATTTGAGTTATGGTTCTTTTCACAGAGCAAAAATGGCTGAATGATGGACATAAAGATAAATAGAATTGTTATGGAAATGGCCCTAAGGCCATGCCATAAGCAATAGGGCTCTCTAACATGGAAACATAGACTTTCTTCTAAATCACACATGTATATTCTCTAACAAGGGCCCAGAATAAGAACACAGCATCCAGAATAAGGCCAAGACTCAAGGAAATTCACTTTCCTGTCCTCATTTATAACTGACAATTCTGTCAGCTTCAAAAGCTGCTTCTGCAAGATCTAGCACTGAATGTGCTCACAGCTCAGTTTCACTCTCAGCACTGAAAACAGAGACACTGCCTCTGCCACTACATCTTTAAATGGCTGAAACTCTTGTGGACTCTGCATTTCACTGAGTGTCACACAGGGCAGGACATCTAGAGACCTCCAGCCTGATACCTGCTGCTGCACCTCTGCATGTGATCTGTTCTCAAATGCTTTGTGCTTGGTTTCATTCTTTTAAAGATCACCCAGCTGAAGATTGAAAACAACCCCTTTGCCAAGGGATTCAGGGGCAGCGACGACAGTGACCTGCGCGTGGCACGGCTGCAAAGGTACAGCTAAGGAGTGTGAGGAGGGGTGGTGGACAGGGGGGTTGATGGTAAGGAGGTGCTTAGCAGGGTGGCCTCCAGCTCATCAGGATCAGGGAGCTGCTGCAGTGTGCAGGCTTGTGCTCATGTATATGCATTGGTGACCTGAAACCAAGCAGCACGTACAGACAGGCAGAGTCCGACAGGCACCCTTCAGACCTGTGCCTGCCCTGTGCAGAAATACAGTCTTACAGTGGAGATTTAATCCTTATTCTGCTGCTAATGTGCTGAGCCTCTCCAGAGAAGTTCAAAGTATCTATGCCATAGGGCATCACATTTGTTTGTGCTTGAGGGCATTAGGGCTTTCAATGCCATTTATACCCCTGAAAAGCTGTTCCTGTAATTCAGTGACACATTCTGTGTGCTGTCCTAATACTTGCCCCACCCAGCAGAATGCAGTATGAGTTCATCACATGTGGCAAAGGGTGTTGAAGATATTAGATGGAGATGCTCTAGTGAAGCCAGACTATTATATCATCTTTCTGTTAATGCTGATTGCTATCTATCTGGTAATATGTTTTCTCACCTCTTTCAGCAAAGAATACCCAGTAATTTCCAAAAGCATCATGAGGCAGAGGTTGGTGTCCGGTCATGGCCAGCTTCCGACAAAGCCAGATGTTAACCCACTTCATGGGAATCACCAGGCCCTTCAACATTATCAGTATGAGAACGGTGCTCACATGCAGTTTGCAGCTTCAGATACTCAAGATCTGCCACTCAACACCTTCACAGCACAGAGAGATTCAGGGCTCTTCTATCATTGCTTAAAGAGAAGAGGTAACTTGAGTTTACAGCTGAAAAAATATTACAGCAAATAAACCTAAGAGCATGAGCACTGAAAGCTTACTGCTAATTCTAGTTTGGTTTGGATTGGTCTCTCACGCCTTGATCTTCAAAGATACTGATGTGATCAAAGTGTTTTGGAGGGTTAGGGTCCATGGGCTGGGTTTTGGGGTAGTTCTTAGTTGTTTGGTCCCATAGAAGGCTCTTGACTCTTAAGTCAAGTGACCCACCCCCAAAAAATCAGAATGCATAACTCAAATGGCACAAGGCTATACTGGAAAATTATCCATTGTTAGACACAAATGAGTTAATAATTGTTTGGAGGAGGCTTTACCTATCCTGAGATGTTCTGACACTGCTCATTGGCATTAATGAAGCAATAGACATTCAGCACTTTTGCAGGACAAAGCCAGTAGCAATTCTCTTGATGTCTGCACATAACTGAGACCATGGTAGCTCTGTGTAAGCTTCCTCTTCTTATCCACTAGTTCACTAGTTCTCAAGTCTAAGTGAGCTGTAACTACATTCTCTTCCTTCTAGCCCAGTATCGGATGAGGTCATGGAATGGTTTAAGTTAAATGGAAAAATTCTGCACAAAAAATAATCCTTCTATTTGCATGTCTCATTGGCCACTAATTTATTTAAGCTGCGAGAATCCTCTGATCATGGGCAAATGAAGAATCTAACAACACCAGTAATGAGGACTGCAAGGCAAAAATGTAGTTTTAGCAGATGTTTAATGTGCAGATGAATTCATTAATTCATCCAGAGAATACTCCTAACAACTAACAGAAAGCTGCTGGTAAACACAGCCACAGTCATCGCAATGTGCAGGAGAGGGGCTATAGCTTCTCAGTGTAAAGCTGAGGACTGATGACTGGGAAAGGGCCCCCTTTATCTGGAAATATTTCTGCAGCTTTTGACATGAATATCTGGGAAATGTATGGTCATTTTTGTAATGATAGGAAGGCAGGCTGCGATAAGACCCTCTAAGAGACTTCTTGAATTTGTCAGGAGTACCACTGTGAGAGTGTCAGGGACCTCTGTTATCTGGATGAACGTGAAGTAATCTCTGATGTGAGAATAGTAGCCCAAGTCTCTCACTTAACGTGACAAATGTCACCAGAAGGCTTTGAGGCCAAGGGGATTAGCCTGACATTTGCAACACAATGTCTTTTTGATGTTGTATGCTGTCTTTCCAAACTAAAGACTGGATTAATCTGCAAAAGAGCACCAGTTGTTTAGTGAAATGGTCACAGACTCGATGCTCAGCTTCTAATGGGACTCCATAAAACCACCCCAGGCTCTTAGCAGATTGCTGTTAAACACCATTGCTCTGGGAGCTGCTCCTGAGTGTGCTTTTTTTACTTGCAGAAAGTGCTCGGCACCTGGACCTGCCCTGCAAGCGCTCCTACCTGGAAGCCTCCTCTTCTGTAGGAGATGATCATTATTTCCGTTCCCCACCTCCGTACGATCAGCAGATGTTAAGCCCTTCCTATTGCAGCGAGGTGACTCCGAGGGAAGCGTGCATGTACTCTAGTTCTGGGCCTGAAATTGCTGGTGTCTCGACGGTTGATGACTTGCCACCTCCGCCTCCCCCCTTGAGCTGCAATATGTGGACTTCTGTTGCACCTTACACCAGCTACAGTGTTCAGACAATGGAAACTGTCCCTTACCAGCCTTTCCCTGCTCATTTCACGGCCACCACCATGATGCCACGGCTCCCGTCCATCACGGGTCAAGGCTCGCAGCCACCAGGTAACAGCCACTTCAGTGTCTACAACCAGCTGTCCCAGTCTCAGGTTCGGGAGCGTGTTCCTTCTTCATCTTTCCCACGGGAAAGGGTGCACCCGTCTGTGTGCGAGAGAAAACCCCCCTCTCCACACCTAAATGCAGCGAATGAATTCCTGTACTCACAAAGCTTTTCCTTGTCGAGGGAATCATCGCTGCAGTATCATTCAGGGATGGGGACTGTGGAGAACTGGACTGATGGATGACTCTGACGGCCAAGCGATGCCACAGACAACGTTACTGCTCCAGGACAGTGTTCAATCAGTGTTGATACCTGTGGGTAACTTGCACTTCGGTGAGACAAATGTGCATTTCCAGAGGGATTTGTGTGGGTGAAGAGCTTGTATCTTCAGACACACAGAGAATTACATCTCCTATCTCAGTGGGCTGGATTCATCAGTCTCTTACTGACTCCTGAATAAATTAATCCTCACATCTTCATCCAGTAGAAACCATCTTCATGACTAACAAGTGAAGTAGCTACTCATTTTCTTTTACTTGTAATATTAAACATCCATAAGCAGATTTTGGCTATTTGGGAAAAATAGGAGCTTCACTTTCATGGTACTTGGTTCATGAAGTCACAGCATCCCAAAACTGAAAGGAACAAGTGACCTGTTTGGTTGCATAGTTCAAAGACTGCCGTAGCAGCACTTCTTTAGCTTTTTTATCTGTAGAAATTACTTCTTCCTCTGGAAGTGATGGAGTCATAGGAGCGCAGGGGCCAGCAGGGAGGCTTGGCGGTGGGGTCAGGGAGATGCAGTGTCGCTCCAGTACCTCCCCGGCACAGCGCAGGGGTCTTGCCATGGTGCGGAGAGAAGGAGGCACTGATGTGCAAATGTCTCTTCTTCCCCCCACACCACCATCATTCGTGGCTGTGGGAAACTAAAGAAGTGAAGCGTTATGCCCGAGGCCAAACAGCAAATTAGTTGCAGTATTAGGAACAGACTCAGTGTCTTCAGACTCCCATCTGTTGATTGAATCACACTTGCTTATTGCAATATATTTATGAAGTTTAAGCTTAAAGTCGCTAATACTTTCCAGAAACGATTTCTGTATTTGCTGGTCCTTGATTTCTTTCATATTCAGCTGAAACGTGCCTTTTTGTGCTATGTTTTTTTGTTTTGCAGCTAATTTGGAAAGAATTGTTTTCAGCACAAAGGAAGCATAGAGGAATATTTTCTTACTTGTAGGGTGGGAAGAGTTCCCACTACCTGTCAGGCTTTACAGTGTACAAATATTTGTAGAACAGGTAAAAATCTGTAACCAGTGTATACATTGCTACTATTGCTTACTGTGGAAGTATCTTGACCTGACTCCTTCAGCCCTGGCTTTGCCTAATAGAGTGTCCCTGCGAGGTAACGAGGGATCCCTCAGTCAACAGCCATGGCGAGAAATGGCCTCTTGTGGGAAAGCAAGCTGCACTCTTTCTGGAACAAAACTGCCATTACCAAGCTGGGATGTGTCCTACTCCGGTCTGTGGTGTGTCCATCCTGCTGGCTCCCAAGTGATGCTGTCCCAACGGATTGCAGCACAAAGGTGATGCTGGAAGTTTGATTCCACTAAAGAGTGTAATATCAAAGCTTTAGTCATACACAGAGGGGAAACACACAGAGGGCTTTTCCCCCCTCTCTTCTTCCCGAATGGGCAAAGGCAAAAACCCAGAAATACAGATTTGGAAGTTGGGAGGTACTTCTGCATTTTGATGAATCCATTCCAATGAAGAGAGGCTGATGGATGAGGGCGGCTGCTTGCAGTGGGAGAGCCCTGAGGCCACTAAAGTGGAGGTCATGTTTCAACCAGGACAATTTCATACAGCCATTCAGCAGACCATGAGTGTGACTGGTGTGGATTTTGTAATCAGATTTTGGAAATCACTACAATTTTTGCATGCTGAATAGCTATTTATATACATATATATTTTATATATATATATAAAAATATATATATATCACAAATGCAGGCCACGTGTCCAATCCAGCTTTGCTTTTTACAATTGAAATACTTAATAAAAATGAATGTTGCAAGGTTTTTTTTTTTGAAAGACATCTATTTAAGATTTTTTTATTACACACTTTTGATGTAAAAACTAAGAATTGGTTAGATAAAAAACATATATGCTACAGATAAATCTTTATTAGAAACCACATTAGATACAGGTGGTGTGGAATTTTTAACTGTTTGTTACATAGCATGGACATTTTATTTTACATATCAGAACATAAAATCATTTTACTGCTATAAGCTGTCTCTGGGTGCATTTCAATAATTAGTATAAAAATGTACTGTGGTGAATTACTGATGCCTCGTCTCTCTTCTGTCTCCTAATGTCCAATTTACCAGTCTCACACTTTCCCAAGGTGCACACTTGACCCTTTTTTATCATTTCAGAGCTACACTGGCAAACTTCACCTGCCCTTGGCAAGTGTAAGGGGGTTTAGTTCCTTTGTGATCTCTCATGTTTCTTTGTTTTAATGGACACATGAATTGATCTGAATCCATCGAGCACTACGAGGCTAAGTTAAAAGCAGCCCCTAGCCTGATAACAAGAGCACCAGAATTATATTCCTGCACTTATGTGCTGGTCACTTACAATGACAATAGTGAAGAATTAAAGGTTGGAGGTGGGGGAAGAGGTCTGAGCTGTGTCACTACCCATAGTTTGAAATGCTCAGTTAATTTCTCATAGTGACACTGAATCAACACTAAACGAGACGAAAGTTGCCACTATAACCTAAAAATTAATGGGGTCAGCAGCCCAGAGTCCAAATGACAAGCTAGACTAGATCTTTTGCCTGTTTTACAAAAAAGATTAACAGAGTAACAATGTCACTTTAAATGAATAATAACTGCCTTTATTTTTAACCACTTTTCATATATCTTCGGCTCATCAATGCAGTATTTATTGATTTAAGGCAGTTTAAAAAGTAACTCCTATAAAAATTGTTTCAGCAGCTTTCAGTTAATGCAAGGGATGTAGAGGAGACTTGAATATAATTAATCCAAGTTCTAGTTTATGAGCACACAGTAACACTGCTGTCAGCCATTGTGAAGGGCACAGCCAAGGCTCAATTTCAAACTGACCAACTGAGCTAAGCAAGTGCCCTGTGAAACCCTGTGGCACATAACAAGCCATAAGTTATAGTGTGTGATATTTGTGAGTACAGGACCTGATTGTAAAAGGCTGAACTAGTGCATAAATGTGCAAAATATGGATATAGGCTAATCTGGTCATCTGGGCTCCTTTTATAGTCAATGGAGAGAGAGCAGACCTTTAGATTAAAACAGGATGAATCATTCTCTAATGATGATCTTTTTCCACTCAGAGAGGAATCTAGCCCAGCCACTTAGCCTAGATTTCCCATTTTTAAATGGCTAAAGTTAAGTTAGTGTGGTGCCCGTTTCTATGTGACACTGATAAAAGCATTTAGATAGTATTAAACAGCAGTCAGCTTAGAAATCACATTGTGTCTGAGCACAAATCCTTAGCTAGCACACCCCCAAAGAGTGTGCTGGTTGTATTAATTTATGGAATGCAAACATGTTGTTCTTTTCTGGCTTATGTTTTTTGGTTCTTTTCAGTACAAAATGTCTAACCTGTGAATGTATCCAACCCCCAGAGCAAGCTCATGGTCAAGGTGAGAAGCATGTGTCTGGCCAGATGAGAGATTCCACTTCATTTCTTCTGCATTTCACATCTGGGCAGGTTTGGCAGCTGCTGAGTGTGCAGCATCATTCTGGTGACGCTGGCCTGGCAGCGTGCTGCCCAGCTGTGAATGTTCAGAGACAGAGAGCACAGCAATACTGAGGTATCCTTAAGAATATGGTCTATTTGTTTTTCAAATCAGAAACACTAAACTGTGGACATCATTAAAAAAAAATCCCAACAACCTGCACAGCATTAAAATAGATCAAGTCTGCTTACTGTGCCCAGGTTTGATTTACTACAGTTTAAACAGCTTTTACTTCTCAAGAATGTGGAGAACTTCACATGTGTGGAGGCTTTTCAGCTCTAGCTCTGGTTAGATGGCTTGTTGCATCGCAGTGGGGAACGGTAAGCCAACTACAGGAAAGCTAGGTCCATTTCAAATCGGATTAAGGCAAAAATTAGCAAGCGAGGAAAACTTGGATACACAAGGTCTGTTTTCCATTGAAGTGTTCTACTCTGTACTAAAAGGCTAGGGGACTTTTTTATTCTGTTTTTCTTTAAGGTAAATGTCCAAATTTAATATTGGCTCAAGCAAGCTGAGTTCCACCGAGTCCAACAGCACTTACGCCAGCACTGAGCTTGGCCTCCACTCTAAATAGAACAAATATTTGTGTCAGCTTGCTGACTCTGTGAGTAATACGAATATTTGCCAAAATTTAAACAAGCTAAACTTCAGTCATGCCAAAAGCCCCACCATTCAATTTGGTATCATTGGCAGCTCACAGGCTCAAGAGAGGCCTATGTCTGGAAGAGCTGGGGTGTTTCTGGCAAACACTAATTGTTTTTTTTCTCTCTCTCCACATTTTGGAAAATTTGTGCCTCTCTCTATTAATTTATGATGTCATTAAATAATTCTTTTTGCAGCTTGTATAGAAAGAATGTTTCTTTTGAAGATGAGAACTCCCCTGAGGATGGTTACAGTGAAAAATTCCAGCAGGAGGAAAAAAAACTCCTCTCTCTTGGCCCCTCATGTTTCTGCAGCACTGTTTGAACAGCAAAAACATCTACAATATTAGAATTTAAGGACCTGCTCCAAAGTGGTGCCATGCACTTCACTGTGACAAGAGGCAGCCTAAATTCAATGTGATTTGAGGGTTTTTACTGCTCTGATTGTAGGCTGGAAGAGAAGTCGTGAGTCTGTGACTTGCTGATCAAGAGCATAAGGGTTTGAACCAATTTTCTTTCCACAAAGTACAGGATCAATATTAAAAATGAAAGAGAAGAAAATATTTGGCACAGTACAACAAAAGCAAAAACCTTGTCCAACATGAACTGTATTTTAATGTAAAAACACTGTCACAAGAGAAACTGCCCCTTGGGCTCTGCCTATAAAACTGTCACTGTAGACACTGGCATTTAGATGGCAGCTTCATGCTAGGGATTCACAGCCAACCCTTGCACTGGCACTGTGCAGTACAGACCAGCCTGTGCTGTATTTAAACCAAAGTGAAGTTTAATTTTAAACTTGGCATGGGCTCCTCAACCCTGTTGAGAAGCTGCTTGGGTAACGGCAAGGGAAGTTAATAGCCTTGGAGCTTTGTGCCATGGTGCTGGGTGGTTACAAGCCTGCATATCTGCCTTCTGTCAGAAAGACAGAAGTCATGATCAGCAAGCATACCTGTATCACTGCTTTTGAGACTAACATTTCAAATGCTGTGATGCATTTATGCAGGGTGTGCAGCAAGTCACCACTGGGCTGAAAATTGCATTCCTAAGCTTGAGTTCACCTTTGTAACCAGGTCCTGGAAGAAGGAAATAAAAAGTCGATTAATGAGTGCAAAGTGCTGATAATGCTGGTTCAATTGAAATCAGGGTAATTTTTAGTTCTGGTCATTAGAAACTTGTTTAACAAACAAAAAGCAAACCCCACTGGAATGAAAAGAGAACAAGTAGCTACATCAGGTCAAAAAGCTCTTGTTCTGTATTAAAACACTGATGGGTAAGAGGCTCGAAGGAGCATTCTGCAAATGTCTTTCACCTGGGTTTTTTTGTTGCTCTTTCCCTTAGTTTTCAGCAAATACACTTTCAGCCACACACTGTTATAGTCTTGGTGAGTGTTTTCAGCAGGGTTGTATTTACAGACTGGAGGAAGTTTTGTTTTTGAAGAGAGCTCTGTGGAACACTGGCACCGTCTGCTTCGACAGCAAGGACAAAATCTGACAAATGTAGCTTCTAGTTGGGAGGTTTACACTGATAGCAGGAAACTGGGCCAAATTTGGGTAATTAGCCTTGGACACTGCCAGCTGTAATGGATGCATCCTTTAACAAGTACTTACCAGAGAACAACATGTGCAGAGAACAACATGTGCAAAACTACTATTTCCCCTTAGCAGCCTCTTATCTGACATCAGGCAGACAACAATGCACGCTGCAGTTCAGCACTCAGCAGAGATGAAAAAGAATATTTTCGTGTTTTCTTGCCAAAATCATAAGGCCAATTCCTGTATCTGTTGAAGCCAATGGGAAAGCTTTCATAGAGTTGAGTATAGCAAGACCAGCCCTCTAATTTTCTTTTCAGCAAGCCCAGCATGCAGCCTTGACTGTGTGGTGTAGCTTAGGTATGAGGCACAGTGTGCTCAAGTTTGAGGGGTGACAGCCACACTCTGCAAATTGCAGGTTACTCATGCTCAGTACATCTAAGCAGCTTCTGAGAGAGTAACACATTGAGTCTAATATGCAATATTGTATTTAATATCAGTTGTGAATCTAATACACAAATGGATAGCTCAAAACATAAGAATAAGAATCAAACCACTTCTTATCCCTACTACATTTAAAGCATTCATTTTAGCCTGAAACATTAAAGCAGCTTGCCCTGGACATGAGGAATCAATAATGAGACATCCTGGAAAGGTGATGAACTCACTTTGTGCATCAGAAGTAATATGAAACAGTCAGCATGCAATGGATACCTAGACTGAAAGCAAAGGTGATGGCTACTGAGCAGCTACAAAAATGGAAGTGGGGATAGTAACTGATTCACTTTACAGTAAAAAATAAAAGCATCTACAATGTCTCACCTGATTAGACATCTTTGGGAAAGGATTTGGTCTAAGACTATGAGAACACCAAAGGTGACTGAGTAGAGAAAAATACCAAAGATCTCAGCCATATAAAATTTCTGTTTTAAATGAATCTACATTCTTCCTTCTCATCCTTCTTAAGACACAACCAGTTCAAAGCTTAGATAATTTTTCCCCTCCCTTATACTTTCCATCCCACCATTTATCATTATGAAGGCAAGCAGACAGGTTAGAAGCAGGAAAGACTTCCACTGGGATTTCTGTCCAGTCTCACAGAGAAGGACTAGATTTACATTCAGTGTTAGAGCTGAGCACATGCCTGTTACAGAAATGTTTGGAGGACATGCAGTTTTTCTACATTCCCTCACCAGTAACATGTAAGGAGAAAGGAGTTTTAACTTTTGGCATAAACATTGCCCAAGCACCTTAAGACTGGAAGGTATCAATGCAAGCAGACTGAAGGGCTGTGCTGGGAAAAGCAAGAGGGCAAATCTTATACTTCAACACAGGCAGGATATTTAGGGTGAGGCAAGTGAGGGTTGGAATACTGATGTCTTCATGGATCCACTAAGCATCCAACCCAAAAACTGGGGAGCAGCAGAAACACTGAATCAAGAACCTAGAAACAGTAATATTCCAATGCCCTGAGAACACAGGGGAAACAAGGACTATGCCTGCACATCCCATGCTATGGCACACCCCACTAAAGAGGAATAGCATGTTCAAGCATGACCAAATGTGCTGCCACTAGCTCATTGTGTGTTTTAATGTCTACTGCAGACATAGCTTGCTCTCCTGACAAATGCTGAGTTAAAGATGCAAAGAAGCCATTGCTAAACTATCACTTAGACCAGCTACTATGTAAACCAGCACATGTGAAGCTAAAAAACCTGAATTTATGTTTCTCTTTGCTGTGGTTTCAAAGGAGAAAATAGCTCTAATTGCAGGCTAAGAACTCCAGAGAAATTCAGGATTTATAAACTAATACCCACAGCAATGATTCAGTCTTACAGCCATCAGTGAACTACTTGCTTCTCTCAAGCATAACTTGAAAACAATATTCACTCACCTCTGGGAAGTAGTTAATTGTATTGTTGGAAAGGAAACCAGCAGCCAGGAACTAAATACAAGAAAAGTGTGAACTGGAAAACAGAAAGGAAAGGCTGAATAAATAAATACATATATTTGCTGAAGAGTAAAAGCAACTGGCAACATGGCCTGAGGACCTGATTGTCACTGGTGAATACACGCATGCTGTGTGAATAATGCAGCAATGCATAAGGTGAAGTTCACAGTTCCCTGTAACTGAAACTGGGAGCCTAAATTGCCACCAGTCACACATGGCAAAGTTTGAGAGTACTGGATGAGTTCAGGAACTGCATGCACTGCAATATCACTTAGCATCGAGTCAACAGTTTCAGTGATCTCTTGTTTTATCCACTTAGCATGTAAAAAAACTATGGATAATACAGCCATGCTCTTCACAGTATGAAAAAAATAGGTCTCTGAAAATGTGTGAAAAAAGAGAAAAGTAACTTTTCTCCTATTTAAGACAGACTAAACATCCCCTTCCCTCTGGGATCTCTTACTACTTTGGTTAAATTTCATTTTTACAGGTATATTGCCCAGTCTTGATCATTGCATTGGCGCTAATAAAAAAAATCCTATTAATTTCAGGTTATTCTCCTACCACATGTACTGTATGACCCTTTTGTGACAGGCTAATATAGTAATAATTCCTTCTGAGGCTCCAACAATGTGCTCAGATGTTTCCTTGGAAATATTTTGTTCCTTTCTGTTGTTCCTTACTGCAGATTAAGATTCTTCTTGTGGCAGTGGTTCCTTGAATTGGTTTTCCACAGCCTAGCTTCTTTTGTGTCCTTCCCAGTTTTCCTTTCCATAGACACTAAAGTGCACCATTTCAATGAATCATGCTTTCTTCTAATAAAATGTTATCCGACTTCAATGCCAAAGGCCACATTTCTATAAAAGAGATTCAGAATGAGCAAAGAGCACAGCAAAACTTATTTTTCTGTTGTTCTGTAGCTCCCCCTCCCCTTTTTTGGGTGTTAGAGACTCCTTAGAAGGTCAATAGCATTAGAGGAACTCAGAAACTCATTGCATCTGTAGTATTTTATATCTTTGGGCTCATTAAACCTTTTCTGCTGCACTCTATTAGCTACATAGGCTAGGAATTGTTGTTTTCTTTATGCTCTTGGGCAGGGCCATGAAAAGCTAGTTCATTTCTTGGCTCCACAAAATATCTGTCCTCTTATTCCTCTGACCTTTCCCAGCCCCAGTTCCTAAAGCATGCTGACAGGTAGCCCAGAGGCAGCTGCAAAGGGTCACAGTAGAGGGGAAGGAGCAGGGGCCTCCAGGGTAAAAGACTTTTCCTGAGCCCTCCAGGCCCAAGGGAAATGGCTCTGGTTATTCCTCTCATCTTTCCATCTCCCTGCCTGGCAAGAAGGTGACCCAGCACCCAGTAAAGTGTTTGACCAAATACTCGACACAGAGAAGAGCTGAGCCAGGCTTCCTGGCAGCACACACGGAGAGCTTGGGATTAGGGATATGGTTACTGGCTATGAATAATAATTACCCAAAACCTTCAGTAGAAGGATAAAAGTCAGCAGAGAGTACAGGAAGGTTTTGGCTTATAAAAGTCACTGTGACTTATCAACAGCAATACAAAAAAGAGCTCTTGCGTACGGCCCATCATGCCAGCAAGTAAACAAAATCCATTGGTTCAGCTGTTGCATAGGGGGCTGGCTGTGCAACAAGCTTTGGATATCTCACTGTCTAAATAAGAAGGATCTTCAGATCTTGAGGGTATCAACAACATCTTTTATGTGTTTGTACAATGAGGAACAACTGGGAATTGCCAATATAAAGTGACACTAATGGCTGTCTGCACATTTAATTTCATAGGGTACATGCCTTTTTGTAATATTACTGAAAATCACTAACATGTAAATGAAATAAAACCTGTTCTTTTACTTACTGCTAATAACAGCCAGTCATACTGTCCTTGATAGCCACACATAAAAACCACTCAAGAAATATTTCTAAATGGTTTGCTCCATGGTAAACTGCTACACCATAAATGAGACTTCTGGAGATGTTACCTAAATTAGTCTTGCTCAAATTCCTTTGTGATATTTCAGCATAATAATAAAAGTTAGAGTGCTTTTGCCTTTCCTTCAGAAACTGGTCTTATAGGTTTTGTTAGTTCCAGCTCTATACTGGCAACGTGATGTCGTGGTGTATAATTTCATAGACAC
This sequence comes from Melopsittacus undulatus, assembly GCF_012275295.1. Lineage (NCBI taxonomy): Eukaryota > Metazoa > Chordata > Aves > Psittaciformes > Psittaculidae > Melopsittacus > Melopsittacus undulatus. Next base: position 2,482,478 of record NC_047539.1, read on the forward strand.
AAAGACACTTCGCTACCATAGCTCTCATTATTAAACAATATATTTTAATTGTCACCACCTTTCTCACACAGACATTGGCCAAATCTATCCTTATTGGCTTCAACTGAGTTACACAAGGGATGAATTTGGCTCAATATATAAAAAAATACAGCAAGTTGAGTAATAAAAAGAAATGTTTGGGTTTCTTTTTTTTATAGCAGTCAATGTTTTTTGCCATAAGAACACACATGCCTGGCCAGTAAAATCTCATGATAAAGGGCTAAAGTGTTTAAGACTTCATATGCAGAATAGCCCATGGTGTTTAACTATAATAGCAAAAGATGCCATGTTATAAAAGCATTTCTTACCTGGAGAAGTGATCCATGCTCTCCAATGAAGCTTAATTACCCAAGACATGCTGAGTTTTTCCCTCCTGGCAATAACCTCTAACACCAATAATTCTGCTATTTCTTTTGACATCTGAATAGCTGAATATTGTTAATTTTTGTTCTAATTTCCTTATTTGGATTATAGCTTTCCAGTGTTTTACTTCTCATGAAAGTTTTGAACATTATGAGAGCTTCATTCCTGGGACATTCCTTTTTCTTTCTTCCACTTTTCCCCTTGGAATCTCAGCCCTGCTCTGGCACTCCTGCTCTCCCATCTCTTTACGCTTTCCCAGCATACTTGGCTCCAGATGTAGATTTATGCATTTCCCTTCATGTGATTCTTTCCTGCTCCACTAGAAAAGTTTCAGCTTCATCTCTGGCCCAGAAGATCCACATTTCTGCAGCATGAATTTACTTAAGGCATTGAAGAAAATGCCATGCCTGACTGTAAGTCCCCAGCACTTCTGAGTCACTGGTTTTACAGCTCTCACGCACACAAACACATGAATCCACACATGAGGCACAAAGCAGTAACTCTGGAACTAGCAGCAGAGCCTATAGGGAATCCTTATGCAAAAAAACCCAACTGTTATTATTTGGGGGAAACTGAGTCTCCATTATTTATGTTAAGTTATATCAGATTTACAGCTCAGATTTGTGCTGTCCTTTTATTAATTCATAAAGATTCAAATTTATATATAGAAAAACCTGTTTTTTTCAAGGTGGGGAGGAAACCTCTCCCTTGGAAAATGATGTGATATTGAGCTATGATTTAGAATCATCACCTGTGTTGTCCTCCTCATCCTCACGCCTGCATCCTCGGCTTTTGATGAAGTCAATTTCCTGAGTGCATGTGAAAGCCTGTGGCTGCAGCCTGGAACAATCCTACCTCAGTGCTTCCCTTATGTTGTTGATCCTTTAATTTCCTCCAGCCGACTCCTGCAGGGGACTAGTTCGAAGTTTTATGCTACTCTTTTGGACTAATCATTTACGACTACTTAAAAAAAATAAAACATACGTAAAGAATCACTTGCATCCTGCCAGTGCTAGATAGAATGGCCACTAACTGGGACACACTTCTAGCCAAGTGGCAACTCAGGCTCAATAGCACTTCATAGGAACCTAAAAATGCTGCTCAAATCTTTATAACCAGACCAATTATTTAGAATCCTATTCTGAAATGACGGTTGCAATCCATAAAATACCTCTGCAGTGCAAATTTTCACACCTTAAAAAACTAGGCTAGCAGAAAGTCATATAAAACTGGTTAATAGACGGAATCACAATATCAAGAGAAAGATCTTCTATTCTGATGGTTATGAAAGTTACACACAGGGTTCTTACCAAGGGCCCCAGTTCTGTGTCTTAAAAACACAAAATTGAAGAATATCTGAAACTACAGCTCTGAAAGACAGACACATGCAGGATTAGAGATTTAAAAATATGTGCCTCAGGAGCCAGCTGTTGGCTAATGACAAACCAGGAAAAAAGATGAAATACAGAAGGGACATACATGAATTATTAATTTCTCCAAGATGATGATGTTAGCATTCAGTAAAATGGAGATCAAACCAGTAACCTCGTTATATCAGAAAAACAATATGCATTTAACATTGCTTTTGTAATAAAATCTATTAAATTCTGACTCTAAGTTGAGAAGCTGATGCTCATCTCTTAGACAACAACACTATTATTTTTTGTTATCATGTTAATTACGTTATCACAGATGCACACCCTTCCAAATACACTCAGTGTAGCTCTTCTGAGCTGTGTTAATTATGACAGTTGAGACCCAGGCTTAACTTAAGCACACAGACATGAATGGCCAATTCTAATATATTTGTAAATATTATAGGTGATTAAATAGCTCTTGAATAATTTTCTTATTACATTCGAGGATAAATTTATACAACAGTTTGATATACTTTACACACCAGCTACCACCTACAAACTAGTGTTAAATCTTAAAACCAATCCAAGTACAGTAGCTCAAGTGAAAACAAAATCACACTACATTTGCAAGAACAAAAATGGGTTCTGCATCTATTTCTGGCTGCATGTGTTAGCATGGCTTAGACTCACTCACCCAGTGTGGCTAAAAGCAAGTAATTGAACTGTTTCACACGCTCCTGATAAAAATCTGAGATTCAATCAGAAAATTATTCTGGCATACTAAATGAAGTGTGTTCCAAAGTACTTTATGAAACAGAAAGGAGGAGATAGAAAGGCTGAAGTGATCATTTATATGAATGGCTATGTACAACAGAAACAGAAAAATCTCAAGCAGCAGCCGATTTATACGCTGCTAATTCCTTCCTTAGACAATCAGACTTAGACTGGTCTGATTTCAGCAGGAAAATCTCTGCATGGAGATCAACACTGGTCTCAAGCATAAGATCCTAATTATTTGAAAGGCATTTGTTTTCATAGCTTTTTTTTTATGTGTCCAAGTCGATGGCATTTTAATGCCTTATTAAATGGTTGTTTTACAGCAGCCCGTCTGTTCAGTCTCTGTGCCCATGTCTGTACTTTGTGCTGCAGGATTTTACCTTTCATGCTAGCCAAAAAATATTTTCCAAATTCCCTATAAAAGTTTTCGATATTTCCTAAGACAAATAGAGTGGTTTTTTACATACTCTAACATGACATTGATATGGTAGATATGACATGTATGCCTCTCTGTTTATGGTGTGCTTGCAAAAAAGGTGAAGGTTTGTGCTCATTAAAGTGATACCCTCACTACCTTGAGCCTAACTTTATATGACTTTTTTAATTACATAGACAAATGCAAATGTTTTCATTTCTGTTTTTCTTTAATTCAGTATAAGTCCTGGCAACACAAACTATATGAATACTCCCCCACCATGTTTTTAGCCCAGACATTGCCACGTGGGGTCTCTAAATGCACAAGAAATGAAAAAGAGAACCAATTCAAACCCAACCTGAAATAAAATCATACTAATGAGTTTTTATATCAAATTACTTTGAGGTGCATGTGAGGTAAAGAAGTATTCAAATGTGAAAAAGGAGATTTTAAAATCATATGTTTACCAGCATTCTGACAACAGTCCCGGTGAATAGAAAAGGTGAATAGCCCCTTTTAAACATGGTGAAGCCCTTGCTTTGTTAAGTCAAATGGCAGAACCCCACTGACTTCAAAGGACCCAGAATTTGTAATCAGGTAGCTCTTTCCCATCACTCTTACATGAAGATTGTACTGCTGTTCCACATAGACTGAAGAATAGCTTTATCAGAGCTGGCAATAAATAACAAAGTCCTTCACTTATCTTTCTTATTGGTCCTGATGAATATGTGGCATGGGTCAGCAAAAATCTTTTAAGACAAATCTAAATTGCCTGTTTTCAGTTCTTGAGTGTTCTGTAGCAGTAAGCAATAACGAACAGATGATGGAAGCAGCCAGACCTACAAAAGAAATAGTATTTTAAAAGTACTATATTTAGGGGGAAAAAAGGTTTGCCTTGGTACATAAAGAGCTCTATTCATTAAAATAAGTTTTACAAATGTGGTTATTTCAAAGAGTCAAAAAGTGTGAAATACACTTAAAATGAGTAAAATTTGTGGGTTTTCCTATGGGTTAAATATGTGCCACGCTAATAAAGCTCTCCTCACACCTCTTCCGAACTCGCAGTCTTTGGCCTCATTCTGCAAGATGTTTTGAATTGAGGGAGCTCAGCACTTTGCTGGAATGGACTATTAGCTATTAAAGTCCCAGCTCTTTAAAGATCAATGGATTTTAAAGGGATCCAGAAGAAATCATCTAAATCTGACATTCAGCATCCTTGCACCAAGCCCATGAAGTACATACACGAGTTCTAACAATTCTACCCCAAGGATCTACTGGAGGACTGAGCATTTCCGAGGAGCAGCTGTTATGCTGAGTAGCTAAGCAGGCACACTAAGGGTGAAATGAGAATGGAGACCAAGCCACACAAATCAGAAACATCAAACAACCTCAAACCTTCTTCCTTACAGCCCCCAACAGGTCAAATGTTAAAGCACAAAGTACTTTGAATCCTGCCTAGGTGCTCAGATCTTGCGAATTCAGATCCAGAATCCGAGCACCTCCCAGGTACATATGTATCTAGGGTCATTGATTCAGAGGCTCAAATAACAGCTAAACGAATCTGCTACTTAATGGAAATAGGCTTGTTTCTGCAGGAGGGCTTCCTCTGTTCAGAACCAGTTTTCTGATGCTCTTCTTCCCACTCCTGTTTTAAAAATGTTCTTGGTGTGCAGTATAAAAAACACATCAACAGCTGACATATAAAAGAAACCCATCCCTGTTCCATTGAAATGTGGCCCTACTGGTGTAGGTCAGTATCACTGGATACTAACCTAGAAGTACCACCTATGTGCGAGCTCATTCAAAAGAGGTTTTATAAAGTGATGAAAATCTTTACACAACTGATTTTCCAGTGTTTGATCCCTCCTACTGTTTGATGAAAGCTTCAAATAGCTTTAAAATGAAATAAATGTGATTAAAGAAGATTATTCATAATTATCTACTTACTTAGCTTTTGTCTTTTCAGTTTTCAGCTGCCTATTATGTCCAGACACTGAAATATCTGTGTGTAACCTAAATGTGTTTAAACCTTTGCACTTATGTCCCTTGGCTTCTGTAACTCTGGTATCATGGTCTGTTGCTACACATGTAAATGAGACACTAGAAATGTAACATGACTGTTCTGTGATTGTTCAGGTATAGAAAAATAGGATATTTAAGAAAGCATGGCTTTAAATACTAAACTTTAAAGCTGAATCTCTGCTATAGCAAAAACCCCTCAAAATTTCATAGCACTCGGTTTAACGTAGGAAGAAAATAATCAGCCTACTACTTAGTTCACATGCATAGACCCCAGAAATCATCACAATATTTTATAGATAGATAAAACCACATGTTTCAGGCACATGGTGTTGTATCAGTTCTTCACCAAGGTACAGATTTTCTCTGCTTCATCTAACAGTAGAGATGGAGAATTTAACAGCAGCACACTTCCTTGAACACTAACAAATCAATAAAATTCAATTTATTGCATGCTTATGTCAGGAGAAACTAATGGACAATAGAGCCATGTGTTTCTGCAATCCAACTATGCTTGTTTACAAGAAAGAGTCCATAGTTCTGTACACAGCAGGAATCCCACAACAGGAGATGATGGTTTTGCCCACCAGTCCAATTCCCTGTCCCAAAGGAACACAGACTTTCAGGAGAGCCACTTTGACAACTGGACATTGGGCTGTGATGGGTTCTCCATATGACCTGCTCTTGTGTTTTGAGATAGGGCAGTGCTGGTAGGGAACCTCCAATGCTGCTCTCTACATAAACCTGTGCTCAAGCCTGTTCCACACCATGGAAGCAATCTGCAGTCAAAAGGCAACATGCCCCTCAGAGTCCCTGCAGCCTGCTGCGGATTTGTCCGAACCATATATCCTTTTCCAAAGAAATGGAATTGAAAAATGTCCTATAGATTTAACCAGTGTCAGATGTTCTTTGAGCAGAAAATTAATTTCTCTCCCGAGAACATAAAGTTTGCGTTGTAATAGGTCACCATCTTCCCAAGTCCTTTGATTTCCTCTGTCAAAACTGCCCCCAGACCATAAGCATCTGCGTCCAGCCTGAAAGGTGTTTGAAACATGGGGAAGCTAAAATGGGAGCAGTTACAGGAGCTATTTTAAAAACCAAAAGATGTTAAATCACACTATGCTAGCCACTGACACGGCTTCCTTCGCACCAAACTCATGCTGTGGTTTTACAATATTAACAAAGCCACAAATAAACTGCCTGGAATAGTAGTAGCAATAATCATTAAAAACCCCAGAAACCTTTACCTGACAGCCACTGTATGGAGAGTTGGTCAGGACTGTCCTGCCTTCATTTTCTTTTTGTCTGTGAAAGTCAGTCCCTGGCTGGCTGTGTACTCACAATTAACTACTTCTGCTTGCAATGATTCACTTGCCTTTGGATTTGATTTCAGGCTGATGACTTTCAGTGTATTATAGACCATTTGTAAATATGTCAGTTCCTGTTTGAGTGTTGTATTTCACATCAAGATATAGTCAAGAGATAATCCAAAACAGGCCTGCTGTGCCATACCTTCTCCCCATCCTCTAAAATGCAGCAGGTGTTGAGATAAAAGACATCTTTTTAAGTTGCAGTAGGCCTTGTCCTGCTCTGAAAGCTCTTCCCTCCCCCTTTTCCTGTTACTGGCTCCACAGAATCTGCTCAGGCCACCATTTGACTTTAATCAGAACTGCAAGTGAGGTCCAAAAATTGTGCAAAGCTCACTTAGTTCATTTCCTCTATGCCCAGTAGCACTTCTTACAGCTTTGCCTTTGCTAAATAGGAGGTGCAGTGTAATGGGCTGGTTTCCCTCAGAACCAGTCTGTGCTAAACCACTCTGTGCATGCTGGATCCACAGAACTGATTTTTTAACTGGGAAAAACTTTGGGGAACCTAAACAGTGCACTAAAATAGCAATTTTGGCTCAGCCATAGTGTCTTCATTGCTGCTAATGGCACTACCAACAGCAATGGCAACTCTAACTTCAGTAGGGGTTTGCAAGCTCAGTGCAGCCTAGAGGTACTTACTGGACTTTTATGACTTGTTCTGATTTCTGAGCAGCTGTGTTTTGACACAAGTAGTTGTGCTGGGTGGGTTAAAGCTAGAGCAGGTATACCTGCGTACAGCATCATACACTATGAGGAATTCACCTGAGAACATGCTGCAGCTCAGCGTTTAACTGAATGTAAAATTTCCCAGTGCAAGAGAAAATGAACCTTTCCTTCAGATGTAGCAGCATCTTAAAATTGCCCTTAAATGATGTTTTCATCAGTCTAGCTTTACTTGGGTAAAAAGATACTGCAACAAGTAACTGCTGTAGTAGTTCACCTCCCTATGAGGAAAATCTGCTCACTGCAAATCAGTTACCTGCAAACCCTAAGCTTCACCTGGGCCACACAATTAAAGATTTCTGGCGATTTAATTTGTAAGACAACACTTCCAGCATGTATTACTCCATTACAGGCTAGAATGAAATCCAAATCCTCCCATAGCTTATCTGCCATTTTAGTTACATTTCTTGCTCAGAAGAGACAAGTTTTCAAAACCAATTTTCCCACCTTTTGGATCCCTGCTTGAGACCAATCTTTTTCAGTCCACCTAGTGCAATAACTTCAGCTTGAGAAAGGATACTTTATTCCATTCATTTCATGGACCCTAATATAGATTCAAAAAGTAAACAGACCAAATCTAGAGAAAAGCTATAAGCTTTATGCTCATTTCTTTGGAGCTCAGCACTTTCAGCTTCATGTCTTCACATTTCCTGAACTGATTGGAGAACTTTCCCTAGACATTTCTGAGGCTCTGTCCTGGGCAGCCTCAGAATGGCTTTTATGGCCAATTTTTTTCATAAGTCTAATATTTAACTGAACTACTTCCTTTAATTTTTCCACAGCTGCCAATTTTCCTTGTTTTACAAACCAAGATTATCACTTTTCCTAATTGTACAGTAAGGCCAGGGATCAGATTAGGATTGCCCCTTTTCATCAGTCATTTTATAAACAGTACTTGAGTTACAGGATTTGGCTGCTAGGAGCTCCAGTTTCTGTCCATCTTTCCAGTCATTCACTGGGGCTGTGATTTGAACAGACCACATATGCTCCGCCTGAAGCCTATAGCTCAGAGGTAAAGGGTTTGATACTTTTTGAGCTGATCTGAAATATCCCAAATGAGTATATGTACATTTCAAATTACAAGTGGTTTTTCTGCTAATTTCTCACAGAGATCACTAACTGACAATCATTTTGTTACACTATGGACTCCAGATATGACCTAAGATTCTTGGATTTCACTCCAAATTTTATACTTTATTTTATATCTTTATATGTTCAAGCCAAAGTTCCAGGCTGACCAAAACTATCTTGTTTTCTGCTATCTCCTGGTAAGCTTTCTGGGTGATGGCAGTCAGATTGCTGAGCCAAACAGTCATCTTGTCAGTTCAGTCTTGGAGGTCTGTATACAGCCTTCCCATCTTGCTTTGGAATTTTGTAGATGTCCCCAGATCTTTCCTTCTTATCAGAGGCTTCAGCCCTTCCAGAAAGGGCTTAGAGACATTGCACATTCTTGTTGAAATTCTATCTGGCCACCTTCAATTCCTGCAAGTCCTGCAGAAAACAAGGTACTTGAGAAAAAAGAAGCAATGACTTTTCAGATACTGGTGTTTAAAAACACTGTCTGGATGTTCTGAATTAATATTGTGTTAGAAGAAGCCAAATGGCTGCATGCCAAGACTCAACCTAAGGTGTATTTTTATGGCAAGGCTATAAACCCACAAAATAAGTGGTTTATAATGGAAATTCTGACACACTTTTAATATTAAAAGCAGAAATATACTGGTTGTGGTAAGTATTTGACAGCTGTGGTACTCACCTGTCAGCTGTACTGCCTAAACAAGTCCATTTTGATGGTGGGATTCTTCCTTTATCTCATCCTATTTCAGCCACACTGTTTGGGGGCAGATGGGTCCAGCCATATTCTGTAATTCACTCTGGAGCCTTTCAAAACCCTTTTTCTGGCTGATTACAGGGAAAAGCAACAACTTGGATTCACAGAGTATGGAAGCCTGCAGTGTTCTGAAGCTTATTGCACTGACTTGGCTTCAGGCAGAGAACAGCTTCCATTCTCATCTCAGCTGAAAGATGAGAGTTTTCATTGACACTGTTCCATTTGAGTGGCACTTCCCACTGGGTGACAAGGTGGTCGGGAAGAACTGTGGGATTGAGCATACAGGCCCTGCTTTCAGTTTGAAACTCAATCAAAAACCATCCTTGGAAACTTGCCGATACCAGAAGTATAGATCAGCCCATGCGCAACTGGAGAAAGGAGCAACCTTGAGTAATATTTAGTACAGTCTATCAGTTTACATAGGTAAAAGATTATTGACATGCTGTGAATGTGTTAATAAAAAGAAAATAATGGCAATAATAAGACTACAAAGAATTTCATAAGGCTGAAATATCATACAAATAAATACGATACCTAACACAACATGTCATAACTCCAGCTTGAAAAAAGACAAGGCACAGTTTTATTTGCACATGAGTGCTCTGGTCACCTACAGTAGTAGCCTCCCATCAGGGTATCATTTACAACACATATATACATTTATCTCAAGGGAAAATAGGAGGGAGAAGTGTGAAAAGGCAGAACTAGTTTTCATCAGATATATTCAAGATGACAACGTTCAAAACATCACTGGCTTTATATGTGATCTGTCTGTACAGCTTGTATTGAACCTGAGATTTCCAATTATAGTTAGGGGGTTTACAGATACTTTTCCCATCCCAAGCATCTTGATTTGCAGTCAAGTTCTTCAGGAAAACCAAGAAAGAAATGAGTCGATCTTTGATTTCCAGAATAGAAGTTGAGACATACATACACACACTTACATACACATCTTGAACTTATTTCATACTTCACACACAAGTTGGAGAGAAAAGATTGTGACTCAAAGTGAATGAAATCTAAACAGCTGACAAATAAACACAGGATGATGGATTAAACTTTCCAAGTAGCGTACAAGCCTTCTATGCTATAAGATTAACTTTTGCTACTCTTAATGCACAGATGAACTGCAACAGCAAATAACAATGCAGAAAGCCTTTTGTTTAAATAAAATGGAGAGGAAATGAAAACCAAATTACACATTACTTAAAAATAATCTATCTGGAGATGAAATAAAACATTTGTGACTCTGAACCAGGATTCATACATTTCTTCCATCATCTTCAATTAACACCCCTAGGAAATTTAACACAATTAAATTAATGTTCTAAAGGGTATGCTGGATGGAGGGAAGCAGAGCCTGGGGCATACTAACTGGCTGCAGTCTTTAAGAGAGTCTAACAGCTTTAAAGACATAAGTAAATTTTACTTGCATCTTGAGGATATTTAATCATACATTTACATTAGCTTAGTTTCCTAGAGTCTAAGGACATTTACAAAATGCCTAGAAATTAAATCAAAGCTAAAAAAAGTGATTGTTTTGTTTCAAATCACAAGCAGGCTGCTTGCCTCGCATTTGAAAACCTCTGTGGTTCTCCACAGAACTTCCTGTGAAAACAAAATGCTGCCATAATGATTTAAGACAGGACTGAAACACTATTGACCACAACAGAAAGCCAAATACAAGGCAAGAATCAGATGGAAAATGATGGAAAGACAGCATATGAAGGAATCTTAACAAAGGCACATCTAGGTACGTCAATATTTATGCAATTAGAAGTTTTCAAACGGCTGCAAATTCAGAAGAGAGTCAATGCTTATACAAGCTTGTGCTTTCCATGCTGGACACATTAGCAGGGTTCTCTAAACTGTCTACAGTCTGCCTGACAGACAAGAAACACCTTGGTGGTTATGTGCTCTAGCGTTTCTCTTTGGAAATACAAGTGGTATGTGAGACTTCAATGCCCTGGCTTCAGCCTGGATTAGGAGATCATTATAAGGTAACGCACCACCCCCCTTCCCTTTTATCAGTTACGAGCACTATTGTTTTAAAACGTTTTACAAAGCATGTTGCTGCTCTACTTAGTTAAAGGATCTTGAAAGTCTGCTTATCTACATATCTAGTTTACATACCTTCAAGTTAATTATTCCAGTGGCTCTTTTCATGTCTGTATATAAACAAAAGATGGGTGAGGGTGTTTTTAATATTCTGGTATTGGAGGTTATGCTCAGGCAAACTTCTGTCATCAGCAGAAATAGGGGATCCTGCCTCCTGCCTGCCTTCCTTCCCTCTTCTGATCAAGTGGTACCTATTACACTTTGCACTCTTTACTCCAGTAAGCTTTCCAGGTGCTTCAAGCATATATACACACACATACATAGTTAGACATGAATATTAATTTTTAGAAAACAAAACCAGTTCTGATGCAACCTGGTGAGCTGAACAACACTACCAATGTGTCTGGGAAAAGAGGCTTTGGCAAGAAAGTTGATTTTTCTTCTCATGCAGATCAGGCTTTTCTTTATGATTAGTCTCATATGTTTCTTGTTGGTGACTTAGTGTAATTTTTAAATCTAAATGAATGTCTATGTTAGTTTAATCCCTCTATTTGGATGCTATTGGAATGAAGCCCCAGCCCTGGTACATGCCCAGGTCTTCTCCAGCTGTGCCTTGCAAAGGAGGAAAAGAAAGGAGATTGACAGCAGCTCCTGTTGCTCCCCAGACCGGCTCTGCAAATCGACAAAAGCCACAGTGCTTTCTTTGGACCAGCCTTGCTCCTTTTATTAGCTCCTAGCTGCTTTGCTGGGTAAGAAAATCAATGGAAAATGGATTTTTGAAAGTATTTGTTTTGGTGTATAACAAAGATAGCCCAAGAAAAGTACTTCAGGCAGAAATGTCATGACTGAAAAATAAGACTGGTAAGATTTTTACAACCAAGTTAAGGGTTTTCTTGGTTTTACTTTCTTTGGAAGCAATAGAAACCAACACACCCTTTTCTGGTACAACAATGCTTAGGCTGCTCGAAGGTCTACCTATCTTCTTCTGACATGAGTTAAGAGGTTTTTCTTAACTAGTATTAATGATTAGAATGTTAAAGAACTTTCACCATTGAAATGTAAAAGGTTTCACAACTCAGATCCCCACAGTCCAAGCAGCAGAAGAGCTAGAATATTTCCACTATGGCATGGGAGCAGGATGTGGAAAGTTAGAAGACCATTGGAAAAAATATGTACCATAGGAACTCTATTTTGTTCCATTTGAAATCATCAGGGGAAAATTGAGGGATGCAAGCCATGAGTATGAATGCAACCCCAAGCAGGGGAAATGCAGCTCTTATGGAGCTGCTGCAGCTCTTGACCTGCAGTGGGAATTTTGGATATTGGCTTTCTTGGTGTTCCCCAAAATGTCCACCCTATTCCACCATGCAAACCCCACTTACCTGGGCTTGCACAGAGGTGGAGAGCTGATCTGGTGTCTGCCAATGTGTCATATATAGTCAGTCTGGATAGAGCTGAAGAAATCCTAAAATCACTCAGACAAAGATAAATCTGTTTCTTAGGCCCTGTCTAGACTATGAAAAGATGGGTTCTGTCCCTCCCTGCCAGGGCTGGAGAGGATGTGGGCAGCTGGGTACATTTGATCATGTATACGGTTGGACTGCACAAAACTGAAATCACTTTGCAGAACCAGTGTTGGCTGAAAATATGCTAACCCTAGCAGTAGCCTTGCTGTGCAGACAATGTCAACCTGCCAAATATGAAAAATGAGGTTTTGTTAAGCTACTTGTTATTAGCTGCTCAAAACTTGACTGCAGCTGAATGAAGAAACCCCAACATTCCCACGACAAACACATGGCTTAACCAAAATACGGGAGGTCCTTTCCTCAGAGAAGATGACAAGCCTAGAAATAATTGTTAAAATAAATACTCGAAAAAACTTGGCTCTCTTTCTTCACCTACACAAAAAGGAACAGTTGAATCTATAAGCCAGAGTTTCTGGCTAACAAAGTATTTCTCCTTCAAAACAGTTAAGCAGCATACTTTGATCTTTGTGTATGAAATACTTCATCTTTCAGAGTAATCATAGTCAATGTCCAGTCTCATTTTAAAGTATAATTTGTGGCTTTAATATTTACAGTGTTATTTTGAGGAAGCACAAAAATTATAATTCATTCAGTATTGTTTATGTCTTGTTTGAAGTCACAGATGTTACAAATTGAAGTTAAGATATTCAGATTTTTCACATCTTTTGGCATTTTAAATTGTGGCTTTGGGACAAAATGCCTTCCTTCCCAAGGCTCCTTCCCTGACTAATCTCCAGTTGATTTCAGGATGATTTGGTTTCTACCTGACATTAGAAGACAGAAATTGGCTAAAAGTAAATTCTGGACCATATTAAGAATTATTTTGCCTGCCAAGTAATATTATCCTATAAGTCTCTATAGTAAAACCACTATAGTAAAGAAATATTTATAGATGAATTATTTCCATATAAAAAGAAACTAATTAAAAACTACAGAATGTAACTTTCTTCTATCAGTGTAACACTACTGTACCACATACATAGAGATGCCTGAACAGGTGAAGCCTGAGGTAAAGGCTGGGGTACAGGGTGCAAGGACTACCTGGAGTTTAGATTAATGGAAAATGAAGAACATGGAGAATGTTCACTGACTCTAGTGCAAAGCACAGCAACAACTGAAACACAGATCAATACAAATAAAAGCTTATATTGACTGAAATCTTACCTAATGTAACACAAAGCTTTTTATAGGTAGTAATACCAAAATGAACCAAAAAAAGTCCCAAACAAAAAAATGAATCATAGAATCATAGAATAGTTAGGGTTGGAAAGGACCTGAAGATCATCTAGTTCCAACCCCCCTGCCATGGAAATCAAAAGCACTGGCTCAATCTTGTAAACCTTTTAATGGGATTACCTAGAATGTTTTCATGTTTCCATGTCTTAGATGTGATTGTCTTATTAAGATCGGATAAACTGTACTACCTTTAGTTGCTTTAGAAATAACATCTCTAATATTTTGACAGTGTAAGTCATGTTCATACACCTTGTGCAAACAAGGAGGACTGGGCAAGAAGATAGCAGTCTCTTTGCTGGAATGATTTTCCTGCATCTCCTCCAAAAGAAAACTGGTATGTGCTCCTTAGATGAGAAAAATACAATATTCCTTCATGCACAAACCAGTATTTGATATGTAATAGCATTTGTCTGATCCAGTTGTTAAACAGAAATAAATGCAGAAGACATCTTCAGAATCCAGACAGGAAAAAGGGCCCATTTGCTTTGAGACCTATTGTTACCAGAGAATGAGTTTCTCCAAGGAGCACCAACAAAATTAAAAATAGGTGCCAAAGAGAAAATCAATTAAATGCTTATAAAAAAGGAGCATCCTCTATCTCTGCTCCTTTCCAACAGACATTCCCATCTGGAATCTATTTTTAGGATGCTCATTCCTTCTCACAGGTTCAATGCTACCCATTTCACACCATTTAACTATTGAAAGGTCTTGAAATTCCGGACCAGAGAAGCCAGAGCCCAGCCTATTTCTCAGTGATGTAGCTAATGTGTCAGACTTGTAAAATAGCTCTTAGTGGTAGACCTCCATTTAGAGAAAGACGGAAACTAGCTTTAAATACTTAAGGCTTTAATATCTAGTCCATTACGCTGCAGCAAGGTCTTGTAAAGAGTCAATTATGGGATACTTCTGATTCGATCCACATGCAAGGGAAATCCGCTTCTTTGCCTTTAAACCTCAGTAGTAAGTGTCCTGTTTAAATAATTAGTGACACTTTTTCTTTGATCAAATTGATTCACATTGTTATTCTTTTATGTTAATTTAAAGCTTAATCCATGGAAAATCCAAGACAGATCTTAATCCATCACTCAGAGAGCTTTTACTTAAAGGCACTATCATGAGATTGTCCAGAAAACATGACAGGTTAAAGACAGTAGTGAACCAACCTGAAGCAAATGCTTTTGTTTTTTTGGCCTTCTGAAAACCTGTGAATCACCAGCCATTACTATTGGCATGGGTAAGCAGCTGACAATTTGGAAATTACTGTGAGCCCAGACACAAAGCCAGCAGCTACTCTAGCACAAAACCTATTTGCCAGCACATTTAATGATTAAGCCAAAATCTAAGTGTTTCCTGCCATTAAAAATGTATTAATCATGGAAAATATTTGATAATAAACTGCAGTTTTACTTATATTCTTGCCTTCTATTCAAAGCTTAGTTGTTCAGGTTACAGGGAAGTTACCAGCAACAAAGTTGAAAAGGATTTCAGGCCAGCCAGAGCTGGTTAAGCTGCCCAGCTAGTAGACTATGTAGAAGAAAAGATACTCTCAATATTTCTAATTTCATGTCCATGCCATTGTCTTTGCTAAGATATTTCTACAGATCTATGAATGAGAAGCTGGTAATAATGTTACCTATGCAAGTAAGTGCATAAGTTTTGTCCAAGACCATAAATTCAACAGACCATGCCAACTTTTACTTGCTGTACACATTCAAATAATTTGGATTAGTATCTCCACAGTGGGGCAAAAATGAGTTATAGTCTTAATTGAACATGAACTGATAATTTCTGGATATCAAAGCTACATTTTACCATAACATTTCAGATGTTGTATATTTCCTAATAATAATCAAAAAGTTATGCTTCTAGACAGCAGCACTGCCATTTAATGACAAATGAGGCACAGGAACTACTTTGCTAAAAAACTGCTGTATGTTTCTTCAAAAGGCTTGATGGAGGAGCACTTAAACCTCCAAGTGTTTGTCTAAAATATTAATGCCACACCACAAAAGAAATAATAACAGATAATATTTCACAATAATTAAAACAATATTTAAGGAACACAAGATGACCATTTTGTTTAACTGCATGACAAAACCCCTGACCAAAATTGTTTTATAAAATGACTAATGGAATGTAATTGCTGCAAGATTTCCACTTGAGCATGAACCGCTGGGTCTTGAGGACCTCTGCTGTCCAGGCAGTGCACTGTACAGCCGCATGCTCAGAGTATTAATCTCCACTCAGCAGCAAAGGTAAACAACTTCGCTTTATCTTTAGATCTTACCCTATACATTCAGTATAATAACCTCTGTATTTTTGTACATTTTCTTTCAGCTATTGATCATTTATAAAGTTAGAGACTGCTGTGAAAATTCCCATAGCCAGTATTCCAATTCACCTGCTTAAATCTGTGCACTGACAATGAAACTTGGAGATATGACTATATTTTCCTTTCACCATTTGAAACAGTTCAGAGTAAAAAGAAACTCACAAGTAACATTGGAGACACCACAGATACAGCAGATGCAGTAAAATCTTCATAGAGTGTTCTCTGTGTAGGAATAGTCTCCATCTAGGACAACAGCAAATCAAAACATCTAACACCCAAAATCTGGGGACAGTAGCAACAGCCCAGAGAGGCTGCCTCTGATACCACAGGGCAACTGGAATGCCATAAGAATGCTACCTGTGAACCAGCCCGACTGATCCACTACTGATTGAACGTGACTGCTTCAAACACCAGTTCTTACATACAAAGGGGAAATACCCAAGTGAGGGCTACAAATGCCAATAAGAGAAAGAACGTCTGGTTATTAAATTAAAGAGGCACTTTCAGGGAGCATGAGAAAGGTAAGCATTTTTATTCTGCCCTTTAGGCTTTGGAAAACCACCCTCTCTGTAACATCTGCTCATTGCACACACAGAATTCACACACAGTCTATAGACTTGCATATGACACATACTCATAAAAGTGGCTGGGGTTTGTTCTAATTCTTCTTAAGCTACTAATTGTTCTTCATTAAGAAATAGTTTTTATTTTCCAGGAATAGGTGGACAGAAAAGTTTTGCACCAGAACTTGCTATTTGTCTCTTTTGAATGCCACTGGAAGAAAGGCTGCACAAACAGAGTGCAGGCAGTGTTCTAACTCCACCCTCGGTGTCCTGCCCTTGACAAGTATTCTCCTTTTAGAGGTATTAAATCTTGGCAACATCCATTGCAGTTCCCACTTAAGCTGAAGTAAGTACATGTACAGAAGGGCTCTGTCAACATATCTGAGTGGAAAGATGTTTGGATTAACTAAGAAAACCTATTTCAAATCTCAGATAATAAAATGTCCTCCTAAATCCTAATTGCAACTTTCATCTTGTGTCTTAGGCCTTGCCACCAGCTGATGTGCCGATACAGATCAAGTGTTTAGTTTGATAAATGCGGCTTACTAGGGTCTTGGTATTGCTGACTGACAGAGTAGCTGAATAGGATCCAGGCTTCTAAAGGTGATTATCTGCCTAAAGAAGGAAGAAGATGAGCACAGGACAACCTTGTTTGTCATTTTGTGCACTTAATCAGACAAAGCTCATAATACTAAGAGCTCCTCTATACTATCAAAAATAAAACAAAAGCAGCTTTCGAATAAATTACACTACCATTTTACAGAGGGGGAAATCCATAAGCATGCATTGGAGAATTATCTTTTAGTTGCTATTTTCCAGCAAAAAGAACTTACAACTGTGACACTAAATCATATTTCCAGAGTCCTTTCCTTAAGACTGTTGAGTTTGGAGTTTATTGCAGCCAGATCTCTCTATATGCACACATAAAGCAGCACTCTTGTTTTAAACAACATAACCAGGTAGAAAGCCACTAGAGTACAAGAACTGTCCTTTTAGTTTTAAATTGTTAGCTAAAAGTAATAGGAATATCACGTTGTTTCAAGGAAGATACCGGCCCAACAAGGCTTCACCCACCAATACCCCTGTTTGCTGTTTTCAAAAGGAAAAATCTGGGAAGGGGGAAAAGGAGTTTTACTATTGGTTCTGCTTTGGAGTTAATAGAACACCTATAGTTTCTTTCTACAATGTACAAAATCTGTGATATTTAATTTGCATTTCTTTAACTACGAGTTTGCATCAAATTGGTTTAATACTCCTATAAGTACAAATGGAGTATTAAGAGTAGATGTAATCAATATACATATAAATAAGCAGTATTTTCAGTGGGTTGTACTCCCCCATTCAAACGACAAATAAATAACCCCCCACCCCAAACCTGAAGAAGCAATAAAGCTGCCTCAGTCACATCTCTTGAATATCAGGATTTCAAAAAGGATGAGTCAAAATCTCATTTGGAATGCATTTAATCCAAAAAAAAACATTGCACATGAAGAATTGCCAATAACTTGTTATATCATTATTATTACAACTTAACAATCGAATTCCTATTTCATAGTGAAAGGTCCTATTGCATGTTACATGCAGAAAACACTTAAGCAGCCAATTTTCATAAAATAAATCCCAAAGTAAAGGCCATTTTCTCTAAACCTTTAGAATGGGAGCAGGCTCATTGATGTCTACAGCACTGCTCACATGAGTGCAGCCTTGCAGTGTCGAGAGCTGATACCAAGCACTGCACTTTTTGGCTGTTGAATACTTCAGCTCACAAGTTCAGAATACTGATTATTGGCAGTATAGTTTATTACTATTAATTTCATAGCTGACAGGTTTTGATTATGAATTCTGCAACCCAAGCAATTTCCAAGTGTTTTGTAACCACACCTAATTCTGCATCTGAATCATTAGAAGGATAAAGTTGTTATACTTGTAATGGTATTTGTCCTACTTTGAACATTACCAAACTGTTTTCTCTAATCCTTTAGGAAACACCATAATGAGGCTCATCTGATGGCTTCTATTAGTTAGGAAGGCAAACTAAAAGATTTAGCTCCTCAGTCTGTCTCTAAATCTTCTAAGTGAAAGATGATTTACAGTTAAGCTATGAAAAATGTGACCACTCTCAAGTCTGGAAAGTCTCAATCTGATTTCAGCAAACTTAAATCACGAGAAAAGATTGCGTCTCACTAACTATAGATTTGCTTACCTAGGGAATCAGCATGTGGTGTGAAACATTCATTAAGTTATAAAAGGTTTATAGACTTGTCTGAGCTTCTATTAGGAAAAGGTTTGATTTTTCACTGAAAACACTGATCTGAAAGGTTATGTTTCTAGCTTCTGCGTTTGATATCTAAAATAATGGTTTTCTGTTCCAATTCCAAGAATGTTACAAGATCAAATACAATCTAAATAATTATTGTGAGACAAAACAGAGTCATCTCACTACATCAAGACAAATATTTACAGAAATTAGAAAAGAAAGTGAGGTTGTTTTTGTTATGATAAAGCTAAATACCCATCCTTTTGGAATTACTTGATCTCCAAAGGGTCTGAAGACAAAAAGAGGATGAAGCCATAAAACATTTATAAAGACAAGACTGTATTTTGTTTAGAAGTCAAAGCAAAGATTTAACAGCTAATAGCTTCACAGCAATAAAATCAGGAGATAAGAAGGGGAATGGAACCTAATTGAATAGACACACAAACTTGTACCAAGGTTTTGAAGGTTGATGCTTGCCTTTGTCAGAGACCCATGCCCATGCTTCACCACACCTTAGGATGAACTCCATCCCCCTATTAATTCTTCTGAGTCTCTACACAGCACCTACAAACAGGTTGGAATTTGCAATACAGGGAGCAGGTGCCCCTGCTCTTGTCACCAGTATTTCTCACTTAACCAGTCAAGTCCTGCTAAACAACATGTGGGAAACTTGCACTCTGAAGCCAGAAGAGGCGACTGCTTAGGAAACATGCAAAAGACATCTCTGAAAGCAAATTTGGGTTTGATCCTAAGAACCACTCTTAATTAGAGTCAAAGGGAACTATTTCCTTGTAAAAATATTCTTCTGTCTTAAAAATAAAGTTTTGTACATTAAACCAGAATTTTATTACTAGTTTGATGGCCAGACAATAATCACCTAGGTATATAAGCAAGTCTGCTATAGCTGATACCTCTGTGCAAAATTTAAACCTCTGCTCCCCTTCCCCTCCACAAAATAAAAGGGAAGAAGAAATAGCTAGAAAGAAAAGCAGAATCTCAGGAAAGAGCTTTAAAATGCTTTAGAATAGAAGTGAATGCATATCCAGTATGCTTATTTGCAAAACCAGTAAAATTATTTAGAATAGACACAAGTTCACAAGTTCATCATATCTAAATGAAAATTAAGGTTAAAGCATATGAGTTTAGCACCATGGGTTGATGTGCCCATTTTACCTTCCTCCCAAGAATGTATTCACAGAAATCTGGGAAAGAAATTGTTTTCATGTCCTGTTCAAAGGGCTAAGCATTGTGCAGTGTTGAGTGGCTTTCCGTTTGAATAGCAATACAAGCACACCTGCTGAAATAGTATTCTTCAGTTAATGTTTACTTGGGGAATAAGAGTTTGGGTTTTGCAGTTTCGTGCTATGACACCACTGAAAACCTAATCTGAAAAGGTCTTTTCAGTAGTACCTTTGCTATGATCTGCATTTGATGTGATCTGTTCCGTGCTTTTGTCTGTTGTTCTGGTGTGCTTATCCAGAGTCTTTGTTATTAGCAACTTGCTATTCACACAACCTGTGAAAAGTTTAATGTAACTAGTGATCAGCTGAGAGCATCTTCAAAAGCACAATAACTTTTGTGGTACTGGGTGTAACCTAAAATTTGAACCTCTTCAATATTATGTATCACTGCTTTAGCACATTCGTGTAACTAAATTCTATATGAACCTTTATCATACACACAAAAGCCTTTACAATGCCCAAGGTATTAGAAAGCCAAGTTATTATTTCTCTTCAGTGCAGTGCTGACAATAACAGAACAATATGATGTATGACTAAGGCAGATGAAAATGAACATCTGAAACAGTCCATGGAAACCGTGAATTGCTTACTTGTTCTAAAGAATATATTCAAAATTGGCTTTGAACTTCCCTCTGCTGCGAATGATGACTGCAAAGAATATGTAAAAGCAGAGCTAACACAGACACAATCCATTTCTGACTTACACCTCCATTGTCCTCAACTGCACTTTTTTTCCCCACCTTTGCATTAGGAAGAACTACAGTGTTAAGGAGAAGTTCCTTTATAGATAGACATGAACAGGTTTGATTTGCATTCACATTCATATAACAGCATTGTTAGTCTATCCACAGTACACATCAAAGAGTAATTTGTATTTAATTTACAAATGTTACTATATAGTATTCCAGATGTCTAAAAAATATTCTGACAAATGATAGACACATTATTATTGTTCTCTATAATGACTCCAGAGCAAAATAAGGTAAAGCTACTGTCCAGTAACATACACAGAAGTTGCTTGCTTACACATTTGTCAGAGACACCTATTTTTTCTCTCCTAGCTCTGTTGATAGAAATTATTCACACATTCCTCAGAAAGGGAATTTAGTAATAGGCAAATATTCCAAGCTGGCAGCTTTGGAGAAAAACACTCTGTTTAAACACAGAGCAATTGGTAGTTATAGGAAGTCTACTACCCCACTCCTGCTTGCTAAGGCAATTCAACAAGGACCAAGAGTACCTCTGAAAACTAATTGTAGGATCCTCCTGGTTTCTAGTCCTCAAAGTGTGGCCTGTTCTCCACACCTGGGAGGTTCTGTCCTTCGTTACAATAATTCCTATGCCCCAGTCATACAATGTTGATTTTAAGACACTAAAATGCAAATCTACTCATCAGAGAATGTAAGGCAAAAAGCACTAGACAGCACAAGCATTCCAGTATGTTTGATTCTTATTCTTCCTATGAGGAACAAGCACACACAGCTAGAAAATAAGCTAATAGTAACACTTCTCTGTTAGGACAAATCATTTTGTGAACAATTTAACTAAACAATGTGCTCTGCAATAGTCTCTATTTGTATTTCCCAAAGCAAAAAATCACACACCCCCCTACTTATCTTTTTTACAGTTTGCCCATATTTCATTCATAACACAAAAGCTAATAGATAACTTAAAATACGCACTTACAAGTAGGTGATATGCTGTATTATGGTACGACTTACCAATATTTTGTCCATTTTGCAAAATTTTACAGGATTCTGTACAAATATATCTGGCAAATTACTTACCTATATTTAAGGTACTGATCTCAGTAATGCTTAGCTTTTCCTGTTCTGGTTTTATACACAGCATAGCAGTTTGGCTTACAATTAAGATAAGGTATGTGTATCTGCGGGCACTAGGACAAAGATCTTAGAAGCTTGCCAGACAGAGCAGAATTCTCTGCAATATGGAAAACAAAAACTAGTCCTATTCGAAAAAAAAAACATTCAATCTGCATATTAAACAAAGTCAATCTTTCTACAGCATTATCAACGTTTATATTAATATCCTCCTAGCAGTCCATTTAGACACCGAGGCTGGGTAAGAATAACGCTAGTGTTCTGCTGCCACCTGCAGCTGAAGGAAGAGTGCTTGTTTTTTCAGCAGTAACCCAAGGCCAGAGCTTGTCTGACGTTAGCTATGATTTTCAACCATTAAGATAAACCAAATCTGTACAAGGTCTATTGTCTTTGTTCCGGAAGAAAAAAATGGTGAGAAATTTCAAAGGGTGATCCACCTATTTGAGCAATTCATAATGGACTTGGAAGAGAATAAATGTATGAAAGCTTTGAAGAGTATAAAACCTACATCAATTCAGTACACAACATTGAATGCTTGCAAAAAAAATACTTCAAACAGGTCTTTATTTAATATTTAAAGACTGGGTATTTTTACATTTCCAATGTCCTTATCCGTACACACTGTTACAAGCAATTTGACTCATTCAGAAGCTTTATCACTTTGCTAAGGGAATTGTGCAGTATTTTAAGCTGAACAAACCTGATTCACATTCTTCCTGAAATGGGGCAGTAGTAGTCCTTGTAAAGATCTATTACAGCCTCCTACTGCATCCTGATGCTTTTCTCTGGGTGTGTTATTTCTAAACATTTATTAACATTCAGAAGTGAACACCACCATACATATGAAACGACACAGAAGACCTAAGACACATAGTCACAGAAATGAAATGAACCTTGTCTGAAGAGTTCCTAACTTATGTGCTATCTTCAATAAACAAAAGTGATTGCCAAGAAAGGCTCAAAAAGCTGCAGATTAAACTAGAAACTCCCTGTAACAGATCTGCGGCTTTGAATGGTCAGTTCTGAATGGCCTAAAGTCTTAATTAAAATCGTATATATACACAAACACGCATATTCTTATGTATGTATGTGTAGGTATATATATGCGTGTGTTTGTGTACACACACATACATGTAGTAAAAAAAGGAAAGATTTAAAGATATGCCCTAAAACAATGCACACCAAAGGTATGAACAGTCAAAAAACTAAACTGGTCATACCTTGTATAACTTATCACATACTGCTTCAAGAAGATATTAAAGTCATAGAAAACAGGTATCAATATTAAATCAGAGTAGATAAGAAACTGAAAACAAACATATACTCCTTTGAAAAAAAATATTTCGTAACAGTAGCATGTGTTTGAAAATCAGCATAGAAAATGTGCCCAGACATCCAATAATGTGACAGGAGGTATTAGTGCATGAAAGATCAGGTGGCATTCGTGCATGAAAGATTAGCATCCTGTGGAGGCCTTGGAAAATGAGCAGGGACTGGTTAATATTTACTAGTCCGGGTATCCCATCAGACAGGCTACAACAGTGACTCTGCCAGTCAGCAGTGCTGGCAGTGCTGTCTGCCTCCCTCCCTTCAAGCATCAGAGCAATGAGCTCCACTGCAGCTTCTTAGCTCTCTTGCCAATGTTACTGTCCTATAAAATGTAGTGAGCCCCTAATGGCATTATAATTTAATCATAGCAAAAAGAAGAGTGACTGTCATACTGACAGCCAGTAATTGACATGGCCTGGATTTCTGCTGTCAAAGATTTGCATGTCAATCAATAAGAACCAATATGGCATGTGTTTACAATGATCAGAAGTCATTTGATATCAGTATCTTAGCAAAGCTTTGACAGAAATGAAATAGGATCCATGTTCTATATTCCCAGACATAAGAATTACAATAGATTCATGCAGAGCTCTCAGTTGCTGACTTAATGCACATTAATGCTGAGATGGGTTTGAGAACACAATGCTCTAACAACAAAACCATCAGGCAATGTTTGCTTATTAAATTCAATGAGGATGCCATGTCTGCTCCTGGCACACTGTCCCATTGCTGTTCCTATTGATTTTGCAGCTTTCCATTTTATGAAATAATACATCTCCTCTAAATGTGCATGTGTGCGAAACTCATCACCTCTGGTAATGTCATCAACCATGAATTATTACTGAGCTACATCTAGACTTCTTTCATAGTTTCTTTTGGCACTTCATGTGTTCACTTCCACTTTCTGTCTGAAGTATTGCAAGATCATCAGCTAAATTTGGAATGCAATTGGAGAACACTCAGGCTGACAGGAGGATCTGAACATTAGATTCCAGAGAGAAAAATAACTTATCAGGCAGATATCCTTATTGCTTTAAATATCTGGCACAGTGTTCACTGGGAAACTATTCTGGATGAGGGCCACAAAAACTCACATGAACTCATGCTGGTTTTATTGCAAATTCTTGATAGCAAAAAAATGCATGTCTGGTAGTAATCATAGCTGGGCATAATACCATCCTGTAATGCAATTCTGTGAATCCAAAGAGTGATAAAAAGTATCTTGACCCTGCTTATCCATGACTGAGGAGGCCACAAATTTACCCAAGTGTACTGCAAGAGCAATAAAGCTTTTCTCTCCATAAATGAGTTTCACATTCTTAATCCTGCCTGCACACTAACAGAGCATATCTGAGCATCCTTTCACACTAATATTCTCACACACACACACACAAATACACCCAGTCTGCAGAAAGTACAATTCATTCTAATTTTTGCTAACTTCTTCCTATTTCTTCATATGGAACCTCTTCTAATGAATGATCTGCTATGGCTGCTAATGCCAGTTTTTCCAGATAACCTATTAGCTGTATGTGACATTCAATTGCAGTTGGAGAGTGTAAAGTGCAATCACACTGTAGGTAGCTTTACCTGGACCATTCATTAGAAGATGGACAGCTGAGAGATTTCCCATGTCTCTCTGGAAATGTACCTAAATATAGTATTAAATGAGTTAACCTGCAGAACAATAACAATCCAAACTCTTTTTTGATGGAAGAACATGAAAAAAAAAGTTAGAACTGGGTTCTAGCCCAAGTTCTTTCTGCTCAAACTGCCAAGTCTGCATTGTCTTGCTTGTACCAGCTACTTGCCTTTCCTGGATGGTCATTTAATGGGGCAATTGCTTCATCATTTCTAAGTCTAAATGATATGTGCCTAGACAAGTTTTGCTTTTGTATATACGTAATTCCTTCATCCTTTTATTGGCTTTAGTGCAATTCAGTGGTGACTCAGTTTGCAAAGGAGAGATGCGCAGCTTTGGTTTGGATAAGAATTACCTGGCTCTCCAACAGCAGCAAGTTTTTGCTTCCTGCACAAAATGCTTTTTCACTTTAGCACACCATTCTACCATTGTGACCCTAATCAAATAAACTGATGAAAGTAAACATCTGCAATTCAGGATGCATTTGATCACTGCCTTTCCTCTGCATTTGAACCAAAGGGCTCTTTTACAAGATAACTGCCCTCTCCCAGGGTGGTATATGTGATTACCCAATTCCTGTTGTTACAACAGACATGCTTAAACCACCTATTGTGGGTACTATCCATAATTATATTTGTGGTTTTGTTCTGCACTTCTTCTGGTCTGTGAGCTCATGCCTTTCCTAATCCTCTTTAAATGAATGACACACAGTTCTAAGGCCCCGAGATCTTGTTACCAACAATTACCAATTTCTGCCTTTTTACAACACTTAAGGAATCAGACCTACAGAAAGGATATTAAAGATCTTTCAAATACATGAATCAATAAGTCATGTTGAATTTAAAGAATTTATCAGCAACCCTTTAATAAATCTGGAAGCATTAAACCTAAGAAATATTACAGTGACCCCAGGTTAAGTACAATAAGGGAATATAGATGATGAAATATGTCTGACTATTGTATTGAAAAGTGTGCAGAAGACTGTTGGAACTGCAGTGCTTGGTTATACCCCTCTGCCTTGATCTTGTACCACGTTATTATTATTCTCATTGGGTTGGTACACTGTGAATGTTCACAGCCCATGGAATTAAAGCGAAAAGCCTACTCTTTGTAGTAGAAAGACTCTTGAGAAATTTGAGGTAGCTGCATCCCTGCAAGGTCTGGTCCTAAAGCATTTTGGCCACTTAAAAAAAAGAAGTATTCCCCTGCTACCAGCCCAAAACAGCTTTATTTCTATTATTTATGACTTTAAAATGAGCTATATGAGAGAACCTCACATTTTCAAACACTGCTTGCTTAAACAAATACCTGGTAACTATCAAGAAGAAGAAAAGTCCCTCCCCACCATGGTTACAAGGAGGAAAGTAACTTTATTAATACTAAAGTAACCCTGTGTTCCTTTTCTTTAGCATTTTGTTAACCTTCTCTTGGTATATTCAGGGTGATTTCACCTGGCAAACAGACCCTTTGCTTGTTCCTCAAGTATCAGCAGGTGACAAACCCCTTGAATTATTGCTGCAACCTATTGTCCCATTTCTTTAAAGTGGTTTCACTTAACTCTTCCTAGTAAAGGTATTCAATATACTGCATCCAAAAGCTGAGTGGCAACTGAAAACAAGATATTAAGAACTATGCATGACATTAGACAACTGTATACTATATGCCTGCAAAAAAAAGCTGACCAATCCTGCCAAATACAGTAAAATGAGACAAGTATTTCCCTGATTCTTTCTGTTGCATCCCTTTTATGATAAAGTAATAATTAAGATCTACATATATTTAACAAATACAATTAAAATACATTTTACTGATAACTCTCCATTTTATTCTCTGCATTTTGCAGTACAATTTACAGGAACCAATCCAAAGTAGCAATCCCAAACTATTGGGACTTCTTCATCCAGTTGCAAAACACAGGTTCAACAATAGAACTGTTTAGAACGCACAGCATGACTGAAATCCAAGTTGGGGGAAACTCCTTTCTCTTTAAAGGTCAGATAGATTCAATTTTGACTGAAATTTCAAAAAGATCAGAATAATAAAAACTACATTAAATTTGGGACACAAGGAAAAAAAAAGCATACAAAAGTAATTTCCATAAGAAGGCCAATTTTGGTTTTGTGTCACTTGATGTATAGAAAGTCTTACGCCTTAATAAAGCTATATTTTATTTCTTTAAACAATCAACTGCGGGATTAGTGAATATTATTTGTTACATTTCAGTGGACATCTAAGCCCTGTGTCCCTTCAATAATAATATTCACTCCAGAGATTAATATTTTCTAGATAGAGCTTATTATAACATTAGTATTTTAACGACATTCTTTTTCCAAACACAAGAGACAAATTAATATCCACTCTATGCAGACAGCCACACATAAAAGGCAGTTAATTTAATTGGAATATCTGGTAGAGTAAAAGCTAAAAATAGATTACAGACTGCACTGCAATACTAACGACATTTTATTGTCCATCGTATATGTATTTCTTTATTGCCTAAACTGCTAAGTTTTATTTTCTTCCCCTCATATAGAACCTTTACACCTAAGTTGGATTTGAGAGATTAGAAACTGGCTGAAAACTTCTTCATTGAAAGTGGCCAAATTCTGAAAGCCCTTATAAATGAATACATTTTAGAAAGTGTAGGCAGATTTGTATGAGAATATACATGCACATCAGCCTTTGTAAAGTGCTTTAAGATGATGAGAACATAAAGATTCAGATACAGACAAAATTCCATAGAGGGAAATCTAATCATTACTTTCATCCCCTGCCCCATCTCTAACAGTGTCCAATACTACTTGGTTCAAACTGTCAGAATTGAGGTGACAGGCAACCACAAAATCGAGGTGTACAATCCTTGACCCCCACTACAAGACTAACCCTGATAAACTGGAGCAAGTTCAGCAGAAGGCCAGCAAGAAAGTCAGGCTGCTGGAGCAGCAGCTCTAAGAGGAGGAGCTAGGAACTGCCTTGTTTAGCCTGGAGAAGAGATAGCTTAAACCAGGGACACAATTGGAGCTTGCCAGTACCTACAAGAAGGTAGGAACCAAGCTCCTTACTGATGGGTAGTGTGGGACAAGAGGCTGTGGTCATAAATTAAAACAGGGGAAGTTCTGACTAGATATAAGGAAACAAAACCAAACCACTGAGACGATAACTGAGCTGTGCAACAGTGGCCAAGATAAGCAGGGAAATCTCCACCTTTACTCCAAGTTTTTGAGACTGGACAAAGTCCCAAGGCATCTGGTTTGAATTACATCCTGCTTTGAGCAGGAGACTGGACTACTGATCCCCAAAGGACTCTACCAATCTGAATTAAGCTGTTCTGGGCCCTGTTAAACATCCATCTGAATGCACAAGAGCATTCTTCTAAGAGCGGCCTAAGTGACCAGGAAGAGAAAGAAACTTAGGAGAAGCATAATGACCCATAGCCCAGGTTCCAGTTCACGGATTTCCAGAGCTGGTAGGGTGTTTTCTCTCTATTAACATCTTGTTTCCAGTTCTTGAAGTAATTAATTCTTGTTGCAGAGCTTTCTTCCACGAGTATTTCTAATTGCTTTTGGAATCCATTTACGCACTAGGCACATGTTACAACCTGCTTCAGGGAGCCTCACAATTCAATTCAGCAATGCATGAAATGTATCACGGTCTTTCATATACATCAAACGCTTTTCATTCATTGCTGAGCTCATGGGTTTTTTTTCTCTAATGAGAAACCCTTTTTTCTTATTGTTTACAAGCAAAGTAATCAAATTGTAATCAAGTTTGCAGTGATCACTTTGGAAGAAAGGCAGCAGTGATAAAATCCCTTTTGGATCCATAGCAGTCAATCATTTTTACCTGTTCTCTTTAAAGTTCAAATACTAAGATGAGATACTACTAAACATGTAACATTGAATCACTATTGCAAAATGCAGTATTAGTCTAAGAACTTATTAAGAGCATTCATAACAAATATGTTCCTTCACAGAGAGATAGTTTCCTTTTGATTTGCTGAAGGGCCCAATCTAAAGCCCTTTTCCATCAGTCCTTCAATGGATTTCAACAGGATCTGAATCAGATTTTTACTGAAAAATAATTACAGGCAAAAATGTGAGAGGAAAAAAACCAAAACCCAAGCCTGAAAGGCACAAGCCTACATCCAGGTCCATCACTTGCGGTAACCAGAATGTGCCCCCAGCCAACTATGGCTTCTGTTTTACTTGACCAGGCTACAGTCAGCCACACACACAGGTGGGTTTTGGACACAGAAGCTCATGTGTAGGAGGGCACAGTTATTTCTCCCTATGATAGTTCCAGAGAAAAGAGGTTAATAACAATAAAGGGCTACCCTCACTTATCTTTCAACAGCTATTAGATGCTCTTCTTCTGAACATGTGTACTAAATTTAACTTTAAATTGTTGCAAAAGTTGACTCCTCCCAAACCTTTCAACATAGGTTTTATTCCCTCTCATTGAAGAACTGTTCTTTGCCTCTGCTGCTAGATACACAAGAAGAAACTAGCTTAATTTGCAGCAAAGATTAAGGCAGCATACAGGAAGCCTCTCTAGCTCTAAAGGCAGGGCAACCCTTTTGCAGGCTCCCCAAGAAGCCTATGGAATCTCTTTCAGTGAAGATTTTGAAGATGACAAACATCAGACAAAGATGGTCTAATTATATTTGATCTTGTCTCTGTATAAAGGGCCAAACTAGAATGTCTGTCTTGTTACATCCTTCTGATCTCTATGACTGACTGATACTTCTTCAGATTTTAGCTTCTGTGCATTGTGCAAACAACACTTTTATTTCAAACCACTCCAATCACTTGCTCATTCATCAGACTATAAAGTTTGCAAACACTGTAATACCTAAACAAGAGGCAGTGCATGCCATGCAAATTCTAAGCATGTCTAAAGAAGTTTGATGAAATTCTAGTCCATCACAGTGCTTTTTTCTTTTTAAAGCTTAGTCTTTATTTAAAAGTTTCTAAATAGGCTCCTCAGAGATTTACCATTCATGCAGAGACCAATATAGTCCAGGAAACTAGAGAGACATAAGATTTTCAAATCCAGTTACAGAAACAATGGCATTTACTGGGCTCACTTCTTCTCCTAGCGGAAGTTTGTTTCAAATTACTATGGGCTCTAATTTGACATACACTATTTAATCCAATACAACTAATTTCTTTGAGTTTTACTCAAACTAGGTAATTTGGGAGAGTCACTTTTCTTACTTTGTTTTTTCTTTTTTAAGACAGCAGTGAAAATACAATATTTACGAAGCCTGCTCTACACCAGAAGGCTTTGATATGGAAAAAGGAAATATTATGCTCAATTAAACCTGTAGAACCAGCTTTAAACTGTGATTTTCAAAGCTGCTAAAATAAGAAACCTTCTTGAAAATGCCATAATCAAAATGAATATATATACGTGTATTTTCATACAACTAAGTTACATCAAGGAGGCAAAATAGGGCAAGTTAAGAACAGAATGATAAACTGAACTATGAAGTTTGTTAACAGTTTCATTAATACCTTCAATTACTATTAAATTCAATATTAAAAATAAGTTACTTTAATATATTTTCCATAGAATTCCAACTAAACACAATCCCCTGTATATGTATATAAACCTCCACTGGGAAAAACACTCAGTTACTTTCTGCGTGCATAATGACACTACATAATAATCTTAAACTCATATTCAAAAGGAGTTTAAGTTTTTAACTAGGGATTTAGTCACACTTCATCAGTATCATATTTACATGAGCTCAGTCAAACACAAGTGAAAGTTTTACTGTCAACTTACTTTGCATGTTCTGGTACTAATCCATACAAACTCCACTGAGGTAGTCCCCAAGGTACAATCAGTTTTCAAATGCTGTGAAGAATGTTTAAACTCTAGGCTAAATGGATTTGCCAAGGTATGGATTTTGCCCTAGGATAAGTTTAAAATGAGCAAGGTAATTAAAAACCATCTGTAGTACTATATACCAGCCTTAAAGATGACAGAGAGATACACAATTTAATATTCTGCATTATCTATGTGTTTTGTACATGTATGTATAGTACAGATTTGTAAATATATGCATTGTAGTAATCAGATAAATCATTACTATGAATACTATTTTATTCTTTTTTGCAGTTACAAATTCCCCAGAGTCTGATTGAGGGTGAAGCACCATCATGCTGGGTTTTGACCAGACAACACAAAATGAGCTTTCAAGGGTTTGCTATCTAGATAGGCAAATCAGACAAGTTCTCTATTAATGGATTTATACATCCTATAAGTAAAAGATACAACAAACCCAACAAACACTACAAGCACTTACGGTACAAGGCAGCATCATATGTCTGCATACCATTATAAATGTTTAATACCTATTTCTATATAGCAACAATACTTTTTAGCTCTTTAACTATTATAAATAATCAAGGGGATGTGTATACAGGAATTTAAGGTCTAAAAAGTAAGTGAATATGGGCTATTCTTAAAATAAGTAATATAAAACTGAACATTTTAAACTTCTCAGTCTATTAGCAATAAAGCACATTTGTATTTTAAGAGGTTTTCCAAGTGCAAGTGTGATTTACATTGTTCAGACACTTAGAGTTATTATTCATTTCCATGAAGCAATGCCCAGGAGAAGGGCTTTGCATGATTCATCTTTACCTTGTGCCAGTTCTGTACTTTTTGTTTGCACCTGTGTAGATGGCAGAGCTTTTGGTGGTGGTGGTGTGTTCAATTTGGGGCTTTTTTCCCCCAAAGCTGTATTTTCCCTCTGAACTACCTAAACACTCTACCCCTTACTTTACAAATACCTGCCATTCTCCCAGAATATTTGATATATTCTATGAGTTAGCTCTAAAAAATTCCATATAGTCGTCAAGACCTATCAGGGTCATTTCCTTCAGATGAGTTATGTTTTGACTGGATTTTTCAATTTTTTTACTATGGCAACATATGGCCAATCAGACTAGAAAATCCCATCTGTTTGCAATTGGTTTCAGCTACTATGTTTTAGTCTGCTGGTAATATTTTGCATTTTAAGCTAGGTAGGACTTAGGCTAAGATTTTATTTTTTTTAATAGATTTCTACAAAGAAGAAGATTCTGAAACAGGTTTAATTCAGCAGTGACACTTTGAGATCAACTTCAAGGCTTTCATTTCTATACTATCATCAAAATCAGAATAATTGTTTTTTTTGTAATGTCTGTAGTTCTATAAAAGATAAAATCACCAAGGAAATGACAACCCCAAATGTAAGTGTCTTTAATATTTATATTATAGCCCAATACAGCATTCATTGTGCTGAGATCAATATTTGTCTCAAGCTATGACTTAAAGCATTTAGAGGAAATAGTTTATAACAAAGCATGACTGCTTCTGGCATTGAAACTACCTGACACTGGACTTG
Source organism: Melopsittacus undulatus (assembly GCF_012275295.1). Lineage (NCBI taxonomy): Eukaryota > Metazoa > Chordata > Aves > Psittaciformes > Psittaculidae > Melopsittacus > Melopsittacus undulatus. The sequence continues at coordinate 2,514,794 of NC_047539.1, forward strand.
TCCAACCAGCTTTGATTGAAATTCCTCTCTCAACATGTCTCAAGAAGACTTCCTGCTAAACAAACACCTGGGTGGGGAAAGTAGCTGGATGAACCAGGACTGCAAGCCTGGGCTACATTTATTTTTACTGGATTACTTATAATCCATACCATTCCTTTTTTCTAAAACTCTTCCATTTGTATATTCTTAGAAACTTTCAGTACAATGTATCACCACTGTTAAGCACAGCTATGCTGCTTTAAAAAGCAACCACCGCTGAACAATGAAACTGTATATTCAATTAAAAAGAGGGCAATAACTATTATAGTCAAATTCATATTCATTACATGGCCTACTATGTACCTCTGCACCTCCTGAAGCAACTAGCCAAGTGGTATATCAGATGCTGTAAAAGGTGACTTATGAAATTCTTGTACTTGCTAAGCACCAACTAAAATAAGTTGCATACTCACAGGACAAGGCAGTCTTTAAGATTAGAGTCTGATAAGGGGATAAATAAACCATACACCTAACAGGAATAATAATCTAAGCATTGAAGTTATTAAACCTACTGTGCATCAAATCATCTCACCACTGTGTATGATGAAAACACTTGAAAATAAACACCTGATAAATCATCATGCAGAGACACGGCTAAACGCAAACTTATACAACGTACACACCCAAATGAACATTTCAGGACAGATTTATTAGCTTGTGGATGTTCCTAATTATTTGAAAAACTATAGTCTTATTACCAATAGTAACAGAAATCTGTAATAAGACCCTAAATCTCAGAAAAAAAGAAGTCACTTACTGAAGAAACGAAGAATAAAAAGAGAGAGAAAATTAAGCCAATCTTGTCACGTAAAGAAAACATATGGTGGGCAAGGGCAGTTGTCCCTTGCATCAGCACTGTTATCCTGTCACTACCAACAAGGCTTTCTATAAGTACGAACTCAAAGATACAATGCAGAAGGTATACCAGAGAGAACGCAAGGGAAGATTTATTGCATTCAATTATTTTTGTTTAAAAGTTTCCTCTGGGGCACAAGCACGTAATATATTGTACTTTCCATTACCTGGTGCAAATGTAAAACATACCTGAAAAACACATTTCATGCTTATTACATATTAAAACAACAAGTAAGATGTCATGGCATGAGTTGATAGATTAACTGCCAGTTACTGATGTTGTACTTTATTAGTTAACAGCAAATTAATATCATCAGGCATATTTCCTCTCTTATACCTAAAAAATACTAGCATGGAAACAGAGATTCCCATAAATTCCTATCACTAGATTCTAGAATAGGGCTTTTAATATAACTTGGGACAAGATAAGCAGCAATTCAGAATTTGTTTGCAAACATATTACACTTATGTAAAACCTCTACTACCTCAGTTACCTTTTGCACATGAAAGAATTTTTATACTATAAACTCAAAAAGGCTTCCCCATGATTCTTTCGCTGTGATACTGATTCCACCTCACACACAAACACCCTTGTACCTTAGGAAGTAGCTCCTAAAGAATATTTCAACAAATTGTACTGAGTTTACAGGAACTGTCCCTATTATAAAATGTGATCAAAATCATCAGCAACACCTTTAATTTAAGGTTATATAGCTCTGTAGATTCACTGTTAGACAAAGTAAAACGAATGGGAAGCCAGCATGTTCTTGTACGGGCTTTACATCACCACACTTACTTATTACTTCCACTATCTACTATTAGTAAATCTTATTTGACTTGTCTTCCACACTTTTTTCCAAAGCAATGAAAGCAAAGATATAAATAGAAAACAACCTGACACAAAAATCAGATGCAAGCTAAAGTCTAAAACATTATTGTGTTGAACATATGGCTAAGTTTGGTCTTTCATGCTTAGTATTCTGCATGCTCCACTGGATGCACATTTCAATTACAATTAATTGTAATGAGTGACACATTGCTACATACTTCTCCTGGCTCCACCTCCAGAATAAAACTACAAACACATTACTTTTGGCTAAACCACATCAACTTCCCTTCAGATACCACTTCAAGCCATATCACAAAATGAAGCTTCTTCTAGTACAACAGCCAAGTTCTGCAAACACTTAGCCATAATAATGAGCTGGACATGTCCCCAGCGTTGTTGTAAGTAGAAGGCTCCCCTCTAGCACAGGCTGTTCTTCCATGTTAGATATATATAACCTTCTGCTTCCTTTGACCTGAGAAGAACCCAGTAGTGGCTTTCTGACATATTTCTTAAGGATAGGGTTATAAAATTGGAGTTCACAGTCTGGAGTTCACTGTCCCTGGCCTAGTGATAACCCTCACAGTTTCTGCTGATGGAAACAGTCCTTCCCTACAGCCCCAGGAATTTGAGACCAAATGTCATCTCTTCACATGTATAACAGAAAAAGTGGACACAAATGGGTTTACGTGGATTTAAAGTAATAAAATCCCACAATAAACATCGATCAACATCTCATAATTTTGAGAATTTTCTAAGCTTCAATGAAATTTCTCAAAGTTGTCCAAACTCCTCACATCCTGCTGGTATTTACTGTCTGAATTACAAAGATTCTCTCTATCTTTTTCAACCTCTCCCTCTAAGATAATTATTTTCTCTTTTATCAGGATACTATCCCATTGCTAAATCTAATAGGCTCAAAGATAAGTTCTCCAGCCATCTCTATTAGCAAGAGCTGGACAAATCAGCCCTTCAGGTGAGTAATGGCAACTACAAGTACAGCCACCCCATATGACTGGATTAATAACTCTGTTTAAGGCAGCCTTTGGTCTGCAATATAAGGCAGCAGCTGTGGCTCCAAGCAGCACTCCTGACCTCTGATTTATGTATGAATTTCTGATTTAGACTTCCAGACCCCTGACTCCTGTTTTGGTTCCTGGCTGGGTCCAGATCTGTGGCTCTTGAAACACTGGCTTACAGCATATTTGCCTATCACTCAAACCTTCCCATTAGTTAAAGGATTTATTACATCTTCCTGAGAATTCCAATTCAAGTAACTGTTTTGTCCCACACTTTCACAGCTTTTCGTTCAGTTAAGCTTTTAAATAGGGGATCATCAAAGTTTCTTCCATTGTTCCTGGTCCTGAAAATTTATTGTGTAGAGTTGGTATGACATGGCTGAATACACATTCAATAAAGAATAGAGTAATGGGGAAATTTCATAGCCAAAATTGACCAGTTATGCATATATCACCTCACACAGTGACGTGGTCTGAAGTCACAACTCCAGTCTCTGAAACCTAAAAATTATATAAAATCTACAAGAACAAATTATCTATCTTTGTTTTTCAGTTTTTTAAACATATTTTTATTGTTTCTTATCTTTACTGTACAATCCCAAGCACTAGAAATTTAATCAAAGAAAGCTGATGTTCATAGATGCTCACAATCATATAGGAATTAAATTGGGAACCATCCACCCACCTTACTTGTCCCCAGGAAGAAAATCTGTGCATTTTATCTCCATAACATTACTACCAGAATGAAAGTGACACGTTACCCTGAATGTTTAAAAGGAAACAGGCACCTCTTTGAAGAGCACAACGTGTGCTACTTGCACATAAGCCTTTGTTATCATCACAAGTGGTGGTATTTCTACATTTCAAACTTGTCTTTCTGGCAAACTTCTACTCCATCCAAAATACATTTTAAACACAGGGTTTTTTTACAGCTGTTTTCTGTTTTTCCAGCCACCTCTCATCCTTACTGACATCCATATTATTCCTCCAGCACTTTTCCAACCCTCAAATAAACAGACATGTCCATAGTCTCTCTGCTTCAAAACATACTTACTGGCATGAGCAGGACTTTGGAGTGGAGTCCATGAGTCCAGATTCGAATGCACACCAGTGGACAAAGGTGTGTATTGATCTGAGTTAATGCTAAGCACTTGACTCACAAAGTTTTTAGTATTATCTGTGTATGTCATTTAATCTCTCCATAAACTTAGTAATTAAAAAACCCCAAAACAAACCAGCAGTAATGGTTATGAAAACTAGTATAAGTAGACCTGGGTTACATTTTTCGTACGTTAACTTTTCAGTGGTATAGTATGGTGCCTATGGCTTAACACAGAACACAAACGGGAAGGAAGCATCTTTTGAATGCTAACGTTTCAGCTTTTTCTTTAGTATGCCATGAAGCATCAAAATGACTGAAATTCATGTTCTTTTGCAGATGTAGCTATGGACTCTGCTTCCCCCTCCTTTACAAAACAATTCTTTTACAGAGTTCTAAGATTAAGCTATGACAATATAAACCCACTGGAGTTCAGAGTCACGCTACTGGAAAGCACAGTAATGAAGAAAGATTCAACCCCCAGTTCAGTGATGACAAATGAGCTATATAAGCTGACATTCCTAACTTTTGCCAAAAAGAAAATCAATAGAATCTTTAATGACTAGCAATCATCTCTAATCATACCAAACAAATGGTTGAGAACCCTCCTGTAATAGGGACAGACTGTGTTAATATAGTAAAATATGTGCTATAAAGCAGAGGAATGGCTCTACAGCTCCTGCTCTCAAGAGCTCCACTGCTGCCCAAGAGACAGCTGGCATGGATAGAACTGCAGAAAATAAAGCTTTGAAGGAATGCGATTCAGTCTGTTATAAAAATACTAGTAATAAAACGATAGAGAAAAATAACACTCTAGCTGTATTAATTTGTTCTATAAAAGCAAATGCAAAAGTAAGTAAATATGAATCTGTATTAAATTCCTATTTTCATATTTTCCAGCTCCAGACCATAAGGAAGTATACAGTGGAGGAAGTGGGTTTGATTAATTAAAACAGCAGCAATACGAGACTGCAGCTGTTCCTGCTTAAGCACAGAGCTTTGGAAAACTTTGTTCAGTTCTGCAACCTTGATCTCAAGGCATTCCGTCCCAGTTTCCTTCAGAAGAGGATGAAGAACTTGACTAATGCTGTACAACATGGCTAAACTTTCATCCAGAATCTTTTTTGTGGGCTTTGCTTTATTCAAAGAAATGCATTTTAAACAGAACTTTGGGGGAAAATCTGCTATATAAAGAGAACCCAGAGCTGCTGAACTAGAAAGCAAAATTGTTCTGCTAAATCTTTATTTTCATATTTTGAAGTACTAAGCAAAAAACTATAAAAAATATACTGCATTTAGATTATTTTAAACAACCACAAATAAGAATGGCTGTGCCTGGTTTATTCAGAATCTAGTGAGTGTTGCTAATGCAAAGGGGAAAGGAAAGCTCTGTCCAGGAATCCTAAAAGAGCAAGTATTACAGAAGTAGTGAAATGTGCAGCCCAGTGAAAGGTTCAGCATCTACTGGTAACAGCACAGCAGTGATTCAACAGCAAATAAATGAAAAATCAATGAGCTTTGAGAAATTCTGACAATGAAAAGTCTCTCTCCCTGTGAGATCAAGTGGAGAAGCCCCATTAACAGAGCAGCCATCTGCTTTTTCCTGCTTGTTCTGTGTGGTGCAACCATTCATGCTTTCTCCTTCATCATTACAAGGACATTCACAATTGAGTAAACAGGTCCAACATGAGGGGAGGAAAAAATCATGTTTGATGACACAGAAGGGTGCAAGAAAACAGCCTTTAACAGCAAACAAAACCCAGCACAGTATTTGGAAATTGGAGAAACAAGAACTTGCTGCATGCACTATCCCCAGTGCCAGGCAAACCAATGACTCCAGGAAGCCCTGAGCCTGATGTGTGCCCCATTGAGGAAAGTGATTATTCACACTTAGAGAGATTAAATATTTGTGTAAATTCATTTGCAAGAGCATCTAACACTCTTGTCAAGCAAGCCTGATTGCCCTGAATGCTGCTGAATAAACTTTGAGATGAAGGACAAATTTGTATTATTGACAAATGCCTCTCTTGACTTGTCTCCTTTGATAACCCACCACGTTAATGTCGTTCTAGACAGGCTAAATGTTTCTAATATAACTGCTGAAATACATACTGCAGAGGAATACATTTTACAAGAGATACCATATAACAAAGTGGCGGTAGATAAGACGAGCCTAAAAGAGAAAGGAAGTAAAAATTCCACTCTCTTGAAGAGAAAATTGGCTCAGATTCATTCCCTGAAGGTGACATTCAGAACAAAATCCAAAGCAACAAGTGGTTTGGATTTGGGGTCTGTTTTATCAGCTGATAGTTGAAATCTAGCTGTAAGAAAGGAAACATTCTGGTTCCATTCATGGTGGCTCTCTTGTTGCTTTGCATGACTTTCAAAGCAACAAAATAGTTGGGAAATAAATTAATTAAAGAACAACTCATTATAATTAACATTCAGACATCTGCATTTACCAAAAAAATGCAAAATAAAGCTTGCCTCTTAATCACAGTCACTCATGTGGACAGCGCACTGTGGAGGAATGTAACGAGTGTTTTGGCTACAGCACTAATTCTTTTCAGAGTATAAATATATTTGCTTTAAAAGTAATGCAGAACATACATATTCCTTTCCAAATTCCCCAAGTGCCTCCTCTTCTTTTCCCCATCCTTCCTGAGGATTTTTTTACATGCATTTAATGGACAAACATTTCTTCAATTTAGTAGTCTTACAGCTAATTAAGAGGGGATGCTAATTCTTTACCACTAAAATTTAGAGCTGTTCCTCTTCAATCTGTATTCTTCAACACAATTTATACTGAAACTATAGCATGAGCAGATCTGACCTTACATAATGGCTCTCAAGTTTATGACACAAGAAAAACATTTTCTCTATTACTATAAATTCTAATGACTCATTTTAAATTAGTAAAATGAGGGAGTTTAGCTCCACTGATGAACTTACATGTACCGCATTGATACTTCTTTTAAAAAGCATAAGTAGTGAAATACATGAGAAAAACTAAACCAAATCATTCACCAGTTTGCCGCAGATTGGCTTTATGGGTTACATTTAAAATAACCTTTATTTATAAATATTTTCCCCATGCAGAAATATCCCAGAATGTTAAAATCTGGCATGGAATATTTACATGCATGAAGCAAACCCGTATTTTACAGTGATAAGAGAGATGACAACAGTTTAAGAGATAATAACGCCTGCTTGTTTCCCAGAAGAATGAGGTGTAATCTCATGGTAGGGTGGTTCAAACAAAATCACATTCACTCAAAAAACCCCTCTAAACTACTCTGTAAGCTACAGATTTCTTACTTTTAAAAAGAATGTACAGCACTATCATGCCTTTACTACAATTTCTCAGATGATTTCCAAATGTTTCATTACTGCATAGTATGGGATACGGTTTCTGATCCAGATGCTTAAAAGAACAAATCTAACAAAGAAACTTGATCTGAGCTAGACTTGGCAAATTTTCCAGAAAAAAAAGTAGACTGATGTTTTGGAAGCTGCTCAAACAAAAGCCAAAATGGAAATATGCCTCTTTCAACCATACCCTAGGCTGCTGTTAAAAATAAAAAGACACTTACAGTTTCCACAAGTGTGAACTGCAGCTGAGGTTTATAAAATACAAAACTTAGATATCAAAACTGCCCAAGAATAATTCTTCACTCTAATCTAAAGCTAACATAACCATTTGATACACTGCATTAAGAAAAAAAATACCAACATAAATGAGATCCTACATAGATTTTAATGATTCTGTATGAATTAGAATGAAAACACTCATTATTTTCATGTTATTAAAATTTACAATTTAAAAGTAAGCTGTGGTAGCATGGAAATGGTACAAAACTGACACAAGTCCATTAAGCAATTATAACTCATGCTTCTACATAAACTTTAATCTGACCATTTCAAAGCACTTAATGAACACCAGCTAAAAGTTTTGAGAAGTTTTTTCCATCTCTGTACTAGGAAGCCATAGGAAAGACAGCTCAAACATGTCTGGAGTCACGTATGATTTACGTGAATTCAAATGTGCTGAGGTATTGTTTTATCTGATAGCCTTGTTCCTCCCTGAAGAAAGACATGGTTAAACCTTTGTATAGCCACACATCTATCTATAAACACCATAAAAATCTTTAAAATCTTAGCCATTTCTTTTTTAAATTATTATTATTATTTCAAGACTTTCAGAGAGGAGAAATCCAAATTTGTCCTTGGCTCCACTTACTTCAAGCAAAGAATTTGGCCAAATGTTTGTATTCCATCAATATGAAGAAACTATGAACTTAAACAATAAAAATAACTAATACCATATAAAAATTAACCATGGAAGAATGATCGTAATTGTCTATCTTTCCACCCCCCTAACCTTATATTAGTGCTGTATGGTTGCAATTTAAGAACTAGAAAAATTCCCAAACTAGAATTCCTACAGCAAACTAGCCAGACATAACTACCACAGAGAATATCCCTGTCCACTTCATACCACAGTCTGCCTGGTCTGATACACACCATGGAGTTTAATTAGGTAAACCTATAATACTATATTCACATTATATAGGTCCGTTTTATTCTACTTTCCTAGAAAGGGGGAATGGCTCACAGAACCCAGGGGTAGCTGACGTAGAAAACATCTGCAACAAATCTAATTCCCTCTTTCATTCTCCTACAACCACTTGGCTCTTAAAGTGTGAAAAATGGCTATCACTTAGTAAACTTAAGTGTCAAACTACTTGAAAGTACACTCACTTTAAGAATAAAAGTTAAATTGCAAACGTGCTTACCTTGACTGGAGGTTAGCATTTTATAATAGAATGGAAATTTACAAGAAGGGTGAGTTCAATGTACAAAACGAATGATGAGCAGTTTAGATGCATCTAATGAATAAAAGTTCTGTGGCATTCAGATGCTTTAACTACTTCATCTATACTTCAATTATGCAACAAGGTAAAGTACAAATTTAAAAAAGACTCGAATATAGTCATTTATAGACAACATTTAGACTCCTGTCAATGAATCGTGGAGCTTTTAATTTTGCCTGTGCATGATTGCTATTCTGTTTTGAACTCACACCCACAATGGCCAAGATATTTCCCATACTGATAACAAAGAGGGGTTTTGTTACTGCTGATTGAGGAGTCAGTGGCAGCTGCACTATGTGGCTGACATAATCAGTATAAAAATACTAGCTTGCAGCAAGGGTTGCTCATTAGAATATAAAACAATCAGAATGTGGAATCTGTAATTTCAGCAGCTGCTACTGTACATTTTCCATAACTTTCAAGCTCCAGCTCTCAGCACACCCACTTTCTGCTTCTACATGTCCCAGATCTCACTTTTGTGATAAAAACCATTTGTGCAATTATACCACAAATCAAATGCCTGAAATGATCCAGTTTAAAAATAATCCCAGAGAAATGGCAATATTCTTAATCCAAACCATTCCAGAGATGCATTTTGCAATGCAGCTTCTTAAAGAATTGCCCCATCGCAGCAGAGGAACAGACCAAGGCACAGATTAAGACCTAGGAGTAATGGAAGGACAGAAACTTCCCAACTCAGGCTTGCCTTCAAAGCCAGCTTTGCCTGCAGAGATGACCTGAGTTTTTATACACAAAAGCTTATTCTATTTTTGCATCAACACAGCACTACTGCAAAGGAAGCAAGCAAAATTGTTGCATTTGTCACTCACAACCTCAGTGAGCATTGGCCTTGGTTGATGAAAGATCACTTGATTATCAGTGCCAGACAGACAATAAATCACAGTGCTGGTGATTGTCAAAGCACTTTAGGGAAATTTAATATATGTTGGGCGAGTTTCTGTTTCCTGTATTTTTCAATATCTTGTTAAAAAATATTTAAAGTAGTTATATATATTTTAACTCTTATTTCTCTCCTGTATGTAGTTTTTCTCAGAAGACCACTTTGTGAGCAGCCCCCATGAACAGAGATGCTTTTATGCACCCCCATCAGGCTTGTGCCCAGACCAGTCCATTTTAACATCACAGTCCTAAAGCCACAGAGGCACAAGGTTATGGATCTAATGCTACATTTAAATGGAAATAATCTCTGCCGTCATCAATGATAAAAACCATCCTCAACTAAGAGATCTTCCTGGTAAAAGCATACCATATCAGATGGTATGAAATCATCCTACAACACTTAAGGGAACCTGTACAATTGTCCCTGACCTCAACAACAAAGGAAAGCTATACTTCCAGGTGAGAAAAATAACATAGTGCATTTACTGGCTTCCCCTCAATCACTCCTGCTGTTGTCTGGATTGCACCTCTGCTGACCAGCTTTCTCATCCGTGTCTAACATCTTCTGACACTCAGCAAGCTCTGTCAGAGGAGAAAGAAATGTAGCTGTCATCAACCTACTAAAAACTCTGCAGAATGTATCTTCTTATTCACCCTCCTAACAATATCTTGCATGAAGACATTTATGATTAATGAGAATTAAACTGTAGAAAGAGAAGAAACGGTACTTTGGAATTTAAAAATAAAACTGAGTAAAGACTATAAATTATACCATGAGAATATCCAGAGAAAGAATAGGTTTTATGATCTAAGAGTTGGCCTCATTCCTGTGCTTTCCAGGCCAGTTTCTGCATCCCCCTCTGTACCGGGTTTATGGGGCAACACACTCCTTAACTAGTTAGTAGTTACTCAAGAGTTATCCCTTCTTGTCAGTGACCATGGAAATATGCACTTGTATAAGTAAACTTTTAAGTATCTGGTACTATTATTCAATAGTTTACTATTATTCAATAAATTCAGGTCTTAAAAGAAGACATCAAAAGTGCTAGCAACTGCAAGATGGCTTTCAGAGGTTGTCAGGTATTTCTCACTTAATAGGATTGAGTTTCACTTAAATATAGCTCTCAAGGAATGAACTAAAGAATGACAAATTCAGTCACACACCTAGAGCTTTCAGCCTTATCAAAGAATACTGTAAACAGGGTTATGGAGACTTGCAATGAAACATGGTACACACTAGCATCCATAGAAACATTTGCTGAAACATCATCTACCTTCCTCCCAGAGTTATAAACCCATTTTTTTCTTCTTTAATAAGGCTTCATCTTCAGCAAACAACAATATTGACAGCATCCAAACATTCTTTTTATGAGAAGGGTAGCTGTGGCCTGCAAGTATTTTCAATGCACTCCACACAATTCAAACAGCAATGTCAGCGGAAAACAGCAATGACCACAGTGAGGATCTCCTTCCCCTCGCTGAGAGAGAAGGAATGAATGCATTTTTGGCCAAGTGCAAATAATCACATTCAGTGTCAAGCACAAGTAAAGCAATTCAGACAGATTAATTCCTGGGAGACAATTGATTCTGGCACCAGCAGAAAGAAGCAACACAAAAGACCTTTTCCAAGGTTATTTATGGCTCTTCCCCTCTGACAGTGTGCATAGGGATTCTCCGAAAACATTTAATCCATTTAAGCTCAGGTAAGTTCCAATATCCCCTGGCCTGTCAGTACAGCTTTTATGGAAATACTCAACAAGCCTCACACAAGTGCTCAAGAAATGGTGTGGTGGAGATCTAGTTTTCCGTATGAAATAAAATCACCCACTGAAAGGAACAGATCAGATCTAATTGTGGTAATTGGTTAAAACTGGTAACTAAAGAGATAATTAACCTCAAAGTAGCTGGGAGGGAAAAAGTGCAGAGCAGAGAATGTCATTTCATAGGAACTGAAAAGTACAGTTTGTGAAGCAAAAGTGCAGTGTCAAACTATTGCAGATACAAACCCTTTTCAGCTTGATTTAACAATTAGCTGCAAGTTGTATGCATGTTTTTAAGAAAGGAGTGTCTTTATAGGCACTTGTACTGCATTTAAACATACTTATCAGTGTATGCCGTATTATCACTACAAGTTTTGAAAGCATTTATTACAAATGTTGACAATCATGGTTGCAGAACCTCTGTAATTAACAGTATCCCTGTGCCTGTTCAGAGCTATATATTCCCTGTCATTTTAAATAATCCAAGTAAAAGAAAATAATTATTTCTTCAAAGCCTAACCAACTATTTTGTATTTGTATCAGTCAAGTGTTTTAGCAAGCAAATATCCATTTGCCCAGCAGCTAACAGTGCAGGAAAGGGAATCTGGTCTCTGCAGACAATTTCACATTGATTTTTCAGAAGTGTAAGATATGTCTGTCCTTAACATATACTGGGTAATGATCTATTACATGTGAAATGTTTAAAGAATATTTTATAGCTAGCATATAATATTTGAATTTGTGTTGGATGAAGCCACCGCTATATTTAAATGATGGCATTAGCTGACATAAGCAAGTATTTAACACCAACCAGATGCAGTTAAACTCTAAAATTACCAGATGTAAGTAATGTCAGATAGAATCATAGAATGGTTTGGGTTGGAGGGGCCTTTACATGAATGTTATTCTCCTCCTAATTCTCAAAGATACCTGTTTCAATGCTAATATATAATCATAGAATCATTGAACAATTAGGGTTGGAAAGGACTTTAAGATCATCTAGTTCCAACAATTGCCACTCAGAAATACTTTTCTTGAGAAATAGTCGCTATATCATTTGGGCTATATTGTCAACAAAACTAATGTTAAGAAAATTTAAGCTGATGTAATGGTTTTCACGGCATCTTTTCGACAGCACAGCTTGTATCCAAGATCTGACCACTCACAATTTCTAAACCAGATTATAAAGCTAAATCCATGCAAACCCTTAATGGATCAGGATTTTATTTCCAGCACTGCAAAAACTTCAGTTGTGGCCAAGTCTTATCAGCCACAGTGGCAGACAGATTACAGAAGATGCGCCACGGATAAGTATGAAGCGCTAGCAGCTTAAACCAATTACACCCTTAGCACAAAGTTGTCAAGCTACAGATGAATGCCAAATCCTAACATGTAATTTCTATCATCCTTACAAATCTTAAGGAGAATTATACTGAATACAGAGCCTGTAAGAAAAGCAAATGTAGATGGGAAAACACATGACAGAAAGAACAGTATTTGCAAATATGTAAGATTTTAGTGGTGTTTAAATAAGGAACCCACATTAACTCAAGAATTACCATTTCAGAATCTACAGGATTTTTACTAATAGTCCATAGTTCAAACTTTCCTGTATCTATTCTTTAATGGACATATCTATTAAATTATTTGCCAGCTGAGAATCATTTCTTTCACAATAAGAAGCGTAGTGAGAGGTAACTACAAAGCAATCCATAGCTGTCCTACTTACTCTTCACAGGCAGGAAAATATGTGATAAAATGCATGGTTTGTGATTCACTTCCTCTGGTTTCCTTACTTTGGTACTATTAACCTGGAACTCCTGATGGCCTTCTACAGTGCTCTTAGACCATATCAAAAAAATCTAGACAGACAATCACTGTACAATTTCAGGCACATAATTAGCAATTATTTCATGCACACTTCACAATAATAATCTGTTACCTACTAAGGGAAAGAAACATTAATGAGCTACTTCTGGTGCTGCTCTGTGTACTGTGTTTGCATAATAATGAGGTCCAATCTGCTGGAAAACACATAAAGGACAAATTAATAAGGTCGTCATTTTTGTCTAATGATGCTTAATACAGTTTTAGCAATCTGCTCAAGACAAAAGATGGTCACTCAGACATAGCCGATTATGCATTCGCGTGGCAGATGAAATCTTTATTAAACAGAATGATGAATCTGATTAACATGCGATAACAAATATACAGTCTGCGAGAATGACCGTGCCACCTCCTGCAAGCATCCCTCACGTCGACTATTAAGGCTTTACTCAGATTGAGGTCAGACTGGTATTCCCGATAGGCGCATTAAGATAAAAGTTTGCCAAATGTGGTAACATGATGAGCAAAACAATATCCTGTTATATAAAAGCTACTGTCTCAACAGCTGACTGTCTAATCAGTTCTAGCAACAACTCCTTAATAAGTTTAAAAATCTAATTGTCAGTTTCGTTCACCTTTTAACATATGAAAGACAATTTATTACATTAGCTAAGCTAGATCTTAAAGCACCCCCAGTCCTCTACGTTTATGGTACCAAAACATTTTCTCTAAGTAGCCAAGTACTGTCTAAAGTGGTTACCATTTCACAACAATTACTGCAAACAGGATTATAAAATTATTTAGAGTAATTGAAAGAATATAAAAAATACTAGTTTATATAGCACTGATTCCACCAAGACTGAATATGTTAATGGAGGTTTCTAGGTCAGTGGCCAACACGTTACATGATGTAATCAAATTTGTAGCAGTAAATGAAAACCCCTGATTTTTCATATAAATGCCTAACTGATGAAAAGTACGTTAAAATATATTTACAAAATGTGATTTGTTAATCTTGCCTTACAATTCAGTGGTGAAAATAGTGTCACCTCTTTAAAGGATTACCAAATCTAGAAGTAAATTACAGACCTTAAATCCAATGATTCTATTTTAAGCTTGCTTTGCTATAGCAATATGATTTCTATTAAAGGAACAATTCCTTGCCTTCCAGAACCAACTGTACTTGATTTACAGACAGCACACAACACAAAGTAATTTAAGATGACACATGATACCTTATGACAGTGTGCATGACTTAATACAGGGTAGGCAGCACTATAAACTACAATGCTGATTTTATCTCTACAAATATATTGCTCAACAACAGCAGGATCTTGTATTCAAGAACATAACTGGGAGCTAAAACTGACTTAATCACAGCTTCTTCACTTTAATGCATATGTGTTTGCTCTGATATATGATAGTATATAATAAATCATCATTTTAAACTCCTTTGACTCATTCTATATCTCTTCATTTGCATTCATGTATTCCTAATTATAGAAAACAGCCATTTGATTTAAAGCAAGGAGGTGATAAAATCAAAGCTGTATTTACCTCTACCATCATTCCTCCCCAGTCCATTCTACCGCCCTAAGTAACATTATCTTCACACACACACACACAAAATAACAGTAGTTTCCTTCCTCATCCCCACAACTCTTACATTCAAGTCATCTGGCATAGTAATCTAGACATAAGTCACACAGTTTGCAACAGATCTGAATCAAAGATGCCAGTTCTGACAATTGTTTCAAGGGTCTATTTAAGATGATGGGATATGTTTTTCCCCAAGCCCATCTTTGAAACAGACATGCATTAACAGATTAGATATCTCTACTGAAAGCCATTAGCTTTCAGAACTGCTCTCCAAAGCCAGATGTGGCCTTGTTGCCTCATTGCTCTTCTAGGCCTAGAAGTTTACTGAGATTTCTTCCTAGCGGATAGAAACAGAATATAAGAAAAGACTAGGAAAGGAAGGCACTTCTTCAGGAAACCTGAAACAATCAACAGTGTCTTTCTAGCTTAAAGAAACAGAAGTTAAATCTACAAGTAGGCTAAGAACATAACACTTGTTTGTTTTATACTAATAAAAGCACAACGCTTTAAACCCAGTACCAGCTGATTACACATTTCTGCATGAAGCACCTGGGATGAAAGACAGCCAGTTCACCCTTCCAACTGCCTACCTATCCAAGCAGTATGACTCAAACTGATGAGTGGTTGGTTTGCACAGCCAGTCATGGGAAGCAACAAAGAAGTGGAACACAATGCTGCTGATTTCCTGGCAGTGTTACAGAGCCTCTTGTTTGAAATGTACAGAAAAAGACTGTTAAGAAGGTAAAACAATTTCATTATACCACACAGGATCCTATTATTTCCTATTCCTTCAGTATAAATTCACTCAATATTTCATTATCTTTGATACAAAATGAATGCTAGAATACCATGAAACCTTAGTAATAGTGTTTGAAGTTCCAACTCTCATGGCAAGTAATGCTTCATAAACTGTCCCATCATCTCATTGTCATATAGTGCATTTCAAATAGCTTGTACAGTAGATAATGATGGACACACTTCAAAACTTAAGGATCGTACTCAGTTTTTGGCAAAGTTTTAGTCTCAAAAATCTAATTAAATTCAGTTATATTTATATCCACAGTACAAATGAGGGAAAATTGAGGAAAGGCATAGGTGTCCTAAGGTTACCTGCATAGCTCATTCAGGATGGAGCCTCACCCTCTGTCTTTATCTAAAACTAAGGAACTAAGAGTACAATAAAAATACACATAGCTTTCAAAGAGTTCAATCAAGAATTTAGTTTGCAAAAATTGTTGGAAATACAATACCTATAAAAAAAATTCTTGCAGTTGACTCCTTTAGACCTTGTCCATGTTCATCCATCAGGGTCTGATTAGTATTTTTTTAGTGCCAGAAATAATATAAAACTACATGTCTGAAAGTTCAAGTCTGGCTCTGTAATTTGTGTAAATATGTATTGTTCTGGTATTCCTTTCATGAAAGACATGAATAGCTGCTGCTTACTTTCCTATCCCTTTCAATATAGGCATTGCATCAAATTAAGTACAGACAACTACAAATACATTAAGTGACCTGAACTCAAATCCCTATGGTAGAAATTAGATGAATCATACACAATTCATATAGATAAAATAAAATTTTCATCCTAGCTTTTAAAAAAATAGTACTTTAATATTTAAGATACAAATAATTCAGTAATCATTTCAATGTACAAAGTAAACTAATTTGACTTACCCGAGACTGTACTTTATTATTGAAATGAATAACCTCAGCTCCTATCAAAGGACATGGAGAAACTGACTGAATGACACAGCTCCTGCATTGTAAGTAACTTGTCAGAGAATATTCCTTCTCATTCCAAACAGCATTTAAAGATAAACTGGCATTCAAGTCTTTCAAAAGGAAAGAAAAAGTACTTTATATAGGCATCAAGAGACATTTTTAAACAGATAAAAGATCACAAGTTGCACTTCACATTTCAAAATGTAATGTTCTTATTTACCAAGAAAGTAACATGGTAAGGAATGCTTACCAACCTCTGCAGACCTAGCAACTTCTAAATTAGAGTCCTTGTGCCAAAATCCACCTATTATTAACTATGCCATCCTAACACCAGAATTGCCCACATACGGACAAAAGTAAGTACTGTACTTCTGATATCTGCCACCTGAATGCTGCTAAAGGATTACACATTTCATGTCCTGACATCTGGAATCATTTCATATTGAACACACTACTTCTGCAGAGTCCTGCTTCAGCCACTGGAGCTGCAGGGTATATGCCTTCAATTCATGGATTGTAATGTGTTATAAGAAATGTAAATGATTCTGTTCTCATTATCCTTATCTTTTCTTTTTGATCAGAATATTAGGTAAGGACATGAGAAATTTGGAGCAGAGGGGAAACTGGTATGCATCCTCAGTGTTAAACATGCAGAGCTCAGCAGATCTCAGAAGAGTTTTGCTTGCTTCCAGTCAACAGTAATCGTGTGTGGCACTCCTTTTATGTATCAACCAATTCTCCCTCTCAGTGTGATGGCTGAACAAGACAGCATCTCAAAGGAAAAATCTTACCATCAACTTCCTAAAAGGCCAAAGGCAAGGGCTGTAAAAGTCCTGCAAATACCCCAGTTACGAGAAAAGAAGTGTATATATTTTCTTGGCCCAGTACCACTGTCAATATCCCATTTGCCAACTTCTGTATTTCCAGACTCCTGAAAAAAACCCACTGACCCACATGGTTTTGCTATTTATCTGCTTTCTGCCCAAATGCTGTGTCTTGGACAGTAAGCTTCTACTGCTGCATGGTAGTATCGCTTCTATGCTCATTTCACCTTTCAAAGCTTTCCTGGGATTTTCAGAAACATTCACAACCCTTGGAGAGAGGACATAAAAATACCAGATCATTGAAAGATCAGATATTTTCATGGAAGAAAAAAAAATTATTTGCTTTAAGAAGCAAAATGTTCCTTTCAACAAGTTATGAAACAGAATGATGGCCTTGAAGGAGAAAGCAAATGGCCAGAGCATTTCATTCATATCCAGTAAAGAATGGCTGGGTATCAGACTTCCTTCAAACTTACAGAAATATAAGTAGGAGCAATGCAAAGGTGTGGAAGTTACAGAATAATTCAGACTCAACCACCACACTGTGGCAACAAAGCACTGTTAGACAAAATATTTCATCAACAAAGATGTAGTGAAGCGAAGAAATGAAGATGACACAAAAAAATAGAATCAGAATTATTGATCAAGAGGTGGGCAAAAGTCAATACCAAGACTTTATGATAAAAACAGTCTTTGCAGCAACTACACTCAGGAAAAGTAAACAGGTAGAATGCATGATTTGTAACATGGTATTCAAGGTTTCTTACAAGGAGGAAATTTCCTAATGAGGAAACAATAATAACAAAGCTTTAGAACAGCTCTGAATGCTCTCCGCATAATAATTTACAGAAAGACAGGTTATAGTCTTTTTGAAAGCTCACATACTTCTCTTGGCTTAAAAAGGCTTTCTATTAAAAATATCTGGAAAACTTCTATGGTGTTACTTTGGAGATGAAGAAGTACTGGGGCAAAACACTCACACTGGTTGACTCCATAGGAGATTTCACAGATCAAGAGATAAAACACAATACTAAAATTAAAAGCTTCTGCAGAAAATGAAAGAAACCAATGCATTGTGAAGTTAAAGCTAAAGGACTTGACAAATGTTAGGTGGTATTTATCAGTAATCAGTAAGATTTACCTTCATTTTTCACTGGCATCTGATAAACTGCCAAAGTTTCTTTCAGATGACTAAGGCTTGCAGCATCTGAGATGATCAACATCATATTATCATCTTCTGAACTGGCATCTAGTTCACACATACAATTATTAATGGATTCTTTACTTCTTGTATTAGTATTTCTGAAGAGTTTCCAGATTATTCTCAGTTCAATATTACTGCAGCAAACTTTTCTCAAAATTCCTATAATTTAAAAAGTGGGGTATAAGACTTATATGTACACATGCTTTTGAATACAGTACTGTCTGAATGCACTACAAACTTTCCACATTTACAAGATGGTAATTTAGGCCCTGATCCAATACCCACTGAAGTCAGTGAAAAGACTTCTATGGAGGTAAATGGACTTTGGAAAAAGGCCTTATTTAAATTTTTTAACATGTCCAAAAATTTACTTTTCAGCAGATAATTTTCCCCTTGTTATTACACCCAAATTGACCAGAGAATTTGCATCCACTTTGAATAAAGTCATTTATTTTTCATTTTCTCCAAACTGTGGCAGATTTTTTAACTTTCCTCAATCAACTGACATCTGAAATTCAGTTTAAACACCATAAAAATTCCCATTGACAGTGGATACCTTGGCAACTGTAGGCATTAAAGAATGCTTTAATTTAATTCCATAGTGCTTCTATTTTGCAGATTACATATCAAATTGCAAAGATATGATGATACTTATAGATCAATGTTAAGGAAATGAAGTTGACTGGTAAGATTATAAAAGTCTTAAAGGAGATACACTATGGTTGCTGTGTGAAAACAGAGGCAACAAGTGGCCTTCATCACCTGGGCCTTCCTTTACTGCAATGACAACAAGGACTCTGCTAGCTGGTATGTAACCCTAATAGCTCCAGAAGCAATATGGGTATCTCCCACACTCCCTTGGGCTCAGGTCTGGTTTGTGAAAGAGAAGACTTGTCCTTTCTTTTTGTTTGATTTCATCTGATCCAGATAATTTCTGGTCTAGCTTTGATCTGATGTTCAGCTCGGCTACATCACACAATGCGGTCATGAGCCACTACCACCTGGTTCCAGCCTACCAAGCCTGGCCTCCCTCACTATATGCATGAAAAGGATGACTTGAGAAGGTTATTTGGGACTTTTTTTTTCTTTTTTGGCTACTGTAATTCCTTTCCTACCAGTTCCATGCTTGTTTTATCCCTTTATGAGCTTTTGGGGCAGTAAAAGGGATCCTAAGAAAGGACAGAGGACCTTCAAGGGTCTCATAACATAGGGGCTGCCATAAACAAGACTGCACAAGAAACAGGTCTTCGCTCTGTGTCTAACACACACTTCTCTTCATCTCAACCTCTGTATCATTTCTACCACCACCTAAAAATTCTGGCTTTCTTTCAAGGTCTTGAGATGTACTTGCAAGGCACTCAAAAGCAAATGTCTTACCTTCAGATCTGCAAAACCTAGGACCAGTTAAATCCCCACTAAATTCTCCTGGAGAACAATGGGTTATGTGTTAAGTGCATTAAGCATCTATATCTAATTGGTTTTGTAATTGATGAGAGCATTTTGCAATTAGGTTCTTACCTGGCATGGCACAGTAGCCTGAAGATAGAGTGCATTTTTAAAAGCAGCAGTTGTTAACAGTAGTAGTTGTTACTATCATTATCAGCTTTTAGACCTTCCTAAATTAGAGTGCCTTACAAAACCACAGAGACAACTTCCAAGAACATCTAACCCTCACTTTGTAAAATGGGTTACAGAAGACTAAAACCCAAACTAAATTAATACAAGGTAGGTTACATTTCGAAGAACAACAGTGTGAACACAGAGTTCTTCAGTAAAACTTTTGATAGGTTCATTAAGACATGTATCAGATTCACAGAGCTACAGTGCCAAGATATTAGCAAACTTCTCACAGCAACCGGTAGCAAATTAACACCTAATCCTTAGAAGGAACATTTCCCAATGAATGGGCCACTATGTTACAAATAATTTCTTTCAGCCTTCCATAATGCCAGGAGCAGTTGCCTTCAGTTAACTCTTTAATACCAGTCAGACTCCCATTGTACTTCAAGATAGGTCACTATATCAGGACACTGAATCAAGCAACAGAAATATGCCATAAGGGTAACTTATTTTCACTGAAATAAGTAACAGTAACTTATTTCCACCCAAATGCCAAGTAAAAATAGTTGTGGTACTGTGACTAGTCCCTCTTTCTCCCCCTGCAAAGATTTTCTGCAAGTCTCCAGGGCCTTTCTAGTATGTCATGGATCCAGTTCCCATATCCACTGGAGAAATTCAACAATTACTCTAAAATTTCCTTCGAGTATCAAAAGTGCAAAAGGAAAAAGATGGATTAAAAATCCTATCATTCCTAACCTGAAACAAATGACCAGTTCCAGAGATCTTACCCTCTGCTTTTGGCAGTATTTCAGCTCCACAGACAATACAATAAAGTCCTTTCTTGCAAGGCTGGTGAGGTGTTTCCTTCTAACAAGACAACATACAAATTCATGCAAATACTAGTTTGCATATAGTAACTATGCAGATTGAAGCACTTCAGCATTAACACAAAGAAATGTATCAAAACTGCCTCAAAGAAATATACTACTTGAAATACCCAAATAAATCTATTTGAATCAATACTTATAATTTATATTAGCAAATAATTAAAATACCCACCATGCTAACACTTAACCTAACTTAAATAGAAATACTGTCATATAAAATATGAGGCATTTTATAGTTTATAAAGCTCCAGGCTATCAAAGATTTAGTTTGGAGTTTTGCAAAGGAGCCTAAGGTGATAGGTGCCCAACCCTTCCAGAGTTGTAGTGTGATTGTGTTCTTACACTTATGCAAATCCTGCCCTATAAGTTACATACTAACCAGAAACCAGAAGCACTGCTTATATTGAAAGGGGAATCACATCTGTGATGAGTTAGGAGCTGCACTCTGCAGGCAGTCCGTATCTGCATTTTCTACTTGTGTTAACAGGACTTGAAAACACTCAGCCTTTTTGTTTCCCATGAGAAACAAAGGTATCTATTGAGCATGTAAATCGTAAAGATCTAGAGCAAACCATACAGACCATGAATAAAATATTTAATCTGTATTATTTCACTTAAAAGATTACATAATAAATTATTCTTATTTCCCTTGCACCTTAACATTCAACAGCAGCCACTTAAAATGGTATTGTATTCTATCTGCATGGTACCTTTCTTTCAGAGGTGTAGCAACTGTGCCTAACTGCAGCTTTTCTTCGTCTGTGTTGCCTCTGAACTTTCAATCCTTTAATAAATCCAAGATTTTATGATTATTTTAGACAGAAGAGATCACATAGGTATAATATCAAAATATGAGAGGAAGTGTCAAGAATTTAGCTTTTATAGATTTGGGAATTCCAAACAAATTGCTCTAGGAAAGTTGGTACACTGACTTCCCCTCTATTGGCAGGCTGGCAGTTTAATTCAATACTGGGAATCATCATAAAAATATTAACTACAGAAATAAAGGACATACTTACCATCAACGTATTAAATACCATAGTTAGGTATAAAGACAGGCTAAAACTGAATATTCACAGACTTTACACCAAAAGAAACTGTCCACCCCATATCACCCCAATACCCAGCAGTAACATAAAGACTATTATCCATCAGTTGTCTGAAGCAACACTGGTATGGTCAGGATTTGAGTTTCTGAACTTCTGGAAAATCTAGTATCTCATAAAATACTAGAAAAATCTAGTGTCTAGTAGGCCAAATACTGATACTTCAATACATGATTTAAAAAATAACGATAAAGGAATAATTTTATATTACATGAGATAAAAAAATGCAAAGTCTTTGACTTGCAGAAGGCTATGTCTTAAAGGATTTCTAATCAAAGTAAGATGCAACACAAGATCAAGAAAGGAACAATCTGCTCCAGATAAGGAAAGGAAGATGGATTTTCTTTTTTTTTAATGTTACAGATTTAAAGACAGACAAATCTTCTGAAGGATAAATAAGAGACAGTGGTCTATGAGATGAGCAGACAAGCCACAAAGCTTAAGTGATTTCTATTATCTATTTAGATATACATAAACATAAAAAGTGGTTTGGAATAGAAGACTTGTTTTAAGAAAACCAAGCTATTAGAGACTCATGAGGATCAAGTTGATCAGCAAAGCCACCTGCCACAGGCTGCCTCAGGATTTGCTGTGGGATATGAGACAATTCTAGTCCAGAGCCAGTTATAAACAGGACTGTGTCCACCCTACTGAGTCTTGATATTTAATCAATTACTTAGATCTAAATTAAGTATTTTTATCTTTAGATGTGTTATATGTTTAAAGTGCTCTCAACATTAGGGCTCACTTCTGCCTTATCAACTAGTTCAAAACCATCAGCATCCAATGATTAAGTGAATACCAGGAAACCTAAACCAAAGGAATATGGTCCTCATGTGGATTCAATATACTAAAAGGCTTAATCCAATGCCTTATACTAAGTATTGTAAGACAATGCTTGTTAAAGAAATTCAACAGTATTCCTGTTGTTCTTGCAGAGTATCTAATTTTATAAAGATGCACTTATTGTGTAAAGAAAGGATACTATTTAAATCATATTGAGAGGAACACATGCACAGCCGTGTCTCAGAACATTATTTAGATGAACTATTGAAAACGACCAGTTAGCAATTGGTCAAAATACATGAATACCTATGAACCAAACTTAAGACTGTAAAAATCCTGCATCTTCATATACAGTATGAAGATGCATATTCAATATATGATGGAAATGAACAACCCTTTATTGAAAATTCAGGCATAGTGTGTTTTATTAATTGTGGTTAGTTTGATTGCAATAAATGAAAGAAATGTGTATAACACTTCAAATAAAAAATAAACTGAGGAATATTTAAAGACCTTTATGTACACATTTACATTGGGATATATTGCATATCTGTAGGACATACAAATAAGTACACGTTTTGATACGAATACATAATTTGACCAAAAGAAATCAGATCACATAAAAGAAAACTTTGAAAGAAACCTAAACTTCTGAAACAAAACAAAGGCCTCTGAAGGAGCCTCTCACCATCATCAGATTGAAATGTTCAGATACTGCTACTACTACACAGTTTCTGAGACATTTTGGCAAAAGAAAACTGACTGAGGGAAACACAGTACTGAAGACTACCTCTATTTCAATATTTAGGCTCAGTCTATCATCCTATTTGATCAGCAAAGACCTTATTCTTCTTATTGAAGAAAAAAAAAGCCCTAACAAATGCAGAAACCCATAATTTGATTATATGGGTGCTTTTGGAGAAACCCTAATTGTTTGATTGTACTTAATGGGGGATTAATTAAACCTGTAATAGACAAACCTCTTTAGCCTATAATTACAAGTCAAATGCTACTTGGGCTTCTATTTCAAATTTCCACACATGATGCCCTTTTGCCACACAGTTAGGATGGAGTATCTTAGTTATATTTATAGAGATCTGTGTTTTTCATAACTTTCACAGTGAAAACTGAAAAAGTATAATGAAAAAATTGAGTCTGAGAATAGCACATATGAAAGGAGCACTAGAAAGCCATCACAGCTCTCTAGTGAGGCCATGTTGTAAAGGCTGCCCACTAAGTTTTCTACAGCAGCTGTCACTATGTGCTGGGACTGTTCAATGGAAAAGATGACACACCTTTATTTCGTGATCTGGAAAGACTGATTTTGTGTTTTTTGGTGTCCATCTCTTGAGGTGCTATCCGCTTTGCTTCTATCTCACTACTCATCTCTACATTATTAAGTGCACTGTCCTTGCTCCCCTCATTTTGCATTATTCCATGTAAACTTGTGCTTCTGCCATCATTATCATCAGTCATGTTTTTAGTCACACTTAGTGTTTCTGAGGTGTTGATTGCAGAAAGATAGTCAGTGACTGCGGGGTTGCCACATTCAATCCAATTCTCAATTGTATTACAGGTTGGAACCAGTGGTTTGATGTTCTGTTCCTCAGATTCTACCTCATCATTATCATAAAGTTCTGGTGTGAAATAGATGCTGTCATCCTCATCTTCAGCTTCTGTAGCTACATTTAACACTGAGAGTTCAGATTTCCCTCCTGCTGAAGGAAACTCACTGCGGGGCCCAACCTGAAGCTGTAGCTTATCAGGATGCTCTTCAGCAAGTGGAGGCTCAGCATTTTTAATTGAAAAATCAGTTGTTTCCAAACATGATTCTGATACAGTTGGTTGATGTTCTGAAATTAATGATGACTGGCATTGATTTACACCGTCAATAACTTCACTAGCCCTTCCCACATTCTTCTGTTTGCTAGTAGCTGTGGACACACAGTTCTTGGCTACAGGCAAAGGTGTTGAAGTCAGTGGTTTAAAGCAGCAATGTTCTTTCATAGTATCAGCATTAGTCCAACCCTTCTTTTCTTCTCTCTCAGTTTTATTTGCTGGCATTTGGGGTGTGCAGTCCATATGTTTTGCTCTTGGTGCTACATGGTGAGAATGACTCTCAACAGTAATTTTCTGGCCACCTGTGAAAATCACAAAATATTAATTAATTGTATATGCCTTCCCCTGCTGATTTACAGCATATTTAGCACACTGAAATTGCCACTGTTATATTAGGTTTACAGGTTTTTTTACAAATACTCATTAAGATCCAATACAAACAAAAGCCCAGATGTTTCAACTATCTCTGCACATGAACTACCAGAACTAAATGAATAGATTAACTGGAGGATGTAAAGCTAGAATAAAGTATGATTGGATTTTAAATCTGTAATTCTTCTTTATTATTGTGCTCTTCTGTTATTTAACAGAATTTATGTTATTCTTTCTTGCCTGGAATGAGTCATAAACTTTCCTAAAATTTAGGAATGAACAGATACTTACTTGTAAAGCTGGTACCAGAAAAGATTATACGCAAGATGTCTCACAGCATTGTCTAAACAACTGATGTAGCTTGAACCAAGGCACTCACCTTACAATAATGCTAATCTCTGTGTTTTAAATATATTTTAGTTTTAAATATATTTTAAATTATCTTCATAGTTTTCAATGGAAAAATAAACTTAAGTGAAAACACTTTAGAGCATACTATAAAACTATCAAACATTATCAACTGTTTTAAGACAACCAGATGGAATGACAATTAATTTCAGTCGGTTGAGCACTGCTAATACACATTTGTGAATACTTATCATTTTGCACCATAACATTCTGTAATTTCAAAAAACATTTGTTTCTTCCAAAATTAAAACAATGCAACTTCACATTTCAAATTGTTAATGAGTATTTTTCCATAGGAAATGAGCATACTTTGTTTCAATGCTGCTGTGATGTTACTCGGCTGATCCTTTGCTGTAGAACTAAGTGAGCTGATGGTTGTAGCAAAACTGATTTCTGAAACCAAGTTTTGCTCCTGACTTTGTGCAGGAACACCTGGTGACAGATGAATAGTCACCTCCTGCTGAGAGGATTGTGACAGGTCCTTTGAGTTTGAAGGTACACAGACAGATTCACCACTGCACACTGGTGAACCTTCAGTACTTTTCTGATTCTTTACAGCAAACGCACGCAAGGATTCAAGTGCACTACTAAAATTTTCATGGTGCTGGATTTGTTGACGAATCCATTTAGATAATCCTAAGAAAATAAAAAATAGATTGTTACTACAAAACTACATCACCTATACCAGGTATTTCATCTCAGTACCCTAACATTGCAAATACTTCTACATATGTACAGACAGATTCATAGATGTCACTAAGTTGCTCATGAAAGTAAGATAATGCATGTCTTCCTTTCAGGGCTGGGAACTTGATTTAATCAATGGTAGTATTTTGATGAGTAATACTAATAATATCATTCTTTTTTATTTAAAAAAGTTACCTTTTTACCTAATATGTTTAAGTTCAAACTGCTGCATTGCAAAAACTTCATTATATTCTGTTATGCCTGGATGTTAATTTTGCTTGTTTTCACAAATTATTAAAAAGAAACTTACATAGAGGACAGCTATTTATTATCATACTGATAGGGACTGGCAAAAATTGGAACATAATAGAGCTTTTGCAACTTTATTTCAGGCGAAGGAACAGTAACTTGGGTATTCAGAAAGAATCACACTGCCTAATAGCTGATACATAATACAAAATGCTCTTACATAACAAAAAATTCTCAAAGAGCAGATGTCTCAAATATAATAACTGTTTAGGTGGTGCTGGAACACGCAAGAGTGAAGTAAAAAGTAACTTCCGTGATTTTTAAGAGTTTTAAGCACCATTTAAATATGCTTTTAATAGCAATTACCTTGCACAACAAAAATCCAAGAGAGAACTTGATTCTTCTGTGAAGTTTTACATTTTAGAAAAAGTACTGAAGTACTAACCTTACCAAGGCTTGAACATCTAGGTTATTTGTATTACCATATGAGTTACTTCTGTTTACTCAGATAACTTCAACGTATTTTTAGTACAGATATGTCAGAAAAGAAGTTTGGCTTGTACTGCAGCAGCTGAGCTCCACCTGCTGACTAGACTGCAACATTATCTGTTTACATCATCCTGCCTATCTCTTTGAAACAAGGCAAGAAGATACACAATCCATTCTTATGCAATTCTTTGTATTATTATTTCTTTATTCAGGTAGTGTGCATGACATGTTTTATTTTATTTGCCTTTATTTCTAGCCAATATAAAATTACAAACAGAAAATACTTTTTCTGTATTGAGTATTTGGTGGTTCCAAATGGCACAACCTTTATCTGTTCTGATCAAAAAAGCCAGAATGCCAGATTCAGACTGCTAACCCTGATTATGAAAGCTCCCTATAGGCAGAAAGCATACCTCCACTGGATACTGATCCAATGTCCAAATAAAAACCTAGTAACTATTTTTTAATACATACGTATATATACATGCACACATACGTATACCTACATTATACATATTTAATATGCAAAGACTGAGAGTCCTTAAGTGTTTTTATAGGTCCCATTTTAAGAATGAATTCTTAAATCCTGCACACTGAAATTTTTATATCATTATCTGTATACCCAAAAGGGGAAAGAAATTAAATCAATTGAATGTTGCTATCAACATGTTTCAGTGGGTTTAATGAACTAGCAAACACCAAGATACAGGTTTAGAGTTTTCAGTTTCAACTGCACAATTTTGTATTCAATGGATCTATTTCTTTTTGATTTTTCCTCCTCACCTGTATTTCTAGAACCATATTTCTGTAATCTGGATTTTCCACTAGTTGTTAATACTAGAAACTTTCCTACAAAGATGTTTACAGCTTACCAGTTATGTATTTATTAGGGTTATTCCGGAAGCGGTCATCAACTAAAATAAGAGCACCCCAGTCATTCCTATGTCTTATACACCTATAAGTGAGCAACAAAAAAAGAGTGTATTTATAATTATAGTACATTTGTTAAAAGCCGTGGGGACCAGGCAACAGGGACTGCAATGAGTCAGCTAGAATATACAAAAATATACTGGAAGTGCTTTCCTGCTGTCTTGCACCAAAATTGTTGTGGAAGCCACAGCGACTTAATTGTCCTTTAGTTCCTCAATTTACTATATGAAAACAGGTACATTAGAAAAAGAAAATACCCCCCACAAATACTCAGCTAGTAACCAAACCACATCTTTTGTTTTCCACTCTTAGCTGGGTTGCATAAATAACGAAGGGAGAACTTATAAAAGTATGAAAGAAAATAGACTGATGTAACTGAAAGCAGTTTTTTAAGTAACTATGCACTTTTTTGTTTCTAACCCACATTATTCCTAACTTTCTTCAGGAATAAAATGAATAATGCTACAGATCAAAGTTGTTAGCGATACTGTAGAGTTCATAATTCACTCGTTAGAGGCCTACAGAACTACTCCAGCAGTCATTTCACACACACTGATGTTATTTTTAACATTATTTGGATTTCTATACTGCCTGCCAAAAAAAAAGTAATTATTAGGGAACAGTGATAACAAATGAAATATGGAAAAGAATCTGTCAGCAATAGTTTAGGGTTTATCCCCATTGTATAAGAAGAGGACAACACTTGAAGATGATGTTTACAAATGTACATAAACCCATGAGTATCAGCATTAGGTCTTAAAATGGGAGTTACAAGGCTAGATCTCCAAAGAAATATTATTTATTTACATTTGAAGTCTCTCTGTGATAAGCTACAAAAGCATCTTTAAACAGAATTCTTCCAGCTTCTCTTTTTTTTCATTGCTTTAATATATGGCCTTTTAATGCATAGTTTAAATGAATTATGCCCACTGGAGATATATCCCACACTTCTGGAAAAAGTTGAACTGCAGGAATTCATAGCATGATTGTCACCTGGCCATACACACCATCTGTTCTATTCCCAGAGGCTGCTATTTCATTTCATGGACTGGTGTTACTTCATATCATGTACCAGCACTAAATTAGGAGAAAAGTGCCAGACTGAAGACTATCATGCTTTTGCTCACTTCTCTCCCTCCAGGCATCTTTACAGTAGGAAGCTTCCCATCCACTGATTAAGTCAGTCTCAGCTTAGTAGATTGTTCCAGTTTTATGGAAATGGTTATCATACACTGTCATCCTTTGCCATATCTCAGTTTAGAGTTTAGTATAAGAGTGTTATACACAGTTTATATATTTATGTCAGGATGGAAGTCTATTTTGTCCATTCAAGTTAGCCCAGCATGATTTAATTCAAATTATAAATTATACAATAAACAATTTTTACTAAACTAGATTTAAGTTAAAACCTATTTCACAGTGACAAAACTTCAGTTTGTGTTATTAGCATTCCACAATGTCCTTAGATTTTTGTTAACAAATTAACTAATGCTCTTACTCTCCAAAGAGGGATCTAAGAAATCAGCCCTGTAACAAAAAGAAATTACAGTGAGATTTTACTAGTATAGAATATTGTCTCTCAAGTTCTTTTCTAAGCCTGCATTTATATCATTATGTTTGAATAACATCTAATTCAAATAACAAGAGTCTTCCAGCTAATGCTTCTCTTTATACATAAATCTGTGTCTGTACCTCTATATATATCTCTGACAGAAGCATGGCATCTATGCCAGTATGGATGACAGACAGCTATGGGTATCCATGTATATGTTAAATTTCGTTGGAGCAGGATGAATTAATTCTATCCTGTTAATAAGACTGGGGGTAGGTGGGGGGAGATGTTTTCAGTTAAGAAAGTAAGCTATACTTCTTCTTCTAAACCAGGAAAGAGATCAGTGAGCATGATAATTGAATTGACCTTTTGCAAAGGTCTGAGAAAATCCCTGCTACTTCTCCCTTTCAAAAATACTTGTAGGCTAAACATCAAACAAGTGCTCTGAGCCCACCAGGAGTGTGAACAATCAGTGTATTTGAAAATACCTAAGAACTTTAGTTTAGTTTAGAAGCTCAAGAACTATTTATCTCTGCAAATGCTTTCATTTCTGTATATCTGGATTACAAATAATAAAAGCTGTAACCAAAAGATGGTGGATCCTGAATGTAAAACAAAACAAAACTCTGGATTATAACAATGTTCAAATGCACAACAACCTGAAAACCAGACAATTGCCAGTATAGAACAGCTGAAACTTGATTTTCGCAATATGGATATTTTGGCCCAATCTATCCCGTTTGTGCTAACAATGAGGAATTAATCCCTAAAGGTGTTGCAAATTTTTTTTCCTATAAATATATATTTTTAATTATGTTCAGCTTATCTCACCTTCCCAGGGCTTGGTTCAGAGCCCTATAAGCTTGAATTTCATACCACTGACTCCCTGGTAAAAGGCCTCTTGTATTTTTGTGCTGGTCATTGTATTTCCTCTTTAATTCAACCTAAGAAAGAAATAATGAAATACGTTTTTTAATAATGATGTTGAAAAGGAAATATTCTGAAAGGGGGAAAGGACCAAACATGCATTAAATAAGTGAATATGTAAAGCGTGCTTCAGTGTTTCAACTTTGTATCTTGCATACAGCTACGGTTTTTACCCTTCTAAAGTTATTCTTAACATGTGATCTATTCCAGTAATTTATATGGAATAACACAACCACACATTTATCCAAATCTCTGTGCTAGCAAGAGCAGGATAAGCTTTCACACAGGCAGAAAACCCAGATACTAGACCACAGTCACATTTGCTTATCTGGAAGCAAATTATATAATGGAGATCTTTATCCTTTATCACAAACTCTGACTCCTAATCTATTGATGGTACCAGACCATACTTTTCTCAAGTGAGGGTTAAGCAAATATAACCCCTTCTTCTACAAAAGCTAAGAGTGTACTTCAGAGACAGAGTGGCCTCGCCAAAACACCAGACGTCAGCAACACCACCTCTAATTCCTAGCTTAGCATCACCTTCTGCACTTTGGAAACAAACATTTCCCTGACTAATTGTGAAGCGAAGGCAGCAGCTAAGGTTTGCTGGCCCATGGGCCAGCGTATGGCAGAAAAGAGCACACTCCTCTTGTTCTGAAAATGCTCTCCTACCTGCTTCAAAAGCAGATCTGGTATCAACTGCAAAAGAAATCCCAGCCACCCCTTTCTAATCATATGGACTACACATACAATGCCTGATCTGTACCTGAACAAGAATTTGCATTGGGACATTATACACAGTTCCAACATATATCAGAATGACTTATTTTTGGGAGGGGGGAAATGAATTTTATTATTATTTTAAATAAACAAACATAAAACTACACCAAAAAGGATCTTTCCTTTGCTCTTTTGTACAGTATTAACCTTTCTAAACTGACAAGTGAAAGGACACGCTTCAGGAGAGAAAATAGCAGACTTCTAACCTCTTCTGACAGGTAACTTTCAAGTTGTATTTGGATAAGAAATTTTATTTTATGTACTTCTGCCCTTTAAATTGCCTGTCAAATTTCTAAATTCAATCCTTACAGCCAGAAAGTAAATTCAGTTTGATTTCACAGATTTAATATTTGTTCCAGTCACTCAGAATTTATTGACTGGCAAGTGAGGTTTCCTTTGCAATTTTCAAAACGGAACATGATGTCTTCCAAACATTTTATGAACATTAAAATCATTCCTTAAAAATGAACTTGAGCACATCTGTGCATTTCTACAAATGGAACCCCTGTCTGGAGAAACAAAAAGGTCCTCTGCACCATCTGAAAGGAGGTATGATGTTGGGAAATTCCCTTGAAGCCTTTAAAACATAACCAATGACAATATACACCTGCACATTATTTGCATTTGTCTTCTAGTCCTGGTAAATTTTCTAACAACTTCCTCTTTTGAAGATTTTCCGTTAGCTTTGGCCAATTGGAAGAAATGCAGCATTAGCAGTTTCTTACATTCCTAGCAAGCACTTCCAAACAGAATTCCTACTCATCTGTCTTACACAAATAAAAATGACATTTTTCATTATGTGCATAAAACCACTGAAGTAACAGATGGCGTCAAACCAGTAGCATCATCTGCTCTATTCTGCATTACCCTGTAAAATGTAATGTGAATAAAACACATTAGGTTTATATTTTCATACATGTTAACTTAAATGTGTATTGCTTGTAAAGCATATCAGTAACAACATTTCATTTCTCAAATCATAGAGAAACCCACACTCTGTTTCATTGTGTAACGTGTCATTAAACCCTGTCTTTTCTACCTTAATTGAAAAAGGGTTAACAGAAAATAAACATTCTGTTTTCTCACTTAAATGATCATGTCTCAGCACGAGATGACAAGTTACATTGCTGAGAGTTCAGTTTTCATTGTAAGTCTTCTAAAAGTAAAAGGCCAGGGCATGTCATTTTAATGCAATCAGAATCTATTTCATTGTATAACTCTTACATTATCAAGCATCAAATCAACGCCCAATTCAAAATGACATGTTACATATGTGAAAAAGCCAGTCTCTCCTGCTAGCAAATATCCTAAATGTGCAGTAAACCACAGGCTAGAAGGGATTAGTTAAAATGTCAAAAGACAGCCTTTTACTTTTACCTGTTCATCCTTAAAAATATACTCTTAGCTATCAGGCATGCTTTACAGACAAATAGCTTCAGCAAGCAGCAGCAGAAGGCCTGTGGCAAGCTCTGCCATCTTGTAGCTGTCAGACAGATTAGTCTTTGATCTATCTGGGAGGTCATGGTCACATTCACATTAACTGAAGTCTAACAACATTATACCTGCTAAGCACTCGTTCTTTTAATGCCTAATTAGTTCGACATCTTTCACTATGGAATATTAAGGGAGAAAAAGCATCAAAAAATAAATGCCATGAACAAATTTTTTTTTAATTACTTGGGAAAATATTTTGAGGCAGTTTCTGCTACAACAGAAGAATTTTCAAGTGTGGCTTTCAATCAAAACCAGCAATATAAGTTTTTCATCAACGACAACATGAAAACCTTGTATAATGAATGTTGTTTAAGTGTTTGATAAGCCACAAAAGAAGTTACCTGTGGTAACATTGCTTCACATGAAGAAGCTCAGAGTTATTCAGGATTCAAGCAATATGTAAGTATATAAAGTGGATTTATACTGTGATGACCATGGATTATATCAGTTGCCTTATGGCACGAAGCTCAGAAAAGTTGTTCAAACACTAGAACCAGGACCCAAAATAGCCCCCAGGACCACATGCAGAAGCATGCTTTTTTAGCAACATGCCAGGCTGAACCACATTTCGTCAAAATTAACAAAAACACGCCTGTATTTAACAGCAAGGATACAGATATCCACCTACTATGAACTATTTGTTTCTGCAGAAAAAAAATCAATAGTTTGAACAAGTAAAATTAAAGCAGCATTTTCTCCTTTAAACTGAGCTCTTCCCATTCTGTAAATATAAAGGTTTTCGGTGTTCTGCTGTCATAACTAAAACTGAGATAACAAAGTATGAAACTATTGCAATGCATATTAGATATCTTCAGCTAAAGGTCTGCCCAGCATCCTACATGCTAATTTAACTGTTACGAAGTTTTAAGGAGAAAGCATTCAGAAAGTAATCAGAATACTGTAAACTGATTATCAGTGCCAGTATTACAATATGAAGGTTAAACAGGCTAAACCACAATATATATTTTCTTACTTGGTGAGATTTAAATCAGCAAAACTAAACTGTGTCTGGTTTTACTGCACCTGGCAAAGTTTGGAGAGTTTTCTTTGGATTCGGTTACTTTACTCAACCAAATGTAGTGCTATACTTTGCTTTCTAAAAACAAACAAAAAAATCCTAAGCTGTTCCTAGCAGTTAACAAGCCAGGAATGTTCCCTGACAAGACATCACTTCACAAACATCCTTAACTGTCTCCTATTTTCTCCAGTAGATTCAAAATGACCCCCGGTTTGTAACTGTGGGGGACTACACTCCAGATTACCTAGAAATCTATAGACAAGACAGAAATTCATGAATACAATGGCACTGTTGTGAGCACTGGGACAGAGCACTCATCTGAGCCTGCATTCCTCTTCACATCAGCACTTAGCAGTGCTGTGACAGCTCAGGTTAAAGAAAGAGGCAACTGCTAAAAGGAAAAAGCAAATAAACTTGAAACTGTGCCGGTGCACGAACACATATGTAGGTAGGTACATGTACACACATGGGTGTAAACTCATGTCTTCCACTCCCCAACACTCTCCTCCATCTGTCCTCCAAGGAAATACAAATCGGAAAATGGATATAAATGTGTTCTGGCATTCCACTGACTTGTTTCTCTGGTCTTATGAGGAAAATAGTAATGAAAACAAAGAACATTGCTCATATCAACCAAAAAAACTTTCAAAGACACATTTAGATTTAAAATCTACTAATGCCTCACCTCCTAAAAAACAAACAAGCAAAACCGACCACATGGTCATTCCCTGCTTCCATCCCCTCAGAAGACATTAAAATGGTTTTAAAGCAAATTTACCATCCTAAAAATCTCCTGTGCCCAGTTAGAGTCTCTCTTCCACCTGAAATAGCAATAATCAGAATACTTCAAGAACATACCTGCCTTCTACTTTCCTCCTGATGAATGCCAAGTAATCGTAAAAGTTTGTAAGTGCAGGAAAGTAAGACATGAAACCCAATTTCTTTTCTCTTACATCTGAAAATCCTTAAATAGAAGTAGCATTAAATAGTGCAGTGTTTAACTTTTCCTCCCTCACTTCAAAAGCAGTAACAACGTCTGTGAGATTTAAGGCTAAATAATGCACGTGTAAAGACCTGGCTGAGTCATAAACCATGCTTCAAATATGCTCACTCCTCAGTGGACGTACTAAAAGCAGTATTGTCTCAATTTATTAGCCCACAGGAAAAAGATATTACAGCAAGAGGTTATCTTTAAATGCTCCACACATTCCAAGTGCAGTGTTAACACATACAAAACAAAATGAAATAAGCAAATGCTTATTACCTATAATTTAGCAAACCAGATTCTGTATATGACAATAATATATTATGGCCATTCTAACCATCTCCTATGCCTAAAGATGGCCACAAGGCACACATATCATGTTCTCTTCTGCTTTCATACACCAATACTGCATCTCTTTAAAAACTAATGAAACCCCCAAACTGTGAGCACAGCAATACTATATATACAGTGAATATTACCAGGTAGAGACATGATCAATACTTTGCACTGCTCAGGTATCTTCAAGGTGCTCTGTTACTCAGCTCCACCCTGCGAGTCTCTTGAGCAGATGAAGCACTGCAAGGGCAAACCCTGCACCCACCACCCTCTACTCCAGCAGCTGCCCTGGCAGAGGCCACTGACTCCAATCAGTAACTCCTGCATCAGAGCCACATAAGCTTAACAGTAGTTCAGGTGACCTCTTCTGCCTGAAGATTTCTATGCACCCTTAAAAATTCACCTTCCTCGAATAATACTGAATGAAGTAGAGAAAGAACATCTCTGCAGATCTAGATCTCTGACTAGCTGTACTAGCTTTAGTTGCAGGCTGTTGCAGCTAAACAGTGCACCTGAAAAGGTACCAGGCATTCATCAGATTTAAACAGCACAACGTCTTCTGGGGTAGAACAACAGCACCACCACTCATGCAAGGCTGTATTTCTCTTATTTTGAACTCAAGAGGTATTTTACAACTAAATGCTTCCCCAGTATTCTCACTCTTAATCCCAGTGTTAGAGAGATGGGAAGCTTATGTAATGTTGTAACTGCTGAACACTTTTAGTATTGTCAACTACACCATGTGGCATCTCAGAGATCTGAAAGTTCTGCGGTTTGACAAATCTTGTAGCACATTCACCCCAGGCCCATCTACTCATCTCAGTCTTGTAGGCTTTGAGGGACTGTGAACAAGTGACTTGATTAAAATCTAATGCAACCAAAACTCTCCTCTGAAGAGAAAATTCAATCCATTTCCAGTGAAGCAGAAGTGAAAAAAATCAAACAGCTTCCCCTGCGGTCCAACGCTGCTGCATACGCTCAGTGCTGCTGTGTCTGAGGTGAAGTGGTAAGTGTCAGTCATCCTTACAAATCCCCAAGGTGATAGCTTCACTTTTAAAGCTTTCAACATACTTTGACAGTAAAGTAAAAACTTAAAGGTCAACACTACCTGCTAAGGACAAGATAAACACAAGAAAATCACTTTGAAAAATTTTATGGATCAGAAAAGTAAACTATTAAATGTAAAGGTAAAGTTTTGATTTGCTGCGTTATTTATCCAAAGGCTTAACTTCTGGATATATTTAGGGATGAATTCTGTGATCTGTGCCAACATATTGACATTAGCCTTGCACCAGTAGAAGAGAAATGCCATCCACTAGTCTCACATGTTAAGTTAAACTTGAATGTTACCTTTCCTAGCTACAGGCATGCTGTATGCCACAGGATTGTACAGCAACTCCCACAAATTAAGCCTCTCCCATCAATATTTTTTCATAATTAACACAATTTCTGTTGGATGTGGATGACTTTGACTTTATACAACTATTCTCATCTCTCAAAAAGATGGGAAGTAAAAGGCTTTTGTGATCTATTACTGCTTCAAACGGATAGAAGAAATTGCCACACCATGATGTATTTACTGCATTGCTTGTTTTTTCTCTAACACAAATAGATACACCTCCTGGTAGTTACACCTCTTCTCCTTTGGGGAGAAGAAACTAAAAATCAAGTGATGGAGATCTGTATATCCAGCCAATCATCTGGTTACGATGCTATTCTGCACACTGCATTACCCCCTTAGCAAACAGAATTCACAGCAGATTCCAGTGACTTACAGTGTACTGCTGCAAGACCAGAACAAGGCTGAACAGTCTAGAAGTACGCTTTTGTCTAAAATTTAGAAGTATATTGCCCCAGTAACTGCTATTGAACATCGAGAAGCTTGCTGCACAACTTTGTACATTTCAGTGATGTAAGTTTAGTTCTTATTTACATCCTTGATTGATTCCAAAAGCTATTTTGCAATTAGAATTAAAAAAACCCAAAACTAAATCTGAAGTGGGACATGGAAAAAGGACTAGTGTGTGTATGTATGTATTTATATATACAAATACATAGACACGTTGCACTTTTACGCTATTCAGTATTTCCTGCTCAGAGCACATTCAATAAATAATACACCATGATGCTTGCCTTCCCTGTGAAAATTCCATAAATGCTATTCTGCTCCCCACATTATATTTGTAATTTATCTGACAGTAACAGAATGAAGAAGAAAGTCAAAGTGACTGAGGTTTAGGCAGCCATGACATAGACAATCAATCAAACAATCGATCACTACTTCCAAACATTTCAATCATACAGAAGATGATGGCACATGCTGTGCCTTGAGGCTTTTACAACAAATGTCAGGTTTCACTGGAAAGTTGGAGGAAAGTTGCTCAGAACCATTCAGCCTGCTTCAAACAATCACATCAATAACAGAACAGTCTCACTTCTCTCCAAAAACTTAACTTCACTGGGAACTTTCAAATTCTACTAAACACAACAATGACCTTCCCATGAAATGGGACTGTCTGGACCAATTTTCCCATATCTTAAAACAATCCTTCATTTCGAAAATAAGTGAAAACACTTCTGAAGTGATGCAAAGCTGTGATGAAATTCCTGCCATGGGTGGTACGTTTCTCAACTGAGGTTAAGCCCCTAAAACAAGAATCATTTTCTTAGAATACAGAATGCAAGAAACGAATTATTTCAGCAACCACTTCTCTAGCACAAGATTCTTTCTCCTTTTAACGGAGAAAAAACCATACAGGTTTAAAAATTGCCACAAGAACTAGAAATTAACTTACATGTTTTGAAAAATGCCATTATTCTGAAAGGATACAAATATCTCTGTGGAGTCCTCAAGAAAGGAGAAACTTCAGCTAGATAGCTGCAAACTCTCTATATCATTAGGTTACCTATAGCTCAGAGCACTGTAATTGAAATGGTGTGCTCCATCATGCTTCAGAAATTATGTTACTGGAAACAATAAAGAAAGTATTTGCCATTGTAGATCATATTCACCCTATAGCAGCTATGGGAAATACTTCTCGTTAGTGGCGAACTCAGCTACAGTCCTTGTGAAATGCCACTACACAGTAATCCTGGCCTTATCAAGTTTATTTTCCTTGCACATCTACTGATGTAAAAGAGTTTGACTCTGTTTTCCTCTATACTTTGCTAAAGTTCTCGGAGCTGTTACATGATTAAGTACACTCTACTGTACTACGATCAAAAGCATCTGGAAAGGTGGAATTGAAGAAATGCTCTCTGGGAAAGTTAGCTTAATGCTTGCACTTCAGAGTCACCCATTATCAACATTTCATAGCGAGTTTCTTTATTTTCAGGTCCCCAAGGTGAGAACAGTAAATTATGACTTGAACTAAACAAGTCACACTTGGCTCCAAAATCAGATTTTCCTACCTCTACTTTCAGGTCCCAGAGGTGGGCAGAGGAAATCCTGGTCACAGCCAAAGAAGTCATTTTTGGCTCTGAAATAAATTTTCCTGCTTTCCTAGAGCCAAACCCCACCATTGAGAGTACCATAGCTTTAAGCAATACTTCAACATTTCTTTTATATATTTTGCTTTAGCAACCTGATTCTTTAGCAATAAGAAGCCGTTTTCAGTTACGCAGAATTAGGGGTTTGGCCTCTCTTTCTTAAATAAGTATTGCTTATTATACAGTTACTAAAGGAGAGTAAGTTCTTGCCATTTAATACCAGAAGTTGTGGCATATATTTAGCACAAACATATGGCGAAAATAAAATTGGATACTATACATCACGCTTGACAGTGAGTTTCTCCCCAAGTAAAGACTGATGCCTGGATCCAAAATGCAACAATTCAAAATATATAACAGTAGTTAATGAGTAGTATGTTAGCATCAGATAACATGTATATGGGATTACACATCTTTTCTTGTCACATTATTTATATTCTCTAATACTACAGTTCACTGGTATTTAATCACGTTACAAATCATAAAACACATTTAGAAAGCAGGTTCATCACAGACAAGTAACAGTAGTGGAGATGAGCCAACATCAAACTGCTAACATGAAATACTAGTCTCCAAAGGCACGATTCTACAAACCCTTACAACTGTGCACAGTCCTAGAAGTATTAAGGGGATTACTCACACAAGTAAAAGCTATGTGCAGGAGTAAGGGGTTATGGAATTGAGTCTTAAGAGGACTTCTACTAACCCAAAAGCAGACATGCAAAGTGTATTTTCATGTAGAAGCGAAGCACTTTTAGTGATTTAAACCAATCCCAGAACTACCTCATTCATGGATATCCAAGGGAATTGTTAATCATTTGTATTTCCTATTTTTAAAGGGATGTCATTATTAATCATCTTATCAGTTTCTTCATTTGGTGTATCTGTTAAGCCCCTGTTGCTATGTAAAAACTACAGCTGTACCTGTGCTAACAATTTTACGTCTATATAGGTCAAACTTGACTTGCATCACTGTGTTTTGAATTTTCTTCCATCTGCTCAAAGTCAAGTTCTTCCCAAAGCCTCAGGGTTGGAAGTTTTAAATTACCAGGTATAAATCAATTCTCTGTTAGCTTAAAAAAACTAAAGAAACAACAACTGTATCAGAAAAGCAAATGTCCCAACTATCCTAACAAACTTCAACTGTTTCATTTGGGAACTTAACACATCCTAAAAAACCAACCAACCAAAAGATAAACTCTACATGTCTTCTAATTTTTAAAAATCTGGATTCTTCTAACCTCAGGAGAGAAAGAGAATTTCAATAGAGAAAAAAAATTGTTAATAAGGAAAAGCATTTAAAGTGGAATCAGCCACCCTAAAAAAAGCATTTAGAATAATTACAATAAAATGAAGAGGAATAAAACTTTGTTTTCCTTTCTGATGTTCAGGTAAGGTCTGTTGCCGTAGGGGGACTGAAGTAATAAACAATTTGCTTTTGTTAATACAGATGATTAAAAATACAGTATCAATTGATTTTATATATAGTTCATGATTTTTGTAACAGGTAGTGCTTAGTTTTCTGTACCCTTTTATAAAACATCTGTTTCATTCCATTCTGAGAAGCAATCCTATTGGATCACCTGTTGCAGAAATAAACCAAGAGAATACTTTCAGGTGGAAACTGGTGTTGTGTCTCTTTTTTCCTCCCCTCTTTTTAATTTTACAAGTCAACCTTCAATATCAAGAGCCAGTTTTCCCTAAAAATGCAATTCTAAATCCTTTTATGAGCTGACATGCTGCTGAAAAAGACGGTTAATCTTCCAGTTGCTTTTGTATCTATGTTCATATTTCTACAAAGCTATTCATTATTCTTCAGTGAAGAGAGTGACTTTCCTTCACCATGCAATTGAGCTCAACTGGTAAAACAAACATACATTAACAGAACTTTTTGGAGTATCTACTACGCCTAAGGGCTTGGTCAAAATAAAACATCATTCAATTTAAAGGGAAGTACTGCCCAGCTGGGTATCACTTGGGAGCCAAGTTCTTGAGCAAAAGGCACATTTACAATAAACCAAATTTCCTCTAGCGTTATTCTGGGAGCACTGCCATGCACCAGACAGCTCCTCAAATCTGATGCTAAGAGACTGGTGCATGCCCTTCTCTCATCCAGAATTGATCACTGCAGTGCTTTGTGCATCACCATATCTAAATATATACACTCAAACCTTTAGCTGCTTGCAATTTGGCAGCTAGTGTTTCTATCCCTACTAAAAAATTTAGAGGTTTTCTTCAGTCTAATTAAAAAAAGTTTAACACAACACTGATTTTTTGGAATTTAGTTATCAGTAATGGGATGTTCTGCCTGTGATTCTGTTATTTTACATATTTGGTTGAACTCGGTAAAATCAAATATACCATTTTCATCTTAAACATAATTCACCCTTGACACATTCTTTTTAATTTATTTTTGTATCATTTAGAACACAAAAGTCCTGACTTTCTGAAAATCATGTGGAGTAAACGGTAAGAGTTCCAGCCATACTACAGACCATTTTCAAAATACCATTTCAGCATACACTTCTAAACCAAAGCATCCCTAACTCTGGAAACAGTGCTAAGTATTCTTTCAATGTAAATGCTTTTATACTGAAGTACAGCATATTACATTTTAGTAAGGCAAAAAATGCTGTGGCTGAATGAGTGCTTCAAGAAGGTTATGCAAACATTGAAAGAACATTGCGCTAGGCAGCCACCACTAATACAACCGTCCTAGTCCTTATAGGATGTGGGTTTTTTCCAGCAAGGCTGTAATTAGGCACACACTGTAGACAACAAAGAAGCCTTTGGTTGTTCACTGTAGTTCAGAATACATCTCTAAAGCAAAAGCTGAGTCTGTATGGGCTTTCAAGTGTGAACCTACGACTTTGTTGTTTGATTTGGCACTAGTAATAACCAGAATTCAGCTGTTCCGGTATTTATTTATTCTGTGATACTATTTTGTTTCTTACTTCACAGAGTAGTCCCCAAAAGTTCTAAAAGATTCACATAAGATAAAACAGTGACAGTAGCTATTATCACTGGAAGAAGTGTGCCAGCAACTGGGTGACTACCTAAGTGACATGCACAGACCACTGAAAACTGAGCAGTCTTACAAATGAGTCAATAATAAATATTCTCAGTAAGTAGAAAGAAAGTCTGAAAAAACACTTTTCCATGTTCATTAGCTTTCTTTTCCTTTATGAATGCTTGGCTTCAACAACGAAGTGCCTATTCTAATGGAACATCACCTACCCACGAGACAAGATGTGCTGAAGTCAAAGGGAAGGAAGGGTTGATGTGGGTAATTACACAGAAGTCCAAGCAACAGGATCCTGCTTTGGCCACTTGCTGAAAACTAGAAATAGTCTCCAATTTCTTTAATTGGAGGCACTTCAAAATGCTGTTTTTTTAGAAGGCAGAAGTTTTTGCCTAAAATGAATTATGAAAATACTAATGTCTTCAGTATCCAGGAGGAGGTTGTATTATGTCATGATTTCATACCTCAAAATTGCAAGCTAATAAAGTAGCATTAACTTGGAAAACATTTACAGTTCTACTGGCTGTTTAAGTGGGAAATATCATTCACATAGTTACAGTACAGAAGGCAACAGGGATTAGAAAGGTGATGTATTGCAATCAATAACGATGTGTGTGAAACATTGCTTCATTGTTACTATTTTACACTAAAATTACATTTATCTTTCCACCTATTTTCTGAAATAATCTTTTGATCAACCTAAATGCCTTATTTAAACTAGTATTTTCCTAGAGTTTATCCCAGAGCTTCACAACTGAATGACCAAAGTGACTTTGTTCCTATGCCAATGGCATGAGTTTCAGTGCATGAGAAAAGGTGAGGGAATCTGGACTGCTGCTTTGCAGAGTATGAAGTTAATGAGCATTTTAACAATGCAATAGCCTTCACCAGCAATGTCAGTCAAAAACTTACAATACATCTATAGCATGATATACATTTATTTACAATGACATAAATGAGTCCCCAAGACATGCTATGCTGTTTCTCCTCTTACCTGTGTAGAAGGAAACTCAAAGAATTCAAAAGGGATTGGGAGGAACACAAGGGTACACATTTAGAGAAAGTATTTTGTGCATATTTGGTGTTTCAAACATGACATACAAATAAAGCACAACTCTCACTTGGTATCCTACCTGGAGGTCTTTCACATTTGGAAACGGAATACCTATGGTTATAACTGCACGGGCATTCTCATCACAGAAATCCAAGCCTTCACTAACTTTTCCTCTGCAAACAGCTATAAGGAGTGCTCCATCTTGAAGAAGCCAGAGAGGAATATACAAATCATTCCCAGTGATAAACTGAGTATCAGAAGAAAGTTTCACTAACATCTTTCAAGAGACTTTAAAGAGCTAAACATAACAGAGCATAATACACTATGTATCAGTCCAGAAAAGATAAGTGGATATAAAAATATAGACTTCTTTGTTAAAGGGATGAGATTAACTCCATTTTGGTCAGTAATATTGTGTATGATATTGAGTATCAACTAGCTAAGTAATTTCACTCTATATAATACAGTAGTACTTAATTATGCAAGAGCTGTATGTATCTACAACAAGCTTCTAAATTTCAGACCTTGTATTTTGCACTCCAAAAATCACACTATTTGTCTTTTTGCT
Source organism: Melopsittacus undulatus (assembly GCF_012275295.1). Classification (NCBI taxonomy): domain Eukaryota; kingdom Metazoa; phylum Chordata; class Aves; order Psittaciformes; family Psittaculidae; genus Melopsittacus; species Melopsittacus undulatus. The sequence continues at coordinate 2,557,886 of NC_047539.1, forward strand.
ATACTTGATCTTCTGTACTGATATTTAAGTCTTTTGAGAAGAAATCCTATACTGGCTGCACTATAAGATGGCAATTGACAGTTATGCAACAAACAGTAAATTTGACTCTCTGAGAAGCTGCTCTAACACCCTGTGGGACACACAACTGCACATCCTTACACAGCTCAGTGCCTTTTGGATATCATATCATGATTAGGATTACGCATCATCCTGTACTTCCCTACATCCTCATGCAACAATATAAGTAGCAGTTAATCTGCCTCATTTACCACAATAATTTATTAAAATGAGATTAATATAACTGTTCATTCATACCTTATTCTGTTAAGCACTTTAAGAATCCCTTTTATTTTTAACTTGAAGATTCGGTATCAACTATTTTGTATGTCTGAAGAACGTACCTTTTTCTCCTTTACATTTTATTGCTTCATAGTATATTTTAAGCAGTTCATCAAAGTCACTCTTTGCCCCTCCTTGAGGCTCTGCAATGACTGTTTTCACCATCTCCAGGTTTTCCCATAAGCCAGTATGCATCCAGCGATCTTTCAGTTTGTCCAACAGCTGAAAACAAACAGAAAAATCCAGAAGAGCTGTAATGAAAAGTTAGTGACTTGAACTGTTCAAATAAAGCACCCAAAGATACTTCTTCAGTGAAATTATCCAGGTTTGTATTAATGAAGTATCCCTACCATACACTGCTCCACAGCTATGCAATGCTTTGTGAACAATGGCCACTAATTTTGCTAATTAGAAAAGCTGATGTTTTCTGAGTTATAAAAGCAAAACTCTAAATCTATGAGTGGTCACTAAAGAGCATCTTCTGGTACTCCACAAACCAAGAGGAATGTCATCCAAAGAAAAAATTGGAATTATCTGATTACTCAGTAAGACTGAAAACAAATTCTAAGCTAATTTTAAACAAGTTTTTATATCTTCTATTTTCACAATATCTCAGTATTTCTTAAATTACATAGGTAAGTTGGGGTGGAAGGTATTTATGCAGGATTTAGCAACAGTCTCCTCTCCTTCCTGAAGGGCCTTCAGCTTTGTTATACCTACCAGATTCTGAGCTGTGCACATTTTACTCCAAATCAGTACATGTTCAGGTCTGGATGCAAACAAGCTTGTTCCACATTTAGTGTGAATGTAATGAGAATATGTATTGCATTACAAAAGAAAAGTCTAAAATCACCCTGGAAATTGAGTGGATGGAGGTAAATACTTTATTTGACTCCATTTATTATTCAGTAATCACTAGAGTGATCCTAACTATCATGTAGTAGCGTTACCCAGCTTCATACATACAGAGATTTTAAATTCAGAGATTTTGTAATAAGGGTTATGCTCTTCATTTGTCTGTTCTTCCCTCAAGTCCACACACTGAAGACTTTCTCAGTATTTTGCTTCAGGCTATATAAAACTACCTGGAACCTGCACTTGCCCCAGTTGATTCCTCAGAAAGCCTCAGCATGCGGTAACTCCAGCCCCACTTACCTTGCTGAAGCACTCCAGCCAAGATCTCAGCACCCTGAATGGCTGGGTTGTTACAAAATTAATCTGTCCCATGTCCAAATATCAAGTTTAAGTGTTATTGTGAAGCAGAACTAAGGTAACTGTCACATTTGAGTTTAAAGGGAGAACACCTGCAAATTCATATGAGACTCTTTACAAGAACCTGTGCATTATTTCATGTTCGCAGCATTAAAAATCTGAACTTACAACATTAAGTATTTGGATTAGTTCCTTCTGAGGTACATGTGGTTCAGAGGGGACAAATACTGCATTATTCTTGAATTTTCACCAGCTTTGTTCAAACCTCTGCTCAGAGAATCACACGTGCTTACTACTGATGTGACACCATTATCAAGCAAGCACTGAGAGACTAAGTGATGAATAGTAGGAACAGTTTGCTACACACATAGATGTTACTTTAAAATAAATCATCTCTTCTTAATGTGTCTGTCCTACTTCTTGTCCCCTTTGCCACCAGATCTGTCATTTCCTGGCAGCATCCTATCTGTAATTTTTTATCTAAAAGGTCATAATACTATGATGAGCAATGACTGTCCATCTTGCCATCCACAGTCTGCCACTGTGTCTTTAGTTCTTGGATATGACATGGAGATAATTCTGGTAAAGAAAAGAATCAAACATATTATGCCTCTAAGTACATCCATTTGGGATCTGCTAGAGCTGCCAGTGACTGTAACACTATTAGCTTTCCAGATTTCATTCTTCCTTCTGTGAAGTTAATGTCTGCCTAGGCCTCCACTCTATATGCTAAATTCACCTCCAGCACTGCCTGCTATTTACCATGCATGACAAGAGGAAGCCAGTAAGATAATATACACAGGATATATTTGGGTATGTGTGAATTTCACATTTACATACATAAACTACCCACGTTTTGACTTGTAGGGGTCACTCATCCCTGACTTTCTCCTCCTCGTATCATCCCCCCTACTGAAATCAACTGGTATTTTTCACAAAACCTCCCTTATAAAGTGTTCTTTAAAGAAAAAATTGTTTCTTCATTCCAGAGAACCAAAGTCTGTTGATAGTCTCAGAAAGGACAAAATTCCTTACAAAAATTACTTGATCCCTCAAATCCACTGTATTTCTCTCATATTTGTAAAGAGTGTAACTTATTTTCATAGTTGGAAAGGCGGCAGTAGAAAAGCATCCTCCAAATTCTAACATCTTTTCTGTGGGTTACACAACCACTTGAGACAAGTATCTCTTAAGACCATAACAGGTTCAGATTTCTTGTTTAATTGACAGCAACCTGTGATCTATGATTTTTGATGGACATGTATGGATTATTTATTAGAATCTTCAGCAAGAATGGAACAATTCATTTAATTCACACAAAAGCTATTACCCCTTCCATTTAATGGAGTTTGCTAGATGTGGAAACTTTCTGGTACACAGGAAAGCATGCACAAACACACACAACACCCATGCTCCAGACAGAGACACTCAAGCAACAAGAATTATGGATATGACTGGATACAAATAAATAAAATATAGAATCCATACGTGCCTCATAAGAGCTAGGAACCAAGTGCAGGTTTCTCATAAAAAAATATTTCACTTTGGGTTGAAAAAGTGCAAATGGGAGGACGATATAATGCCAGGAATCCCAGGAAGCAACCATTAATGCCCACAGTCAGTCACTTTTTCTACCCAAGGGAATAATAGCTTCTGCAGTAGAAGGCAGTCGGTGTATATTTTATTAAATCCCTTAAAAATGGATTCTCAAATGGTTTATTAACAAATGGTCTTCCTCCAGGAGAGCAGAAAATCTTGTTAGAAAGAATCTGTCATCTTCCCATGCACCACTGAGGGATTTTTACTTTGATATCTTTTCCTTTTTTTCCCCCTTCTGCAGTTTAAAGACCTGTAAGCTATGATCATAGAAACTATGAGCTCAGTACTCAGAGTCACCATTCCTCTTTGTCAGCATCCCCCTTTTTAAGCAGTTTTTGAAGCGCTTTTGAAGTTCGGGAATGGGAGAAACTATTTTCTCAACATCTTTGCCATTACATTGCACTCCTAGGAAAAATCCTCTTCTGTGTCAACGAAGGAAAAGCTTTGCTTGTTTCCATCTGCCGCTTTGTTTTATACAGTGCCAAAAATTGCATTAGGGGTTTCCCATGTCATGAAGCAAGACCAAAGACTTGTTTAATGTATTTTACCCTAAGGCAAGATCATTGTAATTTCCAGCATCTTAGCAAAGTTGAGAAGTTAACTTGCAGCAATCAAGTTGCTGGGGATGCACTTTTTCTGTAGTATTCATTACCTTCTGGCAGTGATTTTTGAAGTAGCAATTACCTGAGATGAGGGAGAGCCTAACAGAAAACACTGTTAACATGTGAGTTACTTATTCTGGTTTACAGCTCCCTAGCTCTTTTCCTGCTACTAAATTTATTTACTTAGAATATTCCTTAATGAATGGATTGCACCTTGCTAGCAGAGTAAAAACACAAGAAATAATCCCTTCATCAAAAAGTGTTTGGGGAAACAACAGGACAAGTCAAAATATGAAAGACCTTTCAAGAGCAGTGCAGGACAAAAAGGATAATGACCTAAGCAGCAGAGTAAAATAACTCTTGCTTTATTGACTAGTTCAACAACTTTTACCTATGTAATAATAACTATCAGTTAAAGTTCTATTGTATATTCTCATGCATCATTAAAACTCTATGTTGTCTTGTTATCCATACATTTATATAACGATAACTGAACAAGAGGTTTTTCAAGGTGCACAATATTTACACAAGTATCTTGTAACCTGCTTAACAGTCTGCTGTTATACATTAAAAACCCCACTTCTCTAACTTTGGTATTTTTTCATATTGTTTCTATGTAGTTTTTCTTTTTTTAATGATATGAAGCTCCAGTTTTCATTGTTATTCAGATATGAATATTAACTGAGGGGAGAAAGGAAACAGCCATTAGGTTTTTCTTAATAAAATCAGTATTGGAACCACTGTTAGTGCAAAAAGTCAGAGATTCTCCAGGGACTAGCATTGATCTAAAAGCCTTTTCCCAAGCAGAGCTCTTCATGTGTTTGCTACCAGAATTTTCTTTTTGAATAAGCACTGCTTCAAATCAAAGTGTGTCTCCAGTGGGCTGGAAATGTGTTTGAAGGGTCAAATAGAAGTTCTACTCACAGTCAGCATAAAACTTCAGCAATGGAAAATAGACATCTATGGCCAAGACAGGGGCTGAGCAACAGGACTTACCTCACTAGACTCCACTTTGGTAGAACTAAGAAAGCTGTGCTACACTCGGGACTAAAAGAGCATTCACGTGCAGAAAATGGGCTTATCATCCAATCCACCAACACGTAAACATGACACTCAAAGACATACAGTGCCACTATAATGATGCACTCTTAGATCATCTTTCAAGTATCAGTCCATTAATGTACTTTCTACATACAGACACCAAACATCTAACAGTAAAACTTGATAGTAACAAATACCTTTTGCTTTTTGTAAAACATTTTAGAAGTATTTTGTCTATCAATAAGAATGTGCAGATATCAGTCTTTTGAAAATCTACTATGTCAGACCTCACCAGCAGTGTGCTTAACATTTTAAATGGCTTTTCTGTACATTTTATATTAAATGCAAATATAATTTATACCTTCTTCAGTAACAGAAGACATTAATTTCTGTATCTTTACTCTCCTACTGATCTCATAAATTCTGCTTTGCTTCAAGACACTGAGAAACTCAGTCCTTCAGTGAGTGCTTTTATCTTATCTAAACAACAAGGAGGCGGCAGTGGAGTGGAGAAGGCAGAGGAGTGCAGATACCAAATTCATACACTGAGTTTTATCAAATGTTTTGCTTGAATGCAATGCAAGTATCTTGACAGAAAAATAACAGGTGTCAAAACCAAATAAGGAGTTTTTATTTCCTCTGCACCTACTGAAAACCCCTCACATTCAGAGAGAATGTCAAGAAGATATGCAGTTTTCTCGCCTTACTACAAAATGTTTTTCACCATTTGGACTGTCTGCAAAGAAAGAACAGTACAGGTTGCTTTACATATCACAGGACAAATTAACCTGCATCTGCATGACTGCCTCCTCTCTTCCTTTTAGTGAAAGAAAAGTAAAAATCTATACACTGACAGATCCTTCTGCAAATTTATGCTATTAGGATGGAGAACATCACATTTTCCACTAAAGTAATCCTCTGGTGATCACAAGGCACAGATGTTTTTATAATGTATCTAATTCCATAGGTATTGCATTACCTTTAATAAGCTTTCAGGATGCTGCAGTTTGCTGAGTCAGCTGCTTAGCTACAGCTGTAACTTTTTGTTCAAACACTCTCCCCTGTCTCAAAGCTCTGGTCCGTTCAGTGTGATGACTGAATACCTGGGTGAGTGCTGTACTTCCATTATGAAAGAATGGTACTGTCTCTGTATTAGTGATAATCCCAAAATACATTCAGTCATTAATAAATGCATTTAGTACATCACACACTAAAGGCCTTAAATTCAGGTTATTTTAAAGTAGCCCTGGAGAATGTATCTGGCCAAACTCCACCCACTTTTTCAAATCACATACTGGTATTACAGGCCCTTTAGCAACTAAGATGGCTTGGAAAAGTATAGAACTAGCAGAAGATATTTAACAGTTCTGTGAACTAAAAGGGTTGCCAAGCCTGTGCATTAAATGACCCAGAATCCTACAGATAACTGACCTCCAGAACTACTAGAACTCTTCTATGTGGGGGAAACAACAGTTTACAAAACCAATATGGTGGCTTGATATCAGTAATTAATTCCATTTGCACCTTTATAACCAAACAAAACACGAAACCCAAAACCCAGCAGCAGCAACAACAGAAATAGTCCTTTCTGGTTAAAAGTGAACACAAAGGAAACAGTAGAAGGAAGAAAGTAAAGAGAGTACTGAAACGGGAATAAAAGATTTCAGGGACCAGAGGTAACTGTCTGGAAGGATTTGTGTGAAAGGAAAACGCTGAGTTTCCTTCCAGAAACAGGAGGGAAAATATTTGGGCCAATGAACCAATAAAATCTAATGTCCATTATCCAAAACTTTAAAATAAATTTGGAATAGCACTCCAGAACTATTAAAAAGAGCACTATAAAAAGCACAATGTCCCTTAAGAAGAATAAAAGGTCACATGTATGAAAAGAAAGCAATGAAACCCAATAACATTTATCAACATCACCAAAAATATTACCTGCTTTTAAAAGGACTGAAAGAATACGTGCCTTATGGCCACTAGTCATTTCCCAAGCTGTAGAATCAATTTACATTTTGTCTTTGTGCCTTTTTTCATTTTTAATCAACCTTTACACCTTTTCAGCAGTGATTTTATTCTCAATGCATTCCTCACCAAAAAAGAAAACCCCTCAATTTAGCTTGACACCCAGACATTTGCACTGCATGGGGCTGGGGCTCCACCAGCCAAGAATAACTTGGTCCACTGAATTATTTAAGCAGTTGTTTGCACTCAATTAGATTTTCATGAAAGGTTAAGCAATAGACTGATTCACAGAAACCTCTTTGTGGTTATGGGAGGTATCTAACGTAACACAGAGATATATTTAAAATTCATTATTTTAAATGACTAAGCTGATACAAAATACTGAAGTATCTAGTCATCAAAAAAATTTAGTTTCAAATTCCATTTTCTGCACTTCTAACAGATTTAATTTAAAGAGAACATAAAAATGTCTGTCCCTAAAAGTTTTAATTTGTGAAGTAAAATCTACTCTCAAAATAGAATGCTAATTTCTCACTGTTAATGGGAAACTGGAGACAAATACCAAAAGCTTGCACAAATACATATGCACAGGTAATCTTTTCTTTATGTGCCAAAAATAAACTGATTCAATGCAGCATTTTAATGGAAATAGGCCACACAAAGATGCTATCAAGCAGAGGCTATGCCTCCCTTCTGCTGCACATATCCCTAACTACTTATTATCATCATGGGGCTACCACAAGCTTCCAAGCTTCTTTTAAACCATACCTGGTTTACAAAGTCCTAACTCTGATCAGTTTCTGTCTGGTTTCACTTTCCCAAAGTTTCAATGCTCAATGATTGCAAACAGAATATACACAAAAATGAAAATAAAATATTTAGCTTTTTTTTTCTGTGATCAGGAAAAAGAAACCAATAATTAAAGAATACAGGGAAAACAGTATGTTCAGCAATTTTGATTTCTTCTTTTTAAGGAATATGAAGACTAGGCAACATAGAGAGGAATTCTAACATGGGAAGACCTTAGAAGAGTCCTGATATAAAAGTAGACATTGCGAAGGAATGAGACCAGAAAACTTCAGCTTGCACAGATAGTCATGATTCCAAAATTAAAACAAAATCTGACGCTGATGTAAGCTCAGCTGGTTATTCCCTTCTGTAAGACAAATTATACTGTATTGGAAAGACTTGGACAGTCCAGAGATGGAATCCAGGGAGTGGTAAAGGGACCTTGACCCAAGTTATGACTTCAAGAGCTATGAAGAAAGATCATGCAGTCTTTTCATTTTCCTAACAGGAAATCTATATCACGGAGTCCTTCCTCGACACATCTCCTGGGAGAAAGCTGCCCTCAATTGGAAATCTGCAGTACTGCTATGTGTGCTATTTCCCAAGGTTTTTCACTTCGAGATCTCTTACCATTTCTTCACTGCCACGTAAGAGTCTTGATTTTCAAGAACTTGTGGGGGGAAAGTGTCTTTTTAAGTTCAGAAGTACTGTACTTATTTCCCCAGGAAACATTTTAAACAAATGTGAAAGAAACCCAAATATTTAGGACTAAAACTAACATGTTGAGATAACCATATATGCTAGGCGATGCAGGGTTATATCTGTGCTAACCCACACTGGCTTGGCAGCCACACTGGGGGGGGAAGAAAGGGAAAAAACCTAAATCTACTGTGCAACTCAACTACATAATTAAACTAAACCCTGAACATGGTGAAAAACTCCATATTACGAACAAGATTCTGATCACCATGTGCACACTCCAGCACAATAAAAGGTGAATAATTCATACTCATTTTCAAAGGAAAAGTATGCATCACTCAACTTGGGGGAAACACAGGGGATTTCACTGGTATGATTTTTCTTTAGGGACAATGACAAAGTGCCGCTCACCAGCAGGAAACTGAAGCACTGAACTGTGTTCCATGTGCCATAAATCAACACTGCAGCCTACAGGATGTCTCTCTGGTACCAACATACCATCAATTTTTCAATAACCTCCTTAAATAATGGAATATGTGAACGGCGACAACAGTAATGAAAAATGAAATGTTTTGCACGCCAAAGACTCTAGAATAACGTGGTTAATATGTTGCTTCTACAGTTAAAGAAGCTTCTTTATATAAAATCTTTTCCCCCAAAACCCAATCTGTTTTACCCCAGAACAATCTGGATAGCCCTTGAAGCATTCAGTCTTTGAGCTCTGTCACAGCTGGTTCTAAACAACCTGGTTCAAAACAGGGTTTCTTTTGTGGTTTTAAAATTAACCAAGACAACAGCTTTCTGTGTTACCAGAACTGCCTGTACATTCACCCTAGGCTATCATTACACTTCCAGGTTCCAGTGAGGGAGCAATCCTTCACACAAAGACAGCTCCCCAGAAAAAAAAGTATTTTTTAAAAGGATTGTGTAGATCCTGGTCCAGAATCAAACCCCAAATTATTAATTGTTCATTAATGCAGTCAGGGTCCTTCACTGCTGCCCACCATGAGCCAAAACCCAAGTTCACTCATCCTTGACCTTTTTTTTCCCCAGAATAAAGAGGGGAAAAAAGGACAAGGTTGTCTTAGTGGCACATGAGCAGTGAAGCACAGTACCATCTGGGAGAAGTGATTCAACAGACGTGCAGGCATGAGGCTGACCAAGTCTATGAATACTCACACAGTAAATGGGGGCAGGCAAATGTCTGTCATGGGGAACTGACACCAAGGGTGGGAGAGTAACAGGTTCTATTAACACTAACAGAGAATATATTTTTTATATTTATAGAAGCCATTTTACACCTGTAGCTATTATATCGTTTTAAGAAAGAATAATATTCCTTTACTTCCTCAGACAACTTAGTAATTTTTCACTTTTATATGGCAAATCAGTGCACATATCATCAGATAATTTCTCAGGCACAATCACGTATTGTATCCATGATGTTGAGCTCTGAATAAGTAATGACATAATGATAAATTATGATAACAGGGAACCATATCAACTCTTATTCTTGAAGAAACCTAAAACCTGCCATTTGAGAAGCAGGACCACTAAACAGAAAAATCAGTACAATTCCACACCAAAGGCAAAGAATCAAACAAATGTTCAAATACAGAAATGCAAAGTGAAGAAACTTTCTGCAATCATGGCAATGCCAATGATGACCCTTACCCATGTCACCAGTAGTAGAAATACATATTTCATTCAGAAGAAATTAAGAAAGAATTAATCTCACACAGCAAGAAGCTATTCAATGACTTCAGTGAAAGAAAGTGTCACAGTAATCTGTGACTAAGTATATAACTGTTAAAAATAACATTTCTATAACAAGGGATAAGATAGGATTTCATAGGTAAAAGAGCATGAATAATAAGAATGAATCATAAACTCTTCTCTATGCCACAGAAAGACTCTGATGCTGGGGAGGAAAACCTGAAGGCAGGATCTCTAAACACAAACTTTACCATAAATCCACTGACCTCACTGGAAATGTTAAGACTCAAGTTCAGACTTGATTTTGAGATGAGGTTTTGTCCCAACTTTTCAATGAGGGAGAATTGCTCTGAATTTTGAAAATTCCGAAATCCCTTTCAATACATTTAATATTCATGTTCTTGTATATGCCGCTACATTGCTGATACAGAACATGCTATCTAAATATATGCTCTTAAGTATATTTTATCTCATATAGAGAGACAATGAAATATATGACTTTTCACACAAGTCGCTCACATCTCTACCACATCAGGCAGTGAACCTCTTAGAAACACCAAAAAGATCAGGAACTCTGCAGGTTGTAATGGTTCAGAACCTGTGCAAAACACACTACCTTAAAAATAACGTTGCTTATGTATATTGTTCCCTATTAATAATTCTTTCCATCCCACTTTCTCTCCCCTTCATTAAAAGCTCTTGAGGAAAAAAACAGTGACTGTAACTGTTATTTACTATTTGGACTCTGAGATTCACAGAGTATAAAATTCTTGACTGTGAAAACTCATTTTCAATGCAGATACTACTGGAATGGTAAGAAAAATAAGCGAGCAGGAAGTGTTAATTACAAGGGAAACTGGAGCATGTGTTAACTAGACACAACAATTCAGCTTGCAGCACTTTGACAAGTCAGAGCTCAGAAGTGCAAAACAATACTAGATTTTCAGTTTATTTTCCTGATGCTGTATGCTCAGAGTATTTAAACTAACAGCATAATAAAATATTAAACTGCACAGCTCCCAGGGTGTGAAATTCACAAGCAAAACACTCATCTACCAGCATAGCATATGATTTTTTTAGACATAATACCCAATAATCTGCCACAGACTGTCGCTACGGATTCTACTTTATATGATGTGCAGATGCTATCAGGAAGTGTATCTGCTCCATGTAAAAAGCAAGTGCCAGAGGGCACTTGAATAATTGCACATCACCTGCTGGTCACCGTAGCAGTTCAGTAAGCCACAAAAAGTATATTTGTTCATCTCTGCAGCCAGTAATTAAAAAGATAAGGTGGGACTCAAACCACAGCTAGAAACTTCCCCTGAGCCAACAGCACTGAGCTGCTAGAACACAAACACCACAGTCACTGTGCACTCAAAAGAGTGGCCATGTTTAGAATGTCTGACTGCAGTAAGCGGTACATAGAGACAGCAAACAGCTCCTCCATTCCCACAGTTTCTGCAGGTTTCCACAGAACAAGCAGTTAGAACAGTTCATTCCTTTCATATCACCTCACCCAAATTTCCACTCACCCTGAATATTCACCTGAGTAACCCTCCAGTTTATTTGGTTAATATGCAGCAGAGACTCAGTTAACAAAGCTGTAATTTCATACCAACAACTTTATAACACAAACCATATTTCATAAAGAGATCAGAATTTCCAAATGAGTATCTTTATAGATTCTCATATGAAGGTCAACCACTGAAAAGCATGTAAAAAAGCATAGAAATGTCTCATCCCTGAGACTGAGCTCTAGCAGTAAAAGGAATGATGCTGCTCCCTTCCTTGAGCGTGCAATATCATCTCTTCCCTTGAGCTATCTCTGACACTTCTGTGAACTCCAGATGAGCCAACTCAGTTCACAAAGTCAGCAGAAAACTAACCAGGGAAAAAAAAACAACACAGATAAAAACTTTTCTTTTGTTCTAGAGATCCAAATCTCTGATACAAAATTCAAAGTAGCACAAGAATGATGACAAGGAAAGGGGGAAGAACTTTGTCATTCAGCAGCAAGCTGCTGGATCATCTCCTCCAACTTCTCTAAGCACATCTAAGTTTGGATTGTCTCTAATTTCCCAGAAACCAGGAAAATTACCCCATAACCAGTGCACATATCTAGGATCCTGTCATATTATTTAAGAATGAAAATACATATTGTGCAACTATTCAGATTGTTAGTTATCACTCCCCAAAGATAAAATTTTATCTTTGAAGGAGCCCAAGACCAACATTTTTATTGGCCTGCTTTGTGAGTAACAAAACTGAAATCAGCCACGAGTAACCAAGCAGTAGAGAAAGAAAAAAACCACAGAAACACCCCAGACACAAACAACTCAAGAGGTTAAAGAATCCTAAGTGAAAACATTCTAATAAATTCATAACAAAACAAGCAACAGCTTTAAAAATCTAAGAGAACTTCAACTATATTGCACTTCAGTTATTCCTTTGAAGGATAATCGAGCACTTTCAGCTTTCGTATTCCAAGGAGGTATGTTTGCTGCAGCTTCTATAATTACACAAGAAGTGATCTTGTGCAGTGTGAACTACTAGCTCCATCTTCAGATTTAGTTTAGCAGAGTAACTTGATTGAACTCATGACAGGAAAGAAGGAGGCTTGTCAGCATAACTTGAGCATAAATATATACCTGGCTATAGAAAAACTCCTAATTCTTTTTGTACAAACTTCACTCTTCCTTCTGCTACTGTCTTTCTCTATTTGAACCAATATCACCACAACAGCCTTCAGTGCCTGAGGCAGAGAAAAGAGCATAGTGATGGAATGGTTGAAGCCTTCCACCACACACAGTGATTTTTACATACATGTCTTGATATGCCCAAGTCAATGGGAAATATTGAAACTGTAGACTTCAGAAATCACATTAAGATTTACAGGAGCTATTTGAGCTCCAGAAGACACCTCAGATAATGCACACCAAGCCTGTAAATTGTTCATTTGGATGAATGTGAGGGCCCCAATACCTAGACAGTTTATATTACAGGCATTTAAAGGTTTAAATTATGAAAAAATAGAGAATAAAACTGCAAGTAGATACTGTACATGATTAATGGAAGCAAATAAAACCATAGAAGATGAAGAAGCTGAGATAAAGATCAGAGAGAAAAAAAAGTATCAGTGAAGAGTAGGAGTGAAAAGCAAGCAATGAAGAAATAGTGGACAACAAGTAAAACAAGATTCTATCCATATGGGTTTATTACGTACAAATGTTGCAATGCACAGATTTTGACTCTTTGTAATTCCACTTTTTTAGATCACGTTTTCCCCAAATTATGCCCCATCAGACAGAAATCACTTTACCAAGATTTTCATCAGAGTAATGCAGAGACACAGCTTTAGAATCTGGCAATAAGCCTTTCTTTTGAAAGAAAAACAAAAACCGAAGGGTCACTGTAATGTCATGAGCCCACCTCAGCTTCCAGTCACTGACAAAGCTCCAGTGGCTTCCAGGGGGCATTGCACAGAGTGGGTAGTGCCAAGGAAGAAACCCAGAGAGCTTCTCACATGTTGTTTGATTACTCTTCCAACATTTTGCTCTACTTTCATTGTTGGGTATTTGCACATAACGTGAGACAGCAAGGAGGGCAAAATTCTATTCTCTAAAGTATTTTCTTGGTTTTAGGGTTTCTTACGTAGTGTCATAGCATTATTGAAGCTGTTTGGCTCAAACAAATAAAGCTTCTGGAATAAGAGAATGCCTTTCCCTTGAGGGCAGAAAACAAATGCTGTGCAGGAAGTATCATTATTAATTTATAATTATTTAATAACTTACCTGTGATATGCCAGCCTGTTTGAAGGCTTCTTTTCTTTTCATCCCCAAAATGTGATGTTGAATATTAGCTATAGTTAAAACATCTAAAACTAGACAACATATTGAAACATTCTCTAGCCAGTATCATTTTTAAGATATAATAGTGTAAATCATATTCTCCATCATTAACAATATGCAGAAAGTTAACATTTATGTAACTTCAAGGAACAAATTTCTGTCATAAAAGATACCTGGTGCAAACAGATCCCTACATCTTGCAAATGTTTTACACACAGGAGTAAATCTCTTCTTCAAAGTACTCCTACAGCTGTCAACAAGAATATTAAGAAGAATATTACTCTTGATAAAGCATTTAGCCGTGCATGTAATACCTAAATACACCTACCTAAAAAAAGATTAAACAATCTAATGGAACCCACCCATAATAATATATAATGCATAATTCCTCACCTAAGAACTCCACAATCAGTGTGACTGCACCATGGAGCATCCATCTCTGGTGCAAATAACTGTTTTCCCACTTAATTTCAAATTCACCTTTTAACTGCACAAACCTAATGGTTTCTACTTTTTTCCTCCATACACATTACAAGCCAAAAGACACTGTGGAATGTTTATCTCTTATCTGGATATTGTCATTTTACTGTCTCAAACTTCTTAAAACAAGCTTTTCGCTAGGGAGGAAATCAGTCAGCATCAGACCTAGTGGGGAAACCCTGCACTTGCTCAATGTCTATGGCTTTTACATAGTTCCAGATGTTCAGAACATTAATAATGCACTAACTCAAAACCTCTTTTTGAAACTTTAGAATGTGCAAATTGCATTAAAACCTCTTTGCCCTCATTAATGGTATTGTTACAATCCCAGTACCCTGGAAAATGTTTTTTGGCATTTGTTTAACTTTGTGATATTGCCATTTACTCTTTTTAACAGCCAGTGCTCAAATCTTAATGCTTTTAATAGGCCTGGCTAAACAGACTACCATCTTTTGTAAATTTATTGAAGTAATTTATTAAACAAGTAAAAGTTATCTGAAGGCAGCGTTGGGGTTTTTATTGACGGCAGCTAAAAAAAGGGTTTTTTTATCATTTATTTACAAAACTGTGTTTCAGCAAAGTTTTACAAATTAAAATATTTTGTTCTTTTTTCAGTCTTACAACTGATGCATTTTCTGCCACTCTGCCACAGACTTCTCAAAAAAAGAACAATTCTACTAACCTCATACAAATCTCAGTAAGAAAGGGGTCTGTCTTAGGCTAAGAAGTGCCAGACATTCAGAATTAATGCAGAAACTGTATCCCTCTCTCAGCCTCTCATATGTAGGGGTGGCACATTTATGTCCAGGCCAGGAAATGGCACATTCAAGGACTCAGGCTCATATCCAATGCAGACACACTGCTCTGCAATGGCAGAGTGCAATAGCAAGAGGTTAAACTGAGGTCCCTCCTGTTGATTCCAAACAACTACCTAGATGGAACCCAAAGATTCTCAATCTATTTGAAAACAGCAGAAATTATACCTACCGCCATGCTCAATTAGATCTATTGCCAGGCTCTGTGCTGCTCACAGAATTAACTGATGTTAAGGTCTGTCTGCCTGAAGTTGTATAATACCACCAAGAATGGTTTTGTCAACAGACTAGTAAACAGCACTTGTCTGTAACTTCACTACAGCTTTGGTTGATACTTTAAACACAGAAAGGGAACCAAGACAGTCAACAGAGGTGTTCCAGTCCAAATGCCTTTACTATCACCCAATCCTGACTGTTCTCACGGAAGAAACCATGATCAGCCAAGAAAACAGGAAAATGGGACAAGATTGACAGAACCTAAGCTCTGAACTCGTTGCTCTTGAGATACATAGCGACTCAAATGTGAAATTCAGAATTTATATTTTGCTAAAGTTATTATATATGTATTCTTATAATCTTACCCCAAAATTCCCCAGTGCAACAGCAAATGCAATGCAGCATTAATTGGGCTGTATGTATATGTTAATATTAATATAATGCAACATAATAGTTCTGCCAGGTCCAAGAGATTTCCCTCTACAAAACTATTGGATACAGTATAATACAAAATACACAGCAACAGTGTGCAACTGCTGAGCAGGACTGCTTTAACCTCAAAAGTTAACGCTTTGTAAAAGAAAGCAAATACAAATGAAATACAATTAATCTGCATCAGTGGAGAGCACTAGATCTTGAAGGTGTAAGTGGAAAAAAAAAAGCAGTACACAAATTTTGGATTCTCAAGAGAACACTTCCCAGTTGTTAAGTTTTACTGTTTGAAAACCATCATTCAAACCCTTTTGGGCAACTATGTTATTTTTAAAATGTTACTTTCAAGTTATGGCTCAACAATTAGCAGATACAAATCCAGTAACAATGCCTCACAGGAAAAAAAAACCAAGCAAAACACAACAAACCCACAACATTAACATCACTGGCCAAAGCCTGTTTTGTAGAAAAGCTACTAAAGGTCAGTTAATTCATCATGATGGATTATCACTAAAATTTATAAGCATTAGCATTTTTCTCCTTGCTGGATACCTTGACTTTGATATGACACATGCTGGATGAATCATCTAAGGCACAGGCACCAGGAAAGATATATCTTAATGCAGACAGGTTGGCAACATGAACCCTAATGGTCCTTATCTTAATCTTGTTTAAAAGCATCTTAGATTTTTGAGTAATCTTTTCACCTTCTGATATTCTCTTTTATAGAGTGTTTTTGCTGGAGTTGCTACTGATTTTCACATAAACTCATTTTTGTTGCATAATATCACCAGTTTTAGTAGCCTTCAAATGATCTAGGTTTGCAATTTAATCAATGCTAAGATTAAGCTTATGTTAAAAAAGTCAACATGCCAGAAGAATTTGTATGTTATTGTAGATTATCCATTTGTGAAACATGGCATCACAGCTGTTCAGAACAGACACCCACCAAACACGGAGACGTGTATCTGATGCACTGTTTTATTCTCATCCATATATTTTCCTCTACTGCATTATTAATCTCAGATATTTTCCATATGTATTTTTTAAACAGTCACTTCTCAATGAAAAGTATGTTTATTCAAATACCTGATCAAGATAAAAGGAAGTTCCTCTACTATTGCTTTTTCCCTATTCAAATTGCATCTGGCAATTCCGAATTACACAGACAGATCAAGGTGGCAGACTTTGCCCACAGAACCGCACTGAGCTGTTTCTGCTACAGCTATTTTGATAAGAAAAACCCAAACAATGAAGCAGGGGATAGAATGGGCACAGAAGATAACCACCAAATTAGTTTTTATTCAGACTTTTTTGCAGTAGCAGAAGTTCATACATTAGGCAAAAAGATCCTTTGAAAGTAACTTCTCAGCCTAAGTATCTTCTTCTTAAATCATTAGGAAAGAATGCAGGTTTACAATGCTGACTTCCAATTCTTTACAAAACAGTTGAATAATATTCTACAGATTATAAATATCTTGTGGTAAGAGGCACTCCAGAGCAAAACATAGACAAGTGACTACTACCTCTTCCTGGCAGTGGACAGCTTCTTCAAAGAAATCTAGAATCTCCCAGGAAATAATCTACCTAAAGAAGCACTAATAGAGAAAAATGCAAGCCACTGATGGATGCTTTCTGCAAGCATTAGCACTGGAAGGAGTATGTGACTGAAACGCCAGCTGCTACAGCAACAGACCCTGCTGACATTTATAGCATCCATCTCCAATGTTCTATGAGCAGGAGCCAGTTTTTTCATTTTATGATTAGGTTAATATGGTGACATTTAGAAATTTCACTTGCCCTCTATTTGTACATGGAAACCTTCTAGTACTTTGACATCTTCTAGGTGAGTACGAGATAGTTTTTCTATTATACACTTCAGAAGCCTGAAACAAATCACGATATTTCTGCCAGAGTTTGTTTCTCCAGCTCTAACATGAATACAGGAGTCAGTCACCACTTTCACCAAGTATTGGCAGATCATTACTTTCATGTATAAAAAGCAACCTGAAATTTCAGAAAAAATAGAGAGAAACAAATATTACTCATAAAAGCTCCTTAAATTCCAGACTGGGAAGTTTAAATTATATTATTTTTTCTACTCCTGCCCAAAATTTATTTTCAACATTGTGTAGAGAAGCTCTGCCTAACAGTACAAGCCAGAGGAGAATGCTGCCTGATGCTTGCTTTAGGGTCCCAACATCAGTCATCACAAACTGCCTCAGGCAGGGTTCTCAGCTTCTACTTCCTGTGGCAGAGGTTAGACCCTCCACTTTTTCTGTTTCCATAGACTGGGGCAAAAAAGTAGTGATTTACCATTCCTACAATGAAAAAGAACATTTACCTATATTTTATTAAAGTGAACAAAATTCAAAGTGAACAGAAATGAACAGAAGTGCTATTTCTGTCCTTAACATCTCCTTGTATCTAAACCCTTGAAACTAACATATAATTTACTACCTGAATTACATTAATAATGGGCTTTCCAGAAAAATAAAACTAACTTTATTTACAAAGCAAAAGAATTTGGGATAACTATCAAAGAGGTTTTCAGACAAACAGTTAAGAAAGAATGGGCAGGATGAGTGCTGAAAGTGAGGTACTGAACCAGACAGAGCCATCCAAAAAGCAGGGCTTCTGATTCTTAAAACAGAAAGAGAACACTGCACTGGAAAACACATCTATAAGTGTAACCAAACTGACATCCAGTGTACATGCCTAAATTCAAGCTCCATCAAATTATCTGCATAGATAGTACTCGACATTCAGAGCATTGCCATCAGCCTTCCAGACATGTAAAAACTTTATTTTTCACTTAATCCGAAGTTGAAACACCAATTCATAAAACCTTCAAAGAATTTGCTTAACTCATAATGGTTAATTTAGTGATGTATGTGACACGTATATTAATCAGATCTTGATAGCCTTGAACAATTTCTTTAAAAGCTGTGGGGTTTTTTAGAGATATAGTAACTTCCCCACAAAAATCTCTGAAAATCAGGTTTGAAATGTAAATGTGCAGGTAAGCCATATTCTGTACGATGACAAAAGAAAAATACCTTGTTTTCCCTGTACTAATATGCTTATGCTTACATTATTCTGTGTTTTCAACATATTAATCTGAGACTTACAGGCAACCTGATCCAGAATAGTAGAAGTGGAATGAAAAAGGGCATCAGTAGAAAAATATTGGCAATGTGATTTAAAAATATCATCATTCAATTGTCTGCAATTTATATTTATCAATATTTTTGCTAGGATAATGGAAGTGTTCCCACAAAGAGAAAAGACCACTCACTGTATTTAGCTAGATGACCTTTCAGTGAAACATAAGGGCAGTGAGGCGGGAGGGTACAAGAGCTGTCCAGCAATCTCTTTCCTTCCTTATTAAATGTCATTACAAATTCTCTCTATGCTTTCAATTCAGATTACTATTCTCATATAAGATCAACCATCACGTACTGTTCAACATTAGTAAAAAGAATAATGACAATACTCCTGTTCCAATTCTTCAATAAATTGAATGCAAAATTTATTTTCAGATCATTAACTATGCATATAAGTGCAGTGTCTTGAGCCAGGTTAAGCAAACTTCTAGTCAGTAACCTGCTTTACCAGTGACTGTACATTACCTGGTCTAATGTGGTCACCTAATGGTTGCTGTCAGTAATTGCATCAATAACTCTAATTCTTTATAGACACCCAGTAACGAAAAACCCATCACTTTGCAGCCTCATCAGTTCAAATTATTATAAAGACTTTGGAGATAAAAAAAAAGAAAATTAAAGAAAACTCTTTCTTTCTCTTTTTAAAGTTTTTCTTATTTTCCTCTTAAGGAACTTTCAAGATGAGGGAAATGGTTGAATCTGTTATTTCCATTCGCTGGGGGGGTTTGTTCATTTGGTAGGATTTAGTGAGTTTGGAGTTTTTTTGAGAGGTTTTTGTATTCTTTGTCGAGAGGATTTTTTAAAATCATAAATGATGGTTCCAAATGAAAAAATCACACTCTTACAAACATTACAAGACAAATGGGTATGAATTATGGAATTATATTGCAGGTTTATATTCCTGTTCCTCAGAGCTCACCAGAAATAACAGCAAGAAAGAACTGAGAGAAGAAAACAGAACCACTGTGAGGTACAGATTAACCATACTTAGGTATCTGCTGTCAGTGAAATTAGATATGACGTAGTTTGAAATTGAGAAATTTGATTCCTTTCAGACAATGCCAGTGAGCAATTCCCCTGACTCAAGAAAAATACACAAGAATCTCCAATGAAGTGAAATGGAACAAGAGAGAAGGAAATAAGAAATTAGCTGAATGAATACAGCAGTCAAGTAGCACACAGAAAACATGCTAAGGCATTCTTGCTGCCAAGTTATACACATAAATTTTCCTTTCCTGATGTGTGTTACAAAGATTAGGTTGGGGGATTTTTATAATAGTTTCAAAACATTCAGGGAAACAATTAAAAAACCCTGCAGATCAGTCTGGCTTGTTTTGTAAAACTGAAACAATTGTACCCATTAGCTAAGATACAGGCACCTGCTGAAAACAAATATAAACATGGGTTTTCATTAAAACAAACTTTTATACCAGCCTATAGGAAATTCACAACCTGACAATACAATGTCATCACAATGTGTTATTACATTTATTTTATATAAAGATTTATATATGTTGATGCATAAAGCAAGAGATTACACAGTACATTTTCAAGCAAAGTGTGTGTCGTTTTAAAGGAAGAATACAAATTAAGATTGCCTTACCTTATAGGATGGCAAAAAGCACAAAATTCCTTGGGCTACTGTTTGACACACTGAAAGCAGAAGTGCTCCCACCTCATCCTGGAACTCAAAGGTCTCTGTATGCTGGAATGTGGCACACAACTTCCGACCGTTAGGGCCCACTCCAATGGTACCAATCCAAACCTGGTGTAGTTCATATTTTAAAAGTTAATTCTAAAATACACAGCACAAACTGTATGAAATTACTTGAGGTTAACTAATGAAATATTAATTGTGAGGGGAAATATTGAGATATAATATTAGATTTCTAAACAAATTAATTCCAGTACTTAAAAACAGAAGAGAAAGTGCAATTAACTGGTAAGATGGCTGTTTACCAATACAGCACAACTTTAACTTTTCCAGGAACACATTTAAAATTGCCCCTTTTTCCATTTGAAAATGTACTATATAATTGCATTAATCCAAGCAATAGTTCTGTACATTCCTTTTTACACTTATAGAATGGATTTGTCATCAACAGTTACTATTTCACATCCAATGGCCATCATTACACCTCAGGAGAGGGAACCACAATGCAAAAGTTTACCTGTGAATTCCGAATAACATGATTTGCCTCCAACTGAATAGAAAACTTCACACCAAGCTCTGAAGAAAATGAATCCATTGGAGAGAGTGTACCGGATGTCAGAACAATTGTTCTCACATCATTTAAGTCGGAAAAAGCCTAGTATGGAGAAAGAAAAGCAGGAATTCAAAGTGATTGCACTAATTTTCTAAGAACTTATATGCATTTGTCATGACTAAAATTACTGAAGGTTTTCTGCTTCACACCCAGCTTACCACAGCAGGATTCAAGCACCAAAAATTAAGTGTGTGGACTACAGTTTTGTGCCGCAAATTCTTTTTACGCCTGGGCCGTGCAAAGAAGGCACTTGTATCTGAAGCATCAAGTTGGTTTTCATTCATCCAGGTGTAAGTTTGTTGTAAAGCAACTCTGTAGTCATCTGCAAACCTACAGAGAGATACAATAATATGAAAAAATCCTACAAGAAAGAATTGAAAGTTTAAGCATTACGCTCATACACAGCACAATCAGTGTTGCTAAAAGGCATTTACAATTAAGTATAAAAAAGAATTTTATACTTTCTAAAAAAATAGTGAAATTTTATAATAATTAATATTTTAAAATAAGGTTTAATCCAGAAGCAGCTCAGAAGCCAGACACCATAACTGAGGGGTTCACAAACAAAAGAGGTGTTTTGTCAAAGCAGCTGAATTCACCACCACCACACTGCTCAGGCTACGGACTTGAACTGACCTGCTCTTATCTTTAAAAAGATATAGAAGAACCATGAATAATCCCTTCAGCACCATCTGAGTGGCAGGGCTCACAACTGGTATCTCAATCAGTTCCTCTTTACCAAACACTGATACTTTTTCTTCTTTTTCCAGGACAGCAGCTAAATGTTCCTATGACAGGCAAACAAACTCCACATTAACAACATCCTAAGTATCTTCTCAAAGACAAAGCTAATAGAGATACAAGAGTTCCAGCACACTGCTTTAAAAGTTCACCTAAAACACCCATATAGTCAGACTGAAGACAGAATTGGAAGGGAAAAGTAACATCTTTAAAGTGTTTGGTTTATACAGAAAGGAGGGATAAAATTGAAAAGAGGGTAAATACATTTCAACAGTCAAGAAAAATGCAGATGGACAAAATAGACAAAACTATTACTGACTCAATGCTGCAATTTAAATAATTGCACATTATCAGTTATATCCATTAAAATATTGATTCTCCACAAATCCCAGTAGCTCAAGTGGAATACTCATGGTTTTCCATCGGGCATCCTCTTCACACAGCTTTTTATTATTGCAATAAATTAAAAGACCTGTTAGCATTTTAACTCATTTACATTTTATGATGTTTAACAACATCAATATTGTGCACTCTGGTACTCAGTTATATAGCATACAATATTACCTGTAAAATGGGAAAAGTAGTATCAGTTATTCCCATTTTGTGCAAAATGCTGAGCATCTCTTTTCCATTCCAAACCTTAAAAGAAGTTTCATACCCTCTTTCTACCAGTTGACTAGAGCTCTCCTTTAACCAGCTGTAAAAAGAAAGAGAAATCAGAAATAACTTCAGCATTAATTTTAAATATTTAGAGATACTTTACATGTAAAAACCAAACCTCAAAAATTGCACCAGACTTCTATAATGTTGATGGTGAATATTTTACTATATCTAAATACAGAGAATCTGCTTTTCTATATGTCTCTTTGTCACTGTTGAACTAACTTCTGGTAACTGCTCATGCTGCAGCTCATTGAAGGTGAGAAGAAAATTTGTCCCTATAGCATTCTGTTTTATCATCACATAGTATCTCTACAATAAAGAAAAATGATTAAAATATACAATATGTCAGGCTCATTTAAGAAAGACTTCTGCTGTACTTTTCAAGCTACTCATTTTTACTCTAGTTGATGCTAGTTCACTATGGGGCAATAAAAAGTGCAGGTCTATCTGCAGGTATCTGTAACTGCTACAGTTTGAAAATGAAGCAGAATTACAGCTGTTATGTACAAAGCAAAACGTGATAGGACTTCCTGAAAACCTGATCTAAACATGTAGATCACCTCATTTGTGGCACAGCTAAAATCTTTTCTAACTGAATGTGTCCTCTATCATCCCTGCAGTATTATGAGACCTTCTCTCTGTCTAGAGAGCAGGCAGGCTTCCTCCTTGTCAGGAAATGCCGAAGCTGTCCGTTTCATCAACCAGCAGAAGGCATCAGAAAGACAGCTGTCATTTCTACAACCGTTCAAAGTATTTACCTGTAAAAACAGTTATTCATTACCAACAAAAGCAACAAGGCTCAGTGACTGTTTCAGTGCCAGATTTCCTGTCATGTGTCCACAAATAATCTGATCAATGGAACAATTAAAAAAGAACCCAAACCTTTCCTTTTGCCAGGTTAAATGCAAACAAACCCCCATAAATACTACCAGAACAACCACTTCTTTGGCTATAATTTGCTTTTCCTTATTAAGCAATGATGATCACTAACACAGGCAGGACTTCACCAGTGTAGTACCCTGCCCCATTTCCTCAAACGCAGGATCAGAAAGACCTGGAACTAAAATTAGAAAACTGCCACTGTGACAGAAACAACACAGATTTACAATGGATAAAACATGTCTGCAGATATAAAACTTCTGTCTACCTGTTATGAACTTCAAAAACCATCACATACTTTTGAAATGGTCACACTATAAATGCAAACACAAACTTCACACAGTAACCTTCCTAATACTAAAATATCACCAAAAAAAGCAAATCCTAGAATAATTTCCACCAATTCTGCATCTCATCAGAAAAGCTTGACAGTATGCCTCCAGTGGTATACCTTCAAATTCTTCAGAACAGTCATTCTAGCACCCCTGTGGCACTAAGCCCATGCTTAAGTGCTTTCTAGAATGAAGGTCCAGGATCTTTATAACTGAAGTAAGGTTTTTCTAATTACCCACGTGTTTGGCAAACTCACCTCACACTGCATTTTACCAGTTACTGGCTATTTACACCCAGTCTTCTGTTGTCCATGCTATTGTAAAATTTGCCATGACAACCATCCTTATTTTTTCTGATAAGGTTAAAAAGCTTGAGGCAATCAAATCACCAGCCATGCTATTCTTATCTTTTACTAAAATTTAACATTTCAAATATCTAAGGTAGGAGAATCAGCTTCTGTGACACATAAACATTAACTCTCGGAATGGAGACTTGTTGTAGTGTACTCTGAAGTCTATTTCATCAGCCACTAATGCAACAAAATGACAATCTTGACATGCACTTAATCAGAGTTCAGTTCACTTCAAAGCCACTTGTATCATTATTCACTTTTGTTCTGCTGAGTTTGCTGCTCCAGGTTTCATTAGCAGTGGTTTTGAACTCTTTCAGTCCCTGGATCCCTCACATGAAAAATTCAAAAATTAAGGACTACAGAGCTAAATTCCAAATTCCTTAGTGGTGATAAACACTTCTGATTTTGTTTCAAATTCCTCATGTTCCCGCTCCATCCATAAGACTTTTGCTTTCACTCTTTATTCCTTGCCCTCTTTCCTGAGCTTCTGACCCCAGCCCATTTGCTTTTTTTCCATCCCTTCTCATAATTGTTAACTTCTTCTCAGGTCTTCCACTTCCTACTCTATTTCCATAGTTTCTGAAAGTTACCTTTTTTTTCCACTCTTACTACCTTTTCCTCTATGGGTGCAGAAAGAAGCAAAAAGGAGAACACCTGGGTTTTGAGCTTCTTTCTGCCTTACTGATCAACTCCTGCTTTCAAAACCACTCCCTCAATCATCCTTATTTCTCCATCCACTGGACTCCTCTATCCTTGTGTTCCAACAAGACAGGTACAAAGAGATTCAGCATGTCCTTGGTTTCAATTTCAGTATGAAAGCAAATCATTAAAATCACATTCTACTGACATAGTCCAGGAATTATCAGTAGTCCGGTGTGGACAACTTTTTCATGAGAATAATCAGAAATTCAAAAGGGAAAGATCGTGCATGCTTTGTTCAAAGACGTTGCTACCTGAATTCTCTACAGACTTTAGTCTCTTCTAAGAATTTGCATGTACCTCAGTTTTTCAGACCCTTGTATCTTTGTTCAAGTTGTTTCACAGGGAAAACAAAGGGCACGACAGATAAATTCACTTTCACCTATGAAGAACCCATTCCAAATAGATTCCAATCTGATTCCAAGAACAGATTCCAGCCTGCTCCAAACACCTCCTTCCCAAGGCTCTGAAAGCATTTTATAAATGTAAACTATGTAATGCTTTGACAAAATAATGCTGTTACTGTTTGTTGTGTAAGCTAACAGAAACATGTGAAACAGAAAAATTATTTATCTCAGGTAAAGTTTTCATACAGAGCTTCCTAAGTTAGGACAGTAACCCCCAGAAAGATCAGTGAATCATTCAAGAGGAAACATACTTTTCAAAACAGGATTTCAGTGTTTGTCTTTGAATAAGATGGACTTTTTAACTACATCAAAACCCTCCGAATTCCCCAAATGAACAAAAACTGGGTGACTCCATAGTTTGAATTATACCTAAGTTGCAAAATAGCAACCAGTAAATTGCATTAGCAACAGGAATCTAATTGTACTTTTAAAAACCTCTAATTGATGTAATGGAATTAGAAAGAGTTGCTTTACTTTGTCAGAGAGCAGCACACAGCCTGTAGGGGCTCATGATCCTTCTGTCTGATGTGGCTGTTGATCATGAAGTCTAGCTCTTCTCGAGCAGCTTTTAGTTGACTTTCTGTAACACCAAAGCTCATAGATTCTCGAGCACAGTCCTCAATATTATGGGCTTCATCTAAAATGACTACTTGGCCTTTTAGGTTAATTTCCATCTGAAAAGAAAATTATGATCTAGTGAAACAAAGTGAAAGACAGTAAAGAGAAACAGCAACTAACAGGATGCTGTTAAAAAAGTCTGGATTAATATAATCTGAACCTACCACACTCTCCATAAACCAAACAACTGCGAAGTTTGGCTTACCTTCCATTGATCAAAAAAAAACCCAACAAGTCCCAAACTGATCAGAGTATGGGACCAGTGGAAGCATTCCTTGGAATACAGGAGTTATTTTGTAGATAATATTTTGGATACAAATCAGATTTCAGTTGGCCATTATGTTTTTAACTTCCCTTTAACTTCAGTTATTGCAATCTCTTCCTTACAAACATACTTACACTCTCCCGTATCTGTGGGTCCAGAAGATAATTATAGGGACAAAATACAATATCTGCTCCCACCATGAGTTCTCTGGCTGCAAAATACGCACAGGCACGAAGCTTCTTTCCCAGACTTACTAGATCTTCAATGTCCCAAGCCTGATACACATTGTGGGCAGACTGTAGTGCATGGTGCTCACTGAGTTTATGAACACCATGATAGTAAGGACAGGACTTGCCCTAAAGGCAAAGAAGGCAGATAATCCATGGTTACAAAATACTAATGATAATCAAGTGAGATTAAATCCCCTAAATTGTTACACGCATGTGACTTCATTTTCTGGGAACATTCCTAACAGCTACTTTTTTATGTCAGATACTAATGACAAACACATCAAGTCAGACAGAAAACAGGTAAATTCATGTTCCTAAAATAAGGGACACTTCCTTCTTCTTCATCTATAAAAGCAAAGACAATCTAAGTCTTCTTAAGAACATTAACCTCACAGTCATAAATACTATTCTTATCTGCATAATTTTTTTTCAGTACCAATACTGTGCATCACATTTTCTAACAGTATTTAAGCGAAATTACCTGGACCCATTTAAGCAACATAGTATAAAGAAGTAAACAATGTTACTCATTCTAACTGTTCAACTACATTTTAGTGTGTTCGACCAGTGTTCATTTTCCCAAATGAAATTACTCACATGTTTTCCTTCCAGCAACTCTACACACATTTCATTCCTGTTACCACCACTATTAGATACCGTTGGATGAATACAGGTATAATCCCGGCTAGAAAGAATTGTCATGGGGACACTGGAATATGCTGTTCTCTTCAACTCTCTGGTAATCTGGGATATTTGCTTGTGTGTTCGTGTTCCAAAAAATATTTTGGGAACGAAAGGCTGATCTCCATTTCCTTTCTTCTTCCTGTTACTAGCATCTTTATCAGTTTCTTTTCCAGAAGAACAGGAACACTCAGTGCAAGGGCCAGAAGACTGCAACCCAAGAAGAAAAGATTAACAAAATCCCACTGTAAGATGAACATGATAAATCTGTTTATGCTCTATCTAGAAAATACCCTCTAAGATAGTTTAAGTTAGTCAGTTAAATCATCAAGGTGGCCTATCAAACTGCAAAAAGTTTAGAAATGCTAAAGCATAGACACCACATCCTCATGCCTGAAAAACCTTAAGAAACTTCTGGCAGTCACTAGATGCAACTTTATCAAACCCAATTGCAGAAAGAGCTATTATTCCAGTTAAGTATGTACACAGGCAAACAAACTTCTTGTATTTGAGCTTCACCATAAGGACACTTCTGTTACAGAACAAGAAGTGTCCAGCACCTTCACTGAAGACAACCTTGGAACCAGACACTCAAATTAGAATACTGAGAACATTTTTACCTTGAAGCAAACAGAAGAAATTTAGACAGTTTAACAAAATCTGCAGATAAAACAGACTGTCATACAGTCTCTATTAGAAACATGTTTGCCATGCCATTATGTCAAAGGTCATCTAGTATGAGAATTAAAGACACACAGGGAATAATTCTAAACAGAACCTAATCCTGTAAAATATTTGTTAAAAGTAATTTTTTTCTTCCTGAGAAGCACTGTCTCTCATAATGTAAAGTACTGGAAAGACTGTCATGAAATTATAATAATTAGTGTGAAAAAAATAGCAGAAAAGAAGTAACTCATGAGTAACCATGTCCACATACGTCCCATAAAAGATAATGAATTCTTCTAGTATAAAAGAGTTTTTATTTCATTTTCAGGTGACAGTGCAAGTAACATGTAGTTGCCCACTCAAATACTCCTCCCTCCCCTTTTAATTGTAATCAGTAAGATTATCCATTATAAACAAATGCCAAATCCTGCTGTGTGTTACACCACAACTCTGGAGATCAAGCTGTCTTTTAGCCTCCACTCTGAGGAAAAGCAAGTTCGTATTACCTTTAGTCTCTCTCAGCCTTGTCCGCCATTAAATATTACAATACATGATAGAACGCATGTAAATGTAACCCTTCTGGAGCTGTCACTCACTGGGATAAAAGGTTCACTGATGTGCCAAGTAAACAGGCCCTCAAAGCAGATAAAGTTACACCCATGCTGGAATTGTTACATTCGCCTCTCAGGTTGCCAGTAACAGCAGATTTCATTACCATGTGCTGCCACATTAAATAGCCAGTTCCAAATATCCTGCCTTCTATATTGAATAATTACTTATTCACTGAAAGGATAAAAAGAAGAGTTATGAATGGGGCTCTTGTCAACAGCGAAGAAGGAAACAGCTGACATATGGTATATGTTACATATGTTGCAATACCCAACTGTGTTTGCACTCACGCAGAAAACTGCAATGCAAATTGTACCTTGATAATTCTACCTACATTCTATTTTGCTCTTTGAAATAATGAAAACACTGCTACAATTAATATAACTGAAGCAGTTACTGTGTAGGGCCTTTAAGAACATGCTCATCTTTTGATTTGAATTCAAGTCAGAATGTGTTTTCAAAGTTAAAAGAAATACACAGAATTCCAACATGATACCATACCTCTAATACATCACTGCTATTGCTCAGCCTGACATTTAGTTTGCCAAATAAAAGTAACAGAAATTATTAGGAATCAGGCAGCTATTTTGAAAACGTTTTTCTAACAAAAGAAAAATGCAGTTCAAATAAATATATATATAAACATGAACTGAAAGCTCTTCTATGATGGGTTTAAAAAAAAACAAAACCCAAAATTCTTTATTAAAAGAATTAAGTATCCTTATGTGTAAGGCTTCTTAAGGACAGTGTTTTACAGGTGGCCTTTAAAGTTTTTCCTAAAAGGTGTGAAATTGGTGTAGTACTGGCTTTAAGCAGCATTTTAGCCCATGGTCCAGTTTTCAAATGTTACCTTTTGCTTTGAAAAACAAATTTTATTTCAAAAAAATCAACACTGCAAAAGTTGTAAACTCAGGCTCATTTATAGTAACTCATAAGAGTATAAACATCTGAAAGCCACAAACACCATTAGCCAAACATATGTAAATACATAAATAAAACCTTTCTAGAAGGTGCTTTATAACAAAGTAAAACTTGAAGAAACTGGTTAAAGCAGTTTAAAAGTTAGGTTCTTCCTGCTATTTGCACATTATTCAAATGTGTCAATTTGCATTTTTAGGCTTTAGAAAATGGTGTGGCCATCTTTAAATTTTATTGAAACCAAACTATCTTAATTCTATATGTCTACAAAGAGAATTTACTATTAATATCACACACCAAAACCTAATGTGGTGTTATTCTCCTGTTACTACAGCAAAAGGAAAGAAAATAGTCTCCACCTGAGCAAAGTGGTAACTCCAATATGGCAGTTTCCATAGCAGTATTGCCTCTTAAAGTGCAAATTTTTAGAGACACAACAAAGAGCTGGTTAAATTATAATAAAATCAGACAAAGTTTCCATTTACTACGAAAGAATTGGGAGTGGGGAGCCAAGTACAAATACGTAAAATATAAAAGTATTAAGACAACAAAAAACTACTTTATAACACCCTCTGACTTCAGAACTAAACATATTTTCAGCTGTTTGTATTTGGAATATAGATTTTCAGTTGGGGGGGAAGGGGGAAGATACTTCTCTGCTTTCTGCAGTTTAATCAGAAACACACAGTAACAGATGCTGTTAGAGATCAGACACCAGACTGTATGGACCTTAGGCTAATCTAACTTGTTTCTACTTCTGTCAGGGGCTAGATAAAACAGCCTATCACATCAATATTTATATGGCAAAAACGTGGAAGTCTGATTTAAAAAGGAATCATCAAGTCCACCAACCTGTCCTACGTGTAAAATAGAGCTAAACAAACATTGAGGCTATGATCTTTGAAACACAAAGAGGTAAGAGGAGTTCTTCATATCTTCATCTACATTTCCTGGTTACAAAGCCATCTGAATGATACAGCAGTGAATACCTCTTGTGTGAAATATCACACAAGCACAATCTAGTAAGATATCAGCAGTGACATTACTAGAGCTTTTCAGCTATTCCTTTATAAGCTCTCAAAAAGCACAGTATTCTGCTGGTGCTGCAGCCTCTTGATTAAAGTACACAAAGCAGCTGTTTATCCTCTCACAGTAACCAGCAGGTGAACCCAGTTCAATATTTATCACAGGCTTTCACAGATCACTGCTAACCAAGCAAACGTTTTAATTAAGCTGGAACTTGCTTCAAAGAGCTCATTCAAAATGTCAGTCAGCAGAAAAAGGATCAGATACGGTGTCAGGTGAGAGCATGTAATACAAATCCACAACTTTCTTCATCCCATCGTGGTAAATTAGCCTATTCTGAAGTCCAGACCCTGATTGTAACAGGCTGCCAGTCTCCTGGAATGTGTAACAGAAGTCACTCAAACTCCATTGTGAAGGTTGTAAGCAATATGTTAAACTGCAATGGGCTAGCACATTAAGACAGATTCTTTTCACAGCTGTTTTTTGATACCCCAAGTGTTTGTTACACTACTCTCCATTTACTGTTTACTTTTTTTACCTGGTATAAATGGGGATTCCTTAACCCAGCTGACCCAGTTTCTCAGACCGCATGCTTTGACAGAATTAATCAAGAGAGTACCTTAAGGGTATAATTTCCCATCTAAACTCACACTAGAACTGCCCTCTCTTGCAAGGATTAACAGCAGGACAAAAATGGATTCCCAGGCTGTGGACTGAAAGCAGCTAAAAACAGTCAGTTGCCTCAGGCAGAAGATCCTCACCCACTGGGCTCTACAAGTGTTCATCTGATGCAGCAGCACTGAAAGTGCTTCTCATGTTCTTCCAACGAACTCATTCTCTCTCTTGGGCTATAAAAAAGGGCTTGACAAGAAACTAAACTTGCTTTAAGCACAGGACTGACTACAGTAAAACATAAGCTATACAAATCAGGATTATTTCATTGATTAAGAAAATATTTTTATTGCATTATTATATCATCCTAAATATATAGTCCATTATGGTAAGTGCTGAACATCACCTCAGCTGACTTTGTTTCATAAGCTACACTAGAAAACTAACCTACCAGCCTATGTTGTGATGCTCTTCATGTCTTAATGTAGTTAAGCCACAGAACTACTAATGATAAATAAGGTCTTACTTTCTGCAATTGTTTCTTGACAATTGTTTCACCTCTCAGTATGATGAGGTTCACTGCAGATAAATAATACCTTATTATTTCAATCTTAAAAATAATTTATTCTTTTTCTTTTATGTCTTCTTAAGTTACTTCTCTCTAAAAGAAGTACTAAACAGCATAGTATTTGAACTTTGAATAGTATACTGTACTGTCTATCTGCAAACTCAGATCCATGGAGAGCACATTATAACACAAACAGGTACAGCACAGGTACTGTTACAAAAATTAAGAGTTTTCTCAGAAAATCGGAATACGGTTCAATATTTTATATTAGTTGATCTATACTCAAAGTTTTCAGTTTACTTCACTATGTGAACTTTCTAGAAGTTGTAAATAAAGTTTTTCAGATACCCACACAAAAGTACCAAAGCACCAAAGCAAATTTTACAGGGAAGGAAGAAAGGTCTTATTTGAAAATCAACAGCACACTCTGCTGGCCTTTGTACTTCAAACCAGCAATTGAAGCTCAGTGGCACAAAGCATTTCAAATCCTACTCAAAAAATCTACAGAGCTTTCCAAAACTGGCAAAATTTAGTTTCCATCAAATGACCTAGAACACAGATTCACTTTTGTCAAGAAAAGATTAACTCCCAGTGTCTTAAAGTAATACCAAAGCTTTTGGCTTCCTTTGTTTTCACAAATGTATAGTATACTGGAGAAGAGCTCTTGAAGTTAAAACACACACTGATTAAAATAGAACCCAATTCAGGACATACAAAGAGCCAAGTGCTGTTGCAAGATGTTGAAACAGAAATTGACAAACATACATAAAACCCCCTGTACTTAGAAGCTGAGCTACCTACAGATGGTTATTACCATAAAGCAATACAAAAATAAGAAATATATATTGGAAAGGGAGAACATTATTTGCCTTTTGAAAGAAGGAAGTAAATTTCTGTACTGACAAAACAAAGACCAGACCTCATTCCTGTCTTCTATTTGTATCAAACATACAATTTCATGATATTATAGCATGCTCCCTGCATTTTAATACAGACAAAAACTATTCTATCATTCCATTCTGATTGTATTCTATGCCACAGCCTTTGATAAACACTCACGGGAACTACATTAGTAATGTAGTTTGGCACCTGACATGTCTCTACTGCCTCAGATTTCTTCAACTGGTTTTGCTTCAATGAACTTCTATGTAAAATCAGTGAGATTCAAGAAATGCAGAAAATGCTTAGCAAAAAGCTGGAAAAAATAGTTTCTGCTATGGAAAGTGGTAATTAAAAAAAAAAGAAAAAACCAAACCCAAAATATAACTCTATCACAGTTAACACACAGGATTTTATTTCTTAATCATGTGCAGTATTTATTACTCATTTTTGTTATAATATATTGTAATGACCAGCTCAAACTTTCTCCAGCTTAAAGACAAATTTATTAATATTAAATGCTGTCTTTTATTTACTATATATGCCACAAAATAATGAATGGCAAGTTGAACAAAATCTACACTCCTGATGTCACTCAATTTCTATGGTCCTAGTTTCAAGTTCTTCCACGATATCATAAACCTGCCATAAACAGAAATATAACAAACAGATTTACAGCTGCTTTACAACTGCTGTCACATATTGAAAGTTCACAGGCAGAATTGCTGGGCCAGACTGTGTGCTACTGGAGAGCCAGGGTGTAAAAGAGTTCAACCCACTGTTTAGAAGAACAACTTTCACAGAAACAGTTCACACTTTGCAAACCACATTGGTTAGACAGCACCATTAGGAGCAAAAGCCACTGCAGCTCTTTCCAGCAATAGTGACAAAGTTCACTATTACTCCAAAGCAACCTATATATACTTGGAAATCTTTCCATTAGGCTGTAATGCAGCCAGAGGTATAGTGTTTTCTGAAACTATATTAACAAGCTGTATTTCATGCATAATCTCTTTACAGTAGATTTTTTTAAACTGCTTTTGAACTAACAGTCCTGATATAAACTATATTACTGTATTACTTACTGGTTTGAGAGAAAAAGTGGTGGGTTTTGCACTTTTCTCAGAGTGAACAATCAGCTCTCCATTTTTTCTCTGATTATAAACTTCTAAAGCATCAACAAGCTGGACTCCTTTTGCAACACAATGACGTTTTCTAACCTGTTGGGAAAAAAAAGAATGTACTGTGTTCAAACACACTGGGCAGAAGTATGTGCTGACACTAGCAGTCAGTGATTTCCTTTCAACTGTTTTCCACTGGATCTGTTTCAGTAACACAGTGCACCACTAATATTTTTTAACTGTTTAAATAAATCTAAGCCAGACAACAGTTTGGGAAAAGCTATAAAGTCTTAATTAAAAAACTCAGTAACAATAACAACAAAATCTGTAATTACTGCTGAGCTTTTCTTCTTTAATTCCCCACTGTAACAAAACTGATAGGAATTACAATACTAGCAGAACTTTCATAAGTAAAACAAGAAATAAAACCAAGCCATACTTATCTGAAAACCTAAACAAAAGCAACCACCTGAGCAATACTGCAGAGCAACAACATAAAAGCTGTTTACAATGCAAGTACTGTCATGTGACTGACACAGGTGGAAACATGACAAAAATGTTGCACTCTACATAGTAGGGCAGAGATAGCTGCATTTTACAGGATAAAATAAACCAGAACTTGAATACATTCACAGCATTATTTAAGTTTCTAATACGTATTTGCAAGGGCACTTCAATTCTAGAATCTCACACTTTTACACAATAGTGTGGATCAACTGCTTATAAACAAGTTTTGGGGATATTAAGTGTTTAAATATGCAAAATATAATTTAGGACATGGTATTATGAACAATTTTGAGCAACAATGAACTCTTTTGTAACAAGTGACAATACAACTGAAAAAAAGCTGTCAGTCGAAACTATGACTGTGACTCAATTATTCTCTAAGCCCTTCTCTGAAATGTTGATTGCTATTTGACAGCTTCGTTGAGCTACGCCTGGATTATTCTATTGCAAATAAACTTTCCTCACCTGCTGCTCAGTTTCTAAAGGACGAATCCTTTTTCTGTCTACTTGAAAATCATCGCTCTCATTGTCATGTAGTGATAACCTTTTTTTGGCAGACAATTTTGAAGCTAGTGTTTCATTTTCCTTACATTCTGTAATGAAAAATAAAATAAAAGGTATGTTCAATACTAAGAATGCATTAAATAAGGGCAATATTTTAAAAATGGAATTTACTATAAATACACATGATATAGGAGATAGCATTAGACATTCCTAGACAAATTAACCATCATTCCACATTGATTTCTACACAAAGCAGAATCATGTAGTAGTCTGCTATTATGACAGTAAAAAAAGTCCCTGACTTTAAAGCAAAAAAACTTGACATCACTGGCTCATATTTGACTTCCAGGACAGATTTTTAGCAGCTTGGGTATGAAGTTACCTGTGTTTGTTAGTGGGCTTCCAGGTTTTACAGAACTTCCCGTTTCACAATTAGTAATAGAAGAAGCACCATGATTCACACTCGTTGCTGCCTCACTGCTCTTACAGTGGGAGTGACACGTGCAGCGACACAGCGGTGAGGTCTCTGGCTTTCTGTCTTCCTTTTCACATGACGATTTAAGCAGTGGTTTCTCTAAAGGACACAGTCATTTGTCTTCCATTGAACACTATTCAAGACTATACATGAGAAAAAGACTTTCAAAACAGTCAAGATGACAGCTTTTCTTTAGGTACCAGTTTTAAACTTTGTGTCTACAAAGTCTGAACAAGCATTCATCACCCTTTGACAAACTGCAGTGCAAAGAACTGTAATAACTTGCAAAAATGAAAAACACCCCTCTCTTACAATTCAATCTGCATAACTACAATACATAATTATATTATTTCAAAGTTCCAACAGCCATATAATTCCCTTACACCATATTGAAATCCATACAGGCCATTTCCAGCTTATGTTGCCAATAAGACAATATGTATAATGGTAGACAAAGACGTGCTTAGATTCCTGAAACCAGGAATGTTTAAAGGCTGAAAACCAGCAAATTTATTATATTTTGGCAATTAAAAACTGGGCAAAGAGATACCAAGATAACTTACCATACTGAGATTGCTGCCATGATAATGCAGAACAAAGTAATGCCAAGCTTTTCCCACTTCCTGTAGGGCTCTCCAACAAACAGTGTTGCCTGTTATTTAAACCCTTAATAATCTTTAAGGAAAGTAACAAGAACAAAACCAGAATTAATAGAAAACCAAACAAAGTGGAGGTCTTTAGCCACGCTTGAAATTACTTCTAAAAATAGATCAGGACACCTGCTGTCTTGTAAAAAAAAACAAACCAATAAATGAAAATCAGAAACACATCACCACCCCTCATTACCCTTAATAATAACAATAGGTCAGGAAGCCTTAGATGTATTTCTCTCTAGAGGAACACACCTCACTAGCTATGCTTGGGGGTTCACTTAGAGAGGACACTGAAATACGTACCTGCTATTGGGAATACCTAATGGGACTGGCTCACTTCCTTTAGCCTTACAGAACCAGACCATTGAAAACATCTGTCAGGTAACCAAACCAGTTGTCCCATAGGAAAAATCAAACCCATTGTCTCACACCTTAAAAATGGTTAAAACTATTTTAAAAAGTTTAAATGTAAGGTGTAATAATTCATTTTTAAAAATGCCAAAAAGCAAAATCTTAGTGAAATACTATGATATACTTAAGAGAGATGTTTAACTAAATCATTCGCTCCTTATATGGAAGGAATTTGCAAACTTACATAAAATACCTATTACAGTATATTTAATTAAACAGTCATATGTAACTCATAACTTCTTAGCACAAATATTCACAAATCCAAAAACTACTTCAATTTCCCCTAGTCACGGGCCAGATTTCATTGTATGGCACAAAGAAGAGTAAGTTACAAATTCAATTCTCAAAATACTGGTGGCTCCGAATTTCATGTGTTTGTTTTCTAAATGCTGGTAGATATTAGAAAACATAAGCTATTAGCTTAGCCAATGTTAATCTAACTTCTACTTACAGCATTCATCATAGCAAGTTGTGAAGGGTAAGCCTTGCAAGGGAACATGATCTTCACTCCCCCAATAGTATATGCTGACACATCGGAGGACATTGCCACTTTTTCCTCCGGTTTACTTCAGGTTTATAACTGCAATAAAAAATAGTATTAACAAATCAACACTAACAACCAGGCAAAGCCTGAAACAACATATGGCACCAAAAAAAAACCAAGCAGGAACTGCTGACCTGGTAAGGGGTCTGGGCAGTTCAGGATATTATCACAACTGGCATACAGGGACTCATACTATCCACTGTCAGTTCAGATGCACTCCTTGCTACACACGAGAGCAACTTGCCACCATCTGATGAGTAACACCAGCAATTTAACTAAACACATGATCCACTGTGCACATCCTTTCAGATTCTCTCAGACTGAATACTATTGGGATAAGCCAAATCCTTGGGGGAAAAGTATTTTGAGATATTTAATAACTGAAAGTAGCTAACTTTTCAATTAAGCAGGTCCATTAGCTTGAACTCCAACACATTGAAACTACAAAGATACACCTGACAACAGTAGCTTGAACTGTTCATTTTATAGCACTGAGAAATTAAAGCTGCACATTGGACTTCAAAAATTAGATGTTTAAAAACTGACGCTTTTCTTCCACAAATAATACAATCATTATTCAGGGGAAAATGAGGTGTCACTGACTTTGCTATTCTCTGAGCACTATTCAGCATTTCTCTCTGCATAACAGAATAAAGTCAGTTTCCCTATTATCCTAAAACCTTGTAATTACTGAATTAAAAATACTGAAAAGGCATAGATGGCTTTAAAAAATGAATACTTTTTTAAAACAACACAGATTTTTTTCTTACAGGTTTCCAGCATCTACAATATAAAAGATTTTAAAATGGCAGACTCCCTGCGATAAATTATCTCGCTAACCTGTGTCCTAATCTCACTTTTAATGAGTAAACATATGCAGCAAATACCAGTGTATGGGATGAGACAGCTTCATCATCTCAATGGGCAAAAGAAATCCTAGCAAAAAGAGGCTGCTAACACGAGTTTATACCCTAGCCTTCCTTCCAAAAATGTAACTCCACCCAGCAAAAGGGTTTTTCCCCCTGTGTGACAGGGGGAGGTGGAGGGGTTGTGTACGCTTAAAGGAGCACTACTTAGAATTGAGTTACACCCGAGACAAAAAGCAAGCCCCCATCGGGGTGGTGGGAACAATTCAACACCGGACCGGGCAGGAAGCGGCAGCGGTCCGAGACCCAAGGAACGCGGAAGGACCTTCTGTGCCGGCCTGCGCCTTTGGGCTCACTCCCCAGGGCAACCCCGACACCGCCATGACCCTACTCTAGATCCATGACTTTTCTGCCTCTGTGCGGCTGAGGGGGGGGTGCACTGAGCAGCTGCTGCTGCCATCCTCCGGTGCGTGTGACGCCCCAGCCTTCACAGAAGCGTTTCCTTCATCTTGTTTAAGGGGTGAAGGCCCCCAGAGCACCGACCCCCCTCCCCACGGGAGCCCGTTCTCCTCACGGCCGCTCACCTCAGGCGACACTGACCCCTTCCCGGTCCGTCCTTCCCGCCTCCGCCCCTGCGCCAATCAGCTGACAGGAAAGAGCCCTGCGCCGCCAGTCAGCAAATAGCAGACTGAGGTGCTCCCGCCTTCCGGCTGGGCGCTACGGGAACCAATCACGGAAGGTCTTCTTGGCTACAGGTGGTGGGCGTTGCTAGGCAACGACGCGTTCAGCTTGAGGAGCTGTACGGCACAACAACCCTTCCTTATCACAGATAATGGCTTTAGTAAGGTCAGCGGGTTGTTAACATCGCCCCGCACGGGCACCCGTGGGGGAAAGGCCTCTGCCGGTCCCCGGGGTCAGGGCACTCGATACAGGTAAGTCCCTTGGAAATTACGCCATAAACTAGTTTGTTTTGGGTTTTTTTTATTTAAATACACTA
The DNA here is from genome assembly GCF_012275295.1 of Melopsittacus undulatus. NCBI lineage: Eukaryota > Metazoa > Chordata > Aves > Psittaciformes > Psittaculidae > Melopsittacus > Melopsittacus undulatus. Next base: position 2,596,300 of record NC_047539.1, read on the forward strand.
AAACATATAAAAGTCACCCTTAAGAGAAAGAAAACAAATCCCCCAAACATACATTTCGATTATTTACATACTTTACAGCAAGATGACACGGATATCCTTGGTAGCCAGATGGTGCTAGCGGGTGGTTACAGCAGGCTTGGCATCCTGGAATGCAACCCCAAGCTGGTGTGAGCCTTCCTAAGCCACCATCCAACATGGGCCAAAGGCAAGCTCTGAAAGGCTTTGTCAAGGCCACACTAAAGAAACAGGCAATTATTTCTGGAATATAAACTGGTTGAAATTGAAAACAGTATTTGCCATATTTAAGGACCCTGGCTGCTGTCACGTAAGAAAAGAGTTAAGCGCTGGAATGACAAGTTTAGCAATTCAAGTGTGTCGAAGTACTGCATTCTGGCACAACAGCCACACCTTCATTTCGTTTCTCTGCCACAAAAGCACATGCTGTGCCACGCACCATCAGAAAACTCCCAACTACAGCACCACACACCTCATTCTGCAATGCACAAAATCCATCTGTCGAGGCCAAATCCTGCAGCTTTTGTAGATGTGAAAGGACAACCAACTTCATACATGAAGCACAAAGGATTCAGCTGCATGTCAGCATTTCAGTATGGCTAAAACCTGCCATTCCCCTCATCACAAGGAAATGCAGCTTCTGTCACAGTCTCCCTCAACACTGACATCCTTTTTTAATCTTATCCTGATGACAACTTAAAAATACCTTGGCACTTATCTTAAGTCTTTCTCATCCCTTTTAAACTAAGTGATGTTAAAAAATACTGAACAATCTGAACTGCATGAAAAACACCCATTCTTCAGAAATCACATTCAGACAGCTTATTTTGTACTCCTTTCCTTAAAGAAACTTCTAGACCAGTTTCACACTTTTAATGCAGGCTATCTTCAACTGAAGTTCCTGATGTCATGAACTCTGACCAATGGTTTGAAACACAAATTAACAAAAAGTGAAAGCATCTTCTTAGTACTCAATGTGATGGTACAAGGTAGTTACACCACTTTTTCAAGTCTTCCTTGGAGTATTCCATCTTGCTCTGCAAGGCTCTGGAACAGTATTTGATTTAACATAAGCAAAGTGCTTCCATCTCAAATTTTTCTTACCATCGTTTTGTTGTTTGCTCAACAAATTCAGTATTCACTTTTAAGAGTCTTATAAACCCTTCTGGGTGTTGCTGTTTCACTTCAGAAGCCAAGCAAGCCTGAAAACTATGCTCAGTTTCACTGGAAACTATTTACTGACCTCATGGGCCTCAAGTTTTCACTGGAAGCAAAACAATCCTCTTCAAAGAATTTCCTTTTCAGACGTAACTGAATTGAATGAATGAAAAATGTGGACTTCTTGTGCTCCAGTTCCTCAATCTACTTCCACATCTTTCTCCAAATTTAGGCACCATAAACCATGGGGTTAGCTACAGCACAATTTGACTTGAGTTCTTCCTAAACTCCGCTTACGCTCATGTTAATTATATCAATGATAGTATTTTCAACACACTGGCATAACCGAACATCAGGGTCCATGCTTGCAACGTCCCCTGAACAGCTTTTGTTAGATGAATCTTTACAAAGACCTGACACTTCATTTGGTTTCTCTTTCAGTTGCTGGAGACCTAGAAAATTAAGTAGAAACAGCAAAGTACATATAAATAAATGAATAAATCAAAAATTAAAACTGTTCCATTATACCCATAGGTATGCTATGAAATTGCAAATTTTAGCCAATCCTAGGTCATGGACCAGGCAAAACTCAATTATTTCTACAGACACTACAACATTCCTTTTTTAATACATCTTGAAATTATAAAAGCAGGGAAATAAAACAGAAGGCAGTACAAAGTTTAATAAATAGGGTATTTCTAGCACCCTTTAGCCTCTAAACTCTGCCCTCCAACCCATTAAATCTGCCTATCCTTACTCTTCCTATATTTACAAGACACCAGCAGTACATTCCATACTACATTCCAACTGCACTCAAACTTTTTTTCTCCCAGGGACTATGACAATACAAGGTATTTTACTTACGTGTAATAATTGGGTCTACATCTCTTGTTTGTGTAGCAACATCAGAGGCACAAACTTGCCCTATTTGTATCAGCAGAGACATAATATCCTCATATAAAGGAGGAAAGGCTTGACAGAATGACACCAAACAAGGCAGGGTCGGCATAAAGAAAGCGTAGCGCTTCGACTGGGTTAAAACTGCCAAGGAAAAGAAAATGGTTAAGTACAAAGGAATCATTATAAAAACCCAGTCAAGGAATGTTGTTACTTTTATAATCGTAATTAACACAACAATGTCTTTGTTAGTTGCCAGAGTGCTCACCTGTGAGTAGGGTTCCCATCACATTGATAGCTAAACGAGCCACACTGAGAGATTTAGGTAGTGCGTACTGGATACACAGAAATGAAAGTAACTGGATGGCAAATATCTGTTGAGCAGGTGGAAGGCAAAAGAGAAATAAGCAATAATGTTACAGATTGCTTTGTACCTTCTATCCGAAGCTCTTCATGTAACTTATGAGTTACCAAATACTCTCTATTTTACCAATGAGGAAGTTCCTGTAGCTACAAATATCAGACAAAAATTAATAGGAAAAAAAATTGCTAACTGATTTATACTCAACATAAAGAACGAAAGTCACTATTGAATAGAACTTTCATTCACGTGCTTGAAGGCAATATTGAAATTCATGAATGTTTCCTAAGCAAGTGCATAGAGATATGTTAGAGGAGTTGTCACAATCTCTGATTTGAAGGGGATTTAAAGACCAGGCCTTTAATATAAGGTAAAAGTGCTACAGACATCGGCTTGATATCACAGCCAAGTTAGAACAGGACTTTTTTTATGATCCTTTAATTTTCTGCCCTTAACCAATACTTCATCAGGGTTAACTGCTCACAGTGATTCTCAGACTACATGACTGTACAGTACCTGTTTTTCAAGTTCAGGCTGAGCAATGAGCTCTGGTATGAAATCCAGACAGATGTGCATCGACGGAATCCCTGCCACTGTCAGTGCCAGAAGTTCACATGGATAACCCTGCATGATAAAGGAAACAGATGTCTCAGCGGGGTTTAAAAATTCTGCTTCAATTAGAATTTAAAATATTATCTGTGTTAATGCTTTTTTCAACATCAATATACTTGTAAATCTCTTTCGTTCAGAATTACAAGCACCGGACCAGTATCTCAAGGCACCAAGAGGCAGGCTGAGTGAGAAATGCAGGGTTTGAATCAGTTCTTTCTCCTCAATATTCAATGTATTACTTGCCTAGAAACTGTCCCCTACGCCTACAACTAAACCAGACTGCAGTGACCCTCTCCTGTGTCTTTCCCCAATGCTCCAAACTTCACCATAGGCCTCAATTTGCTTATTTCATGACTGGACCATTATGACTGCTTTAGCACTTAATCAGTTCTGGGTCAAGGCAAATTAACTGCTTTTAAAGAGGAGTTAATGTGTTAAATATGTTGGCACCTGGCAACAAGTAATTAAACACACACCAAAAACACATTCATATTTTAAAGATAGCTAGCCTTTCCCCACTTCTTTTTCTGAAGGCATACAGCTGCTTTGGCAGGGGCAACCTTTTTCCTTCCACTCTAAAGTGATGAACTGTGCCCTAACAAAAAGGGAAGATAAGATGGATAATGTTTACATTTGAAGCCAAACTACAGTTTTGAATAAGGCGGCATACTAATGTAAAAACATACCCAGAAAATATAAGTAACCCACAAAAGATGTGGAGCCAGGAATAAGAAGGTGATGAGGCCAGTTTTCCTTGGCCTAGAATGGACAAACTATCTCGGTACAAAAAAGGGCAGAGGCACAAACAAAGCTTGTGCTTAATGATGAGGAACAGGCATAACCTAGGTGCTCCCTTCTCAGCCACAACACAGAGTCCAAGCACTGAAATATGGAGGAAATGCAGGTACTACGAATTTGACAGGATGGTAAGCAGTGAAGTGCACTGGTTTAATTTTTGAGGAACAGCATTCAACATCCTTTGCCACCTTCATCTGGCTGTTTCTTAACCAGAGGAAACATGAAAACCACTAAAATAGCGCAAAGCTGACCTGGAAATGAACTAGTTTAACTATGTTGGGATCAGCTATATACATCTGGTGCAGCAGACAGCAGATCAGACACTGGACCTCTCGAAGATTACACAGCAAACTGTCTTCTTCTTCTGGTTCAGGACTCTTAGGGCCTGTGGTACCATGAACACTTTTCAGCAAACTGTGGGTGTTACTGCTCTGGGATTTCTCTTCTTCTGTAGGTAGGCAGATCTCTAGAAGAATCTGCACAGCAGCACTGTCCTGTGAAGAAAATAAGCAATGTAACATGCATAAAACAAAACCCAATGAAATCAAAGAAATCAAATGCAAACTAATGACTGTTTAAGAACAGAAGACTGTCAGGTGGCTAGAATTTATACCTATAGATATTTTTTTACATAGAATAAAAACAAGTCAGTTCAAGAGTCACAAGTCCTACAGAACATTAAAAGAATCCCAACACTTTTTCTGAATCAAGACTCAAAAGGAAAAAAACTTCAATCCAACAGATAATCATAACAGATCAAACAAGTAAGTTCAATGGAATCTTGTACTGTTTCAAAATATCCAGTGGTCCCTTATGGCATCCAGGTCACACAAAATAAGCACATGGCCATGTAATTCACAGTATTCAGGGGAGACTACACTACTCATTTAAATAAGGAACTTCCTATTCAGTCAAAAGATCATCTTCTAACAGGGACTATATATGTGACATTCTTCCAGATGGAGTTAAGAAGAGACTGTCTGTGCAACAGGATTAGTCAGGAATTTCCATAATGTCAACCTAAGTTAACCATTGTTCAGCCTCACTGGCTGCTTCTCTCAGATAACATAGTTCAAATGGTCATGCACAGGTCTGTCACATTTATTCATGTTTTATTGCTCCAAATGTAAGAACAGAACAAACCTCTGTACACATGCAACAAGACAGAAGGGCTGGTAAGCAGAACTGTTCTAACAGAACACAACAGTATTTAACCAATGCAAGGCTTCAGACTAGGAAAGAGAAGACCTAAAATATTTAACAATCTGAACACAGAGGCAGTTTTCATTTTCACGGTAACAGATGTTAGTAAAAAAGAAGTAAAAAGGTCTCCTTTTTTAATTTCCTGTTCCTATCTTTCTGTTTTATCATTGCCTTCCCTCACATCCTTTAATATCCATTTCTTTCCCCTTACCTGAGCAGCAAGCAATGCATTTTTCAATTCTTCCCTTGTAACTTCTGGGGCCTCTGGACCCATTGCATTGTTTTGGGATGGCCTAATGTCCTGCTCTGCTGTTTCTTTTAGATGAGAATTGAGGTAAGCTTTTGAAGCAAGAAGATATCCATTCAACATGTGCAAAGTTATATCCATCAGAGGAGGGCTCCTGATACAGGAACACATGATAAAATAAAGGCATTTCAGTAGGCAAATCAGTAAGACAGTAACATAAACCGACTAAAAGCACTTCTGAAAGGCTCATCTGGTTGTAGTCTGGTTCATACTAAACCTGTTTTCCCTAGCAGAACACTAAAGGTCACTATCCCTTCTGCTGGCCTGCCATCCAGTCCTACTTCTATCATGTGCAGACACATACATGCACACTACAAAACCAAGCAACTGCCAAAGAGACCAATTTCTGACAAACAAAGGAAACTCAAAAAGGGTCAGCTGCAAGTGAAGTAAGGAAAATAATTATCTGAATGATAGAGAAAAATAATGCAGGCAAGCTCTGAACTGCTTCACAATACCAAGACGATAGCTTTCAGGTCACACTGTATTATATATCTCCCTAACAGTTTTAGAAGCGTAGGAGTTTTCATTTGCATCCAGGGCTGAAGGAACACACATTTAAATATTTCACCTACGGGCTGAGGATTAAAGATGTCATCAACAGAAACCTGAGTCTAGCAGAATTGTAGCAACTCAAAAGAAAACTGAATGTATGGCTCCATTGCTAAAGGGCAAGGGGGGACAGATGCATGCAAACAAGAACATGAAGAACAAATCAAGCTGACTATTAGGTATTTATTATGAACAAAAGGGTAACAAAAAGGGGAAAAATAAACCACAACTGACAGAAAACATAAAAAAGAATACACAAGGAGTAAAGCCAGGGGCTGAAGTACATACAATTGTTAACCATATTATTTTAGAATAACAGATGCAATCTGCTTCATTACTATGAAAAGCAAAGTTATAATTTACAAATTCTGACTGTCTGCGTTATTTCATATTCTCCTTAAAAGCTGATCCATTGCTACCAATTATGATAATTTTCACTACTTCAATTCTCAGCTTATTCTTCTGCATCAGAGCCATAAAAGCAGCATTACACATCCTCCTCTGTCACCACTGACATCTAGAGGAACTAATTTCTAAGTACTACTGAAAGACTTTCTTGAGAAATTAAGCAAATCTACCTTTGTCATATCCATCTAGCATCCACTGGCAGAAAATGTTACTCAAAAAGATGGAATACCTACAGGCCCACGAAGGATGACAAAAGACAATGTGAAGTGAAAAGATGCTACAGCTACAACCTCAGCAGCCACCACCACCATGTGGCAGCAGCCATTTTAACTGTGCTGCAATGTCTATTTAGAACAAATTCACACACAAATCTAAAATGGATGACCTATGTACAAATCCCAAAGTTTCCAAAACGGAACTGGGTGCAAGGCTGTCCAACCAGACATGCAGCTGGAGAGTGTGACCTGCTGAAACAGCACACCCAGCTCACTCAGTCCTCACATCAACAAGCTTAACAAAAAAGAGATGGAACTTAGAAGCTCAGATGATTACTCTGAAAATGTTTTGTGGTACTGAAAGCTTTTAGAAGTTTTCTGTAAGACAATTCTATGTTTACCATGCACAATGTATCAATATAAGTAGCACAGAACATAGAAAGCTCAAGGAGGGAAGTGCTTACCTATGAACTCTCTGATCACACCTCAGTACAATCAAGGGATCAATCATCAGATCATTCTGAGTGTATTTCTGCTGTCGGACTATTTTTACTGAAGGCTGCAGAGCATTAACAGTCATAACCCACAACCTAAAATGAGATTATTTTATGATTTTTAATAGATAATCCATATGTGAAAAGGGATCACATAAGTATCTGGACACTCACTTACTTGTTTGCTGTGTTTTTCTAGGCCTATCAAGAGGCAAAACCCCCACACTTCACCTGCAGCCCTTGAATTTAGCCAAGATATTGGTAACTTATATTCACCGCAATTGCAGTAACCAAACTGCTTTCCCTCCAACAGATCATCACTTCCTCACAAAAGGCATGTTCTTACCAGAGAGAGTTCACGTTTCATCAGTAATTCACCATAAACAACGCACACTACAAAACTATACTCCTATATTTTAAGCAAACTGATGGCTTTTTTTCCTGTGAGAACAAGAACCACCTTCCTTATAAATGCAGAGGTTAAAAATTTCAAGGAGCAAATAGGAATTCAAAACCAACACTGTCTATACAGTCACAACCTCCAGTTCCCCAGACAAAGGCACTGTGTCATGATTTCTGAAACAGAAAGTGCCACTCCACCTAACTGCATGACCACACTAACCAGGATTTTAAGCCTACCTTCTCGGCATCACAGTGTTAAGAACCATCCAAAGTTTATTGACAGTCTGAAGAATCCCCCGAGGGACTCCAGCATTCAGCAAGCGATTCATATTTGATGTCAACACTTCTGCATACGGAATCAATTCAGCAGCTGAGAGAAGTGTTAAATGTTCCAGGATCTGCATCAGCTGGGTATGATTTCCAGGCAGCATGGAAAATGCTGTGAAATGAAGACAAGGGGATCTTGGGAAAAGTGGACTTCTGACATGTTCTCTGACTTGGCAGCAGCACACTTTCAGTACGCAGATGCAGTATGATCAAATGAATGAAATGGCTACACACTTCCAAATCAACCACATTCCAATCAATTTAAAAAGAACACTGCTCACTTCAGCTGAAGTAGTTTGTTTACCTTCCTGGAGCTGTTTGGGAGAGTGATTCTTTGCAGTGTTTGTAAGAAGCATCCTCCTCAGTAAGGCATCAGTGCCCGTGATCTGCTCCTCACAGATCCAGTCATCCACAATGCAGAGGTGTGGATAGTTAGTTGCAAGAAGACGTAGCAGTGCAGAATGCAAGCCTTTAGGGGTTTTAAGAGAGTACACACCTTAGATTTGAGCAGCTATATCTTTCACCCCAACATATTTGTGCCCATCTTTTCAAGAACAGACCTTAACTGAATCACTGCCAAGAAGTTCAAATGCTTGTGTGTTTATAGCCTGATATTCTAACTGCAACAGAAAAGTTACCTTTTGGAAAGGTGGGAGGACTCTACAGTAACTCTTCAACTCAGTCTGGAATAATTTCTAGGATTCTCAGGCAATTCCTATTCTAAAACCTACTCCAGATCGGCAAGGCCTATGCTAAAAAGAACTGCCTCCCTCAAACTTCCACTATTCCTCTTATATATGTAATCTCATAGCTACTACTGACAGATTTTAAAAGAAAGGAAGGCACACTATGGAACAGACAACGGCCACTGGGCTGGAAGCATGCTTAGCCTTCCTTCTTCACACATATTACACTTTCACACACAGATATACCTCCCAGTTCCTGCTGCAATCCTTGTGCTTGCCGAATGAGGTACTTGATTGGAATCTGATCCATTAATGCTGAAGAGTAAGACTTGGGTTTTCTCTGCATGGCAGCTATAAGGGAACAGAACAAGAAACCACATGTGACAGTCACAGTTGGGAAAAAAATACTACCCCAATAAGATCAGTAAAGAAAACGTAAAGCACTTGTTTCTGTGTTATCTGTGTAAAACAGAGAAAATCCCAAATAACACATCTCATTCCTGTGAAGGTATTACATGAAGCTATTCAGGAAACCGTTTCTGTGAAGATTTCCATTTACAGATTTCCTGGCATTTAGATTTGTTCACAGGGTCTCCATACTGTCTTTGACCAAGTCCAGCTGATTTTGAGATCGTAGCTCAAATGTACACTTTCTTTATTCAAGGGTTTTTTCTCTTTAACAACAAATGGTTATCGGTTGGTACCTGGAATTCAAATTGTTGGCACATGTAACACCCTGCAGTGAGCTGGAAGTTAGAAATGCAGGAAGAACCATAATTTATTTTATAGTACTTTACCCTTTCTCAAACAGCACTGATGAATGCTGCAAGTTTGGCATCCTAAAGAGGACAGGTAAAAACACCCACCAGACATAAACACTATGTTTGCAATGAAATTAAGCTCTGTCAATAAACTACACCACATTCTTTAAGAACTGATTTAAAGAGATCATTCAGCATTGTCGACTATAAAATCCCAACCCAAAGAAATGGGTGTGCAAGTTTGATGACACATGAGCAGACAACAATCTGAAGGAGTTAAGAAGTCTGGTAACTTGCTGGTTAGCTCAGACCCTTTTTAACCTGGAAAACAAATAACTACAGTTTTAGCAGAAACTTTTCTCTCCCAAATTCGTACAGCAATGCTATATTTATTACAAGAATCTAAACTTTTTATGCTGTGTGAATCTGACAGGAACATGAATTCTAGTTATTGTAAGAACTCTTCTCTTTGCATCTAAGTCTCAGTTCATCTGTCTTCCACTGCTGCACTCATATGTACCTAGTATCTTTGTGCTTGCCAGAAGTGCTTCTTCATATGACAGGACATAGTAGAGGACAAGCAATTGCGTTGTGATGCTGTATCGCTGAGTAAGACGAGCGTTTTCTCCCTGTACATAAAACCAAAAGAGAAAGGTCATACTGCATTCCTGACACTTGAGGACAAAAAGTGGAATTTCCTTGCAAATATGAGAAAGATCAGGCAGTGAGCCTTGTATAAAAACACCAAACCATACAAGGTCCAGGATTAAAGTTGCAGGGAACTTTTTAAATGAGTTTCAAAAATAAACTGTATTTTTGACATCTTGGGACACTAACAAGGAGTAATCCCAGGATTCTGATGCAAGGCAATGCTTGCCACTCATTCTACATTTGTCCAAGTGACCATTCTCATGCTTCTATCATGAAAATGCTTCTTTCAAAACTAGCTGCAGTGCCTTAGTTAAACAGCATCTTTATCTAACAAGACCAAATCCATACAAAAATCATACAAATCCTACATAAACACCTCCACTTTTCAATCCATGAAGTGCTTTTCTTTGCATTTTTAAGATTTGAGTTGGTGAGTTTGCAAGAAAAAGGGCAAGACAGGGACAAACAGCAATCCTCCTAAAAATCTGAGTACCACTAACAAGGTTCACTTCAGAACACACAACCACCCCCATAGCAGGAGGCAGTTTACTACACAGGCATTAAAGACAAAAAAGTGAGGCAACTTGATAAATCAGCATGAAGTATATATATAAAACACTGCATCACACTTCACATTAAAGTACATGACAGAAGCAAACAAACCATTTACCCCAGTCAGTCCTTGAAAAACATTCAGTATCTCCTGCTCTGTGACAGGCTGATTTGTGGCCTCTGGGTTGGATTTAGATGCAGGAGTAAGAATAGAGTTAATGTAGACATCAATGAGAGGAAGCAGCTGAGGATGGAGTGGAGTGGTGGTTTCACAGAGCTGCCGATAGATCCAGTCCTAGAAAAAACACACCATTATCTGTTCAGTTTCAAAGCTGAGACCAGTTTGGTTTAGCTGCAAATACATCCCTTTAAACTAGTTACATAAAATGTAACTGAATGAGGCTTGGACTTTGGAAAGTATGACTGAGTTGGGCCTGGTCATAAACTGTATCTGTGTATCATGGACCCTGCTCTGCACAGACCCACCAATAAAACTTGTCCTGGCTGGAAATACTCCAACTGTGATTTTGTTAAGTGCAGACAGGGGGAGAGAGATAGCTCTCTTATTATTTTTAATTTCATTAAATTGTGACCTCTGGATTACAGAGCTAAAACTGGGTACCCTGACTTAATATGCAGCCCCTTCTTCAATTACATGGCAATAGGCTGTAAGAGTCATCTAGAATTCTGTTGCTAAAATTCAACCCAAAACAACCTACCCTGCAAAACCTAGTCAATATTACGAGCAGAAATAAAATGAAGGCCATACCTTAATGGATACTTTGTGCTTGGTGAATGATCGGCTTTTTAACAGCTGGTAAATGCAGTGAATAGGTAAAAACCCAGTAATGTTGGCACTGAGATTGCCTGTAACAGGCACACGAACTGCATGGGCCGTAACAACCTAAAGGAAAGTTGTAATTAACACACACAAAAAATGCCACAAATGTTCAACTTCTCACAGTATATAAGCACAAGGTGACAAACACACACAGCTACAGTCTTTCTGGCATTTACTTATTTTTGGCTGTTTGGAAGCTGGAGAACACTTTTATGTAGTTTAATACAGTATGTGCAGAGGAGTAGCACATGTACAACACTTGTGAACGGTCTCCTGCTACTGCGAAAAATAATGCCACAGCAAACAAAAATGGTTCCTTTGCTTGGCTGCTATTTACAAAAGCCAAGTGTTCAGAATGCATATTCAGAACAGAGTAGAAGAAAGAGACAAGACTCTTCAGTACCATCAGGACTTGGATTCTTCTTGTAGATCAAACTGAAGTGATTACAGAGGAACAAAAAAAGAGCAAAAGGAAAAAATAAGGGGGGGGGGGGAAGGGGAAGAAGAACCAGGCTTAAAATACCTGTTCAGTGAAAATCTCTTGTGTGAAGATTGTCTTCATTCTGCTGAGTGAGCTGGGCTTAATAACAATCTGAAACGAAGAACAAAGTACTTGTCATTTCAAGTTCTCGCTTTCTTGTACATAAGAACTGCATATCCCTTTTATAAACTACTAATGTTTCAACTTTCTAAACTTGTTTTCACTGGGATACCCAGAGAACATTCACAGGTAAAACACAGGCATTTTCTAACGTCACAAGTTCATCACTCCCTACCTTCCTTATCCAAAAAACTACCTACCTAACTTTCACATCTGATGAGACACTGTTTCACCACAGTGATGGGAAGGCAAGACTCCCTTGGTAATTTTCAGAAACTAATTATTACCCATCTCCATATTTCTCTGAACTATTTAGGATAATTGCAGCTCAGTTTGGAAATTACTTCAATTAGTCTTCTAAAATAACATCACATCTTGCAAATAATGACCTCAACAGGTCAGCACTTTTAGAATGTACATATTATGTTTTATCATAACGTTGCTCTGTATCAAGAGAAATGCATAGTTTAAAGTTTTTCTAAAGGAACTAATTCATTTAGGTACCTTTTTTTTGTTTTACATTTGCTTTAAGTATAACAGCAAAACTAAAGTTCTTCACATAAAAACTGAAGTAGATATAAGAGTATAAATACACAGCAAAAAGTTAAAGAACAGAGAAACATACATGCTAGAAACAGTTTAGGACTTGCCTTCATTCCCAAGGTGGAGCAGACCAAATCAATGATAGCACTGAGCTGGTTACTGTGAAAATACATGGCTACCAAGAGAAGCATCTCTCCAAAAGAAGCAGACACACCTGAAATGCTAATGATAACAAAGAGGAGTTGATTTCCCATAGGACATAAGTAAATGTGAGATTACTGGAATGATTAAAAACAAAAGCTGCCTGCCCTCACCTTTCGAAGTAAGCTTCTTCCTTTATCATCCAGCTGAGCCACATAACCATGAGCTGCTCTTGTTCTGGGGTGCTGCACAAAGAAAATCCTTATAAGATCCTTTTCCCAGGAAATACCGCTAGTTTTGCTAACAATCAGTAGCAGAAAAGCCAGTACTGGAGGAATCTTGAGCCAGGAGACATTCTGACACTTTCATTTTTGGCTTCAAACAGCTCATAAACATTGATATTTGGCAAAACCCATTCCAAACAAAGCTAATGTCAATGCTCCCCTCTCAAAAGATTTGCTATAAACAAGAGGGAGAGCAGAGTGGACCATCAGTTTACTCATCGCAGTCTGAGCCAAACCCCTTCAATCAACACAGAGAGGTTTGTATAAAGAATGAGGAGAGAAAAACTGTGCAGCTCTGGGGAGGTCACTGCCCTAACCGTGCTAAAACATTAACATCTTTACTAAGCTCCTGCTCTATTGAGAAGTACCTGACAAGAGTGGAGAAGGCCAGAAGCATACAAAACGAAAGAGATACAAAGCGAACACCAGCTGGAGTCGCGGGAGGCCGGCTGGTCATTAGCTGCAGTAGCTGCTCAGCTTCTTCATCAGTTGGTCTGAATAGGACAGAGGAAGAACAAAAGCCATGCTGCTAATTTAAAACTGAGGAGATTTCCCATCTCATCACATTTTTCCTGTTATTTAATCTGTTTATCAAGTTGCTATCAATAAATATCAAGATTAGCTCGTAATTCTCTTTAAACTCAAAGACATAAAAACCTCTGTTAAGAGAGAACAACAATGAGAAAACTTCCCCAGGATATAATCTTGCCTATTAGTATTAAATACTTAAATTAAAACTAACAGTGTGTAAAGATTGCACATCAGCACCCCCCAGAAAGTAAAAGCAAAGGAACAGAAATTCAGAACTCATACTGTTTGTTGCTAGGGCTTTTCACTCTTTCTGTTCTACACACTGCTCCAACCACTTGGGCTTAGACTTCGTTTAACGAGTCTGTAGAACTGATTTTGCAGCACTGAAGAGAGCACCATATGTACTAAAATATTTTAGATTAAACAAAAAAAATCAGTAAAGTTGATAAATGGATCTTAACCATCAGAATGAAAAAAAAAATTCTACTGAGAATAATACTGGAAAGTGAAAACCACCCCTCCCTCCATGAACCATGGCATTATTTATTACTACAAATAATATTTGCTCTCTGCGCTATAAAGAAGCTTCCATCAGCTGGCAGCTCCAGCCCTCCACATGAGAAGGGCCTCCCCTAGTACCAAAACTGGCGAGTCTTGCCAAGACTGCTCCAAGGACACAATGGCAGTGAGAGACAGCTCATGTTAAAAGTGCACAAAGCTCTCAACCTCTGTTTAAATGGACAGACAGTGAATAAAGAACACAGAGCATTAGAACATTCATTACTTCAGCCCAGCAATTCCCATCAAAGCGCAATAGAGACGTAACAATGCACTGGCTTTCACGACATGCTCTTCCTTCAGTCCTGAATACACGGACACATTTGGCTCCATATCAACATCTGCTTCTTCAACAATGTGTGTGCTGTGAACCGTGGGAAGGATTCCCATGAGCTCCAGGAGCAGCTGCCTCCTCATTTGCCAAAGCACAGAACTGATATTATCTCTTTTTCTCTGTGTAAGAGGTTAAAAGATGAGAGCAACAATGTAAAATTCATCCCATTGAACAATGTATTAAATAGAAGCTTCCGTAATTATGAAGTCAAGAGAAAAAAACAGAAGTGGGGAGGGAAAGGGACGAAGAATTCTTTTTAGATAGAATTTGCAATACCAGGGCAACAGTAACACACGGTCATATTACAACAGCTTATTACACCAAAACACAATCTTTAACTAACTCAGCTAAGGAAGTCAAGACACAGCTTCCTATTGTGAACACTGAGGATGAATATATTCATCAGGTAAACATTAGAAGCTTACAATCCCCTGGTTTCCATGCCTCAGGGACACTATTTATAGGCTCAATGGTCCCATAAGAAGAGGTTGCCCTGTACAAGCAGCTCCAAGACAGGATTTATTTGCATTTGGACAAATAGGGGTGCCCACACCCAGAGAAGTTACCACAAGCACTAAGAGCAGCAGAATATTCAAAGGTCTTTATACCTGTTGGCCATTTCGGACAAAAGTTCCAAACCAGGTTCGAACCTTTGCATTTGTTCCAAGTAGCAAACCACTCACAAAACACACCAGGTCACTCACTCCATCATCTGAAGATTCATTTTTGGTGTGATCCAAGGTCAAAGCCACACCAAGACCTGGTAGATGACACTCTTCCACCTAGATAAAATGCTCAGGTTCAATGATCTTTGTTGTTTTTAAAGCTCCAATAATGATGATTCTCACGACAGACTAATGACAGACTTACCACCATGCCCCGGACCCTCAGAGCTTGGGAAGGGTTCATTTTACACAGGTGGCGGAGTGCTTCTGTCCTACGTCGGCCTCCAACACTTTCCTCATCCTGCCGCTCTCCATTCTTAATCAAACCTCTGCAGACTAAATATCCAATAGGAGGTGTAATAAAATCCAGCCTTTCCAACAGAAAGCCACATGAACAAAACCACACAAGCCAAGATGTTCCATTCAGCTCACTATCATTTAGTAGTTGGGCCACACAAACTTTGTCTGGGTAAGAACACAAGATCTACACTAAATAAGCAAAACAAGGAGATAGCCTTTCTCTTCAGAGAAATTATAGGGTCATTACAGATATACAGGGTCATCCAATTACTACTCATGCTCTATCTGATGTAACTTGTGAATCTGGCAACCCTGGAAACTGAAATCTTATTGTGAGATAAGGGATGTTAAACAGGCATCAGCAATGCAAATTCTTCACCTAGTAAGGGACAAAAACTACTGACAAGGCCAGACCAGGTTTGTATCATCACTTGAGTCAGCCTTTATAAAGGTGACCTACACATGAACAGCTGCAACATCCACACGATGAGTCTACAAGAAAGGGGAAGCAACATAAGAACAGGAGCCCATCAGCATCTCTAGGTATAAATGTATTCAAATGTATTTTGTAAGCCAAACACTCTTCAGCTCAAACATATATGAAACGTGGATTAGCTCAGAATTAGCTGTATTGCTAGAAATCATTTCAAACCTTTAGGAAAAGTTACCTGGACAAGAAGAAACTGTAACTCACCCTCATTGAAGCTATCAGGAACGTTGGCCACCAGAAGGCAAAGGAACCAGGCTCCATTTTTAACGTGCAACAGAGCTTCAGCCACATCAACTATTGGCAACAGCGATGGCAGCTCTGGATGAAAAGAGGGATTTGAAAGTCAGTGTTTCACTGTGAAACAAATGAAATCTTGCATTTAATATGCAAAATAACACATTCAAGCCAATGAATGGAAAAACAACCAATGATCTATTCCTCTCTCAAAGAGCTTGACAGCCTGGATTAACCTTAAATCAGTCACAATGGCTCCAAGTGATTTTGTTACCTTTGTTAAGAGGCTGGAAAACACTAAAAATTCAGGACACTTCACCTGCTTGCAAAATGCAGAGAACATCTGCTGCCTCTTCCAGGTAAACAGGGCTCTCAAAGAGCTCGGAGGACTTGAGGAAAAACTCGCCATTGGATTCCGATACCTACAAGACATTATTCACCATCACCAAACAGGCTTTATGAAGCAATCTGTATAATCAGTCTTTTAAGGCTTTAAACTCAGCAGACTGAATACATGAAACCTGCCAAAATGTACAGCTATCAACACAGGACAGGCAGAAAAAGTGTTTAGAATGAGAAATATTTACACAAGGAAAATAAAGTGCTGGTGGGTGAAAGGAAGAACCAGGAAGGAGAAGTAAGAGAAATAGGATGTCTAATATCATACTGCAATAGCAGTAAAGAGCTGGATGGAGAAAAGTCATAATTTTGTTTTCAAATATGATTTCTGCACTGATGCTTCACAAAATCATATGAGTACAGCATGTTACAGTCTATCAGATTAGCAAACATCACCCTCATTTGTTTCAAGGAAGAAAGACTTCCTATAGGAAGCAGAGGGATACATGAGGGGCTTATACCCAGGTATACCCAGACTGAGACTTCAAGTTCTGCTGAAGCAGGTAAGAACTGGAGTACCCACACACAGCAGCAGGGCCAGAGACAGAACCACAGAGCACATCAACCCACCCAGAGTGCATTTCCCTGATGTAACACTTGTAAATGCCCAGAAATAGATACATTTACCTTATTCATAATTGCCAGTAATTCACTAAGTACAAGACGAAGCCGACGAGGTGAATCGCTGTGCTCAAATTCCAGCGTCAGCCCATGCTGAAGCTGCGACACCAAAATGCTTTCTCCACTACCTCCTCCCAGCTTGTGCCTAACAGACAATTGAAAACAAGCATTAAACACTTCTGCACTCACAGCACAGCTGCAGCTAAAGGAAGATGCAATTCTGCAGGGATTTCTCCTATCTTGCCAATGCCCAGAGAAGACTGTGTTAACTGCAGCACATCATGGCATGGAACTGCATAGCCAACAAAGTTTCAAGCACATCTGCTCTGCCCACAGCCGAGTGAGACCGTGAGCCCACAGTTCCTTCCTGCCCCCCCAGCCTGGGCACCTCCCCAAGCAGAAACATTAGGGTTAGAAAGGGGCTCTGGACATCACCCAGTCCAATTCCCCTGCCTGGGCAGGGCCACCCTGAGCCGGAACGTGCCCAGGAACGTCTCCACAACGGCCCTGTGCAGACCAGCTCCCTGCTCTGTCCAAACCCGGGGTGTTGCCAAGAGACTCCTGAGGCACACGGAGGGCAGCAGCGAATAAAGCAGCTGGAGAAGCCACACAGCGGCTTTCGCCACGCTCTGCACTACCGGAGCTGCTGCTCTTTGCTGGCGTCCTGCTCCAGGGCGTGGAAGTCCACGGACAGCAATGCCACGATGGAGTTGACGGCCTCCACACCCGACAGGAGCCGCAGGATGAGCTTCTTGTCCTGCGCCCAGCTCTGGCTCTGGTCGGCGGGGGCGCAGAGGGCCATGCGCACCAGGCAGGGCAGCAGCAGCCGCAGCTCGGGGTCGCTCAGCGCTGCCAGCCGCACCACATCCACCTTCTGCATGGCCTCGAAGGCGTAAGGGCTGACGAACTGCAGCCCGGAGCACTCCGCCATGGCGGGGCTCCCCTCACGGCTACCCGCCGCCGCCGCCGCTTCCGGCGCACGCTGAGCACGTCACTGCGGGCAGGGCGCAGGAAGTGAGGCCATGGCGGCCCGGCCTGTGGGGAGGGAGGAGGCCGCAGAGCGAAGGCTTCGTGAATAGTTTATTCCATTTGAATTGCTGTAAAGTATAAACCGTTTCCATGTCCTCCATCGCAGTTTGTACAGCTCAGAGTGCGCGGCACTCGGCACCAGCACTGTTTGTTCTTTGATCGCTTCTCTGAGGGAAGGGGAACGGCCCCGGCTGCAGTATCCCGACCCCAGCGCTGCGCCCGGGCCTCCCGTCCAGTGCGCTCGGAAACCCCTAAGCTCGGTGAGTAACGTCCTGCGACAGTGACCCTGAGGATTGTGCTCGGCCCCGGCTGCAGCTCCAGCCCTGCAGGGCAGGAAGCACCACTGGAAACAACAAGTGCACCCACAAACGGTAATGAAATAAACACCCTTTAAGCACGAAGCAGAGTCCGGGTCCTTCGCTACAGACAAACCAAACCCTTCCCACGTGGAAGTGATGTTGTACAATGTCACCTCATTCATTCGTTCATCAGAACATGGGTTCTGCAGCATTACTCCCCCAACAGACCGATAACACTGTGCCATTCTTGTGTGCTCAAAGTATATGGTGCAGGAGCAGTGAAACCAAAACACATGTTACTCTTACGTTTGAAAGTTTTAAAATAATGCTGTGTAATATTGTGATATCACAGTATTAAATGGTGCTTGATTAAAGACATCTGCAGGTCTTTATAGCAACACATGAAGTTAAAATTACCATCAGAGGTAAATACAGAAATACAGTAACCTGCACCATAGCTGAGGATTTAAATATAAATCCATTTATATTTAATTACTTCAGGAAAAGTTAGAAAGATCTAAATGTTACTTTAAAATGTAAGGGTTGTTTGCAAGTACAACTGGGGGCCCGCTGGCCTAGCAGCAGGGTTGTTAGAAATCCAGTTCAAATAGCAAGTCAAAAGTGAGTAAATGACTTAAACACAGCAGCATCTAGGTTAAAATGGGTGGTTTTAATGTGAATGGAGGGAGCCCAGATTCTTCTCTCAGTGGATACGTCAGAGGAGGTGACCTCCACCAGCCACAGAACAGGGTGCTGTCGCAGAGTGATGCTTTCTTGCAAGACCATTCTGAGAAGCTTATTTTCAAAGATTTAAGCTTGTACTTGTTAAACAGCCCCAGTGACCCAGGTTGTGACGACTTCATTCATTAACCAGCCATTATGTGCTCTTCAAACAGGTAAATGGGAGTAACTAACCAAGAAAAAAAAGGATTCCCAATGCAGTAGTTGACTCCATGGTGCTGGCAGGTTTGATATGAACAGTGCTGGCTGTGACTCACACTCCAGAAAGGACCCTCATGTTCTGTCCTAGCTGAACTTTTTTAACCCAGTGATTACAACACTGAAATTTACTTTAACTGGATTGGCAGGGCAGTGTGGAACCGGCTGCTTTCACAGTTGGAGAGGTTCCTTGGGAAGGCTGTGATCCAGGTAACACAGTTACACCAGTGTGCAGGCAGTTGATTCACTTACCTTTATGAATACAAGTCAGATTGAACTCAAAGCCACACCAAAACCTGTCCCTTGGAACATGGCTAAACTGAGCCAGGGCTAAAAATGACCACCTAGCAACAAAGCTTAAAAATATAAAAAGGACATATGCTTTGAAAATTCCAGTTTTAGGAGCACTTTTCCACTTCAAAAATCTCAAGACAAATGCAAAACAAAACCAAACCCTTCTGAAGGACAATAATGTGCTGCTACATCTGTGGTGTTACCATTACCAAGATAAAGTAAGACAGCCCCAGTTCTTAACTATCAAAATATGCAAACTTCTGATTGCAGTCACGTTATTCTGAAGGAATGACTGAGAATTTTCATCACCAATTGTACCTCTGTATACAAAACTCAGCATAGTTGCTAATATTGTATATACACAATTCAGTGAGACTGTTCATGTGACAAATGATCTCGGGCAGGTATTCTGCATTTACAAACATGATTTCCATTAAAACACTATGTTTCATAAATGCGATTCCTTCCTTGTAGAGGATTAACAATAGGTGCACAAATGGATCTTAAAACTTGCTCCTTTTAACAGTTTAAACCAGCGAGAAGGGCAGTATTAAGACCCAGGATGTGGGTTTTCGCTGCAGTCAGATGAGGAACCCAGAAAAAACAAATGTAATTGCTCTTCAGCACCCGTAGGGGCTATTTTAGAGCAGCATCAGACACTGGGTGTGTGCAAGGAAAAAGGAGGAAAACTACTGAGGAAAAATGGTCACTGTAGAGTGAGACGTTTAGGAAAGCCTTGGGATCTGTCAGTCCCTTCCTTAGGGAGGGCGAAGCCTCCTTGGCACATGCCCCAGCCAGAGCCTGAAAAGGGGTTATGGGGAAGGCCATTCACTGATACTTGGGACCTTCACCACAGTGCCAAAAATACATGAAAAAAGGAAAATGTTCAGGGTTTCGTGCTGTTTTTTTTTTTTACTAGTGGAATAAAATCTGAAGACCAGAATTCACTGAGAATCTATATACACCACATTTTAGTTCAACACACACCAATCTTAAAGTCAAGATTGACTAGTCTTGCATTTGTGAAATGGCTAGAGCTGGGCTAAATTTCAGCCTTACAGGAGACTTTGGATAAGATCAAGAGTTTTCCGTGTGTTTCACCTCGGATTCAGGTTTTATCACAAATGTGGAAGAAAACAACAGTCACCACAGTGCCAAGAACATCTTGGTAACAAGAATGCACAATAGATATTCTTGTGATATTCAAACTTGTATACTGGAAAGGGATCTGAGAATCTAGCCACAGCCCTGAACCATAACACAAACTTCAATTGAAGAGTTTATTCATTTTATTCTCACTACAAGTTAAACCACCTACAATATCACTTATATATTGCCATTGTTACTCTGTAAAGGTGTGATATAAAATGCTGTAAGACCCGGTACCTTTTCCATTTATATAAACACAGTGAACTTCATTACTGTACATGTACTCTGCAACTACAGCTTAGCTGTAAATCCCCCACACACAATGGTATGGACATTAACCCCTCTATCCCCATTAAACTGTACATCAAGACAATACAAATTGACTGTCCCGACCCACCCCTTACAAAAAAATAATACTCTAAAAGCAACCTACTGCAACTTTTAATTAAGACGATTACATATATTTTAGACCAATTGCTTTAAAGCAAGAAGGCAGTATAAACCTTCTAGGAAAATTTTTATAAAAGAGGTTAAGAAATATAAGACAATTTATACATTTAAAAACTTACAATAAATAAGAGATGCAGGCATTTTTGAATACTAGGTACTATAATCCAATACAAGAACATCTTGATGTTCTGAAGCCATAGGTTGAAACTTAATTGTTCCTCATGTTTCTTCTCATTTCCATGCTTTTAATATTCATTAACCATGACTGGGTACTATGGCTCATTACTCTTCACAAATACTGTGGCTGGGGAAAAATGGTTAATTTTGCTACTAAAAATGTTATAATACACTTTCAGATCATCATTCTAAAGCGTCCCCCATAGTCAATGACTCAAAGACAGCAGGGTGATAGCTGCCCCTCTCACAAGTCAAACCAATATTTGCTCCAAGTAACAAGATTCATACCCCATCACAAACAACTTGCACTGAGAAGATTTATAACGTAGTCCTGCAGTGAAATATCCCTTTTCCTCATTTTTGTCTTGCAAACGTCAGATGAAGATCACAGCATATTCATGATAAAGTTATACAACTGATTCAGCACCACAAAATGAATTGGGAGACATGACCGTCTGTCCTGGGTTGCAGGATCACAGGTTAGCCAGGAGAGTGCATTGTACTGTTCCAGAACAAACCTGAAAAGCAAACAAGCTTCCATTAAACCAACAGATTTTTCTACCAGCACTTTATAGTCCTAATATACTATAATCCAGTTTCTTTGGCATTAAAAACAAAACAGGTTTGCCAATGTTCTGAAATAACATGCCTTATGAATGACTACAAGCAGCTCAGTGGAAACTTTAATTCTGTGCTTAGTTAACATCAAGAGGTTCACATATTGAGAAGAACCCAAACTCAAGAAGACAAAAAACCAGCATTTTCTCAGCAAGTTCCCTGTGCTTACATGAGTCTAGACTCTTGTATTTCAGCATTTCAGTGTTTCCACAAGAGTGCCCTGCTTAACGGTAACTGTCTTCCACTGATCTACATACTGTCTTGTGTGTTACACGCCAAACTCTCTTCTGGTTTGAGGAATTCATTGTCTTTCAAATATTTTCAGTTGCAATCAACACTGATTAGTTCAAGAAGGGCTTAGAGATGTTTGTGTTTAATCGCGCTGTTCTCTGATAAAGCCATCTTTTAATCACTCCAAGCACAGCAATTTATTCTGTCTCTGATATATTAAGGATATCAGCAACACAAAGAAAAAAGCTAACAGCAAGAAAAACAAACAGCAGCTTCACTGCAGCAGCAATGCACAATGTTTTTGCAAGTGATCAATCATAAATACCTGAGCACATCAGAAGTTTGATTAGAATCAAGTGGATGGGAGTGTTTACTGTGGAGTAGCTCGTCTGATTGCACTGAAGGCACGTGGAGGTGCAAGGAGGCCTGGGAAAGAAAGGAAGATGCCAGCAGTTACTGCCTTGTTCAACTACAGCCTATTATTCCCTCTGTGTTGTTGGCCCATCCCTTGCAGTCACCTTCTATTCTCTGACATGGAAGCCAAAATAAACCCTATCCTTAGGCCATTAACAGGTTCAGGAATGACCAGATATGAAGGAAATGCATGCAGATCTCTTCTAAAAGCACAATGCTAGTAGTATAATAAATGTTAGGGAAAAAAATTAATCCCTTTGTTACATTAAGTGATTATTAAAAAAAAGCAAATCAAATGGCCCAAGACATCTAATAACATATGGACTCGGAAGTTCAGTTGCTTTCCATAAGACAGGTCTGTTTATAATCCATATAAAGAGCTGCTTAGGGTAAATAATAAATCTCCTATGCAAAAATATGTCTTATAGCAAAGCCACAGCTGACCTTAGGCCAAGGCTAATCCAGACACAAATAAGGCTGCAGAAGATATATCTGTACCATCAGAAAATAAAGCATGGTATTAGAGATCCTAATTTAAGTCAAAAGTGAATAATGTTAATACAGAATTTTTCTCTATGTACTATTGTGTAGCCTTAAGTGTGCCAAGTATGTCTTGACTGTACCATAAAAAGACAAGGGAATCAGGTAATATCCAGACAGATGATACAATGGCTATCACTTGGCAGCAGCCAACACGGAAACCTGGCTTCTGTGCTTTTTGCAATGCATAAATAGTGTTATATTTATACCCAGTAATTTTTACATATTACATGGCACTTGTGTACTTTTCTCTCTACCAGTCCCGACAGGAGTGGGACATTAACCAGAGATCCGTCTAGATGCTCAGCCTGTTCTTAAAAACACTGTAACACAAAGCCAGAGAAAGAAAGGAGCCCAGACTACTGTGAAGAAACCATTGGAAGAGCGCAGAACCCTCCAGAACATCTGCTACTTCCATTAATCCTTTTTCTTCCCTTAAAAACGAGTGAACATAAAAAGCCAAAGCTCAGAAATTTAACACCCAACCTCTCCTGAAGCTAAAGCACACATATTCCAAGGGACATGCTGCAACTTCGTTTTGAACATAATAGCTTTTGTAATTCAGATCCCTGCACACTCCACAACTTTCTATGTCAGACTGCCCAGGAAGATGGCTTAAATTACAGTACCTTAAGAAACAGGGGACACTGATTTTGTGCTTGAGGGCACGCTGACCAAAACCAGTCAGGCAATGGACCTGCTTTGGCAGTTGACACAAAATAGCCAAGGGCCAATGGCTGTTGCAGTATATTTGTTACTTCATCATGAGATTCTGTTGAAAGCAATCGATCTGTACCTTGACCCTGTGAAACAACAGGCAGTGGTTTAATATTAGGACAGCACAAACTTGATAGGAATTATCTGTAGCTTTCAAAACACAAAGCACTTTGAAATACCCAAGCATTACACGAATCTTGCAAAGACAATCCAATATTAAATTGATTCAAAACATTTTGTAGGAACCTTTCATGCCACAAAGGGAAATTAGCAGATGGAAAAAAACCGAACCAAACATACCCCTCAGCCCCCCTGGTTCTACTCTTATAGTTACCTTGCCCATATCACCTCCATGGGGGTAGTGGGACCCTGGAGAATGTACAGGGGATCCAGTAGGGGATGCAGGAAGAATATTTATAATATCAGGATCAAGATCATCTCCAGTGTCTAACAAGTCAAAGATTCCCATTCCATCTGCTCCATCTTGAAAAAAGAAAAAGACCAGTGAATGTCTATATGCTGTGTACAGTAAATGATAATGCATTCTGAAATCAAGTGATTTTCCATATCAGTCTTGTGGCTCATTAGAATAAAAGTCTTATTATAGGGGTAGTGACAAGGGGTCTTTTTTCAGTTGGGTTTGGTTTTAAAGCAAGAATAAATCCAACCTACTAACCATTGTTTGTGTTAAAGGCCAGATCCAAGTTTTCAGTGGTGTAAGTTGACGATGCTACTTGCACAGATGCAGATGTGGGAAACACAAGTATATGAGTGCATGATGTGTCCTGTGGGGTGTTCAGCTGAGATGTCTGCATGTTTAAAGTGGTGCTACGTCCAAATACAGAGCCAGTCGATACAGAATCTTTGGGAGAGAAATCAAGTATTTCCTTAGTTTTGTTAACCCCAAATTAGTAGTTCTCTTGCCAAAAAAGAGGAAGAGAGAGCTTGTCAAATACCTGGCATAATAATGAAGGACCCCTGTGGTTCCATTGCCACCAAACAAGCACTGAGAATGCTGGGGGAGTCCGCAGCAGAGATACCACACATTCTGCACATGTCTTTTAGTCTCTTGCTAAGGGACTGAAGGTTTCGGCGACTCAGCAAACAACTCCAGTCTGAGGGAATAAATGATACAGCATACAGCTTGTCTAGGAGAACAATGCTTGCTGCAGAATACATTTCTACATAAAATAGAGCCTGGTGTAAACTTCAAGTCTTAATACAGAATACACAAAGGAACTCAAATTATTTAGGTTTTCTTCCAGAAGTGGGGACAGACACTTTATATTACTGAAAACTTAAAGCTTCAAATTGATTTTAGACTCTAAAAAATGCCAGTGTTACCTTTTAATTCCCCATGCCCTATTCTTCCCAGGCGACCTATTACAACTCTCCATGGCAAAGAGCTCATCTGCACAAGTCCCAAGCACCATTCCCAGAGTTTCTGAAGACCAAGTCTGCGGGCAGAACCCTTTTTCCTGCGAGCTCTAGAATTAAGAAAGGGGAGAAAACAAAGCTAGAACCCATCTGCAGTAAGTTTCTATTGCCACTTTTGGAACTTATTTGCATTAACCTGAACAATCCCAGAACCCAGCTATGTTTGTATTGTAGTACATCGACTGCAACTTCTGCTTGTGGTTTTTGTAATTAATCACATTCTAACACTGACATCAAAAGCCAGTTAAGTGTATGGGGGAGTGGGGTGTGAATAAGAACAAAACCACCCAAGAATCACATGAAATCAAGTAACATTCTTCTAGAAATTTAACTCAAACCAGTATGCATGTAATACGGAAATTACCCATTTGCTTTAGCTAGTGTTGCAGCACAGAGAGTCTGCAAAAGTCAGAGTTATTCTTACAGCATCATAAACAATGAAATTCTTCATGGGAATGAAAAGATACACATGCTAAGAATTTATGTAATAGTTTTGTTCTTACCTGTTTGGTACATCAATATTAATTATGCAAGTTTCTAACTGTTCTCCATAGAGATCTGTACAAGATGCAAGAAGCCATCGTTGATCGTGAGACAAACAGTAGCCTACAAAAAGCACGTTATACTTCTGGCCAGCTTCTCCAAAAGTTTCTCCTAGTTCTGTTTGCTTGTCCTTTACTGGAGCCAGTATAAAAGGAGGGGTGTATAGTCGAATACACTCAGGTCTCTATAAAAATGACAGAGCACACAATGAAGTTTCAAGAAGCAATTATTCCTAAGAACTCTAGTTAGTTAACATGAAAGAACTAGTGATTTAATAAACACGGACATTTCTCCGATCTGCATATTTACACAATCATGTTAACAATACTCACATCAGGGCTCTTAAGAGCCGTTTCCATGGCTAAACCTGGGCCAAAGCCAGTTAACGTTTTCACATTGGTGGAAGTTGGAAGAGGTCTCCGACACTGAGTAAAAGCTGAAAATGCCAGAGATTTTAAATGCTGAGTGTAAATCTGCCGGTCCTCATGTTTCACAGGTTGGAGAAGGTACTGACACGGGACAATCTAGAACAGATTACAGAGGGGAAAACAAAATAATTGCTGTTTCATCCTTAGATTAAAATGGCTTTTGAGCTAGTGTCTGGGTATGCAGCTTTTAGAGTTTTACTTGGCAGTCTGGATCTTGGCTATCTCCTGCCACTTCTTCCAAAGCTATGTGGGACTTCAAGGGATTATTCTCCTTGAAATTTTCCTCAGAGAAAAAAATTACTTGTTTAGAAGAGAATCTTAATGATTTCTCCAAAAAGATGTCCTCTGTTAACTTGTTCTGCAGCTGCTGACAGCACCACAGTTGGATGTCTACCAGGAAGGAGCACTATCGAACACTCAGCAGGGTCAGGCCAACAGCACAGATTCCAGCAGCTTTCCTACGCGTTACTCATTATTGGAGTGAGGAGTTTGGAATCTACTACAGGATTTGGCTTTGGTTAATTACACTCAAACTGCTCTGAAAAACTATAATCCTCATGACTTAACAGCAGCAAAATTGTAAGTAATGTTTACAAAGCAAACTCTCACCTCAAGGGTGTTACCGCCTCCAAAACATAACCAAAGCCAAAGATACTTTGCTCAATATGTTTCTATAAACGTTAGCTCACCTGCACAGAAATTATATTCTTGATGTTAGGAGGAAGAACCTGAACCATCTCTAAGAAGCAGCGCAGAAGTCCAAGTGTCCACAAACTAGATGAGCTGCTGTTCTCATCCTTTTTTTCATATGTAAAAGGATCGACAATGTAAACTACAATTGCAGGTGGATAGGTGATAGCATGTGAATCTCCATCTGTAGGGACTCCAACTTTATCACGATCCATAGTGCTGGAAATGAAATTTTGAAACCAGTTACAAAAAGCCAAGTTTTATACTGATTTACTTTAAAACTAAGATCAAATTGTCAAATATTAATCTGAAAGACCTTTAAGTCAACTGTGGTGTAAGAAACAGTCTGTTTATTTCATTCTTGTATCCAAGCTTATCAGCAACTCAGCATTGCTTGTCTTTGCTTTAGCCTTCTTTATTACAGAAACTCAACGGCACATAACTCTATTGCTTTAACTGGGGAACAAGAGCATTTACAAGGTTGGTCTCTCAGTAAGAGCTGTCTTTACTAATATAACTTCATTAACAGAAAATAGAACTTTAAGATGCTGACAGTGCATAGTTTGGTGAATTTTAAAGTTTATTTTTGTACCACAACAGACACTGAGATAATATTAGAACTGCAGCTAAGATCAGAACCAGAAAGTTCAGCTCCATTATGAAGGAAATCTCATTCTCTCTGAAAAGCAGCCTTGTGGCTATTTCTTATATAGGATTTTTACTAAAGGGACAAGAGCAGCATTAACAGGTTCACATTAGTTGAGCTGAGGGGTTCTTTTTTAGCCAAAGAAGGTCTGACTCTGCGGTTCGTTACCTTTCAGAAACTTCTGGATGGGGCTGTGCAGGTGCTGAAGTAGCATCTCCAGACATCCCAGCTGTTTGCAGTGTTGGCTGTTGCTGCTGTCCTCCTGTTTGCCCATTCTGGACTGCTGCAGCCTGAGTGGGCAGGGAGGCAGAAGTGGTATTGTTCATACTGCTAAAAGGTGGAAATGAAGAAGGCTTGCTTGTTGGGATCCCACTGCCTAGGTTGGCAGAAGAGGATGATGGGGCAGTGGTGGTCAACGTCGAATTAGCTGTAGTAGCTGCAGAAGACATGGCACTGTTTGATGTCACTGTAATAGTACTACTGGTGGGAGCTGCAGGAGCAGATGACGGAGTGTTAGGATTTCCAGTGTTAGCTGTCACTGGGGGCAGAGCAGAGGCCGGCTGGCTGGAGGGAGGGACCAGATTTATTTGGGAAAGTAAAGAATTGTCCAAAGGCTGAGAAGCGAGATAAGGACCTAAAACCAGAAAAGAGCATAAATTTTATATTGCAGCTGTTTTTAAGCTTACTTCATCTATGTACGCCTATAATTTTAACAAAACTGAGAGCAAACCTTCAGCATATATTTTACCTCTCTAATTAAAATACCTGTAACTAAATGTTCAAATTCTAGTATTCTTGTAAGACTCTTTCAGAAATATCCAGAAATACTTTATTTAAAAAAAAACCCAAAAAACATTTTCTTTTTCAGCTATGTTGAATTGCAAGAAAGCACTGCTTCACAACCTAAGTTCCCAGTGCAAAAAGACAATCCAGGTCCCTGCCAGGCAGCAAAATTGCCATTCCCTAAAGATACTGATAGATGGTAAGAAGCCATTTGAGCATGTATTTAAGTAGGTCAGGGGCTTGGGGTTTTTTTCCCCCCTCAAGCCTAAAACCAGAAAACCACAACAAACAATAAGACTCAATGAATGAAGGCAATGGTCTCTTACCCCTCTACTGGAATGGATTAAGTGGTAATTGTATGAAATAAGAAACACTGAGAAAAATTTCATACCCAGCTCATATCTGCACACTTGAGCATATAGTTTGAGTTTGGAAAATGCTTCGTTGTTGGCATTAGATGTCTGTGAGAACCACTCTGTGACCAGCTTCTCAGAAAGTTTCTTTGAAGCAGTAGGACCAACTCTCATGATTCCATCAGGCAATAACTTACAGATAGGTCTGTGCTGACCAAGCCTGCATGACTGAAAAGAAGGAAACAGAGGAGGCAAGATAAGGAATTTGTAAGCCTTAAAAATGTTTAATATCACACAAAGGATCATATATGTGTAAAAACAGAGAACTCATAGTTCAATAAAATGTTACTTTGGAATATCATTAATCCTAGAAGACTACACCACTCTGAAAGGCTATATAGTGATTTCATAATTTATTTTCAGGTTTTCCTAAATGCAAGAAAACCAGGTCCAGACATCATCTACTCTAATTTTAACCACAAACTAAGTGATACATGTATTTAATTAATTAATTACAGCTAAAACAATTGAAGTGGTAATACAGAGTTTTACCACTGAGTGGCGTTTATCAGATAAAGACTCAAAACAGCTACTACCAGAAGGAACAGTGAGCAGCATGAGCAACCCTTTATCTTCCAAGTGCCCATTCCTAAAATCCTTTCTAGCAGCTTTCTGAGATAGCATTCCATGCAAGTGTTTATATCATCTGAGACAAGCCTGATGAGTAGTTATGAGCTTGTATTAGACACAGTCTTTCAAAAACTCCATCTCACTGCTAACTGCCATAAATAATGTACCTCATATATTGCAGTCAGATCCCTAAAGAAGCTTTTTGCTCCATTCAGCAGAGCCTCGTTCTCAGGGCACACCACAACATAAGCAACATCTCTTTGAGATCCATAAGGTTCCAGCATCAGCCTCTCCCAATACGGCAATGCAAATGGAGACAGCACCAGAAAATCGTAATCGTATCCCAACAAAAATGTTGGGATTGGCAGTGGTTCCGGGGACTCATCAGTTCCTGGAAAAGCAAGACACATTTTCCAATATATTAAGCAGAAAGCTTAAAATTAACACCCTGCTTCTAGGAAACACGAACAGAAAAAAAACACGAGCATTCCCAGCATCTAACAGGAAGTAGCACTGGTTATAAATGGAACAGTTCTCATTTTAACAGATATAAACTGAAAACCTGCATGTATGATCCAACCCTCTGCAAAAAAACATCAGCTAATTGTTTTCATTTGAAATCACTTGGGACCTCAAGAAGTTCACAGTTGTTTACTATTTCTATCAGTATACAGACAATCAGGAACAGATCTTTCTGGCCAAGAGGAGAGCCTACATAACTGGTGATCAAAAAACCAGAGGGAAGAAATGTACATAGTCAAAGCAGGTATGTTAAGGACCGCAGAAGGAAGACAAACCAACACTGAACATGCATTTATAGTACATGTAAATGTATAATTGCTGTGTTCTAAATATAGCTACAAAAGATCTGCTGGTAAAAGGTCACTCTTCTACACAGTGGTAAATCAATCTCATATGCTAATGAAGTCAGTTTAAATCGCAAATGCACAAAATTTACCTTGTATCTGTAAACGTGCATAATGTGTTGGCCACTCCCAATATTTATCAGAGACAACAGTGTGATAACCTCAGATCTTCAACATAGTTCTGAAACTACTGAGCAATAAAGCACACTTTTTCAAGCATTTCAAAGCTAGTAGTTTTAACTATGCTATTTTTGGAGTCTTTTGAGTAAAAAAAAACAAACCAAACAAAACCCAGAGCAATTACTCTGTTTTTAACATTAAATCCATCTTTGCAATTTCAGTCCCTCACTTGGAGAAGCATCAGCTGTACATTGACAGGGCAATCAAGGCTGTTCATTTTAAAACTCATCTTCAACTCATTCCCCCCTGTCTAATAGCTCTTTTTAGGGTAGGGAAAGGTCACAAATGCTGCCTAGAATCCCAGCAGGCTACACAGCACCCAGACCCTGAGGTTTGGTGGCCAGAGCAGGCAGAGGTGAACAGACCAGAGCCTACTGGGCAGCACTTTACCGTAAGAGCCTCTGCCAGCCATCTTGTGGAACTGCTGCCATGTGAGGGGTCCCTGCACACCCCAGGACCGGACCGTCCGCTTCTTCTGAATTGCATCCTGAAGGACAGGCTGGAGCGAGAGCAGCATGCGGAGGATGTCCTGGGAACACTGCATGCTCACATCCACAACTGCAAGGACAAGAAAGTCGTCAAGGCCCTACTGCAACAACAGGATGCAATGAAGCCCTCCACAAACACCCCAGAATCCTAAATCACCTTGATTCGAAACTAAATCATTATCTTCCAAAACGTACACGCAGGACACCCAAAGGCCGTGGTGTAACACGCTAAGCCCACAAACTCAGAATTCTTCTTCTTCCCCTCTCAGCCACTTAGAAAACACACAGATTGGTTTTTATCATTATTCGTTTCCATGTAGAGTTTTTCCCCTGAAAGCTTTACCAGCTTGATTTAAATTATGGGGAAAAAAACCCCTAAAATTAAAAGCAATAATAAAACCCCAAACATAAGACCACGTTGTACAACCCTTAAACTACAGGATTTCCCCTCCAAATAAAGGAGGGTTAGGCAGACTGCCACCCAGTGCTCACTTCACAGAAGTCGAGGGAAGCATCAAACAGTCACAGCCCATTTCATCAGCTTGTCACCACTATGCCATTTAATGTACACAGTGTTTAACAATAAAAAGCTGACACAAAATGTGGTATGGCTATAATTTCACAGCCTTCTGTTTAAAAGTATCTTTACATATTTTTATCCTAAATACCAAGGTCACAGTAACACTCAGTTTTCTGGGTGCCCGAAAACATCCATAGCCTGTGTTTTTAAACTTAACCCCCACTGATACACAGAAACCAAGCTGTGTTTTACTGTTAGTCCTCCTCATCCTCATTAACAACTGTGAATTGCAGCTAACTGCTACAGAAGTTTCACATTTCACTGTTGACCCTGCTGGAGTTGCTACTTGTAAAGACTATTATTGTGAGAAGTACACAAATACACACAGTAAAGAGTATTTGTGACATGGTGTCTCATTAGTTAGACCCTAGAAGGAAAAATCCAAGGATCTCTGGCAGACCAACATACAGTCAAGGCTACGAAAACGCTTTATTTGCCACACATGCCATTAAACTATTGTTCTGCCCACCCTCAAGGAGGGGGAAGCCAATTGTATCATAGATCTTGTTTAATTCTGCCACAGTAGCCTTGACAGTACAGTCACCATTTGAACCGCCTACACTTCCTATGTACACTCATTCCACAGAGCCTCTGTGGATGCAGTCACCAAAAGCTGCTTTAAAAGAATAAGCCCCATGAAGTGTTGTGGACAGTTACTGTGGTCTTACATTACACTTAGGAATTTACAGCTGATGGCAGCCAAGGCCTGCACTCTGCTTGGTGTAGTGTACAGCACAGAACGTAAAAGGAAGGGTTATTCTCAACACCATTAAAATAGAAGTTTATGCAAGCACACAGGTGGAACAAACAATCTTAAGCATCTAATATTCACAAAGGAAAAATACAAAACCCAAACCCTTAAAAAAACCCGTTCATAGGTGGATAAGTAGAAAACAAACTGGTTTCCATATTTACCATTTCTTTTTGACCAGTGGTGCAAGCAAGTAGTTTTCACAAGTGCTTCATCAACTTTCCCTCCTGACATATTGTCCATGAACTGCCGTCCATGTTCCAAGGCTAAGTAGCAGTCATTGCAACAATCCCTTTCTTCTACACGTACCAGGTTGCTAACTGCACCAACTTTGGGAATGGAATCTTGATCTGCTGCTCCAAACGGTGAGAACAAGTTGGTGCACTGATCCTGCAGCAGCAGTATTAACTCATCAGGCAGCTTCTCAGGTTCTTTCAGCCCTCCACTGCCATGTTCAATAGAAGTAGCTCTGAGAGCTTCAAAGCGTTTTTCTGCTTCTTTGCCGCACTCTGTATTACGTCCTAGAATATCCAATTCATCTTCAAGAAACAGTCCAGAACTGTTGCCGAATTTTCTATTCATAACAGCACTGAAACCACAGGTACACCTATACTGGGCCTCTTGTGTTGGATCAGGAATGTAAACTCCAACATCAGCACCTTTGATGTTCATATTGCAAACACATATGCAGCAGCTGTCAAAGTTACAGTCTTTGAAGAGATTCATTACAGACTCTGAGAGGATGAGATTCACATAAAGACTATGTGCCTCTGGAATGGAAGGCACAGTTGCAGGTTCAACAGAATTAAGCGGTCTACATGTTGATGGTGTGGAAGCTGGTGAGTATAAATCAGAGTTCTCATATTTGACTGAACCCTGTGCACTTGCAGGTCCACCAGCCCCACGAGGGGTTCGAGGAGTCCTTGGTGTTCTAGGAGTTGGGAAACGAGGGGTAGAAGGAGAAGGGAGAATTCCAGCTCCACTGTTACTGGGAGGTGCGCTACTTGGTGGCATCCCAAATGGAGTATGAGTTTGTGGCGTGTATGCAGGGCCATACTCTTGATCCATAGTGCTTCCATCACTAAGAGCAGCCAGGAGAAGAAGGAAATACTTTAAGTATACAACATATTGGTTTTGAAGTGTAAGTCTCAAATTTCAAAGGAAGGACCTTCCTAATTAATATTTGCTTTTTTAAACTAGCCTTTCATAATCCACAGCAAGATTTTCACTCCCTAAGGAACTCCAGGAACATTTGTTCTAAATGACTTTGCAGGACTCCCACTGACAGCACTGTTTAAGAATCTTTCCCCACCTCCTTTCGTCTTTTTCTTTGCACAAAGCTTCCAGAGAACAAATGTGGTCAGAATAAATTATAAATTCTATGGTTGTACGGAGTCTAAAGGACACCTTTCTTGTTCATGTTTTATTTACACATCATGTTGACACACACTAAGAAAACATACTGGGTCTATCACAGCAGCAGATTCAGCTGGATTCATGAGGAAAGTATCACCTGGAAATGTTTAAACATTTGCTCTCCTAAGCAGCTGAGTACCTCTAAAGACCTACAAGGCTAATGAGACCTGGAAACATATTGCTTACGAATGACCCTAAGCGAAAGAATGTCAGTATCAACACCAAGATTTA
Organism: Melopsittacus undulatus; assembly: GCF_012275295.1. Lineage (NCBI taxonomy): Eukaryota > Metazoa > Chordata > Aves > Psittaciformes > Psittaculidae > Melopsittacus > Melopsittacus undulatus. Next base: position 2,630,120 of record NC_047539.1, read on the forward strand.
ATATTCATATCATTTTATCGACACATGCATAGCCTCCTTGTTGCCTAATCCATTTGTACCCACTAGTAATGCAGAAGAGGAATAACTATTTTCTTCATGAACTGCCAGCAAGACAATCACTACCAAACGCAGATTACAGAAATGCCTACTGCAATACTACTGTTATCAGGCAATGTCACATTGGGCAGAGCTTCCAATCAAAGGAAATGTTTCCCAGTGCAGCCAACTACTGCTATTTAAGAAAACAATTTAAGAAACAGAAGCACCACCTACTAAGTCCTTACAGTACCTACAACACCACCGCAAAAAAACAAACTCCCAAGTTTACATTTATCTTGATTGTTACCATCTTCATTACTTATTAAAACTGGACTTGCACCATTAAGCTTCCCCAAGAAACCTTTAAATGAGACAACAAATAAAACGTACGCACAGTTAAGAAGCTATTTGAGAAGACTATTTCCTACAGTAAGGTTTAACCATAAGGATTTCTCTAAAGGCTCTTGTCAGTTGTAGAAAACACAGCTTGTCTTTAGAAATATTCCTCATTCCAGAGTTACCAAAGAAAAACAGTTTAGGGGTACTTCCTATAGTGTGGATAACTGACCACTTCCCAAAGCTTAAACATCTGTGGCACAGCTCATACCCATCTTTGATGAATGGCATGGCAGGTCCTGGAGGAAGTAAATCCAACTTTCCCACAGCCCAACTCTGGCGATAAATGCATTCTTCTGGCAGTTTGATGGGAGGAAGACACTGGCTGGGAAGCGTCTTCAGTGGTGCAAACATGGAACATCCCACTAAAGCTTGACAATTCTCAGGTTTATAAACATAAGAATAATCCTAAAAGTGAGACATGGTAAAACATCAGCATGGAAATTAAACCACTTTCACAATGAAAACACTTCTCAAAAATATACAACTAAGTTCAAGCAGTGGTTCTTTAATAGTAGATCCTGATATAGCTGCAAAAGAGGAAGTTAGATGTATACACACATTATTTGCACCCATGGCTCTCCAAAAAGCAATATGCTAACACAAAACAAACAAGGAACTGCAATTACTCTAATGCATTCCTTCAGCTTACTAATGAGTAACTGTGTATTACTCTTTCTTGATGTTTAAGTGGTAAAATACTATATACTACTTACTAGAATGTGCACCACCTACCCCAGCGTAATGCTGAACACAAGTTACAAATTGTACTTAATTTTCCACAGTTCCCATTCAGGATTAAGTAACAAACAGAACAACAATTATTAAAAACATTTATCAGGACTATCAGCAGTACCTACCTTTATTTCAGCAGGTTTGGGGCTACAAAAACCCTCATCTACTTCAATTCTGAACTGAGCTCCCACACTTGAGCTATTCCCTTCAAGTACTGTTCCTCCAAGTGTAGTGTCCATACTGCCATATTCCTTATTATTCATGTTCATTGGAGAAAATCCCATAATATGCTGTTCCAGTGAAGGTGGAGTTGGATACATTTTATGGAGATCTGCAGTGCCTAGTTTCAGATTAGAAGGAGGCTTTAGAGCACAAAAACATTTGGAAGTGTTTCCCATGTCTCAACATTTCAGTAGGGCAAATGAAACACATGTTCCCAAATTCCCACAACATACTAGCAGTCCAATGTTTAGAGCAAGTACTCTGTTCAGGGTGGGGAGGGGTGGGAGAAAACACCACCAAAACCAAAAAAGCTTACTTATGCATGACAGTGGGTCTAGATTTCCTGCTTTTGCCTCTTTGCAGTTGGATTTGTCGTCAGTGCCATTCACTGTTCTTTTAGATCCAGGCTAAGAGAGAAAGGTAGTATTGTAATAAAATCACTTCAGACATGAACACATACTTATATTCCCTGCTAACAGGAAATTTCCTGGGGAGTGGACATACAAAGTTGAGGCTTTGTATAATATTTAGAAAAATGAAAATAAATCAGAAGGCCAGCGCTAGTAAGTTGGGGTTACATTTGTCCTCCCTTAATACCTGTACCTCAGAGAATGCTCTCCCATCAAGTCACGATGCTATTAAAATGAAAGACTACTTAGAAAATAACAGCCTGTTAGCAGACAAATAAAAAAAGCTAAATAGGGCTGCCCACAATCTATCAGGAAAAACATACACGCTCCCAAAGCCATGCTAACATTACTGGTGTTACCAATGAACAGGAATAGAAACACAGAGAAACACAAATCCTGGAACAAGAAGTACAGGGAAGAAAAGCTGTTGAAATTAAAAGAACAAGAGATACATTTTACAATGTTTAGACAGTACTAGCAGCTATAGAAAATAAAGAGTCCTCATGTTTTAAGAGAAAATCCACTTGCTTTATATAATGATGACCTTTGATGGCTATTAAGATCCTTCTGCCCTTACTCAGCTACAGCTCCCATTAAAGTTGATGAGCATTTTGTCTGGGTAAGGGGATTTAGGATTAAGCATGGAGCAAAGTACAGTTCGGGAAAGACAACTGATTACAAACAGTATTGAAATAGAAACTAGAAAGATAATGGATTCAGAGCCATCAGAGACTGCAAGAGAAACTGTTCCAAGATAATAGCTGCTGCAATGAAGCAACTTACTTGGCAGAATGTCCACATGTTTAAATGCCTCTTTCAGAAGTTTTTGTTTTATTTTGGTATTACCTTTATTGACTAGTGAAACAGAACCTAGACCATATCAAAAAAGCACTACTACCACTGCTGAACCTGTAAAACTATACCTAAAGGTATATTCAAGAAGCATATGCTGTCTGGATAGTAAGGATATAAGATCAAAAGCTTGTTTCTATCAAAAAATATGAGTGTCTAAGTCAACTAGAACAGTACATCTGCTAAAGAGGAGCTTACAGCACTTGCTTATCTGCATGTTTTGCAATCTCCTACAAATGCCAACAAAAAAAAAACCCAAGCCCCTAAGAGACATACTTGTTCCTCACAGCTTTTTGTCTAGCAGCTGCCCCTGCTTTTGCACATCACTTACTGTTAGTTCATCTTCATCAGAATTGAAGAGATTGTCAAGGTCAGTATAGGAGACCACTAAGTCTGTTTCATGGAACAGGCTAGTTGATGCAGTGCGAGCATGAGCAGCAATACGTTGGGCATCTATAAAGCAAAACAAACATGAGAAAAACATGGGCAATATATATTCATTTAAAAAAATAAAGACATCTTAAGAACCATTTCCACAGCGGGGGTGGAACACTTGGATTTTATAGACAGCATTTATTTGCAAGGTGCAACCAAGAAAATGTGTTCCAGACAGACTCCTAATTCCAAAGGGACAAGGAAATGCAAACTATAAAGTAAAATGTTAGTTACCTATTAGAATCTACTGAATATTCAAGAGATCATTAATATAGTATAATTAAAAGAGGAAAAAAAAAAGATAAAAATAAGTCTCTTTACCTTGCTTGACAGAAGGACTAAATAGAGACATAGCATCCTCTCCTTCGTGGGATAGAACTGTAACACCAGATGTCCCATCCTCAGCCTATTAAAAAGCAAGCAAACAAAAAGTCCAGAAGTTTGCTTAAATTAATTGGCAAGATGGAAGGTATTTTATCTCCCTGGGGAATTCTTGTATATATATCAAATGTATCAAGTTCTCATTAGCCTTCTAGCTCAGCAAGGGTCTGGGGGGTCTGGTTAGGCATTTGCTCAGAGAGAAGGAAACTCGGGATACAGACAATATGCCAGCCACACACAGGTGATGAGCATGGATAAGAATGTAAATCTTAGATTCTGTGTTGGGGATAAACTTCAAAAGCAAGCTGTGGCTTCTTCCTCATCACCTTACTGAAAAACACTTGCTATCAAATGCTGCACATTAATGATACTAGTTACTAAATGAAACTCTCGATACCAGGAGTGCATACACCCACAACTACTCCTAATAAGTAAGTTTAATATACAGGCTCCCAATGCAGGCATATTTTCTCCTTTTTTGGAGGGGGTACTTTTGCTTTAACTTGGTACCAGCTAAAGTGAAGCAGGGTAGGGGGAAAAGGGAAGGAACAGTAAATAAATAAAATTTAAATTCACCGTGCAGGCAACTCGCCAGAGTTCAGCTCACCTACCCCAAACCTTTCCACACATGGACAAAGCATTTGCCTCATTCCTCCTCTCTTCCCCAAGCACCTGCCATCACCCATTTCTACAGAAAGGCTAGAAAGATAGATTGATTTTTGTTCTGTTCCAGCAGTGTTCTCCCAGCATAAGCCATAAACCCTAATGCAATAACACCATCAGTGTGCCAAAAACATTTTAGGTGTAGCTAGAGGCATGCTGCATCATTTCATTGATCATTTCTGCTAGAATACAATTTTCTTTAATGTACTTCTAAATACACAGAGAAGGATTTAAATTATATTTGGTGACTAAAGCAATTTGTTTTAATCTCATCACCGATTTGTTTCCTCACTCCTTTACTCACCTTGTGTTTCTTCCCAGCTTCCCTCTCAATGTTCTGCCTATCTTTTTTGCTATCAGGGAATAAGAATTCCACATCACCATCAACAAAGGCATAAGGATCAATTTCAGGTTCCTGGTCAGCTTCCGTCGCTACTGCTGCTAGGTATTGGTTTTTACTCTGATACTTTTGCACCAGTTCATCTGAAACCTTTAGAGGTTTCCTACATTGCACCATTAATCTGCACAGAAGAAAAATAAAAATCACAAGATATTGTCATTTATGATGTGGAAATACTTGAACTAACACACAGCCTTTATAAGAACAACTGCATCTTCCCTTCCCACTTTCTTCTATTCCACCCCAGTTTCAGAAGATTTGGGGAAAAAAGATTAAATCATTAGTCATTTAATATAACCTCCTCACACACGTCAGATACAGCAGTGATTCATTCTGCCCATCTCTCCTCAAGCACTGTCAATTCAGATAAAGATTAGTAATTTAACCCAGGTCATAGCTGTCATTTATTATAAAGTACAAATGTATTAAACTATCTATATCCACGAAAAGGAACTCACCAGGTTAAAAACATTACTCATTGTCATGCCCCATCCATGTCCAAACAAATGATCAGAAAGAAGTGATTAAACCTGAATTCTTCTTTTTTTAAGAGCTTGATTTTACATATCCAGGTATACAAAAGGCACCAAGTGAGAAAGGTATTCCTCCAAGCAAGAAAAGTATTTCAGGAGTATCAGACTAATACAGGGATTTCTTCTTGTTCCAAGACCCCCTTCCTCTCAAGCAGCGACAGAATGACCAGCAAGAAGCATTTACAGAAGTCTCGTGTGTGAAATGAAAAAGGGGTGTTGCAAGAATACAGATGATAGAGGGATACCTCAAGTCCAAACAGAGGTTCTAATGTGTCTATTCTTTCCCTTCTCAAGCCTCTGTCCAAAAGGAAACGGACATAAGAAGCTGTCTCCCACAACTAGCAGGCCCTGGTTTGGGCCTAACTACATGCAGACACTAATCTGGAGTTTAGAATAAGGTAAGCTTACATTTCTCTTCTGAAAGATCAGAAATAATGAAAAGTGTGATACAGAACAAGTCAAAGAGTTCAACCTTGAAATTCCGCACACAAAAAGGCACAGTGATCCCTCAGAACCCTCCTCGCTGCCTTGTACATCCCTGTCAACTACAGGTATGAGAAAGGAAACAGAAACAGGTTTACTTTGTCAGAAGGCTCCTTAGAAATAATCTTTCCAAAGAAACACCTCAGAGCCAACACCACTGTCAAATCCACCCATGCTGGTCATCCACTCTCAATAAAGTCTTGCCTTAGGCATGACCACCACAGCACAGCTGCCCCAGACAACAGTGCAATATGGGTGGCTTTGTGTCAAGCACCATTGGCACTGACGTGTGAAGTAGCACTCAATGGACATGAAAAAAGATGGGAATGACTTTCTATGAACAAGGAATTAAACACCAGAAAAATATATAACAAAAGCAAGTAGGGCTTTCCAGTATTTTTGACCACAGAGGAAGAGAAATTGTCAGATACTCAGGAGGGGAGGGAAGAGAGAAATACATTCAATAAGTTGTTAAATCAAACCAGAAGCCATACAAGGACAGACCGTGCCTTGGACAGAAAAAAGCAAGTTTTGAAGTAGAACGTATCTTTCTAGTTGGCTGAAACGAATTCAAGGCAAAAAAGAATAGCACTAAAAATCCTATAAATGCATATCTTGAAAGAGTCAAGACGTGCATGGTGAACACGAAAGATACACCTACAAAACTGTGTATGAGAACAGACCAACAGCTACAGCATATTTGCTTCTTGTAGCTTTCCTACCCAGCAAAGTCAAGGTGACTGCCATCACTGCGGCTTTCCACTGCTAGCAATGAAACAAAAATCAACATAAAATTTCAGTCTTGGGAGCAGCTACTTCAACTCTTGTACAAATTGAGTACACTGACTGAAAAAACAGCTTCAGTAATTTGATGCTGATCACATTAAGAGTCTCCTTCCACCTGAACAGGAAAAAGATAATTGGACCAAAGTAATCAACAGCAAGTGAGTTGAGAGAGGCAATTCTGGGGGCATTTGAGATGCATTTTTTAACCCTTGATCGCATCCCCAAGCCCAAGTTTGTCACCTCTGGATCCAGGTCCCAGTCCCATTAAGTTGAGAATGCTATGGACAGCCCTATCAGCACCTGGAGCTTCCCATTACCATCCCCTTCCTACAGCACATCCTCTCAAGGAAGTGCTGGAAAAGGTGGATGACAGGAAGAATTTCTTATATAGTATAACAGCAAAGAAGCCACAGCCAAGTGGTTTTCTTTCAGGTTTGTTGTTCTCATGTTTGGGGTTTTATTTATTTGGTGGGGGGTCTGGGCTATTTTTGGTCGTGGTGACTCCTTTCAAGGGGAGTTTGGTTTTGCTTTCACTGGTAGAAAAAAATCCATGTTGATTTATTCTGCAGTAAAACAGAGCTCAAACCTAAGTTTTAACACAAAACCACCAGTGTTGTTTTCCTCCATTGCCTCGAAGCTCCGTAATTTATTAACACTTAGGCAGTATGAGAAAAGTGACTAATTCAGCAGAGTAGAACATTTCAAAACCTGGTGCTAAATAACACAAGCTTTCAAGCATAAACTGTACTTATTCCACAACCCTCTTTTTAAAACAGTTATAGACTACACACACATTACTTCAAGACAATATTAGCTTATGTTAAGATAATATTAAACAAGAAAATCAACACTCTCAAGTACATTTCCTGTAGCTCAAAGGCTGAGGTTCTAACAAGGATCTAGTCTGAATGTCTCAATATTTCTTCAAGTTAGACAAGCTTTGTTTAATGAATGAGGGTTTCTCATACAAGTCGAGGTCCACAAGCAGTAACAGGAGACACACTGGTCACTTGTTTTCTTCGAATGATAACATCAAATCTTTATGCTTTTTGAACACCATGGAGAGAATGCACCGTGTGTAAGAACACCAACTGATGTTACTGACTCCAAAGTGAAATTTCTGATATTAGAAAGTAGCCACAGCCTACATTAAAGTTAACACCTACCAGGAAACCAGGTTAGCTTCCTTATTCCCATCAGCTGTTTAAAATACCAGCTCTTCTGAATAAAGAGCAGAACTGAGGTACAAGAAACTTCATTTTTAACAGAATAAGTCTGCAGCTGAGGCCATCCATGCTTTCTTCAATGAGAAAATTACTGAGGGGAAGGGGGGAAAAATGGACACTATAACTTTAAGTCCCAAATAGGCATAATTTGGCTACAGATTAATTTTAAGGTAGAAAAATAAACTTCATTGCCATCTGCTAAGTGAGAGTTCTAATGAGAAAAAGCTGCAGAGTTTTACTACACACTTAACTGTGCTTCATGCTCACATTTCACAAGTATTATCTCCTTGCATGCAGACAGCACAGACAGTTATGCTCACACACTCAGTGCTACTGCTCGAGCTGATGAGAACAACGTTCTGGTTTAGTGACAAGCTTGCTTATACTGCGAAACTACTGCCTTTAGCCACTCAGTTTCCTCACTTTCTCATGTTATTACTATGATATTAAGCACTACTTACTCTGTAACTGATGTTAGGTTTTCCTGTCCAGCAGGTATTACTGGATCATCTCTCAACTTATCATTTGGAAGCTGAGGTGGTAAGAATTCCCCATCCTTTTTCTTTGGAACTTTATAATACTTCCAAGTAGTATCAGCTTCATCTTCCTCCAAATTCACTGCAGTACCAACATACATTGTAGGCTCTATAACTTCGGGAAATTGAGCTGGAAAAGGCTGAGACAAGCCATCGAGTCTGTCTTCTATTGTTTTTGTGGGAACCAAGGGGTCTGGTGTTGGCATCTGGTAGAAATGCTGACTCTGAGGAGTAGAAGGAGCTTTAGCTACCCCTTCATCAACTACGTCACACGGGTGAGGACTAAGTGGTGGTGGCTGAGGTGAATTTGCCATTTCAGCATTATGCATCTGAGGAGTCTTTGCTACATCATTAGTTCGGATATTTGAAAATCTCACTTGACTGTCTGGTGCAGTCATCACAAGCCTCTGACTTGCTGAATCTGCCTCCATGGCAACATCATCACTGATAGATACACGATGATGAAAAGGAGTCAAAGGGCGTTTCTGTGGCTTATCCCCTTTGTCTTGCTTCTCATTTGTCTTGTGCTTTGGAGCTGCTTGCTGTTGTTGGCCCACAGGTGGTGCCTGCCCCTGCTGACCTGAATTTCTTGGTTTGAGATTTTTGTGCCTGCAGAATTAATACAGGAGAAAATACTTCACATTAATCTTTCAAATATGTCTATCATGTTCCTTTTCACCAGATAAAAACCTGCTTCTAAGCCATTAAACAGCTGATTATAGAAGCCTGAAACTGATACCATTCTGAAGTGAAGCTGCTTCTTTCTGACCATAACTTAACATGAATGACCCAAGTAGCACTGCAAGATTTTAGGACACCGTTTTAAAAAACTGGAAAAACTGTCCTATGAGCAAAACACACACATAATCCTTGTAACCAAAGACACTATTTTAACAGAAATAGGCACATGAACATGTCACTTTTAACTTCTGGCAACACTGATGAATCAGTAGAACAACGTATGAATTGGTGAATGACTTCCTGAATTCAGGCATTGATACTAACCAGTCATGCTGTCCAAGTCCATAGGTTAAGGAGTGGAGAATTAACATCAAGAATCTAGAAGAGAAGCTCAGTCCTACAAAAGCTATCTCAAAGCTTTTGCAGCTATTCATTAACAAATTTAGCAAGAGTGGAAAAAAGGAAAACTCAACTGGTTAATGTAGGTGTTCTTGAACATCTGTTCACCATGAAAACTTTCTAGATCATCTGACAGAATGAGAGACATGAAATACCAAAGTCTAGAATGAAATGTTTATGATTAAGCTACTGCACTTAATGAACTGCAAGTGCATCCTTAGCACCTGGTATTCTTTGCCATTCTTCCATTAGCGAAGCTAAGAAACATGCAACTTTTCAACTTAAAAAAAACACCACAGGATTAAGCAGGGAAAGAAAAAAGGTAAGAGGTATCAAAATCTATTTTTACTTTTAACTCTCATACACATACACGTTTTTCACTGCTTAGAATTCAAAATACAGAGAACAATAAGGGGGTTTAAGTCTTTGCAATTTCTCTTTAGGCAACTGCAGATTTCTAATACACACCTCACAGTTCATTGATGGTTTTCTCTTAACAAGTGCTATCATATCTAAATTTTCCTTTAACAGAATATTCAATCCTCCTCCATCTCCCAGCTCATCTTAGGACATAAGTATTTCTATGGAATTTCAGCCAACCATTTCAATAAAGGGGAAAAAAATGTACTTCTTTCAAAATGTTATATCCTCCAGACATTAATTTTTAAGATGCCAATATTCATTGCAAAGTAATCAGTGTGACACTTAAATCAGAGCAAGCGTTTAAACCTTTGCAACACTTCAGTCACCTAAAGATTAGTATTCTGCCAGAAGTACAGAAATTGAGAGTTCACTCAAATTAATGTTTCCATTTATTTTAAACTCCTGTATTAACAGTCTGTGTCATTGCACAGTTTCAAAACAAAAGTCATAACAAACGTGGAAGTTGAATTCAGACTTTCCCTGTGCTTTTCCTCTTTCCCCCCACCTCCATCTAATACAAAAAACATATACTGCCAACCACCTCCCAGAAAAGCAGTTTTATATACAAGCATCCATGAAAACTTCACAAAAAGTAAAGCAAGTTTGGGTTTCTTTCTCATATTCTTCTAGACACAATGCTACAATCACCCTGCTCTTGATTAATAGCTTTCTCCCTTCAAGGCTGATGTCACAGCCCTGTAGAAAAGGTTCTTAATTCCTAAATAAATAGGCATTCCCTTTCCATTGCTGCCCAAGAAAGTTGCCCAGAGATAGTTTCTACAGGCCTAAGGAATTCCAGCCCAAGATTCAAGAACAGTCACTGAACTGCCAGCAGGTCAACTCCAATGATTCACTTGAATAAAACCTCTGCATAATCTTATTGGGCAGAGTTTCAAGACCTACAATGACATTTAGGAGATGAGATACAAATTTTGTTACCGCTTCTCTACAAGCAGCTATTGCTTAATTACTCCTAAAGGACTCATCACGAGCCCTCTCCTGAGCACTTCAATCTCAATGTACATTGTTGGACTGCAGGTTTGCCAAGTACTGTACCTTGAACAATTGCAATTTGTCCTCTGCGTGGCTTCAACAAAATCCCAGCATGCTATCTTTTCAGCTGTTTCTTCATCACACAAGCCATTTGAAGTAGCAGAATACTTCCTCCTATGATCCAATATGGGCAGAATTATTTGGGATTAACATACGTTCTTTCCTTATCTTCTGTCATACCTCAAGAATGGTTTTGTGGCACCAGATTCAGCAAAGAAATTCTAAATATCCTTTTACTAACATATTAAAAAGAGAACTAAACAAACTACTACTTAGGAACAAATTAACTTCTTCAAAATGTCTTAGTACTAAGAGTAAAGAATCTTCTACTAGCAGTCACCACATCTTTAACAGAACTACTTTCTGCAACGAATACACAAGATACCATGGGTATTTTTAGCTTCACAGAATGAGAACGTACTTGTTCTGTGCTCTGTTCATATTGCATTCTTGCCAAACTCTGTCCACCACTTGGTTGGCCAGCTTTCTAGGTATTTTGCCACCATGATGACTGGTACTGTCAGAGATGAATCCATCAGAAACTGAAGAGAACTTCACCCACTTCTGGGCAGACTGAGCATCAACTGAAAAGAAGCATGAGAGGAAATAGTCTTAGGCAATGTGGCAATATGCTCACAACCACTATTACTCCTATTCAAACACCACAGGAACATCTTAGGAAGAAAAGTATCTTCTTAACTCAAATGAGAAAACTATAAATAAATAAAAAAAACAGGTATAGGAGCAGATTATTATAACATGCTTCCCTCCCTGTGAAAATAAAAAAACCAAACCATCATATATGTTTAGAACTGGTCTTTTTCTTCCAAGCAATTATATACCTGAAGAAAGTAACTTGAGCAAAGCCGCCTGTTAGCAAATTTAATAGTATTATTATTTAAAAAACCCAAACAAAAAAAAAGGTCAAACTAAGGTAAAAGGAGACTGGGGAAAAAAAACAAAACCTCTTCTGCACAAGAACTGTATGTAAAGCCACTCTGATAGCTCACTATCAGTCAGCCTTACCCACTTTGACTGACTTTGACTTAAGAATGGTTTACCATGACCACTACTCACACACAGTTCATAGAGCTCACAGCCTTACTGGAAACCTAACTACAAAGAGTCTTCCTTGGCCTGAGAAGAAGATGGAAAAAATCACTTTGCTCTCTAATGTCTGACGGCAACATTCAGTACAAAAGTGGTCCTGATTTCAGCAACTTACAAAAGTGTTAATTTTGCACAAAACTGAACAATAAAAATTGGTTTTACTACAACAGACTTATGACTAAAGAAATATGATGTCAGCTGCACAAAGAACATCTGAATCCTTTCCGACCATTGCTAGGTTTAAAGAAGAAGCCATCAAAATGATTCCCCACATGCTGAAGCTGATTTTATAATACCTGTTTGAACTTCCTCTGGAGATGTTGGTGGAGTGAGAGTTACTGAAGACATGGCAGGATCTCTTGTGGAAGCAGGCACTTGGTGGACACCCAAGCAAGTAGTTGAACAGTGCGATGCCCCTACAGTACTAGGGGCAGGGATGTCTGTCTGGGGAACTAGAACGAAGCATGCTGGGTATACCATTCGCACACCAGCTGCAATAAAGAGCAAGTCCATTTTACAGCTGTTTACCAAAACTTTACATTCAAAAAATCATCAACAACTGGATCATTTTACCCATCACTCGTAAGTTTACCTACCCTTTATACCTACTAATGCATCATTCTTGGACAAAAAGTACCTGTTGTCACCCTCATCATTACTTTATGGCTTGTTTTATACAGAAGATTTGAGTGAGTGAATGAAAATGGCTTTGTATATACAGGCAAACAGAGCCCTAATACCTAACCTGCTACTGCTGGCTTCTATCATTTTGTTTTATAAACAAGACTGAGAATATGCTTTTTAGTACCACGTAAAACTGACAAGATCCCCCTCCCCATCATCAGGGTCTCCAGCCATCACTGCAATACAAGCTTGTAACACTCATTACAGAGACATGATTACATTAGCTGGCAAATCAAAGGTCAATAGCCTGTAGGAGAGGAACAAACTACTGTGTCCCAGGGGCTTAGATTTTTAGGAACAGCAGCAGATGAATGCACTGCCCAAGTACATCAAGTTCTCCAGGATTGTGGGTTTGAAGAGGTCCCTGTTCCGTTTGAATTTGCACAGAACCTGAAGCAGGTGTTTGTGATGCACCTCTGATGTCCGTGGAGACAGCCTAGGGAGGTTTGATTATGGGTTTATTTTAAAAACAATCTTGTTTCTCAGGGCACAAAGAAAAAACCTCCTCCTAACAGGTCTGCAAACCCCACCTTAACCAACAACTCATTCTACATCAGTCCTGAGCATTAAACGGAAAGAAACACAAGACCAACAGCAGTTGGAAGTCGTAAAAAAAAGGAATAAAATGCATTCAGAATTGCAGACCAAACCATCCAAATTATTTCAGTAGAAGGTAATCCGAGTACTAACCAACAAGGACTTCAACAGCAGCTAAAGAATCATCCTCCCAGTCCATGTCTTCTTGTTTTTCCTCAGATCCCTCCTTCAAGTTGGATGTGACAGGATAGAATTGTTTCCATTCACCAATAAGCTTTTTTGTCGATGAATCAGAAAGCTTGAATGACTGCCCTGTGAGCGTGCCATTTAATCCAAAGGGACTTAGAATAACTAAAAAGAGAAATAAAAATACATTGGAGAGTATGTCCAAACAAAACTCACTCTTCCCCACTGAAACAGTGTTACTGTTATTTCAGCCACACCTAATACCTTACCACTGTTAAGTCAAAAATACACCCTACTCACGTTTTACCACACTGCAGAAGTTTTTGGTAATAGATACACATTGTTAAATGTATGTACCAGCATACAGGTGGGATAAAGAAATACTATTTCAAACTCTGTCAGAGTTAAGCTGTTTCCTCATCCTTTCATCCTGCTTGGTACAGTTACAACAATGTATACACAGGGAAGTAAGCCATTTCATGTTTAGTCTTGTCCATATTAGGAAAGCACAGCTACTGGTAAATTGCATTCAAAAAGAGCAAGTTTGGACACTGAGCATTAATAAACAAGGGCAGTGTGGTCATGCAGAAGAACTGACTTCCAACGCAAGTGGGTCTAAGGGAATGATCAAACAGCCCACTAACCAGACTCAGGCCCCATCACTCCTTTGTCTTTGAGAACATAGCCTGCATCTACTAGTGGAACTAAAGGAATTTACAGGAAAGGAAGAGCCAAATAAGAATGGGTACGGAGAATGAACTGGTTAAGATTATAGAGTCAGAAATAGATTTCTAAAAGAGGGAACATCTGGGGAGAATGTTTGATCAATACAAAACTGGTAACACCTCTTGTCCCCCTCCCATTCTTTGCCAGAAGTCTTCATTCTATGCAATTGGAAGCACTGATTCATTTTAATACATGCTACTAACTGGCAAAACCTACCTTGAAAAGGGCTGTTGGACTGCTGGGCGAGAGTGAGGTGTTCTTCACTGAGCAGGTACACAGGTTGATGCTGACTGATCTCCACACTGGTGCAAACGTTGCTATCTCCATGTAAGAAGAAGGTGAATGAGCAGGACAAGTGCTCGCTGGGTAAAGAGAAATGGGGAGGGTGCAGAGAGTGGAAGGGAGGGAAAAAATTCCTAAGTATAGAACCTCAAAGAAGGTGATGGCTTTCTCAACTGGTCTGAAGGCATTTCCTCCCAAAATATATATTAATGAAGTAACCAAAAATCCCTTCTATCTAAATAGCAAGAGGTGCTAAATACGTGTGCTAATACAGACCTGAAGCATTTACAAAGCATTCCAGCATTAGAGACAAAACCAAGATCAATCAGTTTGAAAACAACAGACAGCAGGTTTCCAGTCTCTTTAGACTCACACTTTATATTTTGAAGTCTGGATTAAATTTAAAATATAGTATATTGCAAGACAAAAAAGAAACAACCTATAACTCATTACATTTATATCTATTTATTTAAATTCTATACAAATATTTCTGAGCATTATTAATTCTAGTGAGGTCATAGATAGGTTTTCTTGTCACAGACCAACTAAGCAAAATTTATACTTTAAGATTTATAGTTAGTATTTGCCAACAATTCACTTATTTAAAAGCAAGAAGAATGGCAACAGCTTTGAGAAGTGCTGGTTTTGGTTTTAAAACTGAATCTTATCTCCATGCTCCTGAAGCCAATCAAGTCACTAAAAGTTAAATCCCTTATCCACAAGATAAAATCAATTTAAGAAAATACAAAATTCAAGTCATTGTTAAAGTCATTAAAGCAAATATCAGTGTTTAATGTCTGATGCTTCACTGATGCTTCTCTCAGTCCAAAGTGTTTGAGAAAAAACAAAACAAAACCAGTCCTATACAGCAAGACACCCCAACAATAAACATATCTCCTTCATAAAGGGCAGAAATGCAGCTGGAAGGCGAAGCAGCAGCTCCCTGCCAGGACACCACAGCATTGGTACATCTTCATACTCAGCTCCATCCAAAAACACTTCTTTTTTAAGAAGTTGGACAGGCACAGCCATTTTCAGTTGTATTAGCTACGGGCTCTCTCAAGTGTCTGCCAGACTAATACAATCCCATAGGAAAAGAAGCAATGTTTAAAAGCAAGAAGATGCCGCTCACATTGGATTTGAAATTAGGTCCACCATGTCAGTAATGGAAGAAGGAATGCAAAGGAGAACTTTAAAAGTACTTCATAAACTACACAAGAGAAAATGAATCCTTCTCTGTAAGAAGGGAAGCATCAGGCACTGGCTCAGGGAAAGGAAAAACACAACAACAAACAAGTCAAAGGAAACAGACAAAATTCAGTTAGTCAAAATAGCAAAAACTGGTGCATTCTTTGCAAGGCAAAATGGAAAAGACACTCTGTGAATGACTGTAGCCTAGAAAGACTGTATAAATGCAACACAACTATTTCCCCAAAAAATAACATTAGACCCCCACAACTAAGGCCCAGGACTGTGTGCATGCTGTCTGACCCACTGAAATGCTTGCATTGCTTGCTCCACAGCAGGAGAATGCAAAGTTTTGCATTCCTGAAAGAGAGACAAACAAAGCTCCAGAGCACAAAGAACAGAAACTCCAGCACCTGAGCAGCCTTATTAAAGTGCAACCTCTGCACATGTAGTTACTAGATACATCTTTAGTGGTGTTTCCAAGATGCTTCTTTCTTCCACCTGAGGACAGCTGGTAAAGGAAAAAGTAAAATTCTGGAATTGGCACGGGCAGGTTTATATAACCCAATGTATAAATTGGTTCACTGAGTCTCACCCAAAGAGCAGCCACCAGGGCAGTCACCACAATGAGAAGGAAGAAGGCGACAGCATCAGGGACACGGCTTTGCCTACCAGCAGGTTTAAAATTAGGGACCTGAAACATTTCAAGGATGAGAGAACCCACAAACCGTTCAAGGAGGAACAGGAAGTGCAGCACGTTTTATATGACAGTAACAAAGCAGGCACGAGGATGAGGAACTGTTCTGAGCAGCTGGCCCTGACTGATGCCCATCAGTCTTCAGGGTGCATCAAGCCTGTGGTGGTGGCTGCTCTGCTGCTGCATTTAATGTGCTTTAGGAATAAAAGGCAAGATCCAGATGAGCAAATTATCACTCTCCATTAATAGTTACTCAGCACAACTGCTTCAGTTGGTCAGCTCTGGACAGGATACCTCCTTGCAGATGAAATAACACACTGCTTAGGAATCCCAGTAAAGTTAGTTTCCAAAATGGAGTGATGATGGAGATAAGCACCTTGTTGATGCGTTCAAGTTCAGGCCAAGTCAGGTGGCTAGCAAACACCACTAAATTCCTACATGGGAATCTGATCAAAATTCAATCCTTATGCAAATAGTTGAATAGTTCTTTCCAAATCAAATTTCATTTTAAAATATCATATTGGAGGTTTAAGGTGAAAGAGTGGAAGGTGTTCTTGGTTCTGAGTGACACGTAACAATCTGGGAGTTCAGTGTAAGTGAAGCAAAGTTTAAACAAAAAAAAGCACATATTCTTCAAATACACTTTAAATGCAGGGAAGCTGGTTTTGGTAAACACCGCATTACTGCACAGATAAAGGGTAGACAATTGTAGCATTAGCTGATGGAACTGAGATAAACCAAGACAAAAAGAAGCATCAGCATGATAACAGAAGTGTTTCAACCCATTCCTCTGCAAAACTAGTCCTAAGAAGCAAGGAAAATTCAAGGTCACCATGCAAAAGCCAAATCAAAACCAGCAACAAAAACAACCCCCAGAATTAGAACTCCTTTCTTGCTCTAGTCAGCAGGAGAGATTTCCAACGAAATAATAAAGAGAGTAGCCGCTGCTGTCACTGACACCATTCAGCCAGCCTTGGCATGTGAGCTGTGAGCATGCTACGGGCACGGCAGGGAGAGCAGATGTATCGTGGCACCATTCATTCTAGAAAATCCAAATGTTATTCAATTTTCACTAATTCTGGCTATAAGTTTAAGTGTTCAACAGCAAAATTGATGCACACCACCTTAGGGTTTTGCCTTGGTACCTTCTGAGATGCAGCAAGGTCATGTTACACACCATGGGATAATATTGTTTCATCATAGAAATACGTATTAAAAACCTTTACTGTCCTTAAGCACAAGCTAGGGGAAACAGATTCCCACACAGTGTAAACAGTATCTCCTGAAAAAAGGAGTCATCTTTAAAGGTTAACATGAAAGGCAAAACTAACACTTGACTCAAACATAGCATTCGATTTCTTCCTAGCTTGTCATGCTAGTCATGTTTCTCCACATTTAACACCCTAATTTCTGCTAGGTTACAAAACTTTAGGAAATATCAGTGCAGGGGAAATAATCACGAGAAAAACAATGAAGAATCCTAATGGAAAATAGCAAATTAAATCCATATGAAGCTTCTTTGCAGGGAAGTGGAGAAAAGGAGGAAGGAAAACAAAGAACCAGAGCTGTAAGTCACTGGATGCCCTATACACACCATTTTACAGATCTTGTAAGAAACTATATATTGTTTTTATTAATAATGTTGTACATTCTCAAAATTCCTTATGTTTCTACAGATTGCTAGTACACAGTGCCACCTCAACCTCAGTTAGGAGGGAGCTTCTCAAACCTTATCATAACCTGTTAAAAACAATACACACACACACACATATATATATCTTTCTCCACTCTTTCTTTATGTCTGTCTCTCCTATTCTCAATAACTCACCTCACAACCAAAAATCCTAATCAGGTAACAAAAAATTACCTACTTATCACTTTGGGGTAAACAGGTAAATTACCTTCACCATTCAACCAAGGACACAACAGAGAGCAAGCTGGTGGTTTCCTGCTTGCTAATGCAGGGTTCACCCTTTGCTTTTATTTGCAGACATTTTAAGTAGCTCAGAAGATCACCAGATAATTTGTGCAGAACGTGTCGGGACTGAAGTATTTAAAACCACCTCAATGCTCAGAACTTCCATCCTGCACGGGGAGAGAATGAGGGAAGTCCTTAAGGTGCATATACAGCAATAAAAAATACTGGCTTGTCTTAGGGGTAGCATTGATATCCTCCCCCAACCTGTTTATTTTGTGGTACTTTAACAATGACGGGGAGGTATTGTTGCATGTGCACATAGGAGAGAGAAGGGCAGAGGACTGAGTTGTAACAGAAAAGTCTGAAAACAAAACCCCTATTTTCCCAAAAATCTCATTTTCTCACCTGAATATGAAGTTACTCCATTAATATTTGATTGACTTCATCTCATTAAAGTTCTAATCACAGAACTCAAATATCAATAATCCAGTTACCAACTGATCTCTGAATACAAATGTTATGAAGTGTCATCAGAACGAGCGTTCTTCATGAATTTTCATCTGAACGCACCAGAACTCCGTCAGAATTAATTACAATACTACAGGAAACTTTAAAAAGGAAATTAAATACAAATTTTAAAAGGCTACACTATTTGGAAGTGATGCAATTTTAAGCAAAATAATCCTCACCTAGGCCTCATTAAAATACATCTGTATAAATAACATTTATTTCCTCACACTCCCTCTGCACTCGAATCATACCAAAGAAGATGTTTTAGTTTCAGTGACAAAGAATTATGATTCTATGTGGGGGGAAAAAACCCCAAACAAATAAACAGAAACCAACTTGAACCATTTCAATACAATTTCTACTTCTACCTTTGTAAGGGAACCTGAAGGGTAGAAGGGGACAGCACACTAAAATTCACATATACATGAGATTTGTACATTTCCATTAGCAACTCTGAAAATACCTTCTTGATAAAAAGATAACTAGGTCTGTTTCTTTTCCTCCACATTAGTACTTATGTAGAGCTTTACGTCTTCAAAGTGCTTCACAAACATGAGCTGCATTAGAACCTCACTAATCCACACTTCACTAGATTGCATACTTCAAGTCAGCCCCACGCTACAATTTAAAGGCAGGGAGATTGCAACACCCGAAGCAACAAAGCAGTCTCCAACTAAAACACCTAAAGCACATTTAATAGTAAATGCAAAAGAAGCATCCAAATGCTTCAACTGAAAGAGAATGGGGTTTGTTTTGTTCTTTTTTTTACAATTTTTATCTCACATTTTCCTAGATTGCCCTCCTAATTTACTTCTGGTTTGAACCAGGAGTACCTAACCAAATCAAGGCTCTGCTAACCCTGACCCTATCCTTATAAACCATAAACTTCCTACTGCCACTTCCTACATGAGGAAAACAGACATTAAAAAGTAAAATTACTGTCCCAGAAGTAATTGCCATTACAATTAGGATTCTATGACTTCACCTTCAGTGGGGCGAAATACACCTTGTTTAGGATTTTTAAGTTGCTTATTAATATGCATCATTATTTCAGACTATTATAATACCTTTGCCAAAAATTGGTACCTTTTGGCCAGCACCCAGAACCCTTTGGGGCATTTTGACCACGAATCAGTACATCATGATCATGACTGGCTGACAACAGTTATCAGCAGCAGCAATAGACCTGAGAGTTCCCAACTGATGCATCATGGCTGCTCAAATAGAAGCATCTCCAAATAGTTATTCCTCACTACAGACTATTTCTGTATGTCACTTAAATAAATTTCAAGTATCAGAGAAGCTCCTTTTCAAAAGGTGACAGTTGCCTTCTATAGAGGCAAATTCTTGGGCTGGAGAACATAGTCCTGCAATTAAATAGGTTCTTGTGGAAATAAAAGATATAATGCAAAAAAACTTTGAAAGGGACACACATATCCCATGAAGCCCTCAGACCATTCCTATTCAGTTGTTAGTTTCTTCTTTTCCCTTTAACCAGGTTGAGACACAATACTATAGCAACCAGCACAGGATAGAAAACAAAACACAGCTGCCAAGGAGTAAGTCTCGAGGAATTACATACCTGACCACATGCTCAACATGCACTACACTGTCCTCTGTTCTATGATACGTTATGCCACACGCTTTGTTCTTTGTCAGGCAGCCCTCTAGGGCTTTTCATCGCTGAGAAGAAAGAGTGAAGCTGCCAAGCCACTTGAGGCTTTCTGAGCTAACAGAAGAAAAACGGAAGCAACTCCCTCAAGACAACCCATCTACCACCTTTCCTTTGTAAGCGTGTGTTCAGAGTGGTGCTTTGTGACTTTATAAATCTTCCAGGTACAGCCATAACACTGCAACGGGCTCATGACACTTATGACAAGATGCTTTCTATGCAGCCACCATCACACTTACGCTGCTTCAACAACCCATCTTATTTTAAGCATGGCATTCTCAATTTCCACATACCAGTCATAATTCTGAATTATGAAACTCCATATCTTAATTCAGACTAGAAAGGAATAAGAAATTAAATATGAATTTGCTGTAATAAGCAAAATATGAAAGAAGTATAATACTAAAATCAGATTGATATTAACACAGTACTAACAATCATTCCCAGGGGTTTTTTAATTTCTTAAATCACAAAAAAAAAGCCAAAAAAACACAAAACAAAATCCAACAAACAAAAAACACACACATACAAAAAAACCTCAAACACCAAAGGAGAAAACCCATAAGGCAAATATACAAGTTGTTTCAATTATTACACACTTCATGAGCTCTCTCAGGTTGTCTTTTAGCTATTTGGAGAGAGGTGTTTTGATTCTTAAGCGCTGGGGGCTGAGGCAAATGGAGGATAGGAGAAATTGGTTCCTAGTTCTCTACAAAGAATGGGCTATCACACACTCTCATTACACTGCAGCACTACTTTTTATGATAAGAGCTTGAATCATCATTAATCAATTCACAAACGTGCCTTTCTTGCCCTTGGCTACAAGTTCCCCTCCAACATCAGAGTTTGTATCAGCCCCATGACAAGATCTGCACGTCAAGCAGACACAGTGGCACTAACATGCTTAATGTGAAAGCACAAAGAAATCTAAACAAATGCACATCTACATTTTCTAGCAAGTTACACATTCTGTATCTTAACATGAAGTAATAGGATCTCAAAACACAGATGCTTCTCTAACTACTGACAAAAAGATGGAACAGCGGACATTTTTCTAAGCATCTCTGAGTACTCCCTGTGGTCATGAAGGTAAATATAGCAGAAAGCTGATTTTGATGATAACACAAAGCAAAAAACATAGCTAATAGCAAAGGAGAAAAAACTTCCAGTTCAAAGCACATCATTAATGACTACTGTCAAAAGGCTCTCCAAAATATTCTTTACATAGCTGAGAATGTTTTTAGTTAGACCTGTGAGTTAAAAATACTTATTTATTCCATAACCAAGTTAAACACACTAAAATACAAATGTAGCCAGTGACCTGTATTTCATAACAGGTCATATTCACCTTAAAGACATCCAACATTTGTAAATTAACTTCATTCTTAATGAGCTTAGCTTCATCCCAACAGAAACAAGGCTGAAACTCCAGCATGGCATCTTACAAAGAAGCGAAACTGATTTTTTCAGAATGCAACTAGAAGTTCATGTATACACATAAAGTCCATTTCTCCAGATATAACAATTATAAGCAATACTACAAAACGTTTACTCATTTTCCTGTATTTCAGAATTAAAGTGAGACTAACAAACTATCACTTTACACTTCAGCATCCTTTAATTATTGAGGATGCAAATCTCAATTATCTGAACTTGAGCTTTCACAATGAAATATACATGTGCTATAAAGAATGAGAATCCAAATCATATTTGGAAAATGGATAATGGCTAGACATTACTCTGTTTGAAAGACAGTGTAACAGCTCTCAATGTACTGTTCTGAGACGTTTACAAACATTTTGTTAAGCCAGGGTTGGTTTTTATTCCCCCCTCAAAGTTCAACATTGAAACGTGTTATGGAATTTTCATTGAACAAAGTCTGAAATACCTGTATGGTTTTTCTGTTACCTTATTGTTCAGTGTACAAAAAGAGCACAGATTTATTATCGAAACCTAAAAACCAAGGGTCATATCATTTTTTCATCTTTCCTAATGAACCAACTACCACTGTAACTTAAGCTAAATATGAGAAAACTGCTTTGTGATGTAAAGTGCTAAATTTGTCTGCTTGTAGTCTCTGTAGCAACCCAATATTCCAAAGAGACAATCATGTGATCAATGCTCTCAGCTCCTGCTGTTTATCCTGCACTGTCCTACTTACAGCAGCTCTCAATTCCAGCTGTCTACAGTAAAAGGAAAAACATCACCTGCTCTCCTGCCGGGACATGATGCCAGAACAGCCTCATTAGAGCTGTTGTAAAAAAATGTTGACATTGTTTGATTTAAAGATTAACATAGGGAGGAAATTCACACTGCAAAAGAGTTGAACAGACTTAATAGAAAATATTCCAACAGTATCAAGGAAGAGCACTCATTTTCAGCTATTAAGATGTTGAATTAAATACATGAACTAAATGTGAAACCTGTGGCTACACGTCGTTCTGGTGTGCTTAACTCCCTCGAGTGTGAGGACATTTTAGAGCTTTAGTGCTAAACCTCAATCTGTTCCTTAATAATAATTCACAGCATCATTCTAGAGGGATCAAGAAGCAAACTACTCTGTTCCTATGGAAAGAAGACCCAAGGGAAATGGGAAAAACATAGCCAAACAGGGGGGAAAGGCAGAAACGTGGGCTCAGGACTAGGAGAGCATTCCTTTGTCTTGAGGGCAGTGAAGACCAAACAGACAATAGGCGATCTCATTCAAGCTGTTACATTATCAAGACAAACATTTTTGCATGTTTCTGAATGGCCACAGCCATTCAAGACTGCAGATTTGCCAATACACTTGCACCAAACCCAGGGATCACAGCCAGTTTGGCTAGTTTCACCTCTGAATGAGGCAGGGAGAATAAAAATACATGTACTGAGAACTATGACAATCACACCTTTAAAACAGGGTAACTACATGTACAAATGCTTATAACAATACCAAATTTATATCTATGAATATTTTTCAGCAGTCATATTTATTGTTTACATCAGGTAGCTAAAACAGTATTTCCACAAAAAAATTAAGACTACAGTGGCTTGGCATTATAAAATCCTGTACCCAGACTAATGTGAAACAGCATTACCTGTGAAACCTGTGCAGCAAGTTTCATTCTGTATGCTACGATAAGCTTATCACTTCTAATTTGCCACATGGGTTTTGGGGATTTGGGGGTTTTTTTTACTATTTGTTTTTGGGTGTGTGGTGCTTTATTTTCGGGGAGGGGGGGGTTGTTCTTTGAAGTGAACTTGTCAGACACATGTTTTGGTCTGCCACCCACTGCACTTGGTTATACTCTTCCCTATTTACAATGAGAGGGAAAAAAAGAGAAGGTAACCCATACAAGTTTACATACAGTGGCTTTTGGTGTTGTAGATTTTCAGTTGTCTATCAGATCCTCCCACAAACTCAGGATTACTCAATTATTTGCTTACTGGTATTTTGATTGTGTTAAAGTTTAGCAAGTTGCATTTCTTACCAAAACTTTAGAGGAAATCCTCCACATAAGCAGTTCATACTTTTGTTTCATTAGGGCTGTCAGATTAAATCTTCATTAAGGAGTTGTATCTAAAATAGTGTTTAATCTGACAAGTTTCCTAATCATATTTATTCCAAGCAGACAGTACTATTTTATCATCCAGTTGGCCAGAGGAGAAGTCTCATCCAAAGGCTGTTATTTGAGCAGCCTAACAGGAAAACTAGACAGACAATTGGATGCAGCAGATCCCAATCTCCCTCTCATATATTTATAGGGTGGATTTTGGAATAAAGCATACACCATCATATTTCTGAACACAGCAATAACACCACAATAGTTTGGAAAGGAGAAAGAAGAGGATGACATTCCTATTTGGAAAACTTTGTAATTTAATACACAGTCATTTAAACCACATCACTGAGCTTCTGTAATCTACCTTGCTATGAGTGATTGAAAAGGGTTGTGACAAATATGGAGGCAATTATTCCCCCCCTCCCCTTGGTTACAACTCAGACCATTAGCAAAACTTTCTCATTTGTCTTTCATTCTACTGTTGCTCTCCTCCTGACCCACATCACCCATCCAGAAAACTGAAAATCACCTACTTCTAAATGGGCAATGACAAAGGCCCACCACACACACTTTAGGGAGTCAGCAACTCCATTCCTGCCCTATCTATAAACAGAAGTGGGACTGGCATACTTGAAAACCTCAGACAGTTTCCTCAGGCACAGTAATCGTGACTTGTTCTAACAGATCAAATTTCACCAAATACATGACTGTCTCACTTTTCTCAATGCTGGTTTTAGACTGGCAAGAAGCAGGGGGAGGGAGAGAAGAGCAGGTCATGGTTATTACCTTGCAGCCTTGTCAACATGCAGCATGTGACTGCAGAATGCAAACAGATGAGGGTTTTACTCTTTCCATGGCAAAATATTTAAGATACATTAGAATAATACATAATTAATAATATGAGGTTAGTTTAATAAGTTTGGTTTAGGAGTCACATCACTACGCATAATTACACAGCAGACATTTAAAATAACCTAATTCTTAGTTCCTTGGTCATCTATTCACACATCACAGTGGCAACAGTTTATGAACATTGAGGACTGTGGTCCTTTTAAAAGTAAAATGTATGCAATGCAATGATGAAATGGGTTTATTTGGATTTTGGTTGGTTGGTTGGTTTGGGGTTTTATTTATTAATTTAATATAACCTTATAAAAGGAGGAAGAACAACACAGCAGCAGACAGGAAGCCACAGCTGCCTGAAGATCTGTCCTCACAGCCAAACACCTATTAGAAATCACAGCCTTACATTCACAGCCTTACGCCTGTTGCACTACTATGTAGATACAAAAACTGCAACCCTACTGATCCCTATTGTTGGGGGAACAGATAACAGAAAATCTCACATTCTGGAGCCACATGCTTTCAAACAGAACTCGGAAAAATCCAGATGGGATCAGCTTCAAATGAAAGAAATAGCTCTATTCACACATCCTTCAAAGAGAAGCACTGGGGAAAAGGAGGACTAAAGGCCTGCACATAGCTCAACCACAGCTCCAGAAAGCACCTACTGAGAAGTTACCTCCACCACCGAGAGCACCAACTACTCAGTTACTAATCAAAGTCCTTGCAATTAAAGACTATCAGCAAAAACAACCAACCTTATAAAAATCTGTAGTGACAACAGACAGAAAACCAGTCTACACAGCAGCTGGCCAAACCCCAGAGCATGTAGTAGTATAAACTATGCTCTGAAGCAGTCTGGTAACAGACTTTGTATCCCCAGTATACTAATCGCCTTTTAGTTATACAGGCACATGAATCCTACCTCAGGCTTTCCAAATGTTAATGAAGAGAACACTCTCAAAGAAAGCAAAGCATATGTAATAATATGGGATAGAAGCAGGCATTAAAGAGAACAGTAACAAGGCCCGAGATGAAGCAAAACACACTTTCTAGCCACAGAGGTGGTATCCCAAAGCACCCTATGATTTCAGTCATTTGGGTTTTTCCCACAGAAAGTTGCTGGCAACAGCAGAGGCCTGAACCAATACCTCTGAACAGTCCAACTTTACAGAGAGTGTAGGTATCCAAATTCTAGATATTCCTAGAAGGGATGAGCCAAATCTGCCACAAGTACGCACATCTGTCAGCCATTCCCTTCACTTTGTTTCATAAAAGCCAGTACTCAAGAATATCATGTGGAACTGAGCTATCGAGATTTCTCTGCCATGAAATTGTCTTACACAGATCTGCCTAATCTTTCTACATATTTTTCCAAGAGTTCTGGACTACCTATGATGAAGCTGTGGTGTGGGTAAAGCACACAATTCCTTCAGTTATTTCCATCAAGCATGCTGACCTTCTGAAAGAAAAGAATCAGGGTCTCCAAATTAAACAAACTGCTATTTTGTTTTAAAAGCTTTCATCAGCTTTGCTGGCTGCTGTAGAGCATTTTATAGAATTACTGTAAGAGATGCCATGACATAACTAATGCTAGTTTCAAAAGGCAATTTGGAAAACCAGTTCCTCAAATGAGGAAAGCCCAGACTGTGCCAAGACAATATTGGCCTAAATAGTTAGAAGTAAACTCTTTACTATTGATTTACAGCAACAACACACAGAAGAAATGGATGGACAAGGACACCCCAGAGAGGAAACATTTGCCCTGACTAGTGGGCAGAAAGAGATGCCTAGAACCAAAGGACAGTTTATATGTAAATTAAAAGCAGGAGTTCACAAGTACTAATAGAAACATACACAAACATGTGCTTCTGCTTCTTTTGCTCCAAAACAGCTCTAATTTTCTTTCAAGTTTAAATTTATTGCAGAAGATGCCAACAATGGCCAACTCCACACCCAGAAAGCAAAGCCACTGATCTCAAGATTTCATGCATGCAAGATTTAACACATACATAGAGACACACACACAAAAAAAATACATACACACAAAAACTCCCCATCATCTAAGCTTTAAATTACTTTGTATTTTAAAAGCTGATTTGGGAACAGCGATTAAACTTGTTCCAGCTAACCTAGTTTTTATTCATTTCATTATTTATTGCTAGGCAACATAGACCGTGTCAAACCACGTTAGAACCATGAGAAGAAGTCCTTCCAATTTAAATCAAAAATTCTCTTCTTGCCCTCCTCCCCCTCAATGTGGAGGCCACATGTGCTCTTTTAACACCAGCTTTTCCAGACACAGCCTTCTTTCTGACCAGGAGCTGACATTTCAAACTCTTCTCAACATCTCCCATAAAATGCTACTTACCCAAACCTTATGTGGTGCCTGTAAACAGCTTTCTATATCCCACTTGCTCAAAGAATGAGTCTTTCTTAGTGTTTACGATGAGAATTAGTCCCAGTCACTATACTGGCAAGTCCAGAATAGGTATCCTTTTCTTCCTTTCTAGAAGACTCAAGTTTCTTTTCCAATATCCCTATTACCTGTGGTCTGTATATGAGTACCACAAAAGACCACCTGCTGCCTTTAGTATTACTTCCTTCACTCGTAAGGAAGTTTTGAAGAACTCCAGAAAGGCAGAAAACCAAGAAAAAGCAGAGATCCAGATCCCAAATAAACAGAGCACTCTTCATTAAATATTTCTTCCAGCATGAAATTTAAACCCTACAACTTCTTTAATACAGCAACATAAAACATCCTACCTTTTGTTTATAGGTTTTTCATCTTTCTCATAAGGCTTCACAAACCACTTCCCAATGCGTACGAAATTCCTGTTCATCAGACACCTCTCCAACAGGTTGTGAACGGCTTTGAAAAGCAGAGTGCGACATTCATAAGAAAGTCCATTCTCCCAAACACCATCTTCCTCTTCTACAAGGCAAAGGGGAAAAATAAGTTAGCATTGAATTCCATCCTGTTATTTCATGCACACATCACAATATCCTTTTCTCTCCCACAAGGCTTTAAGACATTTGCAGCATAACATGCAACCAAAAGAAGCCTGTAACATTCAGATAATAACTACTTACTTCATAATAGTATAACTACTAAAAGTAATAAGCTATAAAAATAACTCATCTCCTACAAGAAAAAAAAAAGATTAAACTGCAATTTGTCCAGAAAAGGAACAATCAGCAGCAGTACATTATATATTTCAGCCTGCAAGATCACTGTATACTGACCTGTCTGTACTGTGGTGCACATTCTGGGTAGTCTGAATTGCTTATCCTGAAGAGTTAGCTGACAATTATGCTTAAAAATTAACTGCCCAAACTTTTAGTATATATTCACTGTCTTCAGCTACCACTGACTGAGGAAAGCTGGGCACAAATATTGATCAACTGACCCTCAATGTTCAACAATTTGCTAGAGGGGAAACAAAAAAAATACCCAGATTCAGAAAACTGGTAAGAACATCCTGAAGAGGACTCACAACTGCAGTACTTCTTTTGTGTTCAAAATAAGAGATTTTGAAGCAGGCTAGTCCTGCTTTCTGATCTATACATAGAGAAAGACAGCAAGCAGAAAGACAGACCCCAGCTCATACTGACAGGATTCTGAAGTTGAACACCGGGATCTCATGTGCCCCACAAATCAAACCTAGTCATGGAATCCAACTTACACAAGGCAAAGTGATTTGCCAAATTGGAAAGCAAGATCCATTACAAGAAGCTGTAATCTCTTTAACCACTCTGGCTTGTAATCAGTGTTTGAAAACAGTTTATGGGTCCTAATAGTATATGCAGTGGTCCAAAGAACTACAGTGGCATGACAATTACATTACACAAGTAAAATTAGGGACATTCGAAAGTTCCTGTAGTATCTCTCAGTTTATATGTGACATCATTCACCATTCCCAGTAACACACTAATACGGAGGTTAACATAGGCAAATTCAAGTTCTTATCCTTAAACTACCGGCAATCAGGTCTTAACTTTCTGCCCGCAATTCTCTGTATATCATCTTTTACATATATCCCTAAGGATCTGCTATGGGTCTCCTTGGATTAACCTAGCATAGTTATTCTTATAATGCCACTTCTTTTGTGCTCCAGGTAACAGCAGAGACTAGAAGACTGTCTGACATAGATAAGGAGACATATTTTTACTCCAGTCTCTGGACAGTCATGGAATAATTTAGGTTGAAAGGAACCCTTGGAGGTCACCTGCTCCAACCCCCACTCCGTGCTCAAACTTGTTCCCATCCCACATTCATTGCCCCCCATGCCGTCTCTGTGCACCTCCAAGAATCAAGGCTTCAGTTCAGGTTTAGTTCCATAAAACAGGTCTTACAGTGGTGACCTGTCCATCCACCTCTCTCCTTCACAGAGAATTTTGGTTGAAGCGGCTTCCCACCGGCTTGCTTGATGACCAGAAAACCTCAGTAATACAGACAAGCCCTTGCATTTTAAATCCTCGTTTGAAATAAGCCCGTTCACCTTTACCTGGGAGCCACTTACAAGCTTAAAAGGATGCAACAGCATTAACTAAAGCCTCAATATCCTTACATTAGAGAGCATGTAGAAAACCCAACAGACACCTCAGAGTTTTGTTTAGGAAAAAAAATAGGGATTATTACAATAAACAATATTTAAGACAAAGATGACAGAGAAAGGTATTTCTAGATGCTACTGCAACAAGAACATGGTGGCCATATCCATGTATTGCTAGATTCCACACAAGTACATTTCCACTCCAGATGAGCATTGTGCGTTAAAGAGACAATAAGAGTAAACAGACCTGCCACATAACTTACAAATGAGGTGTGCATCATTACAGATGAATCATTACATGAAATAATTTTCTGGTAAAGACAAGGAAAAGCAAGAAACCCTATTTCCTAAACAGTAGGCTTCACCAGGAGTTTCCCACTCCACTAACCTATCACAGTTTTGAAGTTCAGCTAAAACCTGCGTTTAAAAGCCATAAAGCTACAAGATTAATACAGTAACTCGCTAAAGAAACATCGTACAAGAAGCTTGTAACAAAAAAGCAACTAAGGTCCAAAGTCAAAGGGTATAAAATGTTTGAGCCAAGAGGACACAGTTTCCCCCAGCTCAGAGATTGGTAGCAGTACACAGCTGAGCCGCCCTGTCCCAGCGCCACTTCTGTCGGCACACGCTGCTCAACTGGTGGCAAACAAGCAGCTCAACAGAGCAAACATTAACTACAAAGCTTAATGATATTGGACTTTAACTGCACAATAAACTCCACACCATCTCAAAGGTTAAATAGTTGGTCTCTGTATGGCACTTGTCATTTGAAAAAAAGAAATCATTCTGAGAACATCCCCAGCATCCACTACCCACTGTAAAACAGAGCTATTTCCAGCCTTTATGCCCAATTTTGTTTTGACATGCTAGTGTATCAAATAGAAGAAAGATGCTGAAATAGCAAAGATACTGAAGCGTGATTCAAACTTTGTGTTTTGATGGTCATACTGTGGATACAAAGGAAAGGTTTCAATTTTCTGAAGACACCACAAAGCGCCAGGTATTTCATTTAGCATTTACAGCTGTGCTGACAACCAAATTATGAGCAAAAGCTTACATGCAAGAACTTGCCACAAGTTGGTAATTCTTAAGAGCTCTCCTAGCTTAGTGTACTGATGAAACACACAGCTCTTAGGTGAGCATATTATGTGGGGAAAACACGAGGCATTAGATGGAAATTACAATGAAACCCCTAGTATTTAAGAAGACAGCACAATGTAAGCCTGCCTTGTGATCAGGAAGAATGTCTGGTCCCCAAAATAAGACCACCTGTTCAAGCTGCAGTGCATCTTGCTATAGAAAGGGAAGGTTAAATAAAACGACAGTTAAAGATATCCTCATTTCAAAACATTATTCAAATTAATGCAAAAAAATAGCAGTGAGAGTTCTGTGTCTTTTTGAAGTCTATTTAGTCATTCTCCCCTCCCCCTTTTTTTAGTGTGGTGGATGGAAAGAGAAACATGACATCTGCTCACATCTCCCAACTATTTTTTTCCTCAGTTCACATTGTTGTTTATCAACACAAGAAAAATCCTCCTACTTAATAGAATTGTACAAAGTAAACCATTTCTAAAGAAGAGGAAGATGTGCTTTTGTCTTGTAATCTTTCTTAAACACAATAACTTGAAACATTCAATCTGGTAGTGATAACAAACCAAAATAAGCTGCCGACTCATTTTAAGAAGGTGTTAAGCCACAATTACTCTTCACACCAGTGGTATCCACAAAAGTGCTTTGGTAACCTGAAGGTTACCAACATTGTATTTTTGATCATTTGCCTTAACTGTTCAAACCCCTCAGCTCCTCTGTGCTATACTTTTATGACAACCATTTCAAAAGTTATGCACATGTCATCTCACTCTAACAAATTTAGTTCTCTCTCTCTTTACACCAACAGAAAGAGTTTTCCTTAAACAAAGCTTAAAAATTCTCAGGAAGTGAAGAATTAATGGAAACAATGGCCAGGAAAAAGCAATTTTCATACACAACAAACTTTCTCAGACAACACCTCCTTGATGTTACCACCATTCAGTTTTAAAGACAGGGTTGTAGGAGGCTATTTGCTTTCAGTACTTTTATGTTCTACTTTACATTCTTCGCACAGCTTACCTGAAACATTGAAGTTCATTTTTACTGATTATGTCCTCCTGTCTGGTGCTCTTGGACAAGTGTTTGGTGAGACAGCTCAAAATCATGCTCAGAGTACAAAAGCCTTGCAATTTTTAATGAAAAAACAGTATCTTTAAAACTTTTCCATTTAATTAAAATCAGATGTTCTAAATCATATTTGTTGCCAGATATGGTAACAGATCTTTAGCCAAATGTACTAATCAAGGATTGCCAACAAACAAACAGACCTTTGCTGAATGCATGGGGTTTTTTTCAAGAAAACCATTTTTAAATTTCTTAATCTATAATGCAACAGATAAATAAACTGTATCAAAAACGCCATTTTCAAGAAGACTTTTAAAGAAGTGGATTTTCCCCCTTTCTCCTTTTAACATAGCTGGCAGCAAAACACCAGTAAGCATCAATTCTTGAAAAGGCTGAATATGTTTACCATACCATTAAAAATATCTTCCTAATGCTCAATGAACCTCTAAAATAAACTATACACAGGAACAGATCACAGTAAAGACTCCAATTTGGACCACAATTCCTCTCCTCCTCCCCCAGTTACTTCCATTACACAGAGGAAAAATCCATTCCTTAGTATCATGACTGAGACGGGTCTTTTATAAGTATTACTTACCATCATAGGCTTCCTTTCTGTCACCATTTGACACCATGCCAGTTATAGAAATAGACTGATGCAAAACTGATTTATACAATCAAACTTCCTATATAAGCCTCAGATTACAGGGGAAGTATAATGAACAAAGCAGCATGAAAGTGCTGCTGTATACAATATTGTAACAGCCTGACAGAAACACTCCAAGTAAAGTTACCTATTTTTAACAGATTTCAAAATCCAAATAATGAAGATTAAATAAGATTGCTCAATGCCAGAATTACCCAGTTAACTTACTGGAAAATAATTGAGGGCCTATATCCCTTATGAAATAAGTGAGAAGCATCAGATTTAGCAAGCAAAAAAAAAAGGGGGGGACTAAATACAATTCAAAAATACCAAGTTAAGAACCCAAGTAAGACAAGTTCAGTTTGTTTCTTCTAGCAGAGCTGTAGCCATTACCTACATTCACTGAAAAGAGCCTTGATCTAAGACTCCAGATATCCAAACTAATTGGAAAATTTCACTAACTGAGAAAGAAGCCAAAACAAGAGCTACTGTTTGAAACACCATAACCAAAATACTCAGCACTCAACACTACAAGTTAGCTTTTGCAGTGCCACCCCTTTACCAGTATCACATATATAGGTTTTTTCTACCCAGCAGAATATTTTACTAAATATTGAAAATTTCAGTGTGTAGGCTTTTCTGTAAGTGTGTGACCAGGCCTGTTCACATGGTTAAGAGGGTAACAGCCTTCCTTTGCTATTTCTTACATGTAAGTTTGGCTGGGCTGCATGGCCACAAGAAAAGAAAAGCTGAAACATTTTCTAGCTAGATGTGCATAAGAAATTACTCAAGGAGAGCAGGGAGGAAGATATTGGAACATGTATTTCACTTACATTGCCCTTTCACTTACATTTCACATATATTTCACTTGCGCTTAGCATCAGATGTCAAGCGACAACAGCCATTGCTCTTATTTATACAAATATATTATGCATGTGACATTGTAGATACAACGAACGTAATATGATGCAGAATCCTCATTTACTGTGACAAAGTATTGTGTATTGTGACAAAGTATTGTGACAAACTATGGTACCTTACTCCACAGATACTTCACATGCATGCTGGTTACAAAAAAGGAGAAAAGATAAACCTCACCTTTGAGCTGGTACTCACACCAGGTGACACAAATTTTACAAAGACTGCTTCAGTTGGTTTTGCATAATATTTATCAACAGTTGTGCTTAAATGACCACATCTCTAACATGGAAGACTAAAGAAATGCTAAAGCATCACTGCACCGTGAAGCAAGGAACATTCATAACCCTTCTTAGTCCATATGTGGGAACATACACATCCAATGACAGACAGGTTGACATAAACACACCACATTATATTAGGTGCAGAATTTTCAAGAACGCATGCTTTTGTGGTGGTGGGTTTGGTGGTTTTGTTGGGTTTTTGTTTGTTTGTTTTGGCAGGAATTAAATGGTCTCACAAAGCCAATGTTTAAAAAAAAAGGCAAGCCACTGGCTGAACTGTTTTCAAAGTTCCTTTTGCCAGCTACTTGCAACTGGCAGGTTTTTCTGCAGAAGCCTGGGTATGATACTGGCTCATACGCTGGTTTCCATTATATTAAAAGTAATGAGACACTCAGTGCTGCCATCAGCACAAACCAACCAATTCACAGGTTTGTTTGGAGATGAGAGTTTGATCTATACTGCACACATACCAATAATTACCCAACAGAGAAGTCTCTGCTGGTTTTACCATACAGTACCCACAGACAAGCACCAGTATACAGATCTTTCTCCTTTTGAGCTCTCCTACACACCCAGCAAAGACCTAAGGCTAGCCTTATTTTTATATATTTATCCCTGGTAGAAGCATGAGGAAGACTGGCAAACAAAAACTTCCTTGTATGATAGGTACAAGAAAAACTCTAACTTTTCAAAGTAAATTAACAAGATTTAATATGCACCAGAATGAAGAAGGCACATCTTGTAGCTCATCATCTAAAAGATGCAATTTGAAGGTCAAAGGCATACAGAAGCATTCCCCTATCCAAGCATTAATCAAATTGTAACCATTTTCTTGGGACTATGTCTTGTACATAATTCATCATGTTCTCAGGTCTGAAATCGTCTTCTGCCAATGTAAAAAACAAAATCCAAGTGTACAGGTAAGCACTTTCAAGCAAGAACCTATCTGGTAAAATAACTGCTGATCAGGACAGTGAGAGATCATTGCCTTCTGAAACCTAAAGAGATGTCCTACTTTAAGGTTTGAGTTGCAGGACTTACTATAATCAAGCCTCACTGTCACAACAAAAACATAATCTTTGAGGTTGTTAGGGGATAAAATAGCATTTCACTAACTTCTGTCTGCCTCTAGCTATGTTGGGGTACAAATAGACTTCTGTGGTTTTTGGTATTACATACAGCAAGGAGCTTCCCAGGGAAGGGGAAAAAAATGATTGAGTGAAGTCAATATTACTGATCAATCAGCATCTCTGAACAAGTCTCCTTCTGACATGCCCCCAGGCAACAACAATCTCTGACCATCAACAAGACAGCTACCCAAGGCTTCATACGAGAACTCAGATATAGCCAGTAGCAGGCAAACAAACATATCTCCAGGGCAAAGAGCTAACTTCTAGAATGTACAGGCTGAAAAGACAGACACATCATTTTTTCTCTTTTAATCTGGTATGCAGAGATGTACACCCACAAAATTGTATGCTCCCTTTTGAAGTGATCTTGGGACAAAAAAATCCTTGAAGGCTGCCATACTTTAAATCCCAGAGGGTTGATAACCAAGATGTGTTCTAGACACTGAACGTCCATTGTTCACTGAAACTACGTATCACCAAAAAAGTCAAAAACTGTCAGAATACTGACTTCTCCTTAACAGGCAGCTACATACCAAACAAAGCCTGAACCAAAAGTTATTAACATTGCTCTGGCATATTTCTAACTACAGCTTCACCTACCTAGTAGAAAAGTTCTAAATGAGGCAGCACCTTAACCTTCAGCAGCAAACAATGTCCAATCAATCCTGCAGGTAACAAGCTTCTCCTAAGAAGTGATTTATCTTTCCCATTGAAAATGTAACAGGCAATCATTGGGAGAACAGGGCAATGTGAATTAGGAGGAGAAATTGTCCACCAATGAAAAAAATCCATTAGGTCTGTGACAAAGGTCAGATAACATTGTTTGGGTTCAGCCATAATTCTTCCTTATATGAGGTTCACATTAAGATTTTGTGTAAAGGAAAAAAGCACAAGTGCAGGCGCTCTTCAGCCATCTCCTCCACAATCTAGCTGATTAATATCAACTTCATAATACAGCCAAGAAAACTAACACACTCAAAAAGATTATAATGTCTCCTTTTAATTAAAAGGAGACAAAAACATGCCTGCAAAAACCAAGATGTCAGATACACCGAACATAGACAATAGGTAACAGTCTCCTGAGTGATAAGCATTGACGTAGAAAAACATCTAACAGCAAGACATGTGGAACAGCTCTACTGAAGCGCACACGCTCACAGGTGACCTGAACAAAGAAAACACACAAAACAATTGCAAAGACACAGCTTGGAAACTCTAATCCTCCACTATCTCTCCCTTATACCCTAAGAGAGGTTAAGAGTTGATAAGCAGTTAGGATGATACATGCTTAAAGTGTAATGCCATAAAGGTTCAGCTACTAAACACCACTATTTGCAAAAGGCACCTCTATACTAAATCACTAGCAGATAGATTCAAGAGAGAATGCAAAGCTGGTGAAACAAATTATTTTCATAGCCAAGTAGTGCAGAAATGAACCCTCCAAATGGCTTAACTTTTATTTGATCTTCCACTCAAAAAATAACATAACATACTTGTCACAATTCAATCCCACTAGCCAACAGCATACAAAACCTACAATAGAGACTTATGTGCAACTGTTGGTCTTTGCTCGTGGTGGGCCCAGACCAAAACCAGCATTTAGTCTAAGTTACACCTCAGTCGTAAAGAGAATGTTCCCTGCAGGTCAAGATTGAGCTTATCCATAAGGCAAAATGAGGAAGCCTTAAATGCACCAAAATATCAAGCAACCTACAATAGAAGAGCCATTTAAGATGCAAAGTTGTAATGCCAGGACAGACAGGAATACAAGCAACATCCCAACCTTTGAAGTCAATTATCCAAAGAAATAAACATCATTTTAGTGAGTCAATTGTTTTTCATTATTTTTGCAAGAAAATTCCACACAACATCAAATTGCTTCAAGTCAACTTCCTTGGCGGCACTTCAAACTCGCATTTGTTCTTCGGCTTATCCACAAACACAAACAGCATTAACAATTTCTGGTTACCAGGTCACCAAACCTTGGTCTCATTTTACACTTCAGTAATCCAAACACTGTACATTATTTGAAAGGAAAGTGGAGTGAAACGACTTTTTTGGTTTCCCCTAGAATTAGTACAGTCTTACCACTAGACTTACACAGTTTGAAAACCTAACTTTGTCATCTTACTGACAAGCAACCGAGAAGCCATCTACTAACTGGAAAGCCATCTACCTTGGGAACTGAGATCACTAAGTAAACATTTTCAAAACAAGGTGCCAATTTTGAAGTACAACATTACTGAGAAATGTAAATATTGTCAGTCTTTCAAAAGTCGAAGTTTGAAAGCAGGTACAAGTTCAGAGCAGTGGGAAAGGTGGGGAGAGAAGTAAGAATACAACGTGTGGAGAGATTCCTACACTTGGAAACAGCCAGTTAGTTCCAGATGCTGTCTTTTGAGGGCTTCTCACTGATGATTTGACTTCCAATCAAAACAACTCCATAGGTTCAAAAGTTGCCCAGATTTCTACCATTCTTATTACATAATAAAATGGGGTTTCACTATTTGAATTTGAAAGTTCTAATTGCCCAACAAAAAGAATCTTATCAAAACATGTTTAAGACATCACTCGTGAATCACAGGCACAGCTTTCGGCACAGCTTTCTTGGGAAGAAGCTGCCAAAAATCATAGGCTTGTTTTCAGAAGAAAAAAGTGGAGAACAAAAACTTGTTTCTTTAAAATCTAGCAGTCCAAGATGACCTAAACACACACAGGAGCTGTTGGATCACTGTGCTGCCATAATAACCTGGTGTCAACTGCAGCAATAAATCTATCTTAACTATAGATAACAGTCAAGCGCGTACAGATTTAATAAGGGCTGGCAACAGATTATCCAAGGGGTGGCAGAAGACTGCCCTGAGTAAAAGCATCCTTTCACTGACCAAAAGAAGGTATTAATTTCCTCCTACCTGAGAGGTCATGATGAATAAGGTCAGCAAAGTTGGGGTCATCACCCCACCAAAATATCCATAGCTCCCTGCGTCCTGGTCTCTGGTCTCGGCGCCAAACACTGAGTACATCCGCCTTCAGACAGCGGCTGAAGCTGCTCAAAATAGGGTCTTCTTCCGTGACCGGAAAGAGAATCGGGGCAGATGTTGGACCCTGCCATACATATCGCTTCCATTTAATCCCAGTTAGATCAGCCTAAGGGAAGGAAAAGAACAACTGGTCAGACAGTGGGGTAGGTACACCCCCAACAGAAACATGCTGCTATGACAAGATGATGATGATGATGATGGTGGCACAGGAAGAGGCGGGTGGAAGGGAAAAGGAAGGATTAATACAGTAAATTTTTTAACAGAAAACATACTTGTTGTGTACCTTAGAAGAAAAAACTCTATATACAAGCTCCCTGTTTTAAAAGCTCCTTCAATAACTACAATAAAGCAAGAGCTGTTTAAAGCAAAGCAGCATTAAGATTACAGAGAGAAAAGTCTGGCTTGATTTAAAACAAAAAAGTGAAAGACGAGTGAATAATGTATTTATTTGCAGACTGCAACTCTCCAATCTACTAAACACATCTCTTAGCAAAGACTGTCTTTCTTTTTGCTCACTTATGCATACACCAGCTTTTCAACCCAAGATTACTCTAGGGAGATAGATAATAAGGTAAAACTAACTCAAGCATACATTCTTCCAGTCATCTACTACTTTGGAAGATAGCCCAAGTTTCTTCATTGTAAAAAGTCCCTGTATCTCACACAGGTACACTTATTTTACCAAAAGCTATCACACTTTCATTCCTCACACCACATTTTATGAATTTAAATCCTGGTTTTACCATTAAATTACATAGCAGACTTGTGTCCGCACTAACCATGATCCACTAAATCCTCTTCCAGGCAAAAATTCATTTGACTTTATAAAGTAAGATAGTTACTACTATATGTAACGGGAAATAGACAATTCCTGGTGTATCTACAATGCAATACCTCACTAAGTTTTACACTAAGCTTTTTCACTGAGGACAGTCACCTTAAGGCATGTAGGGGAGGCACTGCCCCCCGGGGTTCTCTATGTGAAGGGAGCAAATGCCAGCCTACCTTGTTCCAAGAAGTCACTATTTTTTTCTTTCCCAATATGACAGCACACAAAAACATTGCTGCAACATTTCAACCTAACATGGCAGCCTTCCTATCTTCAGGAGGAGAAGCAATTTATACCAAAGGTAGTCTGTAACTGTTGATACTTAAGAAAGACTCCAAGATTTAAAAATGTACTACTAATACGGAGCCGCAGGCCTGGTGCAGGCTGCAGACATGTTCAGGCTGTCCAGGTTCTCCTCCGCCTGAAAATATTAGTACCAGAGCTTGGCTCAGGTTTTTACTTACAACAACCTCCAGAATAACAAATACCAGGCAGCCAACTAAAATCAGCTAATTTGCATTAAAAAGCAGATGAAACAGCTCAGCACAGCCACCAGAAATTGCATCACAGCCCAGTTACATCGAATTTACTTTGGGGGCTACCAAAAATCAACAATGTGAATGATTTCATACTTGGGTTAAAAACAACAAAAAAAAAAGACTACAAAATGGTGCACAACAAAACATAAGACACCACTGCTTCACTGGGAGCATCACCAAAAGCAAACCTCCAAACAACAACAAGCAGTAAAAGAGATCACTTTGAAAGCAAGGAAGAACGCAGGTTTCAGCTCAATTTCTCTGGGATGTCACGAGTGGGGACATGAAAGAGAAAGTTCCCCGAGCCGTGGGGCCGA
Organism: Melopsittacus undulatus; assembly: GCF_012275295.1. Classification (NCBI taxonomy): domain Eukaryota; kingdom Metazoa; phylum Chordata; class Aves; order Psittaciformes; family Psittaculidae; genus Melopsittacus; species Melopsittacus undulatus. Next base: position 2,669,082 of record NC_047539.1, read on the forward strand.
AAGGAGAAGGCTCAGATGTCCTTACCTCCTGCGAGAAACAGCTGGTTCAGGAGCAGAGGCAGGAAGATGGGCAGAAAGGAGGAAAAGTTGCAGGCGAGGAAAGGGAAAAGGCGAGTTGCAGGGAGGATACTCTCCAGGAAGAAACCGGAGGGAGGGGCAAGGCGAGACAGACAGCGATGGAGGGGGAACCAGAGGGGCATGGGAGAGTTGGCTGGCTCCAGGCAGGGCCTACTCTGAGGACTCATCCAACAGAAGCTATGCTAAAAATGGCTGCTTTGCTTCCACTACCCCTTCCTCCCCTCCCCCAAACCTCCTCTCTCTCCCACCCCGTGTCTACCGTGTGTGTGTGCCGGTGGCCGCACTTACCAGGCAGAAGAGGTTGGAATGGCAATCCTCCAGGCTGGCCCCGTTCGGCACGAAGCAGGAACTCATCCTCACAGCCACAACCCACACGCCATTATCCCACAGCCTCCGACAAGAAAGAAAGAGACAGACAGAGAGAGGGAGAGAGAGGGAGACAGACACCGAGAGGGAAAGGGGGGAGGGGGGACTCTGCACACGCACAAATAATAATACAATTAAATAAGGGATTTACATAGGGACACACAGGCACGCGAAATAGTGGCAGGATAAATAACCCGGAGGAGAGTGGTACCGGAGAGGGGTAAAAAATAGATTTAAAAAAATAATAATAATTAAAAAAAATTAAAGAGAAACTCGGAACGTTTTCTCTTCTTATGGATAGCGAACGCGAGGGGGGGGTGGTAAAACCACCGTGGAAGGGGAGAACAGAAAGAGGGAGGTGGTAAGTAATCCAACGACGGGAGATTAAGATCAAAATCCTCCCTGTTCCTCTTGTCTTCTCGTTCGCTTGAGGAGAGGGAGAGGAGGTAAGGTGAAGGGGTAATTGATCCAATAAGAGAATAAAACCGGGGTAATTAATCCAGGGGGGCTAGGGGTAAAAATCAGTTGACATCCCTCCTTCCTCTCTTCTCGGATGCCAAGCAAGAGTAGTAGGGAACAAAATAAATAATCCAGTGGGGGTAATTAATCCAGAAACCTCCCTCCTCTTCCTCCTGTTTCTTTAGTCATCAGACGAGAAAGGGGCAAATTGTGGAATGACTGGGAAGGATTGGCTGTGGGAGAGAAAAATCCAGGCTCGTCTCTTCGGAGTCCGAGGGCAACAGGGTGTGGGGGGGTCAGATTCTTCTCCCCTGCTCCAAAAATATTCCAAATAAATTAAAATTTCAGATCATAAAAACAAACTTCAGATGCCAGAGGCCGAGTCTGGAGAATTCATAAAAGCAGGACACGAACAATGTCCTGGGGTGTACCCCAAAAACACATCTGCGGGGGCAGGGGAGGGGGGAAGGTGTTCCTTGAGAGAGAAAGGCCGCAAAAGTCTCCGTAGCAGCCCAGCGGGGGGGGGATTAAATTCCCCCGTGGAAAACCCCCCTCCCCAAAACGAAATACTCCTCACAGAGAGGGCGAAACCAAAATATCCTCTGCCGGGTAAAAAAACCTTTCCGTGGGGAATGGAAGAAGGGGGAGAGGGGTGGAAGGAGGAAATTGCGGGTGACCCTCGAAGTCTCTTCGGGGAAGGATGGAGGAGTCTCCCGGAGGCCGATCCCCAGTCTCTTCGGAGGAGGAGGCAGGGGTAAAGCGCAGAGTGTCTTCAGGGCAGCTCGACCCCCCCACCCCCCAGCTGTCCTCCGGGGCCGGGGGAGCCCCACCAAGTCCACCGGGCTGGGTGGGTCTCTTCAGGGGAGCCCGGACCCCGCCAAGTTATCGCCGAGCGCCGGAGGAAGGGGGGTTCCGGGGTAGGGAGGGCCCCCTCCACCGCACCAAACCCCGCAAGACCCCTGCGAGCCGGTGGGGGGAGGCGAGGCGGGGAGGGACCGGCCTGGCAGCTGGGCTGGTCCCTTACAAAAAATTAATGGTTTTCCTTTAAAAAACAAACCCGGCAAAGAAAGGGGGGAGGGGGGAATAAAAATATAAACCGATAGTCTTCAAGCGGAGCGTTGTCTTCCGCGGGGGTGTGAGGGGGGGGAGAGGAGCGAGCCCCGAGACCCTCCCGTCGGGGCGGCGGCCCCGTCTCTCCTCAGGTGAGGGGGCTCCGGGAGCCCGTCGAGCCGGCGGCTGCTGCGGGCAGGCTCCGCGCCGCCCGCTGCGGCGGCCCCGCGGGGGCAGTGGGCGGAGGGCCCCCTCCCCGAGGTCTTCTGGTGAGGGCGGGGAGGCGGCGGCCGAGCCCGGGGCTCTCCTCAGCCGGAAGGGCCTCGGGGGAAGGGGTCAGAACCCCACAACCGCCGGCCCCGCCGTGTGCCGACACACTGGGACGCGGCGGCCGTTGCTGCTGCTGGCGGAGTCGGTGCCCCGAAGCCCCCGCCGCGGTCTCCTCCTCCTCGCTTCCCCTCAGCGGTGCCTCTGTCGGCGGCTGCCCGGCCGCGGCATCCCGGCCAGCGGGCTCCCCTCAGCGCGGCTCCCCCATGGCGCGGGCAGGGGAGGGGGGTTCTTCTGCCGTTTAATTCCGAGACCCTTTTTCTTTAATGGCGGCCACAGGGACGAGAGTCGGGGCCCCCCTGCCGCGCTCTGATTGGCGGACGCGCCGTCACGTGGGGCTGCACAGCGATGGCCGCCGTCGCTGCTGGGGGAAGGAGGGTGCAGTGACGCTGCGCGGCCGCCAGGGGCGCCACCAGAGCCTAGCAACCGCGCGCGTTGCTCGTTGGGAGGCCGCCATCTAGCGGCCGCATCGAGTAATGGCGCAGCGACCTGCGCCGCAGGTTTGTGCGCAGCGGCAGGGGGTCCGCGGGTTCGAGTCCTGCCTACCCCAGGTCCCGGGCCGGGGGGCCCCGTCGACCCCCGAGCTGAGCTTCCCATGCCCCACGTCGGCCGGTCAGAGACGAGGCACAGCCTGTCCCATGTCCCCACCAGTAAAGCACTCACCCCACCACCCCCATTGCAAACTTCACCCCTTGGCAGAGTCTTCTCCAGATCTGTAGAGCAAAATTCCATCCTACTGCTCTCAGAGCCTTTTTAAATAAAAGATATGCAAGTGTTTGGAAAGCCTGCACTAATATTTAACACAAGCATTAATGCTTTCACCAGTCCCACTGACACCGTATGTGTTGGAGCTGAACTGTACTCCAAAATCCCATTTTTATGCACATATACATAGCGTACAGTTTATGAGGATGAAGTAGGTGGTTTCTCTGTTACTATGCAGAGATTTGCAGAAGGACTTTGAAATTATTCAGAATTAAGATGCTACAGTGACAGCAATAGCTATTTTTAAGAGATATTTGGATGTATTTGCATCTTGCTGATCTTCTCATTACATACTATTTTTCTACGTAGAATGTGAAATTTTAAGTTACTACATACAGAATTTTTTGACTGCAAAGTTAAAGTGAAAATACAAACCAGTGTAAAATGCCTCAAGTAAAGGTAGACGTGAATGTCCCAGCTAACATGACATTCACATTAAAATATGATACATTGATGTAACAGCAGCACACTGCATCACAACTATGCAACACGATGATGTTTCAAAGGCCCTGCAACTTATTTCAGGACTCATGAACCAGACGAGTGGCAACCTTCTGCAGTAGAGTAGGAGGAAAGAAGGGCATTCTATAAATAAATTTATATGAGGAGTTAAAGAAAAAAAAGCAAGGATAGATATTTTCACCAAGAGGAACTTTGAAGATTTACTCACACTAAGACTATTTTTGTGCGGCAGTGTAGGCAAGGAAGAGTCTTCTTTTCATCCAAATAGAACCAGAGTATTTTTAACGCAGGAGACTCATCCCCTCTGTGCTCATCGAAACACGGCAGCTGGGGCTGGAGCCGGGATGCGGGGGGGAGGGCGTGTGGAACCCAACCCCTTTCCAAGTGGAACAGATGGTTTTCTCCGTGGTGACTGCAGACGAGGACTGCGGTGAGAGGAGGATTCGCCCCACGCTGCCAGGGGTGTCGAGGGGCACACCAAGGTCCTCCCAGGCTTCAGCACCCTGCTTTGGTCGCTAGAGGGGTTACCTCGCTGAGCAGGGAGGTGACATTAAGTCACACCTGAAGGAGAAATCCAATGCTTCAAAGGAAACACAAGAAAGCAGCGCTTGGCATTAGTGCACAGGAGCTGGTGTGGGTTTCCCTCTAAGAGGAAAAATTACCCTTTGGTAAAACTGTGATTTGGGAGAGGGAGCAGAAATCCCATGCAATGACTCAGGGTGGGCTTGATGCACAGCAAATGTACCCTTGCATTTCCCCATTGATTTCAGGATGACACCAAATCTTCACTCACTGAGAATCCATTTCTTTGGCCTGAAACCGCACAGCTCGACTTCTAGAAGAAAGGATTAACTTAGTGTCTAACACTGGGTTTGGCATCGATTCACTTCACAGCTTGGAGGAACCCAGCTTCTGTGTCTCAGTTTACTTATCTGTAAAATACAGTTTGAGATCCGTTTCATTAGTACTTACATATTAGTCATCATAAATACTTACATGGGATCCCAGCACAGACAAGTGCAGAACATAATTTTTCCTGTAAACATAAATATGGGATAAGGAACTAATAAAATATTGACAAAAGAGGAAAGAAAACTAACACAACAACTAGAGATTTTTAAGAGTCATTCCCTTTCTCTTCATATACAATAGTATCCATGTTTGGCAAATTTTGGACCGGATACAGAACTTGCTGCCCTTAGCAAACTGTACATGTTACTTGGGATATAAAGCCTCTTAAAAACTGGGGAGGAGGTGGGAAAAAAGCTCTTGAAAATATGCTTTCTATTTTTTAGATAGGTTCTCATATAGTTCTCATCTCTGCAAGTTCCAGAAGTGCATTAAGCTGCATAATTAGCATCTGTCACATGTAGCCTTTTCCTTCTCTCTTCCTTTCCCTAGAGGGAACCTCATGAAGAAATTTTAATATGAATTTTAGTATATACACAGCACAATGCATTCATATGAGGAAAGACACAGTCGGTGAGTTGTGCTCAGTCTCACGGTCACCCTTCTGTAATGAAAACTTTACCAGTTTAAAAACAATGCTACTGATCCAGTTTAAAAATTAACTGGTTTCTTGGAAGTACAGCAGTAGTGGGGGCAGGGGTGAGATGATCCCCATTGCATCAAATTAAACAGAATCCTTAGGAACTGGACAGTTAACATTACTCATCCTGTGTTCTATTGTACTCTCTCCGATAGTTGCATTGAAACATCTAGCCAAAAGTAGTAAGGGATGTATGGATGATTTTCCCCTTTAGTCAAAAGTATTTATCTGGAAAGGAATAATTATGTTTTGAAAAACATCAAAATAAGTAAGACTTCATAACGCTTGTTCTTTCACATTAAAAGATACTCCACTATTGCATATAAAAAGTCAATGGACTCCAGCATCTCCCAGTAAATCTCTGTGGACAAACTTAAAAGAAGATGCTAGCTTTTAGAAGTAAAGACTAAAATGAAAGAAACGCAGCTGAAGAGCAATAGCAACATGAAAAACAGTGACATTATTTAGCCTTTGATTTCCATTCAGACTCTCCTCATTTTCCAAAGTCTTTATTTTCTACTTAATTAGTTCAAAGAAAATCGAGATTACAGGACTGCACATGCTGCCAACAACCTGAGCTAGGAAGTGCAGACTGAATGCTTAAACTCCAGCTACAGAGGTGGTAATTATTGTAATTGGTCCATGTGAAGCAAATATATCAAGTAGTAGAGAGTTCAAACCCATGCCAGTCAGTCTCCAGTTGGCACCGACAGCTCTGTCAGGAGGATGCAGAGGTCTCAGCAGGACTTACTGTTGGCAACTGTTCAACAGTTCTCTTCCCCAAATGGTTTCAAGGGGATTTGGGTGGGAAGAAAGATAATTTTTAACAAATTACACTACCTAAAAATGGCGAGATGCCCAGAGCCACCTCGTCAGCATTGCTCACTGCTACCAAACTAGTCTAAAATGAAGATTTAGAACACCATAGCTATAAAGAAATGTCTATCTGACTTTAATATTACAATCAGATCACTGCAAAGTTAACCACACACGTACTGTACTCCATACTGCAAGTACGCATGGACATACGTCCAGAACAAAAGGTACAGCAGTATATTTACAGTGCGTGTTCCTCAGAAAACAATGAGTTCAAGTTACTGGAATCCAAGCATTCCTATGAGGACATTCCATCTAATTTCTTGAATCTATAAGACCACTTACTTTGTAATTAAAAATGACAACAGAAAAGCCCCCATGGGAGAAGAGACTGGGGGACCACTTATTTCCCGTTAGCGTTTATCTGACAGCATTTGTAAGGTGTCCATAATTGTGGTGTAAAACATAGTCCAGATTTGCACCGGGAGTTTCCACAGGAGACTGCTCTGTGCCATATCGATCTTCAGCTGCTTTGTTTAGATTTTGCAAGAATGCTTTTTTCCAGATGGTGAATATGTCATTTTTAGCAGAGGTCTCTGAGAGAAGATGTGAGTTTAATGCACGGCAATAAAAAGAGGAATATGAGAATTCTTGCTCTCTTTAGTGTCAGCTTTGGTTAAGACGTATGAATGCACATGAATAGTCTTGTCAGAATCTCGGGGGCTACTGACATTCAAGATCTAACATATTATTATTTCTGACCAGAACATTACCTGCTATGCAGTATAAAGAAGAGAGAGAGAAAAGATAGGACCACTCCCTGATCAGACAGAAATTGTTATGTATTTCCCTGGTTGGAAATCTCTGAACAGAGCTTTGCTGCTGGGAAAACAGAATGCTTATTTTCTCCAATCTGAGATTAATGATCATACATACTCTTTAAATCTGCAGCAGGAAAAAAACCAAAACAAATCATTGTTTAATGCCTTTTACTCATGGATGGGATCCTGGTTAACTCATGTAAATAAAGACTGTAAAACCAACTATTACATCCTCGTAAAAGACATATGCTTATCATGAGAAAGGTTCTAGCATTTCTAGCTGCTGACTCTACCACTGAAAGTCTGAGTTACTAGTTTCAGATAAAAATAAGCTAGTTAAAGAATTCAGTTAAAATAATGTAATTCAGATGCCAGTATCTATTAAATCTGGACACCACTAGAGTGGAATGGTTCATTCACCAGAAGCAAAAACCTTACAGTGTGCTTCTGGCTGAGTTAAGAGAAAATATACTTCAGATTTTGTGCTGTTAACAATTTGTTGCCAAATAAATTGAAATCATTGAAAAGCATTGAGATTAGTTTAATCAGTGTGTTTGTCTTCCGAAATCTGACATTAATGCCTTTCTTTTCTAGTGTAACAAAACAGAATATTCTGCACTTTGCAATTGAAACTACCTTTAGTCCACATTGAAGAGCTACAGCATGTCAGACAAAGAAACTGGTTTGTTTGGTGCAAAAAATGATAGCAGACCTTTACATATTTGAAGTGCAACAGATGGTCTTCCAAGCAGAGCATAATGACTGGCAGACAGTACACTCCCTTAGAGTGGCTTGGAATGTCTTCAGCAATTACATAGAGTGCTTGGGGGGGAAGCCCTGTCATGTCTCTGATCCTTCTCGTGTAAAGAGCTGTGGTTTCCTGTTTAGATGCTAAAAATTGTATCATTTAAACCCCAACAAGCTAGCAAGTGAATTAGAAAAGGAAGCACATCTAGTGCTCCCAAGACTATTCAAAATGAGGTTCCACACATTTTGTCCACTGAGAAGAGAGATGTAAGTAGAAAAAAACCAAAACCAAACCAAAACCCAAACACACAAATCCACAAAACCCCCATAGAAACACAAAAACCACACACAAACTAAAGAAAAGCATTAAGAAGGAACAATCTTGGGCCTGTTGCCCAAGGAAGTTGTGAATGCTCCACCCCCGGCAGTGTTCACAAGTGTTGGATGATGTGGTTTGGTGTGAGGTGTCCCTGCCCATGGCAGGGGGTTGGAACTGGATGATCTTCAGGTCCTTTCAAACCCGAACTATTCTGATTCGATATAACTGTGAAACTATTAATCCACAGTCAAGTATTCCATGGAGATGTAATCTAGGGAAAAAAAAGGAAGGTTTAAAACAAGGTTCTTCAGACTTCTAGAAGATGGGAAGTTTGCAGATATACATGCAGAATATATAGGGAAAAATATGTGAAGACTGAATTACTAACAACCTCCTTTGGAAAACTGGTGACTTTGGAAGAGTCCTCTTCAACATGAAACATTGTGGCTACAGCTATTCAGGGAGGGGAAAAGCCAGCTTTTCTGAGGCTGTGACAGTCCTTCCATTTTCATTGACAAGTTATTCCACAGGCCAGCCATTAACAGTTATAATAAAGAGAAAGAGGAATAAAATGCTGATCTTTAATACTGTATATGCAGGCTAGAAAAATTAAACTTCTCTCTATCTCTCCCTTTCCCCTAATCCTGGAATTAATCTTTCCTGTTATAAAATCTTCCCCACCAAATTCACCCTGAGTAAAATCTTATGTGCAACATAAACACAAGTAAAACCATGTCCTTTAACACTGTAACTTAAATGTTGATGGAATCATAACTGCATTACACCCTCTCCAATTAGCAGCAGCATTCTTTATGTTTGCTTATGAAGCGTAAACTGTTCCCTTGTCACTACAAAGACCTTCTGTAGAGGACTTAAAAAAACAGCCACAGCAATTAAAATGACAACAACAGAGGTGGATTGGTCGCATTATGACAGAAAATATCCAGCTGTTTCTTTCCAGCAAAAGGATACACCAACTACACACAACGACCAAAAGGATATGAAATCCTATGATCAGTTATCAGTCTGCCTAAAGCTGGTGAATATTCTGGCAAAAGTACGGATTTCCAAGACAGGAATAGACTAATATAGAACTAGATCTAACCTCACAGACTGATTTTCCACACACACCTCCACCTCATCAGGATTATCACTCATCCTTTTTGCCCATACAAATTTCCCTTTTTGCTAGAACTATTCTAGCTAGAACTACTCTATTCTGTGAGAAATTCTCTATACAATAACAACAGTCTGGGGCTTTGTCATCCAAAATGAGCAAGGCAAAAAGTAAACTGCTAGGGTTAGGGCACCTACATTAGATTTTAAACTTATTTACTTCAGTTGTGTTAAAAACATTTGAAGAGTTAATTAAGACCATAAGTCTCATTACACCCAGGGTATTACTTATGCTAACCTCTGTTACAGTCACATCTGTCTCTGCTACTGGTTCCTGCCTGCTCTGCTTCACAACAGCAATAACATGGGGATTAAGGAAATATTTTAAACATACATTTAAATTATTAAAAAGTCTAAAAGGGAAATGTGTCAACGTTTCCTGGTTCAGATTATAGGGACTAAACACCTGAAGTGATAAGGTAGGTTTGATTTCTAATAGGGGAAGACAGACCAGGAGAAAATAATTGACACATATGGAAGAGCCATTCAGGGTGGGCAAAAAACAAACCCTGGGGAACCCACCTACAGGTGTATCCTTGGAGGAAAAACAATGAGAAAATTATTGGGAAGACTTTCATCATTGGTTCTTTTCTGGAAGACTTTGCCTCTCGTAACAGCGCAGACATGGTGAGTGGAATGTATCAGAACTCATCCATGCATTATACTTTGCACATCAAATTAAGTTGATTATCCATGACTTTTTAGGCAAACACGGGAATGCATAAAACATGTCAGCTGTTATATACAGAATATACAAGCATTTCATTCCTTCCTTCACGTTTGGAAAGAGCAGCAGACAATGAGCTCAACCATTACATGGAGGATAAATTTCATTTGCAAGTTCAGAAGTAACCCTGGCTCCTTATCTGTTCTGTGGACCAGAACTTACAGGTACCTCATAACATTTGTCTTCTGAGTTGTGTTTGTCTTCAGAGTAATTGCCATAAGTGGGCAAAATCCTTAATGTTGTCTTCTTTATACCTTCAGCCATAAAGTTCTCCATAAACAGAGAATTTACAGACTCAAAACAACTACTGCAAGATACAGGGGGGTGAAGGGGGTGAGAAAAAGAGGAAAAGAAGAAGAGTACAAACATAGCAGACTTGAAAACCTTCACCAGAATGAATGCAAAATGCAAGTAAAGCATTAAGTTGCATGTGCAGTGTAGGAGTGGACTTCTAGCTGCAAGTTGAATCAAAACCCTTTGTATGAAGTGAATGATGACTACTTAATGTGAAATTACAAAATACCTACAGAATTCTATGATCTGACCAGTGTAAAATGGTTCTGTTTGTCCACATATCAAGAGTTCTAACACGGTCAAAAAAGGTCTTCTTTAAATGAAGAACTTTCTGGAAGGTTGATTGATGTTTGTTGAGTACTGGATATAGTCTGAGTATTGGCACATTTCACAAAGGTGTAACTTTTCAATAAGGCTGCAGCTCTTGTAGAACTTGTAGATAGAAAACTAGGGACAAGGCAAAACACCTCTTGTGCCAGAAAGACCTAAAAGATTCAGTGAAGGAACTGATGGAAAGTGCCCTTCCTGTAAATGCAAACACCTGCACAGCCACAGTAACTGCAGGGAAACAACCAAAAGGCTGCACATATGACAAGGTGACACAGCAGACATATCATCTGCCATGCTGATATGGACAGTTTCCAGTATTGTTCAGTACCATCCACAGTGATCTTGGCTTTCTGATCTAGCTCCCAAAAGAAGAAAAGTATTAATCTTCAAATATATAAACAGTATGCATCTCAGTACAACCTGAGGTTGTCTCCTATCAACTATGCAATCTTCTATCTATCTATATATATATAAAATATCAACTATATAATATGTTCCATCAACACACGGATGCTGAAAACACAAGCCTCTGGATTACAGCATCTGGAAGTATAACAGAGAATGAAACCCCGCTTCTGTCAGGTAGAGCAGGAGCCCATGGCAACAAGAATCACATTATTGCTCAACAGATGTACTTGAACTACAGAGATAAACTACTTAAAAATACATGGAAGTTATGTGCAAACTGTTTTGTCACTTGTGCCTCTTTCATTGTTGGGTAAGTGAATACTAGCCAGGATTCTGAATACCTTATTCTGTAGAAAGTCAGGGGAAAAAATGAGCCAAAGAAATCTTATCAATACACAATCACCCAGTGTATTAGGAGAAGGCGGAAGACAACACTGATAAGGCACAAGCACCCATAAAGCCAATACATATACAAATTAGAACATAGTAAGTACACTCACCACTGAACAAAATGCAAGTAAATCTCTCTCCCGAGAAGGCTTTAAGACTGTGTTCCTTTTGTTAATTCTACATCACCAGTGAAGGCCTATAAAACATTATCTTGTAAATAAAGTGGTCATCCTCACTTCTGGCAACTGCAGTAAGAGCTGCCTTACAGAAAAGGTCCTGCAAGTAGTTTTTATTCCTGTAAGTAAACTCAAAGAGTGAGGAGAAAACATGAGCTAAAATTACTTGCACAATCATGTTCCATATCTGTTCCTAGCCTAGCAATATTGGTCCTTCCCCTTCCCAAGTACAAAAGTGCACAAACTTTTCTCTCTTTTTCTAAGAGGAAAAACAATAAACCTGCTTATCCTTGGATAAGGCTGGAGTTTGGAGGAGCTCAGAACAATGGAGCACTGTGTGCCCCACTCATCACACAGACACTGAAAAAGAAGTATGGCAAAGAATGCACAGAGCATGTAATTACTGTTTCACAAGATAATTTCATTATTAATACATCCCCAAAGATAGCATGCACAGTGTTGCAGTTTAATTAGATGATAACTGGAGGGGGTTTGAATTTATGAGGTAATAAATATATTTTGGACTAATAAACTCCAAGGCTGAAGTGTTTATTAATCTAGAATATAAAGATTATATAGTTGATAGGAGACAACCTCAGATTGTGCTGAGATGCCTACTGCTCATGTATTTGAAAATGAATATTTTCCTTCTTTTGGGAGCTAGATCAGAAAACCAAGATCACTGTGGATGGCACTGAACAATACCAGAAACTGTCCAGCCATTACGTGTTCTCAAAGGCAAAGACTATTTAAGTCTCAGAAGATGTTGTGGTCTTGAACATTCACCTCCTAAAGTATTAAGTACTGGAAATATATCCTCTATACTATGCCTTCTAACAGCTGTCAATGCCTTATTTCAGTGTAAGAAAGGAGATTCCCTTGAACGATAACCAGACCCTTTACAAGACTAATCGAACCCTCCCCTTCTCCTCCCAGATATTCAATTCTGTCTCTATTTTCCTGTTTTTGGACCCACCTGCAAGTCTGCACCAGGTAGTGAACAAGCACATCAATTTTAGTGTCTCATTAGATGTTCTTTTTTCCTTAACATCGTCCTATAAGCTTTTTGCCTAGCACAGCACATTAAATATTTGGAAACTAAGTGTTCACCAGTGTGAGGATTTATACCCCAAACAGCTGTGCCAAGAAGTCAGAGGAATCAAATCTATTAACTTGTCCTTGGGTAGTTACAACAAGAGCTTTACAAATTGCCATAGAGTTCAGTCCATTTAAACTACATTCCCCTGCTATTTTGAAAGTGTCACAGGCAACAGAGAAAACCAAATTGAGCCCAGGATAAAAGAGTTCATGGCTGAAGTCAAAAGACTGGGTTAAGCCAAAACTAAATTAAGGTCTGAGTGAACTACAGAGAATGAAAAAGGAAGAAACACCAGGAGTAATAACATCTGGCACCCTCTCCATGCAGATGAAATAAGACTAACAAATGCAAAGGCAACCCTATCCACACACAACTGAGTAACAGCTGCTGTAGCATCAATGGGCAAAACCAGGGAAGTCTTGGCTGTGCCAAAAGAACCATGGCACATGGGGCAGAAGCATGGAGAGAAAGAAAGGGGCAAGACCAGCCAATCTATGTCGGGTGTCAGCAGCAAGAAAGTTGTGTTATTGAGGGATGGAAAGATCAAGATATTTAAGAAAATGCTTATTACTTAACTTAGGTGATCCAAATATAAATGGCCATGTGCTCAGACAGCTTCCAGTCTGGCTCCATAAGTTCAGGAAAAGCCTCAACACTAAGTCTTGAGAAGACTCTACAGATAATTAAGGGGAAATGATGATGACAGCCATTTCCAAAGCTCCTGGTTTTAATTCCCAGGCGTATATACTCTCTCCAAATGAAACAAGCAACAGAGCTAACTTTCCTATATTAAATCTCTAGGCAGTAAGTTATTCATACAGCTTATGTAGATGTCTTTACCCTCTGGAAAAACAAAGTTGAAGAAAAATGGTTCTATCTTTGGGGAACAGTTTAAGTCTCAGGATAACCACATTAGGAAATTTAACTCTGTTACTTTGTATCTTACATTTTATTACTAGATTGGTAATAGGAAATTACCAAATAAAATTGGTATTTTACTTGGTAATTTTTTTTCCATGGGCCTCGTCTAATACGAAAGATGGTGATCATCAAATTTATTCAAGTTTTCCTGTCAACAACATCATTAACCAAATCCCTCAATTTCAAAGTAAATAAAAGCATCTGGGCTTCTCGCACAGCAAGACTGACTTGCATATTTAAGCCTCATATATAGATGAATTTGCACTGGACCAAATTTGCATATTAATGAAGGACTAATTGCTCTCTGCAGTCAATTTTATGCAGATGAATTTACTCCTCTCAGAACAATTTTCATAATGTTCAGAAAGAACCAAAAAATGTAAAACTTTTTAGAAGTACACAAATGTTAGACAATCAAGGAAGAAATATCATAATGACATCAAACAGCTTTACATTAAATTGCATATAACTCATCTTTTATATTGTTCCTTTATTTTAACAGCCTCTCACGAAGAATGGAACAATTCATGGAATAACTTCAGCCTATTCCCCCTCCTTGGTCTCAGATTTTAACAGCTTGTAACAACCCATTATATTATCTTGTTTCCAGCTGGAAAGATGGAGCCTGAATTTATGGAAGTTAGATTTGTTAAACAGGACTTTCTTTTCTCTGTCCTCCTCATGCACAGGTCAGTTAGGACATACCCAAACCCCCACAATTTTAAGGTACTTTCTACCCAGTTTGGCAGTATCAAGGAAAAGCTCAAGACCCAAATCCCTCTTTAGTCTTTCCTCCTGAGCTAAAGTACCAAATACCAAGAAAAAGACGGGGAAGTACATGCAAAAGAGAGACATCAACAAACACTGAGGGAAAATGGGAACATTAGGGAGGAAAGGGGAAAATATAAATACTGGAGTAGAAGAGGAAAGGAAGTAGAAATGGAAGGAGAGCAAAATGATGATTCAATGTGTATATGCAGGTCTAGATAAAAAGAACAAAACTGAAGCATTTGGGAGAAAGTTCAAGGCAAAGGAAACAAATACAAGAGAAAAATGCAGCCAAAAATATAGCCACAAAAAAGAAAAATAAAGGGAAAGATAAGGAAGCAAGAAACGAAATGAGAAGACAAAGAAACGGATAAAAAAGAAGATATTAAAAATAGAGGTTTTCTTAATTCTGCTGGAATGTAAGTGCAGAGTTAGTAGAAATGCATTAGGAATTTGAATTTGCATGTATAGCCTTCCCCTTGCCTAAGGGAAAAGCCTTACTTTAACCATGAAAACTGCTAAACATAATATTTATATGTATCATAAAATCACTTACAGAAGATTAATCAGAAAATGAATAGCGTAAAAGTTATATCTTTAAATGGCTTCAAGGCCTTTTGTAGAAAGAACATGGAGATATGGTTCACAATCACTACATCTGCTGTATCTTTGATTGCATTTGTTGCCCTTCCCTACAGCTTTTGCTGTTTTAACATATCCTTTTGAAGGCACACAGGACTCAAGGTACAGATGTATGATGGTTTTATAGTAGTATCAGAAAGTTGCTCATGTTTTTCTCGCTATTTCTTTCCTAGTAATTCCTTGTATGCTACTAGCTCTCTGGACCATGGAACACTGAGCTCACAGATCATCCATAATCCCACCATTTTGTTCCTGAGAAGCAGCAGTTTATAACTATAATGACATTTCATGATCAATACTGAGCATATTCTATCAGCAATGTCCGATGCTTACAGCTTAGAAAGAAGAAAAGCTGGTTAGTAACAGTAACTAGAGGTTATCTCTAACAGTTACACTCTAGCAAGGAAATGATAGATGTTATATGAGGGGGTGTCATATATTAAATGACCATGTTGTGAATGCTCCATCCCTGGCAGTGTTCAAGGCCAGGTTGGACAGAGCCTTGGGTGCCATGGTTCAGTGTGAGGTGTCCCTGCCCATGGCAGGGGTTGGAACTGGATGATCTTAAGGTCCTTTCCAACCCAAACCATTCTATGATTCTATGCAAATAAACCAGACTTGAGTATGAACACTTCTGAGTGAGCTATAGAGTCCTTCCCAAAGAAGAATTCCCAAGCCTCAAATACAGGCTAGAGGGAAGACAGAAAAGATGCCAGAAGGTCACTCTGCAGCCTCTCCTTTTGGTCTTCCCAACCTCGATGACAGAAGCCACAATATATGGAGCATTTGAATGGATACACTCCTCCATGAGCACTAAACACAATGGTTGTATCAAGGCAAGATCTAGCCATTGTAGGAAAACAAACAAACAAAAGGCATTAGCAAGAAAAGCTGGCAGAAAACATCAGACTGAGGGGAAGGACAGGGAAAATAACCAAGAAGCTTTCACTAGGATGCAAAAAAGATGAACAGACCACAGAACAAACACAGAGTTATAAAAGAACAACAATAATAATTGGAAAAGAATGAGAATTACCAGGAAAATCCTGCAGTGCTGCTGCTGAAGAACGCTCATGGAGAAACAAGACTCAGCTGATCAGCCTGGAGGACTCACTTTTAAAGTCATTTGAAAACAAACTACAGTTCTTTCTGTACTTCACAAATACAGCTTTTATGATACATTATGTATTCAAATGTCTTCCTATTTTGCTCATAGAGAGGAATGAAGTGAAATGCATCCTCCTCTATAACTTACCTATACAGCATCTGGGCACACTCCCTTTCTTTCCAAAAGGTGCCTGGTTCAAGTGATGAATGCTGTGTGAATGTAAACGGAGATAATGATTCAAACAAGAAGATGCTCCACCCAAAACAATTAGCTTTTCCAGTGGATGAGATGCTCAAGAAAGGTTAAGCTGACCCCATTTAATTAGCTATTTAATACAATCATAAAGATTGTATTGCATACATTATTGGTGAGGAAATGCCTACAGAAGCAACACTGCATTCAGTGTTGAAACAAAACCTCCATCAAGCACCAAGTCTGTGCTGTTATTACATGATTGTACTGATATAAGTACTTCCCAAGTTTTTATATCCACTGTACATACTTCTGCAATCGTCTATGTGGAACTTCACCTGATTAACATTAATAGACATTAAACAATCAAAAAAGCAAGAAACACCATCTTAAAATTCAATGACAAAATAAACGCAATGATATTTCTGAACACTTCAGATTCATAGACAAAGTCACCTGGTTTGTACAGACTATTTGAGGGTTACAGCATTAAAGTGAAATAAGCTCTTGTTTCCTTGTAATCAAAAGAACTAAACATTTTTTATCACTTTTTGGGAATCATGGCTGCAGAGCAAAGTTCTGACTGAATTCACTCTTGCTGCTGGGGTGTATTTTAAAGAGCTGCTTCTCTGCAGAACAGATGTTTTCAAGTTTTGTGGCTACCATCAATATTAAGAATTGGGCAATACATTTTAGAAGGCAGTTTTCATTGACCTGCTAGCATCTGATTTCTGAATGAGGACTGTGTCTTTTGAAAGAATTTACTATTTTCTTATATATATATATGAGATATCAGACAGACATTTTCAGCACAGAGTTGATATTTTTGGTGAAAAAAATAAATACCAGTCTTACTCTGGAATATTTCCCTAATAACAAAATGAAAGCTTTCTATTACAGTAATAAAACAACTTGCAAGCACTTAAATATTAGATATTGGGAATAGTGCAAAATATATTACATTTCAAAGAATGTTAGGGAATTTTATTGGCCTTGTCTCTGGATGGTATGTATGGCACTTGGTGGTTGAGGCCGGTTGTATCTCAAAGTGTTACCAAATAATGAATTTTAAAGGGGAGGACTGGGCATCAGACCTTCTATTTTCTTTCAGTAAAGTTTAAACATCCCTTATAAGAAACAGTTCAGTGCAAAACAACATATCTGATATTGATTTATTCTATTCATAAAAAGTAACAACATCATTGTAAATTTAATCTGTTCAATGAGAAGTTTATGAGCTTAAATATATCAAAAGGGCAATGAAAGCTAATATATAGTGATTAAATAACAATCTGTGAGAAAAAGACACAGCATTCAATTGCACTATACTGAAATCACATGCTGATGAAGAGCAGGGTTTTGAATTGTCTCAAAGGAAGCTGCAGCCATTTGCTCTTTTTAACAGCTTGGAAGTTCACAAGGAAAGATTCATTTGTGATTTAACTGAAGTGCATCTCAAAGTTTTTGATGAAAATCTGCATTTCTGAGCCTCCTGGCAGTGCCAATACTGCTGAAACAGGACATCAGCTGCAACACCAGCACTTCTGGAATGCAATACCATCAACTGTAAATTGGTTTTGTCCCCTTTAATATCAGTTTAACAACAAAAGAAGAACTTCGATGTTTAATATTTAAATAGTATAATTATTCCTTTAAAACTAAGTCCAGAAGGGACATGGGTACAGAGTGCAAAACATCAACAAGGAAAATGTGCTTTGGCTACAGTAAGAGGCTTTAATTTGTAGGACCCAGCTGAAAGGTACAGCACAATTTCTGTGTGTTGCAGGAGATTCCACAGGAACCCGTTAGAAGGGGAAATGCTCTCCCACAGTGAAGGTGATGCCAGCGGATTCATGCACAACATTGAACAACAAATCCTATAAACTGTCAAAGCAGAGAACTGTGAACAACATCCACTACAGCTGCTTAGAAACCACCACCAGCTGCCTGTCCTGGTGCCTTGGTTTGGAAACCCAGACACTAGGGTTGTTTTCTTCATCCTTGTTTTTGAAGTGGAGATTTGAGCAAGCAAAGCTTCCTTTTCCCGTCCCTCCTGCCTTTTACCACTTCAGGATGGGTGAACACAGAAAAAATAGGTTTTGGGGAGGAATGTCTACAACTATGAGGTAAGTGCTGTCACTGAATTAATAATGGTCATATGCAGTGTTTTTCCTGTTTTGGAAGAACATTAAAGAGCAGGTAAGTTCTGCACCTGTGCTACAATACAGGGTAATGATAACTGCAACTGTCAATTTTTGCCAACCACACAGGACTCTAGAAATACAAAAACATTTCCCATGCTTAAATAGATACAAGATACTACTGCAAATACAATAACAATTATCTGCTGTAACAGAGAAAACTCTCATATGTTCAAATGTGAGATAAAGATGTCATTCATCTTGGTCAGATCAAGCAATTACAGAATGACAGCCACTGAGGAAGGATGAGAGAGTGGCAGAGGAATATAGGCTGAACTACAACTTTGTGATGCAAGGAACATTCAAAGTAGCAAGAGCTTCCAGGATGTAGAAGACAGGCATTATAACATGACTTCAGGTGGTAGGATCACAAAATCCACCTATGCCTAAAAATACGCTTAACCCAGTGCTATACTGCATTATACAGTATTTGGTCACTATGTTTCATAGACATCAAAATACAAGCTATGCACTGGAACTAAATCATGGCTATTAATTATGAAGTCATTTGTTTATAGCATTCTGCTTTAATTTGTTCCAGAAATTAAAACCAAAACAAACAAAACTGTAATTAATAGAAAAGGAAAACGAAAGAAGAGACAGTTTCATGATTAAAGTGGATGGATGCTATCCAGGGAACTGAATGCTGCTGCTACATCTACCATGGGATTCCGGTGCAATGCAAGGAAGTTACAGAAAGTCATTCTCTTCAACATTAAGAAATGCTGCTAAAAGTGTAAAAAGTTATATATTGATAATTAGCATAGCAATTAATATTAACATCTGAGAACTGGAAGCCAGCACTCACCTTTAATAACAATTGCAACCCTAACTTATTAAACTGAATTTTGAGAACAAGGAATCTTTATATCTGAATGCAAATCAAGACACCTCCTTCAGCAGTGTAGAAAGAAACTAGTCCCTTAATGAAAACAAGATGGATTATCTTTTCTTATTTATCTTTGCATTCTTACTCCACAGTTTTCAAGGGCCATGTAATAGCATTGTGAACTGAAACAAAATTTAAAGTGCAAGTTTATTTGCTCAACCATTATTCACTGTTTGTATTATTCCAAAAGAGAAATAACCAGATTTCTTTGTATCTTATATGCCTGTGTGAACACTTAGATACTTTATATATAATTAGTGTTCAGTGGCTTAAGTCCAGAAAGTGTATGCACACACATCTAGACAGGCAGGATCTACAGATTACTTGTATACAGAGAGGGAGTGCACATACAGAGGCATTTGCATGTAACAAAAGTAGAGTGCTATTTACTACCTAACACAGATGGACAAGTCCACTTTGGAGACCTCTGCAGACTTGTGAAATCAGGATGACGTGTTTGGAATTCTTCCTCTCCTCCACTGCTGAAGTAAATCAGGCAAATGCAAGTTGACAGCTCCTTGAGAGATTCAAACGAACTCATTTTACATAATAACCTCTGGCTGCATTAAACACAAACACACAAAAAACCAAGTAGCACAAGTACCAAAACCTAAATTTGTATCACTCACAAAATACAAACATAATTTTGCAAATAAATCATAAGTAAACTAAAAGACTTTTCACACTAAGTTGGGTTGTCCATGAGAACATTGGTCTTTCAAGAGCAAAGTCTTTACCCAGAGTGAAGTTCTCGCACCAAAGTGGTGTTCTTCCCAAGGCAACTGGGTAAACTGTTGAAGCCACCTCTAAACATATTGGCTCCTATCAAGTCAAGAAAAAGTCTCCTGAGGTGTTGGAAGTCCCTGCTCAGAAAAACTCTTATGCAAAGTGCAACTCTACTGCATTGAAAAAACCCTCTTGTTCCCTTGCTCCTAGTGAGCAGTTAACACTGAAGCTCATGGCTTTTGCACTCCCTGTTTCTTAATTTATTTGTTGCTGGGCATAGACCTCATAGCAGCCTTCCAGTGTCTGAAGGGGGCTATAGGGATGCTGGGGAGGGACTCTTCATTAGGGACTGCAGTGATAGGACAAGGGGTAACGGGTTGAAACTCAAACAGCAGAGGTTTAGATTGGATGTAAGGAAGAAATTCTTTACTGTTAGGGAGGTGAGGCACTGGAATGGGTTGCCCAGGGAGGTTGTGAATGCTCCATCCCTGGCAGTGTTCAAGGCCAGGTTGGACAGAGCCTTGGGTGCCATGGTTTAGTGTGAGGTGTCCCTGCCCATGGCAGGGGGGTTGGAACTGGATGATCTTAAGGTCCTTTCCAACCCTAACTATTCTATGATTCCATGATTCTATAAGAACAGCTGAAACCATAACTCCAAAAAAACAAATGAAACTAATCTATTTCCAATCGAAATTGTAATTAACTGTTTTACTTTGGCATTGCATCTTAATCACTACAGATTACTTGGAGGCATATGCAATAAAGAAGTTCTACAGAACAATCGAATGCATGAGAATGAATATAAAAACATTGCCTTGAAACTTTCAGCTATTTTTCTCCAAACTGTAAAAAAAAATAAAATAAAATGTATATGGTTGTTCAAAACAACATTCAGACATAGGAACAGAAATATTAGCTGACAGAAGAGAATAGACCTGATCCCTATGAATCAACTCCATTTTACCAGGCACATGAAACTAAACTAGCTTCAGCTTGATGCAACTGTTATACCTCCAAAAGGAATGTTAGACATGAAATAGCAACAAGGCTGGTGAGACAGATTTATCTTCTAGGGGGGGTTGTTATTATTCCCCTTCTACATTTCCAAAATATCCCTTAATGTCTTTCCTTTCAGAAGGAAATCTAAGTCTCTCAAACAATATTTACAGTCTCAGCTGCCATTTCCTTCATGGTGATTCACTCTGGGTGTTTGTTGCTTTTTGTGAGGAATAGTTCTGCTCCAGTTCTTCACTTAGAACAAAACAACTTTGTTTTCCTGATATGTTTCATATTCAAATTATTCCAAAGTGTGGCACAGAGAAATGGATTAGGTAATGGTATAGAGAAATGTGTAATTCATACATGGCTGCCATGATGAGCTCACCAGTAACTGATACAGCTTTGAACATTAAAATGACTTTAATGAGAGACAATACTGACCTAAATGTCAGAGTCACTACCACTACTTCCTTTAAACAAAACAACAATTGATTTAACTTCCACTTCAGCAGTCTCCACTGACAAATAGTTTCATTTAATATCTACTTCCAATTTCCATTAAAATACCTTTAGATTGATTTAGATATGACAGTTTCAGAAACAACCTCTACCTTAGTTTCCTATAGTCCTGTAATTTTTACACTCTCTTATAATTAAAAAGAATTCCAGCTTCTCTTTCTGTCTAATTCAAAGACAGATGCAATATACCATGGTTATTCCTACTGCCTCTCTAATTAATAAGACTGTTGCTGTGCAGCCCTTCATAAAGTTTCCAGATAAAAACAAGTGTCTAGTGTAGTGGATCTGTTGTTTCAGGTTATTGCTAACACAGAACTGGATATAACCCTTTCCTCTCTACACCAGTCTCCATTGCAGTAAGTACAACCCAATGCACACAGGTGCTCAGTCTGCAGCTCTTAAAACCAGCAGCACTACAGCTGCAGCAGCAGCACAGCCTACGACCCCTGCCCTGTTCCTGAGACACTGCTGTCCATGCCAGGTGGATAAATGCAAGGTCATCTTCCCTGCACCCATTGTAACCACACATCTGACTGCTGCAGCAAACCTGCTTTTAGCTAGCGAACTACAAGGTAACTTCTGTGATTAAGACGAGCTATCAATAATCATCTGTTTTTAAGAACAGCATCCCATAAATCCTCCTAATTAGTGAACTAGATGTCTTCTTTTTAGCAAACAATCCCCAGCCTATTCCCTTATTTATTTTCTTGAATTCAATTACATTTGCCACCTGCTGGCCCCATCACCTAAATGACAGATTCTGGATGTAAGGTAGAAGCTGGGCCATAAACAATAATTCCATTATAGTTCAATTTAAAGTATTTGCCTGCACCTATTTTCTCTGCTTTATGAAGAATGTTGATGCTGTTTCTTCCTCCAAGGCTCTGCACCCATCAGGAGAGGCAGCAGCAGCACCAGTTTTGCACTGCTCCCTATCCTCCACTGCTGACTGTAAGAAACCAAAGCTGAGACTTTTCCTGGAGGGGAGGGACCTCCAGAGGCTGAATAAAGAGGGGACAAGTGATTTCCAACCCTGGACAGAAAAACTGATAAAGGTGCAAAAAAATGTAGTTTGTTGCTATAAATGACTCCTGGTAAAACAAAGGTTAGGAAGTATTTCTTTAGGAGATGAAAATAGAACTTCTTTTGACATGGAAAGAACTGGAGGAGGCTGAAGTCATGGCACTGAAGCCATTCATTGCCTTTAAGGATCAAAAGACACAGAGGCAGGTTGCTATCAGACTGGAAGCACACAGTCCTATCATACAGATGGAAAGACCTAAACTGGAATCTGGCTTGGTCCACTTCATTCTTGACTGGAAACTCAACACCATCCAAACCATCAGGGTACTACCTTCAAAGAAACCACATTTCCTTCTATCTTTTGAAGCATAACTTACAAACCTACCTTCAGTTATGCACTGATTCATTCTGAAACCCATGGAAAAGCTGCCCTTCTGAAACTGAATGAACAGATCTCAGTGTTGTGATGGGAGATGATAAAAGCAATACCCTGGATTCCTGAGCATTTGCCCACTTTCCACTACCATTGTATTTTCTTATAGCTAGTTAAGAATACATATAAGCACTAGTTACTCTTTAGCAACTCATTTTGTTTCATGATCTTACATCTTTCTCTCCAGATTTATTTTCCATTGAGTTTCACAGTTTGAAAATTAATGTTAAGCCAATATTGGGTAAAATTATTATTTTACGATGCTTCCTTTGCAATAAATAGTAATCTGGGTGAGCATGTAAAACTTTACTACATATAAATGAAAACACTAACCAAACTAGAGGCACACGGTCAGTTAATGCCCTAATAGAGGAGCCTTGCAGAGAGAAACTGCACAGCATTTTTATGTAGCATGTGGGAAAACTGTGCAGCTTGGGAGTTCTGAACGTTAATACTGCAGCTGTACTAAATCTCCTGTGTCAGACTCTGTCTGCAAGCAAACCAGATTTAAGGAAGTACAATTTTACTGCAGTGTTGGAGGCTGACAAACGGTTAACTTAGTGAAGTTCAACAGAAGTAAGTTCAGCTTACTTAGAACAGACATAAGTGATGTGCACCTGTTAAATAGTCACAGATGAACAGCTCTGTATGTAGACGATTACATGGCCTGTATAAAGGTTCAAATTATGGATCAAAGAGTAATACATTTTACACTCATATTTTAACACTGTGGCAATTATGCACGATAGAGCATAATTACTCTATCAGGATTGAAACTGTGAAAACCATAACTGTTGATCATTGCTTCATGTCTTTTGCTGAATGTACTACAAAATGTTAGCTGGATATCTGAGTGGGCAGACCCTGGGCAGGATTTGCGGTATTATTTTGGTGTAGTGTTTCATATTTGCTTGTATGTTACAAGAAAACAATGTTCTGCTGCACATAGGAATCCAAATGCTGTTCAGTTGCTGTTATCAATGTGATCCATTTAAGAAATCTAAACAAACACACCAACCCCCTGCAAGCCTTGAATTGGAACCGAACACAACACTGGCCCCACTGTAGGTTGTGCAGAAGACATTCTGCAGGCCCTTTCTGACAAGTGCCACAAAGAAATATCCTCTGATATTACAGAAGTTCTGTAAGGTAGGATGCACAACTCAGAAGTCTGGAAAAGTATGTATGCACACATCCACACACATGCAAGAGTTTTGGGCATCTATTACATTACAGATGGAATCCTATCAGTGCTATGACATATTGAACATATAGGTTAATCTACCTATATCTCTCCTTATGCTGTTGTTCTCTAGCTCTCTCCACTGTCACTGAGCTGACAAGAATCTTTGGTCTGTATATACTCAACCACATGTTCCTTTTCCACAGCTTCTGCTCATACCGTTGGCATCCCCATTCGGTTTTCTCTAAGAAGCTACTGTCAAATTGTAACTGTAATGATTCCAGAACAAAGAAACAAACACGTGCACCCCTGAACAGTGCAGTGTGATGAACCCAGTATGAAAAACAGAAGTTACAGAGTGGGAGACCAAACTTTTCAAATCTGAATGCCTGAAGTTACACAGTCAGATCCTTATTTACACATAGAATGAAGCCTGGTTTGCATCAGGCATGCTCAGGCCTCCCAGTTGCTAGGACTTTATCACTTGAAGAAGGCTTTTTATTTAGGTATTTGTCTACTGATTTCTTGCCTAATTTCAGACTATCAAGTTGTATGATTTTCACTTGGAAATGTTGGCACTTCAGCTGCTACATCAATAACAAGGACTCTGTAACTTGCTGGATCTTGAATGACCCTCAGCAAATATTTTGCTTGTATTTTTGATCTGTGGGCAGTCAGAGGCCTGCCTGAAACTGGTGGACAAGACAGCCACCTTCTACTGAAAACAGGGAAGACAATGCCAGACTTCAGCTTGTGCAAGCTCTCGTAATCATAATGTCTTGTGGAAGAAGCTATGTATGAGCGTAAGATTAATTCCACTATTCCTTTACCAATGTTTTACTCTATTAGTTCTTAGCTAAGTAGTAAGTACTCTTCTAAGCAGTCTTCCATTAATTATTGCTATTCCTGAAGAAAAGGACTAAGTGAGCTAGAAATCACTATTAAATTAAGATAATGATTATCATAAACAGATGTTTTATTTGACAGTTTGAGAGAAATTGGTGTGCTGTGATTTAGTTCAGAGACTTCAGTTCAATTGAAGACTCAGACTGTAAGTTTAAATGAATTAAACAGCCTCACCCTCATTTTTAATTGTATGAATCATAAAATTGCCCCTCTAAGGGTCAGTATTGGAGATCTTTGCAAGAAGACGCAAATCTTGGCTTGTGCCATAGCTGCAAACACACCGAATATTCTCTACCTCCTCAGAACTGGTTTTAAGTATGCCACTGCAAGAAAAGTGTGTGTTACAGCAAGATAATAGATGTGTCTTGCTTAACAAACAACAGTGTTATCTCCTTTGACCAGACGCCAATTAAATGGCGCTATCTCTTAACCATATGCTGCAGACAAAGCCTCTGGCAGGTGGAAAGTCAAACACCTCCTAGTATAATGTATCAACTCATAACTAAACCCCTGAAAAAGAAGCATAGACACAAGTATGGTGTAAGTATGAAATGTATGGGGAAAAAATTCCATGGAAATGAAGTGTCAGGTTTGGAAGTGTAGACTAGTCAGCTATAAGGATGTACAGGTTCCGTTTCTGCCACTTCTGTAAGCTGGTGGACACAGATTCTATGGTGATTTCCTTGCAACAAACAGCAAGTTAGAAACTTGTATCAGAAATATAGAAAATGGGATTGTAATTTCTTCAGAATACTGGAGAACATTTATGACAGGGAGCAAACAGTGTGTTCTTGCAAAACCACCCAATGCTCACTTCTACTGCACCTCTAAACCGGTGAATGGGGACTCCAGCTGACCATAGTCCAGGATTTCCAAAGGGAGGATCAAGGTAGTACTCACCCATTATCAGATGAGAATCTTTGAAAACACCTCTCAAGATAAACATCTGAAGAGAAGCAAAGATGAAAGCATCATGCAAGAGCAAACTTACCACAAATCACGTTTTGTCTTTTCCTCCCCAATTTCTTTTTCTTCTTTTAACACATTTGGCCATGAAATACAAATCTGCAAAATGCAAAGACTAAAAAAAACCCCAACAAAATAAAAAGACCACACACCCCACACAAAACAGAACTCACAGAAGGGCTCTGTGGTTCTTTCAGAGGAAGGTGGGATACGCAAGGAATTACACACTACATCTAGATGACAAGCATTTCCTTCAGTCATGTTGCTGATTTATCCCGATTTAACCCCCAATAGCATTTATATCATTTATATCATTTGTTAATTATGTATTATTATATTTTATTATCCTTCCTGTACCTGTGGAATGTTATAGACATCATCTGGATAATCTTATTACATGATGCACATGATCTTACTTGTGGATAAGACTTGCTAATAAACACACATTTGTTAATACAACATTATTTTTGTTAGAAAAGCAGCAAAAAAGCCTTCCATAATTCTAGAAACAGAGAATTTGATGTATTTGCACCAAACTAAAACCAGAAGGTAAGCATTAACTTTATGAAGTGCAAGCCAGGTCTTATTGACCAGTGAAGCAAACATTGACTGAAGTGAAGCAAATATTTACATGCTGATGTTAATGGGACAAGCCTCATACAACACAACAAACAAGAGTTTTGCCTGCTCTATTTAGGTGTTTGTATTTATTCTGAAGGTTCTGAAAGGAAATCCCTCTATAATGGTAATGCTTTTTAAATACAATTAGTTTTCCTTAGCCTGAAATGGACATGGATTCAGAGGGCCAGAATGTTTTGACCTTGTACAAGACAAAAGCTTAGCAAACTGCAGGCAGAAAGTGTTAACTCACTCACTAAATTCTGAACAGTAACAACATCCAAGACCTCTGTTTAACTGATCTCTAAGAAGATAAACAGAAAGATAGTCAACTTTCAGCCCCTCAGATTCTTTCTCTCATCATTTATTCAGGTTATAGTCAGGCAAATAAAACGTTTTATGGCAGACAATCTTAATACTTACGAAGACAGCCTTTTTCTTCTGTGAGTTTAAGACTATTAAACACTACCCCAAATTAATAAATAAAGCTTTTAACTACTTCAATATTATTAGTTATGGTAGAACATTACTTTGGTTTTTGAACCTAACATATATTACTATGTACCACGGAAAATCATAGAATCGTAGAATCATAGAACAGTTAGGGTTGGAAAGGACCTTAAGATCATCTAGTTCCAGCCCTCCTGCCATGGGCAGGGACACCTCACACTAAACCATGGCACCCGAGGCTCTGTCCACAACTCTTTGCGTGCGGCCATCCAGCCAGTTCTTTATCCACTGAGCGCTCCACCTATCAAATTGATGTCTCTTCAATTTAGAGACAAGGATGTCATGTGGGACAGTGTCGAACGCTTTGCACAAGTCCAGGTAGATGACATCAACTGCTCTACCCCTGTCCTTCAGTTCCATAGCCCCATTAGAGAAGGCCGCCAAATTGGTGAGGCAGGATTTCCCCTCAGTGAAGCCATGTTGGCTGTCACCAAGCACCTGGTTGTTTTTCATGTGCCCTAGCATGCCTTCCAGGAGGATCTGCTCTCAGATGTTGCCAGGCACAGAGGTGACACTGACTGCTCTGTAATCCCCCAGCT
Source organism: Melopsittacus undulatus (assembly GCF_012275295.1). Taxonomy (NCBI): domain Eukaryota; kingdom Metazoa; phylum Chordata; class Aves; order Psittaciformes; family Psittaculidae; genus Melopsittacus; species Melopsittacus undulatus. The sequence continues at coordinate 2,696,584 of NC_047539.1, forward strand.
CATCCATTTTCCCTTCTTGAAAATGGGGGTTATATTTCCCTTTTTCCAGTCATCAGGAACTTCACCTGACTGCCCTGATGTTTCAAATATGATGGCCAGTGGCTTAGCAGCTTCATTCACCAGCTCCTTTCATCAGGTCCCATGGACTTGTGTACATTCAGGTTCTTAAGATGGTCTCGAACCAGATCCTCATGTACAGTGGGCCCAAGGTCTAGGTTTTCACAGTCCTGCAGGGGGGTGCGCCGGGGCCGCTGCTGTGCCTGGGGAGGAGGTGATGGGGAGGGGAGCACCGGGGGTCACTGTCGGGGCCGCCCCATTGAGCCCTGTTCGGGTCTATCCCCGGCCCGCACGGCCCCGCTCCGGTCAAGCCTCATCCCGGTCTCCATCCCGATCCCAGCTCCGGTCCGGCCCCACCGCAGCCGCTGCCCATTTGAATACCGGCGCTGCGCTCTGATCGGCTCCCGGTGCGCGCGGGGCGGGGCGGTGATGGGCGTGGCTTTGGGCGAGACCACGCCCCCTCCTCTCCCCCCCCCCCCCCCCCCCCCCCCTCGCTGTGCAGCCCCGAGCACCGAGACCCGCCGAGGATAACGGGTCCGGTTCCCCCCCGGTCCCGGGGGCTTCCCCCGGCCCTGCCCCGGCCGCAGGTAGGGACTGACCCGGAGACAGCTCCAGGAACAAACTGGTAACGAAGGTTTCCAGCTGACAGGCAGGAGTTCTTTATTGCTGCACCGGCAGACACGGGGATGGCTCCAACTAACGTGTGTCTATTGCTGCACAAGACATCCTTGTATAGTCCCTGGGCACACATACCTATTGGTGAGGCTACCTATGGATTACATTCCTTTCCAGAAGGTTCCCTGCATGTGTACAGAACTGTGGTGGTCTCTGAGGGGCGTTTACTTCTTCCAACAATCTTCATCACTTCTGGCAGCCTTTGAAGCATGTGCAGTAGATGCTTGTACCAGTTTAATTGGTTTGTTAGCACCAGAGACATAACAACCCTCCTATCCTCCTACTTATCAGTTAGTTTACCTGTAGCCTATCCTGGGCCCCTGCCATTCCCAGATACTCCTTATCCCTGTGTCCTGTTCTTCTAGACTGTTTCTGTTAAAACTATGTCAACTATAGCGATTTACCTTGGACAAGAACACTCAGGATGTTCTCCAGCTGGACTCTATTTGTTTCTATGTACCATGCGCCTCAGTAATTCTCCATTGCTGCTGTTACGAAGCCATCAAACTTAACATTGCTTAAAACTGATTCTAAAGGTTTATAGATTCCATTCTGTGACTCTGTGCCCCCTTGGTTCAGGACCCAGCCCCACGCCCCCCGCAGGACACAGCCGCAGCGATGCCCGCGGCTCTGGGGTTCATTGCTCCCACTGGAGAGCTACAACAGTGGGGTACGGGGGAGCCCGGCCTGGGACCGGGGCTGGGGGGGTGTCCCTGAGCGATGCTGGGGGCAATGGGGGGCTCAGCCAGGCCAGGGCCGGCCAGGGGGTGCAGTCGAAGGGACTTGGAGGTCGCAGTCGAAGTCATTGAAGGTGGTGGGGTCTGGCGGGGGCTGCTCCGGGGGCTGCGGGGCCACCGGCACCGGCACCGGGTCCTTCTGCAGGAGGTCGGCATCGAAGGCCACACCACGGAAGAAGGGGTGACCCTGGAAGTGATGGAGGTGGCGCAGGCGGTGCAGGGGGTTGTGGCACAGCAGCTGGGGATGGAGGAGGGCAGCTGAGCAGGGGGGTCCCCAGTGCCAAGCCAGGGATGGGGCCGTGGGGACCCCACATCCCATGCGGGGTGACTACCTCGGCCATCAGCCGGGCCAGCGCGGGGCTGAAGGCGGGTGGGCTCTCGTAGCTGCTCTGCTTGACACGCTCCAGCATGGCCACATGGTCCCCTGCTGGTGCCACGGGGAACTGGGGGACAGAAATGGGTTTAGGGGCACCCCATCGAGCCCCATTATCCCCCTTACCCCATGGTCCTCACCTCCCCGCTGGCCAGAGCGAAGAGCAGGACACCCAGGGACCACCAGTCGGCTGCATGGCTGTAGGGCCCCCCGCTCAGCACCTCTGGGGCTGTGGGGGGGAGTAGATGAGTGCCTGGGGGGACCGTGTCCCCCATCACAGCCCCCCATTGCTCCCTTACCCATGTACTGCAGGGTGCCACAGATGGTGTGGGCTCGCTCGCCCCACTGCAGGTGCCGGGAGAGGCCGAAATCAGTGAGCTTGAGGTGCCCTATGGGGCGAGACAACACGAGGGGTCCAAGGATGGGGTGTCCCCATGGACAGGGTGTCCCCACAGATGATACACCCTCAGACCAGTGCCACCAGGCTCTTACCACGCTCATCCAGGAGGATGTTCTCCATCTGAAACGAGACAGGCGCTGGAGAGGCCTCTCCATGCTGGGGGGTTCAGAGACCCCCCTACCCCATCCTCGGACCCCCCATCCCCACTGTCACCCACCTTCACATCTCTGTGTATGATGCCCAGGTCGTGCAGGTACACTGGGGGGAAGATGGGGCCATCAGCACCATGGGTCCCCTCCCGCAGCACCCAGCAGGTCCCATCCATGGGGACCCATGGGGGCCTGTCCCCAGCATGGGGAGCACTCACCCAGCACCAGCACCAGCTCGGCAGCAAACAGGCGGACAGTGGCCTCGGTGAAGGACCCGGCCGCACGCCACAGCGCGTACAGGTCCCCAGTGCTGCAGTAGGTGCACACTGTGGGGATGGGTGACATGGGCATGAGGGGCATGGGAAAAGGGGGGGTATGGGGGGGGGCAGGTGGGTCACTGGGGCTGTGCACCAAGGTGATGTAGCCACTATGGGCATGCACCAAGGTGATACAAGCCGTGGGGATATAGGGTGGCACAAGCAGCAGGGCAATGTGGGCACCAGGATCAACATCCTAAGGTGACACGGTATGTCATACTTAGTCACACTAAGGCCACATAGGAGCATGCAAGTACCAGGGCCACGTACCATGGTGACAAGGAGCACTGGGAACAGGCAAGCTCCAAGGTGACAGAAGCCACGTGGGGACCAAAGTGACAGGGCCCCCCCAGGGTCATACAGGCACCAGGAGCACAGCAGTGACAGGGGCATGCAGGTGGGACAGGCATCAGGGCCGGCAGCGCCAGGGCTGGGGCTCCTCCTGCCCCCCCGCACATCCCTGCCCCACTGCAGCCTGACCCCATCCCCTCCATCCCTGCAGGGCCGGAGCCATCAGCTGCATCCCGGGGGCCGTGCGGGGGGAGCGTGTGCGTGTGCGGGGACACGTGTGCTGGCGGCGGGGACACGTGCGCGGGGGGGCCGGGGGCAGATGGCCACTCACGGATGAAGAGGTGGCGCTGGCCCTGCCAGCTGTCCCCCAGGACGTGGGCAAACGGGTGCCTGACCTGTCTCTGGGACACAAACAAAGGGGGTGAGCAGGGGGTGTGCATGGGGACCCCGCTCCTGTCACCCTCCCACCGGCCTCTGCCATCCCCGGTGTGACCCCATGGGCTGCGGTTCCCCCTAACCTGGATGCTGACTTCTTCCTTGCACTGCTTGAGGGTGTCTCTGCGCAGCACCTCCACTTTAGGCAAGACCTGGGGGGGCAAAGGGGTGTGAGGAGGGGCTGAGGGCAGGCAGGGTACACATGGGTCCTGGGGCAGCACCCACCTTCACGGCGCAGACCTTCTCCCGCCCGCAGTCCAGCACCTTGAGGATGGTCCCGAAGGAGCCTTTGGCCACAAAGCCCAGGATCTGGGGGGGAATTAGGGACTTTTCACCCCACGGAGATGGGATCAGGGTGGAACAGGGTGTGGGGTCCTGTGTGGGGTGACGGGGTGGTCCAGGGCACCCATGGCAGGTGATGGGGACACTTGGGGACCAGGAGAACCCGCTGGGGACCACAGTAGGATGCAGAGGACCCGGTGTGGGGCACATAGGGACGGGGAACAGGGATGCAGTAGGACACACGGGGACCCCATAACGGTGCAGAGGGACCCCGGTAAGACGCACGGAGACTTCACACCGGGGCACGGGGACCTGGCGAGGATAGAAGGGGACCCGGTGGGACGGGAGCGGACACCGTTAAGATGTGAAGGGACGGGGCAAGGGCTTGCGAGGAGAGCCGGGAGGCGGTCGGCATCCCGGGATGCACGGACGGCGCGGGAGGATGCTCGGGGCGCCGGGGGACCCGGGTAGGACGTGCAGGGGCTCCGGTAACGGGGTGCGAGGGGACCCGCCTGCAGGGACGGTCGGGGACCCCGATAGGATGTAACGAGAACCGGGTAAGGGGATGGGAGCCCCCGGACGGCACCTTGAGCTGCTGCTGGCGGCCGGAGGGGCGCACGGGGAACTCCGGCAGGAAAAGCGAGACGAGCTGCGGCAGCGGCCACCCGATCAGCGGCGGCTCCTCCGTGCTTCCCTGCGGGACCAGGGCGAGCCCCGACCCCGGTACCGGCCGGGCCCGGCCCAACAGCGCCCGCACCCACGACCCCACAGCGCGGCCCTACGGAACCAGGGGGCAGCGTCAGCGGGGGGAGGACACGGGAACCGGGAGGGGGGGACCCCGGGGCCGCCGCACGCACCTGGGGGGGCCGCACCGGGACCGGGGCCAGGCCGGGGCCGCTGCTCGATGCTCCCATGGCGGCGCCGCCCCGGCCCCGGCCCCGGTAATCCGCGGCTTTACATAACCCCGCAGCCCCGCCTCGCTCTGCCCCGCCTGGGTGCGACAACCCCCGGGACTGCCCCTTGCATCGGGGGCACCCACCGGTGGCTGCTCCCCCCTCACCTCGGGGCACGTCTCACCCTTCGGGCCCCCCCTTCACACTTTGCGGGTCCCCATCACCCACTCGTCCTCTCTTTGCATCCCCTGCTCCCGGGTGCCCGGTGCGGTACCCACAGTCCCCAGCACCGGGGGTGATGTGGATGCTGCTCCCCCGAAGTGCGTGTCCTGGGGAAGGGCAGGGGGCGAAGCCACAGTGGGTCCAGGGCTGAGCTCCTGGCACTGCAGCGTGAACGGGGACATCAGGAATGAGCCACCAAAGGGTTCCAAATTAAAAACTCTTTTATTTAAACTCTCTCTTGTTCCCCTTTCTCCCAGCCTGGAGCCATCCTGCTGCTTTCCCAGGCCCAGCACCCGCACAGCAGGGAGCAGGGAAGCTCATGGGGCACCACTGGCACAGGGCATGGAGGGGTCTGCACCCCACATAGCAGCCCCAGAGCACACTGCACCCCACAGCCCCGTGCTGCTGCCCCTACATCCCACAGCAACAGCACTGCCGGGGGGCTACATGTGGCTAATCCCCCCCTTGGGCATCACCGAGCAGCACAGCCACCCCTCATAGCCATAGGGGAGCATGGAGCACCCCGGTCCCTTCCCGGCCTGCCGGGTGATGCCGTCATTTGCGCCTGCCGAAAATGGACTTCTTGCTGGGGTTCTTGTCCCCCACACTCAGGCCGATGAGCAGCCGAGCCTTCTCGTCCTCCTCCTGCTGCTGGATGGGCCCATCCGATTTGTTCTCCAGCTTCCCCCTGGCCTCTGCGCCTGCTGCTGGCTTCAGGCGTAGCTTCTCCTTGATCACCTGCCCCGGGAGTCAGGGGGATCAGCATCCCATGGATGCACCCAAGCCCCCTCGCATGGGTGAGAGCTGGAGCTGCTGAGCCTGGGAAGCTGTTTCCCACTCTTGCTACGCACCATGGTGGGCATCCCCAGACCTCCATGCAGCTCCAGCAGCCTCCCTGGGAGCAGGGAGGATGCGCAGCAAGATGGGACCCCACGTACCTGTGCCACCAAGGCTTTGCGGCTGTCCCTCTTCACCGCCATGGCAAAGTCCAGCCACGTCCAGGTGTTGTTGTGGTACTCCAGGCACGGCAGCACCAGGTTCAGGTCGCCCCAATCCACGCTGTTCTTCTCGCCCTGGGTGACCCACAGTGTGGGATGATGCCCCATGGCCCCCCCCCCCCAAGCTGGAGGGGCTGTGACCCCTTCTCCAGCACACCCCATTGCACCAGCCCCACACCTTGTAGCTGACGCAGAGCGGCACCTGCGGGATCTTGATGTAGATGAAGGAGTTGTTCATGGCCGCTCGCTCCTTCATCTTGTCGATGTCATCCACGGGATGCTGGGAACAGAGCAGGAGCCGTGAGCAGAAGGGAAGGAGAGGGGAGAGAGCCAGGAAGCAGCAGGGAAGGGATACCAGGGCACTAAGCCATGGCATTGCTTCATGGGGGACAGGTGGGAGCTGCTCTGGTGTGCTGTGAGCAAAATGAGATGCTGCAGGGATCACCTCACTTGGATGTAAAGGATGCAAACCCTCCAAATCCCCCCCAAAGGCAGCAGCAGGTACCTCGGGTGCTTTCCGGAATGATCTCCTGACCCCTGACGTCCGATTCAGTCCCTGAGCAACTCCTTTCCCTGGGCCCAGTGAGTCATCAGCCACAATGAGCTGCCGCGGCTTCACCACAGGGATCCCTGGGACAAATGGGGTGGGAGATGGTGGCTGGTGGGGATTATCCATCACTCAGACCCCTCCTCTGCTCTACCTGCCCACAGGGATGACCACAGATCCCTATGTATTGACATCTGTCCCACCAGCAGCTACCACAAACACATGGAGCTGCTCTAGGACACTGCTCCAGTGCCATGAGTGGTGACCATGAGCCTCTTACCTGTTGTCACCAGCTTCGATTTATCTTCTTCATCCCCCACCTCCTCCTCCTCCACGTTGCGGCCGGGGAAGAAGAAACCCATCATCCTGTGGAAGAACTGGTGGGTGAGCTGGATGGTGAGAGGTACCACGTTCACCTGCGGGAGAGAGGCACATCACACCCTGCCCGTGCCCTGGGGGGACCTCAGCCACCTCCCAGCCCATCATCCCCAGCACCTCAAAGTGCTCCTTGATGGAGATGCCTCCAACGGGTGGCCGGACCTTGCTGAAGATCCTCAGTGCCAGCTGCCGGCCGGACTGGCAGGAGCTCTGCGGACGCAGCACCACCTGCAGGGAATAGGGATGGGTGGCTGGGATGAGGACAGACAGCCTCATCCCATGTGCCCCCAGGGATGCAGGGCTGGCTCCTTGCCTTGTACACAGCATTGGGCAGGAGGTTGTTCATCGTGACCCAGCCCAGCTCCAGCAGATGCTCGGCTGTATCATCAGACTTGTTGACCTGCGCACATGGATCCATCAGCTCTGCGCACCCCAGGCCCCAGTTTGGGGGCTGTGGGTGCCACCAGCCCATCCCTACCTTGCTGTAGAGGAAGCGCTGGAGCTCCAGCTCGGCTATGCCCAGCTGCCCATCCTCCTCGGTCAGGCGCCAGCGTGCCTGGGCAAAGTAGAACTCAGTCCGTCGTGCCACGCTCACGTCCTCCGGCTGCTTCCGCAGCTCCATCTTGTTGGCTCGCTGCAGCTGGAAGTCCTTGAAGCACCTGCAGCACACAGGGGAGCAATGGGATGTTGAAGCCATGGAACAAGGGGGACACAACACTGGGGAAAGCCAGAGACGGGCTCTACCTGATCAGTATGTTGAGCTCCTCGCTTTCCAGCTGCAGGTCAGCCTTCTCCTGGCTGAGCTGCTGCTGCAGCCGGTGGTTGAGGTCCAGCAGGCTCTCGTTTTTGCTGTCATCCTGCAGGGACTGAAGGACACACGGCCCTCAGCACCCCCTGCCCCACAGCAGGCAGCCAGGCCCTGTCTGGAGATGGGGCTCACCTTCACATTGGAGTACATCTGCTTCTCCAGCTGCCGGATCTGGGCCACGTGCTGCCTCACAGCCTCCTGCAGGTGCAGGATGCTGCTGCGCTGCTCCTCGGGGTTGCTGGAGATCTCCAGCTGGAAGCGCACCCGCTGCTTCTTCTCACTGTGCTCCTGGATACGGGGACAGGGGAAGGTCAGCATTGCCCTGGGTGCTGTGGGTGACACAGTGACCTGAAGCCTCGTGGGTACCTTGCGTTTGGGCTCCACGTGCAGCAGCAGGTTGTTGACGATGTCAAGGATCATGGCATACTGTGCGGGGTTGGTGGAGATCTCCAGGTCGTGGTGGATCAGTGTGAACGTATCCACAGCTCCTGCAGGGACACACAGAGGAGCCTCAGTAGGGCCAGAAATGGGATGCATGCGGGGGCCAGCCAGGGACGGAGAGAGATAAGGAATAAACCAAGGTGGTTACACAGGCACAGCACGTTCAGCATCATCTTGGTGCACTGCCATGTGGCTGGGGACCCCTCCTGTGTGCACCCCTCTGATCTCAGCAGGGCAAAGACAGACCATGCCTGGACTTAGCTGGCACTTGTGGGTCTGCCCCCCAAGACACACTGCCTGCATGCACCCACCCTCCTGCTTCTTCAGCAGATCCTCCTTCTCCTGGTTGGCAGGGGTCTCGGGGGGCTTTATCTGCGTGGCCAGCTCAGGGTCGATGTCATGGCTGTAGCTGATGTAGTACATGCGGCAGCTGCAGCGGGAGATGATCCTCTGTACCTGCTGGGTCTGTTGGGCTTCCGAGGGCTGGTTCCAGTCTGGGGACAAGCAAGGGGACCACGGTCAGAGCACCAGGTCCTGCCACACTGGGGCTCAGAGCATCACCCAGCTCCTGGAGCCATGCGGGGACAGGGCAGCCCTCAGCTTCACCAGCCCTGGGGTCACACACGAGCAGGATGGGCACAGACACAGCAGCCACAGTGTGGGCAGTACCTGTGGTGGTGCTGACCATGCCCCCCACCGCCTGCCCACTCTCCATCAGCTCCTGCACTGAGTCCAGGCTCCGCTGCCGATGCTCCTCAATGTTTTTCACCTAGGAAGGCATGGAGGCACCATTGGCTGTCCTTGCCCTGGCCAGTGCTGCCTGCTCCCTATGCATTCACTCACCTCCAGCCAGAGCTGCCCATGCTCCCTCTCAGTGGGGCCGCTCTCCGTCGTGGCAAAGTACTGCATGCCGTCCAGCAAGCAGGTCCAAGACGTCTTCTGCTTCAGCGTGTCCCCATACCAGGCAGGGTGGTGCTGGCACTGCAGGAGCTGGGCTTTGGCAGCAGACACAATCACGCAGCCCTCGGTCTCCGCGCCGCGCAGCACCATCTGCAAAGGGGGGTCAGATGAGCCATTGTGGGGCAGGGACAGTCCCTCTCACAGCCAGGCCATGGGCAGGACAGGTACCTGGCAGTTGACCAGCTCAATGAGGCAGTTTCTGTTGTAGATGTCATCGGTTTGGCAGGCAGCAATGCCACAAAGCTGCTCACTAGCCCCTGACTCCTCCTCTGTGAAGACCACAAACTTATCTGTCTCCTCAATGAGCTTCTGCAACATGTAGGCCCCTGGGGAAGGAGGAAGGGTCAGTGCAAGGCTCTGTGGTATGACAGGGTGAAGGCAGGCATGGCTTTGGGCTACCATGCATGCTGCCAGTGATGGGTTTCTCCTCCTTGCTGTGCTCACCCCCTGAGGACGCTCTCTCAGGACGGCCACTGGTGATGGGAACAGTCACCCTGGCAGGGATGGAGTGAGCAGAGAGAGGGCCTCGCTTCAGCTTCTTGGCTTGGAGCTGTGTGTCGATCTTGAGCCCCTTCAGCGCCTCGGTGGAGAGGTTGCGCTTGAGCACAGCCGCCTTCTTGTAGCCATCATAGAGGCCGAAGGCGATGTCCCGGTTCGTGGTGGTCCAGGATGCCCGCAGGTCCACCAAGTGCAGCTGATGCGTGTGGAAACCATCGTCCCCATCCCGCAGGGGCAGCTCCTGCACACAAAGGGTCAGAGCTTCAGGGAGGTGAAGCCACCCCCAGGTCCATGCCCATGGGACTCACACACAGGGGCTGGGAGCCCTGCCATGCTCTGCGTGGGGACCACTCCATAGCCCTCACTAGGGATGCTGTGGCTGGAACAGAGCATCCCTCTGGCCACACACTCAGATCAGAGGTCTACCTCCCCTTCAGCCAAATCCCTTCCCCACTGCACCCAAAGACCCCCTTGTCCCATTGGATGCCATTGGGCCATGCCCTATGCATGTGCAGCGGTACCTCCTCTGCTGTGCGGTTGCTGTGCCGCTGGTAGGTGAGGGAGGACAGGCTCAGCAGATGGGTTTTCTTCACCAGGGTGTCGAGCCGGTGGTCAGCGTTCTCATCACAAGTGGAGGCCATGAGGTGCACAGTGACCTGGCTCAGGTCGCTCACCATCTGCGTGATGCTCCACTCCGAAATGAGGCGTCGCATCACCGTGCCGGCTGGGGGACAGGGATAGGGGTCAGCCAGGATCCTGTCCTGCTTGGAAGTGCTGCCGGCAGGGCCCCCACTCACCTTGTGGGATGAGTCGCTGTGTGCCGCGAGTGAAGATGTGCCCCTGGCAGCATTCCACTTGGATTCCCCTCTGCTGGGCAAAGGAAGCCCAATAATGAACCTGCAAGGGAGCAAATACAGGCATTGAGAGCCAAGTGCAGGCAGAGCGGGTCGGCAGCACCAGATCCCCACACCCAGGACTTGCCTGCAGCCGGGGGAAGAGCGCAGTGTAAGATAACTGCTTGTAATGCTGCCCCAGCTTCTTCTTACTGGGTTTCATGTTGTTGAAGAGCTTCCCGCGGCAGATGGGCCTCGTCACGCTGGTCCACGTGGCCCAGAAGTTCTGCATCCAGCGCAGGGTGCTGCTGTAGAGCAGGATCCGGGGCTGGGAGTGCTCTGAGGATACACCCACTGTCAACCAGCACCATGGGGCAGGGATACAGCAGCTCCCAACCCGGGACTGCTAAAACTAAGGGATCCCCGGGGTGCTGTCACCCACCCTCACTGGGCCGTGTCAGGTCCATGCGGATGGAGAGGTTGAGGTTCTCGGAGCGGAAGGCACGGTAGGAATCATACTGCTGCCCCACTGGCACCTCAGGCAGGAACTCAGGGGAGCGCAGCACCACGCCGTGGTGGTCATGGGGGTTCCCATGGCACAGCCACTGCAGGTCCAGCGTCATGCACAGGTCAGGCAGGTGCAGGAAGCAGCAATCATCATACCTGAGGGGGAAAAGAGACCTCATTCCCGTTGCCACCCTCGTGGCAGCCCCTGCATTCCTGGTCCCACACTTACTTGGAAGCTGTCCGCACGTTGATGTCCAAATTGCCCTTGAAGACAAACTGCCCGGGCTTCCAGTGGAAGGAGAGGTGGCTCCACTCCCAGTGCATGTTCTCTGTGGTGTTGTAGGGGTCCTGCAAGGACAAGCACGGGGAGAAGCAGATGTGAGCTGATGCCATGTTGTGCTCTGCTCCCTGCCTCGGCAGCACCCACCTCGGTGGCCAACTGATGCAGGTTGGCCTGTTCAACATCCATGTGCCAGTCCCCGTGCAAGAGAAGGCGGCTCTTGTCCCACCAGGGCAATGGGGCGCTGGGGTCCTCTGAGGGCTTGGTGAGGAGATCCACACACTGGCTGATGAGGGTCCAGGCTGGGTCCCAGCAGGGCCCCCACACGATGGTGAACTGGGAGATCTCAGCTGAGGACACAGAGGTTGGCTCAGCCCTCTGTATGTTCCACACAGCCCTGCCTCAGATCCACCCCATCCCTCCAGCTCTTACAATGGAAGTCATGGTAGAACTTCAAGGGGGGCATGTTCCTCTCCACCGTGGCATCCCCCCAGGGCAGCCCCAGCTTGAGGAGCTGTCGGCGCCGGGAGCAGGCCTGGCCACTCTGCTCGGCTCCGATCAGCCGCCCCGAGAGCTGCCAGTTCCGGATCTCAAAGAGGTAGCGAGGGTAATCACGGATCCGCACTGCGGGGATAGGAAGGGCTGAGATGGGGCAGCAAAGGGACACTGTCCCCGTGCCCCACTCTGAGCCAAGGCAGAGGCGCTGTCCTGTCACACCTCTGCTCCCTTCCCACTTCCATTAACCTCCAAAGCTCATTTCCCCTTGCTTGGCCACACATTCCAGGTGTCAGGGCCTGGGAGCCCAGGCCACATATCCCCCACCATGTCCTCTAAGAGCACCCTCACACAAAGCAACTCACCAAAGAAGCTGCCAACTCTGCCCTTCACCATGCGGCACCACTGCGTGACCATCTCCAGACCCTCGGTGGGAAACGGGCTCACACCATCAATGTCCCTCATCTGCTCCAACACATGCTCTGTGCCATGGAAGGACTCATCGGCCATGGCCACCAGCTCCAGATGAGCCAGGGTCCAGGTGAGGAGGGCTCGCCTCATGGGTGTGTTGGCATAGAGGCGCCGCGAGCGCTGGATGTAGATCTCAATGTTCTTCTTCTCCAGCGAGGCATAGAGCTCCTCGATCTTGCGTGCAGGCAGCAGCTCCCCATGCTGCTTGCGCAGCGCTGCCACCTTTGCATCCAACAGCTGCAGGCGCTTGGCACTCTCCTTGCTCTCATCCTTCATCAGCTCATAGTTGTCTCGCAGCTTGACCTCAAACACATCATCGAGGAAGACCCAGGAGAAGTGTGTCACCTTGAGCAGGAGGTCTGGAGGCAGCGCCGTGCTGCCAGGGTGCCCACACCGGTGCAGGCCCTTCAGCCACTTCTGCACCCCCACCGCAGCGTCCAGCGTGCGGGAGAAGTCATACTGGTATGGGAACTCGATGCTCACGCTGGCAAAGGAGAAGGCCCAGCCGCGGTTACGGAGGGTGCGCAGGGTGGGGAAGGCGCAGCGGTGCAAGGCGACCTCCTCCAGCTCCGGCAGCAGCTTCACCTCCACCTCCTTGAAGCTGAAGATGCTGTGGCCGTCGAAGCCGGCGGCCAGCTCGGGGCAGTAGCCGTGCAGGGCACCGCCGTGCCAGCTCATGGAGGTCCGCTCGGCTGCCAGGCTGATGTAGTTGGCCTCGGAGACGAAGGCTGTGAGTTTGGCAGAGCTCAGCTCCAGGGATAGGGACAGGAGTCTTTTTGGGGGGGTCCCATCCGGCTGGAGGGGTGTCCCAGGAGGGGTGGTGGGGTGGGATGCGGGGCTCTCCAGGGGTAAGGAGGGAGATGTCCTGTGGCCGAGGGCGCTCCGCAAGGCTTCGTGGCACTGCAGGGTGGCCAGGGTGTGATGGTACAAGTGCATGTGGTCAGGTGGGCTCCACAGCACTGCCAGCCCCTCGCCACACTGCAACTACACCAGAGAGAGCAAGCAAGTCACTGCCAGGTCCAGCACAGCCCTGTTATCCTGTCCAGCACCTTTTGGTGCCAGCCAATCTTCCCCCTGCTCCATCCACCCCAGTCCAACAAGGACAAGATAAAGCAGAGACCCAGTGCCCAAACCAACCTCCAGGGAGCGGATGCTGCTGTGGTAGGTGACAGAGAGCATGGAAAGGTTGGCCACTGGGTTGGGGATGGCAGGAGCTTTGCAGCACGGCTGCATCTTCTCCGTGATGCTCTTCACCAAGGCCAGCACCATGCCCTGGACACTGACTGTGCAGCTCTCAGCACTCCCCAGGACTGTCAATGTGTCCAGCCGCAGCTCCAGGGCCCCTAGAGAGGTTGCACATCAATGCTGGAGGCATGGAGGAGGCACACCACGACATGCCAGGTTCCTCTGACAGCCATCTGGGATCAGCCTGGATGCTACTTACCCACCAGAGCTGAGAGTGTGAAAAGATTCACATCCTCCACCTTCAGATCCACCTTCCAGAGCAGCCCCCAGGGCTCGCTGGAGGTGGAAGGCGGCTGCTTGGCAAGCTCAGCTCCACCAGGCCGTGGGCAGAACAAGGGCAGGACCCTGGCCAGGCACTCGGTGCATGTGTCTGACGACTCCACTTGCAGCCCCCGGATGGTGCAGTCCAGGAAGAGGGTGTCTGACTGGGCGCTGGACATGCCCAGGGGCTGGTTGTAGCTGCCCTGCAGAATAAAACAGGATTATAGAACCATGGAATGGTTTGGGTTGGAAGGGACCTTAAAGCTCATCCAGCTCCAACCCCTGCCATGGGCAGGGACACCTTCCACTAGAGCAGCTCCAAGCCCTGTCCAACCTGGCCTTGAACACTGCCAGGGATGGAGCATTTACCACTTCTTTGTGCAGCCTGTTCCAGTGCTTCACCACCCTCACAGTAAAGAACTTATCTCCAACCTGAATTTCCCCTGTTTCAGTTTAAACCCATCACCCCTTGTCCTATTGCTACAGTCCCTGATGAAGAGTCCCTGTCCGGTATCCTTGAGGCTTGCCCCTCACCTGCAGGTTGAAGGAGTCGAGGATGAGGGCTTCTCCCCACACGTGCATGTTGGGGGGATGTGGGGCACGCTGGATGTGCGAGTCATTGCCCACACGCCAGCAGAGGTGGTCCACGGCCAGCACTGCTCGCTGGTGCACGCTCTGCGGCCGGAGGTGCTGGTAGTCTGCAGGCAGAGAGCAGGGGATGGGAGCAGGCAGGGCTCAAACATGGGCAATCCAGATGCAGCCAAGCAGGGATCCACAGCCCCTGGCCCTCCCCATTCCCACCACTGACCCCCAAGAAGAGCCCAGCAGCCACCCTGGCACCAATACCTGCAGAGATGGAGTTGAAGCCCAAGGCGAAGGGTGGTGTGTCCCCCAGCTGCACTGACACATTGACATTGGACAGTGAGGCACACAAGATGATGGGTGCTATGATTTGGGGATAGCTCCTGCATGAGACAAGCAGGTATGGGCTGTTATTGGGGTGATGCCTGGGAGGGAGCAGGCTCACAGGGACCCCCCCTCCACAGGGATCCCCCAACCATCTGCCACTCTCTGTACCACCCTCCCCATCCCACAGGCTGTGCAGAGGGCAGAGAAGATGCTGGGTGCCTGGGCACCCTGCCAGAGCATGGCAAGGAAAGGGGAAACAAGCTGCGTTACCAGCAGCCACACAGAGGCCAAGTTTACCTTCCCTTGTGCCCTTGGCTGGGGACAGGCACTGCCTGGCACCTGTATTCCTGTGCCAACAGCCCCAGCCAGGGGGAAAACTCTTGGTGGCGGTAGTGGATGATGCAGGTGTTGAGCAGCACAGCAGCCGAGAGGTCAATGGCTGTGACCTAGAGCAGGGAAGGGGCCAGGTGGCAAAAACACTCATGCCAGGAGCTGGACCAGCCACCCCAGGGAACAGGAGCGTGCTCAGCCACTACTCACCTGCACACTGGTCTTCAGGGAGTTGAGGCACACGATGCGCTGGCGACTCTGGGACAAGAGAAGGCCATCTGGGGACAAAGAGGAGCAGAAGTGAAGGGTGGAAGAAGGCAGTGATGGCAGCAGTGTCCTAAAAGCATCCTTCTTAGCTACTTGCCCTCCAGCTGGAGGTCTACACTCATTTGGTCCAGGTCTGAGGTGGGTGTGAAGTTGCGCAGGGGAATCTGCTCCTCTTCACGCTGATATAGGAACTGCAGCAGCTTCAAGCTCCAGGTGAGGTGCCTGTAAGAAGCAGGGAGTCACTGCCAGAAGGGAACTGCACTGCCACATCTTCCATCTCCCCATCTCTCACCCCCAGCTGACTGGTACAAAGACACCAGCCAGCACCCAGCTGCAGCCCAGCCCAGCGCTCTCATCCCATCAGCAGAGGATCCCATCACACTGTCCTACTGGAGGACCAGCTCACGGGCCTTTCTCCTTCCCCAGGAGCCCAGCCCTGGGCCAAGCTCAGTCCCTTCTACTGGCTCTAAGACTGGGTATCTGTGGTCTAGCAGAGCAGGGAATGAGCAGTTGTCCCCAAATCCACGTCCCCAGCACCAGGGCAGCTTCCCCCTGCCTCCTCACCTCTTCTGGCTGTTCATTGACAGCACCATGCTGGTGTTCTCCAGCTTCACCTCCACCCTCCTGGGGATGAGCTGCAGCGTGTCCTTGCTTAGCAGAGACAGGGACTTCGGGGGCTCCTCCGGGCCTGGAGAGAACACACAAGAGTCACAGGGAGGCTCCTGCCCAAATCCCCCCGTGAAGGCACAGCCAAATCCCTCTGGCTCCAGTGCAAGTATGGGTGTTGCCAGCCCCTGCCCACATCCGTGTGCCCATCCCTGACCTGTGCCAGGCTGTTCCCCTGCAGGGCTGTGCTGGGGGCTGGCAGTGATGCGGTGCAGCAGTGGGCTACAGAAGAGCCCTTCGTGCAGCTCAGCCTGCAGGGTCCGGACACGCAGCCGGACCCCCACCAGCCGCCGCTTGCTGCTGATCTCCAGTGAGAGGGAGAGTGCCAGGGCCAGCTCTGCCAGGCAGGTGTCATCCTGTAACAGGACACAAACAAGGAATCACAGTCAACAGGTTGGAAAAGGCCTCTAAGATCACTGAGTCCAACAGTTACCCAGCACTGCCAAACCCATCACTAAACCACGTCAAAGGAGTCACCCAGCTCCCAGCTGGTGGATGCTGAAGGTGAAGTGCTGGGCATAGCACAGACCCCAGAGCCCTGCAGCATCACCCAGCCTCAGGGGTACACTGAGCAGGACCTGAGTGTCCTACAGAGCTCAGGTTGTAAGGGTTGGATTTCTTCTTTCCCCAGCACTCACCAGCTGGCTGCTGCGCAGGACTTTGCTGTTCACCTTTGTCAGGCTCAGCTCGCAGGTCAGGCTGGGAAGAGCAGAGAACAGATGGAGAGGCAGAGCATGCTGCTTCCAAACCAAACCCCTGCCTTCTCTTCCATAGAAAGGTTATAGTTGGAAAGGACCTTAAGATCATCCAGTTCCAATCCCCCTGCCATGGGCAGGGATGCCCCACACTAAACCATGCTGCCCAAGGCTCTCACCACCCTCACAGTAAGGAGCTTCTTCCTTATGTCTAACCTGAACTTCTCCTGTTTAAGTTTAAACCCATTACCCCTCGTTCTAAATCCTTTGTCCTTGTTTTCCCTGTGTGACACAGGGACCCCAAGTCCCTGCTTCAAGTCCTCCCAAAAGCAGAGCTTAATTCTGCACAATGAGAGCACAATGCAGCAACTCTTAATTTGGAGAACACACAACTTGAGCTTCCCAGGAAGGGAAAAGGGACCAGGCCAGCTTGGGGGGGGTGTTAATGTGTCACAGCACAGGTGACATGGGATGCTGCTGAGTGGGACAGGAAGAGGTGAGAAGCCAAACTGGGGTTGGAGGGCCCCAGGGCCAGGCTGGGGAAGCAGAGGAGGGTGAGAGGACAGCGTTACCTCTTCCCATCACCATTCAGGAGGAGACGTGTCTTGCTAGCCTGGATGTGCCAGAGAGACTCTGAGGTGGCCACGTGCAGAACCATGATGTTGATGGAGTCCATGTGGATGGAAAAGAGCTGGGGGGGAAGATGCTACCATGAGGGATGTACAACAGCAACGCAGCCCATCACACAGAGCCAGTGCCTCACCTGGCTGAGGAGCCTCAGCAGGGAGGGTTTAAGTGTCAGGTTTGCACTGCTTTCGCTTCCATTGGCTTCTCTGGGAGCCTCTGGGATGGGTGGCTGGAACCCAGAGCCCTTCTGGAGATCCGTGCGGATTCGCACCTCGCCAAAACATAGCTCAAAGTAGCGTCTGTGGAAGACCAGCACTGGAGTTTGCACATCCAGCCCCATGGCCAGGGATGCTCCCACCTTGGGGACATGCAGGACCAGCACAAGGGCACACACAAGACATTGCCACCTCAAAGAGGATTCACTCACACACTGAGCAGACCACAGGGACTGCAAGGAAGGGTAATGGCAGCAGGACATGAGCCAGACTCCCAAGAGAGGAAGGAGGGAGCTGGGGCAGGGATACATACGGCAGCTCCCGGCTCAGTTTACTGGAGATCCAGATGTGGTCAATCTCCTGCAAGGATGGACGGGTAGGTCAGAGAAGAAACAACCCATCTGTGCCTTGTGATGCTCATCCTGATGCTCCCACTCTGCTCCCAACCCCTGGCATCACCCAGGAAGCAGCCAAACCCCAAGTCTGGCTATGGAAGGAAGGGCCTGGCACACACTGTAGGGCAGGGATTTGCTGCCAGCCTGGAAGTGACCCCATCCACCCTCACCCACTGGTGGCCACTCCTCGCCCGGGTACCCACCACCGTCTGCTGCTCCCGCTGGAACTTGAGGCTGATGTTCTGGGCCCAAAAGAAGCCGAAGGAGCCGATCTTGAGCTCCGCATGAAGCTTCTGCCGGCACCAGGTCACAGCCAGGCGACAGGCCAGCCATCTGTGGGGACGGGGGGGCCAGGGTCAGCTCCCCACTGGGGATGGGGACCCCCTTTGTCCTTTGAGCACCAGCTCCAGCAGCCACCAAGCAGGTCCTGCCTCCATGACTGCTCCAAATTGGAGCAGAGACCCTGCAGGGTCACCCCCCCACAAGCCTTAACATCCCCCCTCCTTGGACTGAGGGGCCCCTTTGAGCCCCAGACACCCC
This sequence comes from Melopsittacus undulatus, assembly GCF_012275295.1. Taxonomy (NCBI): domain Eukaryota; kingdom Metazoa; phylum Chordata; class Aves; order Psittaciformes; family Psittaculidae; genus Melopsittacus; species Melopsittacus undulatus. Next base: position 2,714,781 of record NC_047539.1, read on the forward strand.
ATACCCATGCCTGTGAGGTGCCCTGGATGACTGCAAGCCCCTGACACCTTCCCACCCAGCCCTAGGACCCCCCATACCCTTGCAAGCCACCCCAGACTCCTCAGGCCCCCAAACCCTCTTTATCGCCCTTAACCCCTCATTACCTTCTTCTCCACACCCCCAACACTTCACCCTCAGCCCCACAGACCCCCTCCACCCCTGACACTACACCAGCCAGCCCTGTCACTTCCCCAAACCCCAACGCCATCCCCATGGACCTTTATAATCTCCCCCCACCCCCCAAGCAGACCCCCCCGAGCCTTGTCACCCCCAACCCCCCCGATACCCCACTCCCACCTTGGTTTTTATGAGCTCTACCACCCCTACAAGCCCCCGCGGGCTCCAAACCCCCCCCCCGACATCCCACTGCCACCCCCATCTTGACCTTTACGCTCTCCCCCCCAAGCAGATACCCCCTATACCCCTGTCACCCCCCAACCCTCACGCACCCCCCTCATAACCCCTCAGGGCCCCCCCAACCCCGCGGTCCCCCCGGCCCTGACCGCGCCAGCAGCCCGGCGAGCAGCGCGGCGATGAGGAGGCCGAGCAGCGCTGCGGGCAGCGGCATGGCTGGACCCGGACACCGGCCCCGGATACCGGCCCCGCTGCGGCCCCGGCCCGGCCGCCCGTGGGGCCGCGCACCGGGAGTGACGGTTGGAAGGGGCGGGGCCCGACGGCGCTTCCCGGCAGGAACAGCGCCCCCTTCTGGGCTGGCAGCGGGATCGGGCCCCGCTTGTTCCGGCGCTCCCCGTGTAAACAGGCACAAACTGGGGGGATTCGGGTGTTTTATGGCCGTAGGGTAACGGGGTTCGGGGTACAGAGGGGGGAATGGGGTACAGGGTAGTGCTTGATAGGGGTTCTCTATGAGGGGGGCCTGGGGAGTCTGATCCTGCTCTGGGCTGGGTCTGGATGTTGGTAGCTGCTTCTTACTGCGTTTGGGACATCGGGAGCTGGTTTGTGCTGGATTTGTGATGCGCAGACCTGGCTTTTGCTGGGTCTTGGATGCTGGGCTCAGCTTTGGGTCAGGTCTGGATGCTGGGATCTGGTTTGTGTTGGATTTGGGGCATGGGGATCTGCTTCATGTTGGATGTTGGGCTCTGCTCGAGGTCAGGTCTGGATGCTGGGATCTGCTTTAGGCTGGATTTGGGACACGGAGACCTGTTTGTGCTGGGTCTTGGATGCTGGACTCAGTTTTGGTCAGGACTAGACACAGGACCTGCTTTCAGCTGAATTTAGGATGTGAGGATCTGCTCCATGTTGGATCTTGGGCTCTGCCTTGGGTCAGATCTGGATGTTGGACCTGCTTTGTGTCAGATTTGGGACACCAGGATCTGCTTCACATCGAATTCAGGACACTGGGATCTTTGTGTCTGGGATGTGCTTCGTGTTAAAATTGGGGCCCTGTGTCCTGGCACACATCAAACCCCAATGAGAACAGGGGCCATCCCCTTGTCTGAGCGGCCCCAACCACCTCAGGGCAGCACCCAGAGGCCGTCTGCATCCATCACAACTCAGCGTGGTACTGCTCCGCCTTGAAGACCTCACTGGGCTGCATGAAGATGCCCTCCATCACCTTCCAGTAGTTATTCTGGCTGGAGGCAGCCATGCCGTGCACCTCCTTCTGCCCGTGGATGGGGCGCCCATACTGCTCCCCCGTCACCGAGAGGAAGACGTCGGTGGAGGTGTGCTGGAAGCGAACCTCGCTGTCCCGTGACCAGTAGGTCCCAGTGCACACCACTGTCCAGTCGTCCAGGTAATCACCCTCACCGTCCTCCCCGAACGCGCTCACCTCCTGTGGTCCAAAAGAGCTTATTTTGGGGGTGGGATGAGGCAAGGGGGGACCTGGGGGTGCTGAGGTCACCCATGGAGTAAGGAGGAGGCTGAGGGGAAAGGAGGGACCTTGTTGGGATGTGGTGAGTCTGGTTGGGACTGGGGGTGCTGGGGAGGAAACAGAGCCCACCTCAAGGACCTGAGAGCAAGGTGGAACTGGGAAGGATCCAACTGGGACCAGGGAATAAGGGAGCACTGGTGGGGATGTTGGGGGCAAGGGGGATGCAGCCGGGAATGGGGAACAAGGTGGGACTGGTAGGGATAAAGGGAACGTAGTCAGGACCAGGGAACAAGGAAGTGCTGGCAGGGTCATGGGGAACCTGGTTTGGACTGGGAAGCAAAATGGAGCTGGTAGGGACAAGTAGGACAGATAGGACCTGGCAGGGACATGGAGAACCTGATGGGGACTGGGGAATGAGATGGGGCTGGTAGGACAAGGGGGACCTGGCAGGGACATGGAGAACTCAGCCTGTACTGGAGAGCAAGACGGATGTGGGGGGGACAGAGAGGACCCGGTAGGGACGCGGGGAAGGATCTGCTCCGGTAGGACCCGGTGCACGCCGGTGTGGCCGGTGCCCCGGTACCTGGTTCCCGGACAGCGGGGATGCGAAGCGGTGGCTGTGGAGGTTGCGGCCGGTGCCCAGGTGCGTGAGCCGGATGCTCTGCCCGCACCGCACCGGCGCTCCGCGCTCGCAGACCCCGGCCGTGCGGGCCCGCACCCGCCAGTAGCTGTTCCCATCGTCCGCCGCCGACACCCCGGTCACCGACTGCTGCCCGCTGCCTGAGGCCGAGAACCGCGGTCAGGGCCGGCTCGGAAGGGGGGGAACGAGGGGGGGAAAAGGGAGCGATGTCCGGTTACCGGATCCGTAGCGCACATCATGCGAGTGCAGGCGGACGTTGTGCCGCACGTTGAGCAGCTTCACCACGGAGCCGCAGGTGACGACCCCGGTTCCGGTTCCGGTTCCGGTCCCGGTGCGCACAGCAACGCCCAGCGCCAGCGCCAGCACCTGGGCGAGCACCCGCGGCCTCCCCGCCGCGGTGCCCCTCATCCCGCCGCCACCGGAAGAGGAAGTGGCTCCGCTCCGCCCGCCCGGAGGTCGCCGCTCGCCTGCTCCGCCTCTCCTCGCTCGCCGCCGCCGCCGCCGAGGCCTCCATTTTCCCTTCGGCGCTCGGGTAAGGCCGCACCGGGAGGCACCGGCCCCCGCCGGGCAGGGGAGGGCTGGCGGCGGCGGAGGGCCCGTGGGGAGTCGTTGCCAGGGGAACCGTGGGGCTGCGCCGGGCCTGGGGCGGCTCCGGTGCAGGCCTATGGGGCCTAATGCGGGCCCTGTGCCCCCGGCCGCGGGTGGGCCCGGCGGCTTTAGGGGTGGCCGTGGTGGAGATGGGGCTCTGGGGAGGTGAGCGGGGGTGGGCGGCCCGGGGGAGGAGCTGCTGACCGGGACCGTAGCTCCCGTCCGCCGGAGCGGCCCCGCAGCGGCCCCGGGGGCTGTGGGGCAGCGGTGGCAGGGAGGGGAGCGCTGGGAGGGGTGAGGGGTGGGCATGGGGAGCGTGGTTCTGAGCCCTGGAGGGGGGAACAAGGCCTGAGCTCTGTTACACGTGTTCCCACCGCCCCGCTCCCCAGGTGTGATTCCCAGAACATTCCGTGTGGTTTAGCAAGCTTGTGATAGGGTCTTCCATGAAAATCCATGGGGCTGCAGCCTGGGAAGGCCCTTTTGGGGCTTAACCACCGGCTAAAAGGTGGCAAAAAATGGTAGGAATGAAGAAGTGGTGCCACAATGGGGTGAGGTTATTGTGGGGTTCCATCTACATCTCCTGGCTTTATTTTCCTGAATGTGGTGCTGTGGAGAAGGAAAACTTAATCCTAAATTATTTAGGCTGTGATTACCTGCAGAGAACAGGTAATGTGGAGTGGCTGAGGTGTGGTAAATGAGGTACTACATGTGTAAGGAAGGTAACAAGCACTGCAGAGACTGACTCTACATCAGCTTTTACTACGCAGGAAAGAGCTGGTGGTTCTCAGCACTTTCTTTTAAAGCATCCATCACCCCACTGTAGCCTAATGAGGAGATGTTGGAATTGCTTTAAAGGAGCAGAAACAGAGCAGAAGGCATTATGTTGCTGTATAAAGCATTGGCAGTTTGTGCCCTGGCTCTTGCTGGTGGTTCTGGTTTGCCCATCTCAAAAGAGGAGCAGTGGAAAAGGGGCAGGAGCAGCATGGATGAGCAGCTTTGGGGCAGGGGAAGCTTTCCCTTCCTTACCTTAGGGGAGAACTTGCTGATGTGGGGTACAAATCAGGTGTGTGAAGTCCATGTAGGTCAGAGAAAGTGAGGAGGAAAGATGAGTTTTCAGTTTCTTACAGGAAATTCTGATGCAGCAGGGCTAAAATAAACAAGAGGAAGTGCTTTTTCACACAACATGTTATTAAACTGTGGCAGAGGATGTGCTGCCACCCAATAGCATCAGGGCAGCGGGCCCAATGGGGAGCATTAAAAACAAAGTAGGTGTGGGAAGTTCCAGAGCTGCAGTGCTTGGGCTTTCCCTGTTGCAGCATCTTGGTCTCCAAGTCATCATTTCACTCCTACACTCCCTGTTGTTGTAGTCTTTTACTGCGGTGGTTGTACTTAGGCCATGCTAAAATCAATTTCATGAGCATTTAACAGAGCAAATAAATAGATTTGACTTCCTTAGGCCAGTGGTTGAACTGAATCAAGTTTCCAGCCTCTTATTTTCAAAGAGCTTTTCCTCTCCAGCTGAACTTTTTAAAGGTAGACTAAGAACTAAGAAGAACTAAGAACCAAGCAAAACTGTTCAATTTGGCAATGGACCTACGTGGACTGTGAGTTGAATTGTGACATGGCAGAGGTTAAAACAATCCCTTCCCAAACCCTCTGCCACCCAAAAATACCCCCCACAAAACCAGTGTTAGTGTGCGTCAGGGCCTTGATGTTGTTTCTCACACAAAGAATGGGGAGAAGCCAAGAACTTGCTTCTCTTCAGCAGCCATTAGCACTCGGTTTTTCTGTTTTGGGCATCAACAATGATATCCTGAGGTTGATTACTGAAGAATAATCAATGTATCTTGCTGTGAGGATGCTCCTTGGTTGTAGCTGCTGTTCCTGATGCCATCCTGCTCATGACTATGTCCCTGCCTTGCAAGAGGGCCACCCTAACTGGCATGGGGCAGGAGGATTTTCCATAACACTCTGCTGTTCTGCAGGTACTTGCAGTGTATCTCAGTTTCTAAACCTAATGAATTAAGTTGTGTTTAATTAAGGGCTCCTGCCTCCAGCACTGCCATGGTTTGCAGTCCTGAGCAGCCAGCAGCTATCGGGATGCATGGCCATGGCTCTACAGGTGTCTGAAAGTCTGGTTTCCAGTTTCATTACAAAGCAACCCTTGTTCTGAAGGCACTGCCTTGCCTAACCAGGGAGGCAGCCCACAGTGCCTGTGGCTGATGTCTGCCCTGGTCCTGCTGACCTGATGTCTGCAGTCTTGATACTGACAGCAAAGAGAGCTTCTCTGCTCACGGTCATCCCAGTTCAAAGGAGCCTGTGGATTCTGGACAGTTGCCACTGGGCCTTTGAGCTGGGCAAAATGCAGATACCCATGGGTGAAAGCAGAGGTTGTGCAGCTGCTCAGCCCTGAGCTGGTCTGGTGTTGATGTTGAGTGGGAGAGGCTGTATTTGATGTGGGGGCACCTCTCCTTCCCTCACTGGCTGCTCTGGTGCTGTCACAGCATTGCTGTTGTCTTTGGTCCATCTTGGTCAGTGTCTAGTGGCAGTAATGTATCTTTGGGTGAAGCTGTACGTATACATCCCCTGTAAGAGCCTGTCTGCTTGTGTACAGGTGAGTGTGCAGGATTAGGCATGGTCTCCCTGTGGTTTTGGCAGGGATGCTGCTGTGCTGCTCTGAGGAAAGGCCCATAGCATGATACAGCTGAGCTGGCCCAATGCTTATCCAGATGGAATCTTTAAACCCTCCTGTGTGACACACAAGCAATGCTGCTGGAGTGGGGTTCTCTCTGTGTGACCCAGACCAGGCAGCAGTGCTGATCTGAGCTCTGTGTCTCCACCTGCTCTGGCTGCAGTCTCTGCCACCTTCCTGTCCTGTTTTATTTCAAATGAAGGCCTCTCTGGCACCCAGGGTGGGAGAGGCACCTTTAATCCGTATCTGATTCAACATCTCCTTGGTAATAGCTACCCTTCCATTTGCTGTGCTAAGTGACATCCCTGCTGTCCTGAGCTGGATCTCACTGGAGCCAAAAGCACTCGGTTTTGTGGGTGGTTGGCTTGTGTGAAACCTGCTCAGCTGTGTCATTAAATGAGATGTGTTTCCAAGTCCTTGTCATTCCCTGTGTCCAGACAAATTTGATTTGACATGAACTGAAATTGCCAGGAAGTGGTAGAACAAGTGATGACAAAAAAAGTTGGAATTGTGAGTGAAGTGGCAGAGAATAGTAAAATTGCATGTGGTGCTGTGATGAGGGGGGTTCTTTCATCCTGGATTTGCGTGTTGAGCATGGACAAAAGAAAGATGAGATTATTAAACTCGGAAATGCTCTAGGAAAAGCCACTTAGCCTGTTACGTATGTTAATACGCCCTGATGGATACCTGTACAAGAATTGGTGATAAAATGTGAGGTTGACATGATATTAATACACAGGCTGGTGAACATAACAATTCCTGTTGCTCTGCTGTATATAGCTACACTATTCATCAGCGGTGTTTGCTGCAGGGTTTAACTAGCATCTGTACTGCCCTCTGAACAGTTATTCCTGAGAGGGAATACATCTGTGTGAATTCTGCAGTGTCCTCTTGAGGATGGGCATCACCCTGTACGTATGCACGCACCCTGTTTGGGTGCAGAGCAGTACTGTTGGCCTGCTGCAGTTTCTGCCTGTCTGGAGCATGGCAGATAGATATTGGCCACAACCACGTAATCCCCAGCCAAGGAGTACAAGCTGCTGTCTGCTGGTGTCTGAAACTTGGCAGAGGCCTTTCCCTTGTCTTTGTTGGGGGTTTTCCTCAATGAGATATGGCTCCTTTGGAGCTACTGGTACTTTAAGACTTAAAAGATTATCCAAGATCAGCCTTGCACCTTTTTGTTGCTTTTCTTTAAGTGAGGAGTAAGTCCCTGGTTTTCCCTAAGTTGTGTTTGTGCACCAGATGTGTGGATCTCAGGGTGGAACAAGAAGTCCTGCACACAAGAAGTGTCATGGCAAAGCCTTGGTCAAGTTGTTCCATACGGGACCAATTTCCTTCAGCTGTTTGTTTGCAGTGGGAAATGATTAAGGAACATTTGGAAGCATGTTTGTTTAAGTATTGTTCCCTGGCCTATGGAGTTCCCTTCTTTTTTCCTTTCTCTTTTTGGTGTGTGTTAAATTACATCAGATGTAATTTCATGTGAAGGTTTTGGCTTTAGATCTGACACTTCCTCTGAGCTGCCTTTTGTACCTTCCCGAAGCCTGGTGGTTCTTCCTGGGCAGGAGTCTTCATCTTCACACCCGTTTGAGGGATTAATTTGGGTTTTTTTCTCATAGCTGACAGTGTGAGCTGGTCTTGTTTTGATGTATGTAAAAAGGAACCCAGAAATTCCTTTGGAAAGTTTGGGAACGACAGCAAGTTTGGTAACCACAAGAAGCAGAAGCTCAGAGAGACAGAAGCTGAGCTGTGTCTTCGTGGACCCATGCTTTCCTTTGTGCCAAGCTGGATCTATACTGCTTCCAGAAACATCAAACAGAAGCTTCTGGGTATACGAAACACCCTGTATCTGTGGTCTCATTTATTTAGCTCTGGAAGAGACCCCTGGCTCTGGCTGTGTGGGCCAGTGGAGCTGGGCAAGCGGCAGCTCCTAGCCCCTTGTTTGCTCCCAGGCCTTTTGCTCTCCCCATGGGGCTCCAGAGCCCTGCTAACATCCTCCAGCTCAGTCAAGGCCCTTCTCAGCATCACCCTGGCTTTGTTAACTGTGTGAGGATTACTCACATTAACATCCTCATTGGCTGGACAGTGTGCCCAACACCGTGCAGTGTCAGTGGCAGCTTTCCTGGCTGTGTGGGAGGGTATGGATGGGATGAAGGGCTTTGGCTGCATGTGCTGGTTCAGCCTCAGCCCAGAGCTCAGCTGTGTGATGAATGCTGCTGTGACAGGTCCTGTCCTGCTTGCTGAGACATGGGTTGACAGGAGCTGGCAGCATCTGGCCACTGGCTTTGCTTGCCTAATCTCTGGTGACAGGGATGTCCAGGCAAGGTGGACCCTGGGTAATTCAAGGCCTTGATAGGTAATTTCAAGCCCTCTTGCCTTAGCTGACTTCTCTCCAAAGCCCTGTAGGGGGAAGTGCTTGTGTTTTGCTTGCTCAGATGATGGGATGGATGTTTCCTCTTCCCACAGTTGCACTGGAGCCGTGTGTGAGAGCCTGCAACCATGTCTGACTTCGTAGAAAGTGAAGCAGAGGAGTCAGAGGAAGAGTACAACCAGGATGGGGAGGTTGTGCCCAGAGTAACCAAGAAGTTTGTGGAGGAGGATGAGGATGGTGAGTCTGCCTGTCAGTTCTGAGTTTGCTGAGTTGTCTGGGTGCCTCACTGCTCTGTTTTACATCCTGTGGCTGCAGATGGAGCCGTAACTGTGCTATAATAGCCTGGCCATCTGTAGTTGATCATCTGAGCTCTTTAAGTGCCTCCTTTTCTTCAAGTGCTTAGGTGGTTTTATATTTGGCAACAGAAAATACACTGCTTCACCCCCGTGGCACTTGCAGGCACACAGTTTAGTAGTAAACAGTAGAAGCAGAGGGTTGTCCAGTGTAACCACTCCACCTGTTCCATCTGCAGCAAGAGCATGAGATCACGAGTCAAGAAGTGGGGTTGTGACAAGAGCAGTTGCTGGGTTCTGCGTCAGTAGAAGTGTTCACTGTAAACTCTCTGTGTGGATAGTGTGAAGGAGTCTTGGCAGATAACCAATGAGTACATGTTTAACACTTGCTGCTCTTCCCCCCAGATGAGGAGGAGGAGGAGGAAAATCTTGATGATCAAGATGAGCAAGGGAACCTGAAAGGATTCATTAATGATGATGACGATGAGGAAGAAGAAGAGGAGGAAGAAGCCAGTGACTCTGGAGATTCTGAAGATGATGTTGGCCACAAAAAGAGAAAGCGCAGTAAGTTTTATGTTCATAACAGCTCACAGTGTAACGCTCTCCCTGTCCTGCCAGAGAGCAGAACTCTCCCTCTGCCCTGGGTGTCTGCATGGGCTGGGTGAGCTGTACCCATCTTACTGTTGGTCCATTCCCAGCTTAGTAGAGTGTAACTCTTCTCTACTTTCTTCTCTTAGCTTTTGATGATCGCCTGGAGGATGATGATTTTGATCTCATTGAAGAGAATTTGGGTGTTAAAGTCAAAAGAGTGAGTTGTGTTCCCATGCTGCTGTTAATGGGGTGGTGGGTCTTAGCGTGAAGGAACCTGGAGTGAGCAAGAGGTACCTTCTGTCTGCTCCTACCCTTTTGGGGATGAGTGCTTGATGGAAACGGTATCTTTCCCTGCCCAGGCAGCTGGGACCTGGCTTCCTAGAGTTTGCAAAACACTTCTGGTTCCTAAAATCTGCCGTGCTCCTCCCTTCCCATCTCTGCATGGCAGTCTTAGGAGCCTGTTTTCCAGTAACATTGTCCTGCATGGTGCTAACCTCTAAGTCACCACAGGCTATTATGGGCTGTAAAGCTCCTTCCACAATGCTCACTAGAGGCACACCAAGCCAGGCTAACACTGGTGGTGACAGCATGCAAGTGGCACAGTCCTCAGCAGGCAGTTACATTGTGTGTACACTGAGCCCCATGAGTACCTGCAGCTGCCAGGGGATGGCCCTTCTCCCTTGCATGCCTTTGCTGGGCTCCATCCTGCTCCCTCCCAGAGAAGTGCAGCCATGGCCTGGGGAGGCCACACTGAGCCCAGTGTCCATGCTAGGAATTGTGGGCCCTAATGAATTGTTTTGCTTGCAGCAAAAGTTCAGGCGTGTGCGGAAAATGTCCGATGATGAGGATGATGAGGAGGAAGACTATGGGAAGGAAGAACACGAGAAGGAAGCCATTGCTGAAGAAATCTTTCAGGATGGCGAAGGCGAGGACGGAGGGGAAGCTGTTGAAGCTCCTGTTGCTCCACCAGAAGAGGAAGAGGAAGAAGAGGAAGATGAATCTGGTGAGCGTGGATGGCCAGTTACATCCAAAGTGTAAAGCCCAGGAACCAAATTAAGGCTTTCTCTGAGCTACAAGTAACTAAAGGCTGTAGCCCAATTGTGGTAAAGCTCATTTTAGTCTGATTAGTACAGTCTTTAGAAGGAAGTGTTTCTGAGTGGCAGAATGAGTTTGTCTAAACCAGTTTGTCCAGAAGCACATGACATATGCTGAGGTGTTGAATGTTTCCAACATGGAAACAGTTCAAAGGAAGGAAGTCAAGGCTCACTGCTTAGTACCTAGTAGTACAGCACATGGCACATGCCTGCTTTACTGGAGCATCAGCCTGTTGCCACTGCTAATACCATACTGAAAGAATGTCAAGAATTCTTTCTGTCTGCTGCCCGAAGCAGCAAGGCCTTTTCTGACTGTAGTTCAATGCACTGAGCTGCACATACCTGCCAGATGGCTTTGCCTGTGTCTGGAAGTTCATTCTATCTTGTTATTGTGGGTCAGGCTCCTGGAATGTTTGAGGTTGGTGTAGGAGATGCTGTGGGTAGGTGGGCAGACTGACAGACAGTGGCATCCTAGGCCTGTAGTGGAGACTCATAGTTGCATTGGCTGAGCTGAGCTTCGTGAGAGGTACCAGTTGAATATGTGGGGTCCTGACTAGTAAATTGTTTCTCCGTGTCCAGACATTGATGACTTCATTGTGGATGATGATGGACAACCTCTGAAGAAGCCAAAATGGCGAAAGAAGCTCCCTGGATACACAGATGCGTAAGTATTGATTGGAAATTGGCCTGGAGCCTCAAAAATGGTGCTCAGCTTGAGTCTTGCAACTGCAGAGTGATTCAGCTTGTGGCTGGGTACTTCTGGTCTCTTTGCCTAAAGGAACCTAGTAAATTTAAACATGGAGCCTTTAGTCTGTGATTCCTTAAATGTCTGACTCCTTCCCTGGATTTTTTACAGGGATACCAAAACCAGTCCCCTAAGAGAGGTGTTTGCACGTAAAGATCAAATAATTGTGTACTTATCTAAAAAATCTATGATTTTTTAGCCTGGAGGGAAACTAAAACTTAGATTTAGGTGCTGTGGCTTCTTCTGTGTGGCTAGGGGGATGTTCTGTAACTTCACTGTGGGGCTAAATGGTAGCTTTTTGCCTTCCAGTGCTTTGCAGGAAGCCCAGGAAATCTTTGGTGTGGACTTTGACTATGATGAGTTTGAGAAGTACAATGAGTACGATGAGGAGTTGGAGGAGGAATATGAGTATGAGGACGAAGAAGCTGAAGGGGAGACCCGTGTACGACCCAAGAAGACCACCAAGAAGCGCGTCAGCCGACGAAGCATCTTTGAGATGTATGAGCCCAGTGAGCTGGAGAGCAGTCATCTAACGGACCAGGACAACGAGATCCGCATGACAGACATGCCTGAGAGGTTCCAGGTGAGGGAAGAGGGAGCCAGAAGGTATTTCAGCTTTGAGATGTATTGGTGACATTGTGAATTGTGTTAGCTGTGTAAGCCCTGTTTTAGCACTGGTCCTAGGTTCTCTTTGGCCACTGGGTGCCAGTGTTGCACTTGTGCTCTGCTGAGGTGTCCTTTATGCTGGATGCTGTTAGGAGTCCCTTGAGTTGTACCTCTGGATAACAAGAGGTACAGTGCCAGAGAAGGTTTGCTGGGGTTTCTAGACCACCCATTTGCCAGCCAACACATACCTGTTCTGTACCAATTGTAACTCAATTTAATCCAAGTGACTGGGACTTACACAGCTCTCAATGCGGAGTCCTGTTTGTGCTGCTGGGAATCATTCTGATGTCTCATATTTTTGTTTTAATTTTACCCTGTATTCAGATTTTCACTGAACAATCCATCTCCCTTTATGTTAATGTAATTCTGTGCAGAGACTTGTTACCCTCCCTTGTAAAAGGGACAGCTGAAGCTACCAACTCTTCAGAAGGACCACTTTTCCCATGCCAGTGTGCACAGCACAAGGGAGTGCTCTTTGGAATGTCTTCTGTCCGTATGTGGCCTGCTCAGACATTCTGTCATCCTCATGGATGTTGGTGATAATTAGGGCAGGCTCCTGAAAGAGAAGTGTCTGAGACTAAAAGCCCAGAGAGGGTTTGGAGCTGCTTTATGTTCTGTTATTCTGTGTCTGCAGCAAGAAGAGTGATGATAGAACAAACAGACTGAAATAGAGGATGTAACTGCAGAGGGTTTGGGTCTGATAGGAAGAAGGGGATAACCTAGCTTGATCCTCACAAAAGATTTAACACCATTGCAGGCCTTTCCACAAGCCTTTGTGAGAATTGTAGCTGCATTTCTGGTGTAAAGCTGATGCAGGTTTCTTGTGTGCTCAGAAAATGCAGATATTGAAGTGCTGTCCTTAGCAAAATCCAGTGGGTATGGGAGGTACTGAGTACCTATAGGCAATCTGCAGCTCAAAATAGTAATTTCCAGGCCTTTTGGAAAGATGGTAGCACAAGCCCTGGTGTTGCAGGTACCTCTGCTCATCCTGTTGTCTCCCCACAGTTACGATCCATCCCGGTGAAGAACGCTGAGGATGATGAGCTGGAGGAAGAAGCTGATTGGATTTATAGGAATGCATTTGCAACACCCACCATCTCCTTGCAGGTAAAGGACTATGCCTGGGACTTCTGTCCTGCTTGACTTCCAGATTTCCACTCTGGAGACATTGTTCCAGGAGACTGCTGAATGTGGTGCCCCATATATGTTTCTTCCTGGTTTTCAGCAGGTCATTTAACATACACGTATCTTCATTCTCACATCCGCAAAACAGGACAAAAAGGCACACAGGGAAGTTGCAAGAATAACTAAAAATGATTGAAAGATCTCTGAGCCACTGTGTACTTAGAACTAAACCAGTATTAACCATGATCTGCTTTTAATCATCAGTCACTTTGCCCAGATGCTGCTTCGCTTCCTTTAAGCCAGTCAGGGCTAGGATGCTTTTCTGTGGTCTAAAATCAGAGCATGTACCTAAGCCTGCATTCCTAAGACTGCTGTTTTCCACCCTTGGCCCAGGCTGGTCTTTTAAGGAGGTCAGCTTAGGAATGCAAACAACACGTTTCTTCCTTTTAGGAAAGTTCTGACTACCTCGATCGTGGACAGGCCAGTAGCAGCTTCAGCCGCAAGGGTCCCAGCACCATCCAGAAGATTAAAGAAGCCCTGAATTTCATGAGAAATCAACACTTTGAGGTAATTTTGCTCCATTGCCATGACAAGGTCTGAGTTGCTGTCTGCTTACCCTGACAGGATTAGCAGAAAGCCTGCTGGAAGCATTTAGGGCAGCAAACTAGAAGGGACTGAGATACCTGGTTGCCTCTCCTGTGGCAAAATTGGTGCAGCTCATCTTGCATGAGCTGTGACAACACAGGTTTTTAAGGCCTGTTTGATTGGGCTGCTGTCATCATATTTCCCTGATCCTGAACAAATGATGTTAACTAAGATGGAGGAATTTCAAACTCTCTTCAGTCTTGCTTAGTCCATTCAACCTATTCTCTGAGCAGCCTGCTGCTGCAGAAGCTCTTTCATTTGTGTGGTGTGTTCTTTGGTGGATCAGTCCTAAGAGCTGGGGCATAGCTTGTTATATTTCCTACACTGCTGCTCCATTACCTTGTTCTTCCACGTGGAACAGGAGCATTCTCTGGACTTCTGGCTGCCAGGAGCAGCCTGGTCTCCTGCATGGTGGTGATGAGTCTCATTTCTGACCCAGGTCCCATTCATCGCCTTCTATAGAAAGGAGTATGTGGAGCCAGAGCTGCACATCAATGACCTGTGGAGGGTCTGGCAGTGGGATGAAAAGGTAAGGAGTGTTCTCACTGCTTGTTATCCCATCGATATTTAGCATGTCTTCCCACCTAGCCTGACACTTTCAGCAGATTTTGTTTTGGCTGTGGAGACTTTGTGTGCTTTTTTTACCCATGTTACATGCATGTTTGCTGTCACATGGTGGTAAAGGGTTATCTGATAAAAGAGGATTCAAAACAGTCCTTCCCTTCACCAAGTTCCTTTTGTGTAGTGACCTTCTATCAGGAAGATCCAAACCTTGATTTATTTTCTTCTATTACTACAATCCATCTTTGAGATGCCACATGTCACATCTGGGCTTGGCTGTGGATAATGATTTGATGATTGTTTTTGTATGGCAAATATCCTGTGATCCTGAGAGCCCCTATCTGGGAAGGGAGGAGACTGACATGATGCACTGTCATGGTGCATTTCACTGGAAGTCTTTTGTTCTCATCTTAGTGGACCCAGCTGAAGATCCGCAAGCAGAACCTGACACGGCTGTTTGAGAAGATGCAGGCCTATCAGTATGAACAAATCTCTGCTGACCCAGACAAGCCCTTGGCTGATGGAATAAGGGCCCTGGATACTACTGACATGGAGAGGTATGGTTCCATGACTTGTATTCATTCCAAAACAACTCGAAGTGTGTGTTGACCTGCCCAAACAGCACAGGCTGTCTGGACACTGCAGTGCATTGACTTTAGCCTCCCCACAAAGCCAGTACTGAGAAATATTTAAGTCTCTTGGAAGATGAGCCCAAGTGCTCCTTCTGCCTGTGACCTGTAGCGGAGCAGGTTCCTTGAGTGCTCTGACCATGGCTCAGCTGCAAGCAGGGTGTAACATGCTGGCTTTACATGCTGTAGGCTGAAGGATGTGCAGTCCATGGACGAGCTGAAGGACGTGTATAATCACTTCCTGCTGTACTATGGGCGAGACATCCCCAAGATGCAGAATGCTGCCAAGGCTGCTCGAAAGAAGCAAAAGCGTATCCGAGAGGATGGTGAAGAGGAGGAAGGTTTGTCCCCAGATTTGATAGTTTCCTAATTGTGGGCTGGTTGAAAATCCTGGTTTGAAAGAATGATAAGGAAGTTTGTTGAAAAGCCCGTGTGTTTGCACAGAGCAGCTCTACTGCTCAGTTCTACCTCAAGTTAGTTCCAGCTTTTTCAGGCATCTCTGATCAGCCACCTTGATGTGTGTTTTAATGTGCAGCCCAGAGATACTGCTATTAAAACTGCAAAAGAATGAAACTGAAAATAAGGTAGTGTTTTCAGGGTGTTTTTTCTAACCCTGAATAATTTTAAGACTATGACCTTTGAGATGGGCTTGTGGAATTTAGGGTATCTAATGCACAATGTAGGTTGTGTTTAATCCCTGTGCTGTACTTCTGACACACTGCAGCTGTCTGGATGCTTCTGTAAAGAGGCCTTGCTAAGCATATCCTTCCTATAGGTGATGGGGAGGATGCAGAAGATGATGAGCAGAAAGGGCCTGAGCTGAAGCAGGCTTCCCGGCGGGATATGTACACCATCTGTCAAACAGCTGGGCTGGGTAAGAGCTGTGCTCTGTCATGCTGAGCTTGCATTGGCTTACCTGTAGGAGAACTGATGGTTAGCTCAGTATAAGCTGCTTGTCCTTATTGGTTTTGTTGTTTTCCTATTACCAGATGGCTTGGCTAAGAAGTTTGGTTTGACTCCTGAGCAGTTTGGAGAGAACCTCCGAGACAGTTACCAGCGTCACGAGACAGAGCAGTTCCCTGCAGAGCCCCTGGAGCTGGCCAAGGATTATGTGTGTAGGTCAGTGGGGGGGGATGTGACAGAAGGGAGGGGATCTGGAAGCATTCTCAAGTCCTAAGCCTTCATGTTGCCTTTTTGCCTTTAGTCAGTTCCCAAGCCCTGAAGCTGTGCTGGAAGGAGCCCGGTACATGGTGGCTTTGCAGATAGCCAGGGAGCCTTTGGTCCGGCAGGTCCTGAGACAGACTTTCCAAGAAAGAGCCAAAATCAACATTTCACCAACCAAAAAGGGGAAAAAGGTAAGGAGGGGGAGCTCCAATGTAAGGGTCAGTGCAGGGAAGGATCTAAACATACAGTGCTCTTTATGCATCTGAAACCTTCTCCCATGTCAGTGGCAACTCAATCTCAGAGCAGTGTGTGAGCTGGGCTGTTGCAGAGGCCAGCTCAGCAGTGTGCTGCCATTTTTAGTCTCAGCATTTCATCAGACCTGATTCTCGCTGTTAAGATGTTGCCTTCAATTATTGGAACAGTCTCTGTTTCTCTGGGGCTGGGAAGGAATTCCACTGTGTCCTGCTGGGGAAGGAAATGCAGACTGGCAGGCATAGGGGCGACAGGGTATTGAATAAAAACAATTGTCTGCTGGGTATACAGAAGGGTCTTTCTTCATGAATGCCTTGCATGCATGCTGACTTGTCTCTCCTCTCCCAGGATATTGATGAAGCCCACTATGCCTATTCCTTTAAATACTTGAAGAACAAGCCTGTGAAGGAGCTGCGAGATGACCAGTTCCTGAAAATGAGCCTGGCAGAGGATGAGGCACTGCTCACTATAGATATCAGCATTGACATGAAAGGAGTGGAGGGGTGAGTCCTCACTGGCTGTGCCATTCATGCCTTGGCAGAGCTCGTTCATCCAGTGATGCTGTGCTGTTAGAGCTCTTCTATAACTCAAACTGCCCGTGGAAGACATGGCCTGGTACTTTCTTGCGCCTTAAAGTAAGCCAGCCTCTTAGGGTCTTGTCTGCGTAAGTTTTCATTAAGATGAAGAGAAAAAACATCTCCCATATTCATTTGAACCCTGCAGCCTTTAGGATTTTTCTGAGATGATGCTTTTTGTTTCCCCAGCTACACTCACTCTGTGCTCCTTGGTTCTTTCCCTGCACATCTGAGGAGCCACACTGCAATGTGGCTGTGGGCTGCCCTGTGTTACGCTGATCAGGCCACCAGCATGGCTTTTGGCTGTGATCTGTCTCACAGGATAGCTCTTGCAACTAAAGGAGTGTTTGAGGGAAGGATTAGCTCTCCTTTCTAATTTCCAGGCAGCTTCCTGAAGCCAAGCTGCTGCTGTTGCATCCCTGTGCAGGAATCTGCCAGGGATGGTGTCAGTGCAGGCATTTGAAGCCCTTTTATATCTCCTCCTCTTATTTCTTGCAGCTATGGTAGTGACCAGACATACTTTGAGGAAATCAAGCAGTTCTATTACCGGGATGAATTCAGCCATCAGGTGCAGGAGTGGAATCGGCAGCGTACGATGGCCATCGAGCGGTCCCTCAACCAGTTCCTCTACGTGCAGATGGCTAAAGAGCTGAAGAACAAGTTGCTGGTAGAGGCCAAGGATTATGTCCTCAAGGTGAGATGAGAGAGCTGGGGTTACAGATGCTAACAGTCCTGCAGCATGCTGGAGATTGCTGCTGACAAGCCATACACAGGCCCTTTCTTGGGAAGGAGGAGGAGGAGGCAGGCAGGGGTCTGCATCTGGTTCTTTCCCCAGATGGGAGAATTAAAACAGGCATCTCAATAGGGAGGGGAGATGGGCTCCATAGTACTGCAGAGCTGGTTCCAGTCCTGGCAGAATACAGTCTTGCTGCCTTGAGCAGTCCATGACTGCCCCATTCCTGGCTATGTACAAGACCAGGTTGGACAGAACCATGGGCAGCATGGCCTAATGTGAGGTGTTCCTGCCCATGGCAGGGGGTTGGAACTGGCTGATCTTAAGGTCCTTTCCAACCCAAACCATTCTATGATTCTGTGATGTCCCCTCTGGAAAAGGGCTCTGCTGAAGCACCTGGATTTTCTCACTCCTCAGTCTGCTTTCCTGTTCTACCAGGCTTGCAGCCGGAAACTGTACAACTGGTTAAAAGTAGCTTCATATCGTCCTGATCAGCAAGTGGAGGAAGATGATGATTTCATGGATGAAAACCAAGGGAAGGGGATTCGGGTGCTAGGCATTGCCTTTTCCTCAGCCAGGTAGGAGGACAGGAATTGCCTCTGGATCCATGTACAGCTTTCGCAGTCCACTGTGTCTCAGTGATCTCTGTTTTGCAGGGACCACCCTGTGTTTTGTGCCCTTGTTAATGGAGAGGGTGAGGTTACAGACTTCCTCCGACTCCCACATTTCACTAAGAGAAGGAATGCCTGGCGTGAGGAAGAGAGGGAAAAGAAGGTGAGCCTTGGTGCAGCTATTGTTGGGGTGAATGTCTGCATGTTGGTTTTGGTACCATGTAATCCACTGTGGGCTGGAGAGGAACAGTCAGTCTGAAGACAGCTCAGGCCTTGCCACTCTTGCATGCAAACATACTGCCTTTTCCCCACCCTGTAATTTTCCTGGCAGAAGAGTTGTTTCCAGTTATATTCTAGCTCATCTCTTATGGGGAGTGGCACTTGGGCAGGCTTTTAACTTCCATTGCTACTTTCACTGATTTTCTGTAACATCAGAGCATGACGCTATCAGTCTTTCCTCTGCAGAGCCTTCCTGTCTGACCTTACATTGGTGAGGAGCTGCAGGGCTGGCCTGTGGAGAAGGCATTTAGCCATGTTCATGGCATGGTGGCAGATCAAGGTGGCACTAGGGGAGGATTTACTCTGTGAAATAGGAAGCCAGGACTGGTTCAGTACCCAGGAGTAGCTCTGATGTGTCTCACTTCCCTTTCCAGGCCCAGGATATTGAAACCTTGAAAAAGTTCCTTCTGAACAAGAAGCCTCATGTGGTGACAATTGCAGGCGAGAACAGGTCAGTCTCTGTGTTCCTTCCACTTCCCAGTCTCCTTGCAGTCCTTCCCTCATGCCTGTCCACCTTTCACTTGTTTCTGTCCATGGGGTTATTTCCCAAAGCAATCCCAGGACCCAGCTTTGCACTCTCCCCTCAAGTTCCTTGACTGTCTCTCACTAGGGATGCTCAGATGCTGATGGAGGATGTAAAGAGAATTGTTCATGAGCTGGATCAAGGACAGCAGCTGTCCTCTATTGGAGTGGAGCTAGTGGACAATGAACTGGCCATCCTGTACATGAACAGCAAGAAGTCTGAGGTGAACCTTCTGTTATTTCAGCTATTCCTTAGTCTGTTGTTCATTTGTGCTGTCTCATCCTCTGTTGTGCTGGCCCTACCTTGCATCATCCTCTGCCTCGTGTGATTCATTTAGTGACGTACTGATCTTTCGATCAAGGCACAGCATCTTACTTAGGCTTCCCTGGAGAGATGAACCCCAGCAGATGTACAGGGTAGATATTGATGTAGTCTGAAATTTGAGTCTTGCTCAGCTGAGTGAGTGGGGTTGTTTCATTCCTACTTGCAGCAGAGCTCTTGGAAGCCTCTGACCTCAGCTCTCTTTGTGCTGAGCACCAAATGCTTCCCTTGTTCCAGTCCCCATCTGATGTGTCTTTGCTGCTTGTGCTATGAAGTGTGATAACACCATCAGGGTTCTCCCTGATTCTCTTTCAGAATGAGTTCAGGGATTATCCTCCTCTGCTGCGTCAGGCTGTCTCCCTTGCTCGCCGCATCCAGGACCCTCTCATAGAGTTTGCCCAGGTCTGCAGCTCTGATGAGGATATTCTCTGCCTAAAGCTCCACCCTCTGCAGGTAACTTCTTCATAAGATCCTTGGGCAAGGAAGATCTTTCTCTGCAAGAGAAGGTTGTCTGGGAGTCCTGGGACAGTTTGTTGTCAAAAAAAAGTATTCCAAATTGAACTCGTGCATGTTCTGCCTGTTTATGCAATATGCAGGCTACAGAGCACCTTTTTTTTTACCTCTTTTAACTCATCTGCCTCCTGCCTTTAGGCTGTTTCAGGGGTAACTGAGGTGCAGCACAACTCCCAAGAGCCAGCATGTTATGTTTGGCACAGCTTGCTTATGGCAAAGTGTTGCAAGCATCTCCCTGTGAGGCTAACACCTCTCCTTTCTGTCAGGAGCATGTGGTGAAGGAGGAGCTGCTGAATGCCCTCTACTGCGAATTCATAAACCGTGTGAACGAGGTGGGAGTGGATGTCAATCGAGCCATTGCTCACCCTCACAGCCAGGCTTTGCTGCAGTATGTGTGTGGCCTGGGACCACGCAAAGGCACCCATCTGCTAAAGGTAAGGAGGCTTCTGTCCCTGCCTACAGGAACAGTGCATCATGTGGCCTGATAGCAGTGCTTTTAGATGAGTGAGGGTCCTGTGTGCCAGATGCAGTTGACAGCTCCATTGACATGTGTTTTGTGTCCCTGATAGACCCAAGCAGGTCCATCAGTCCTACGTAGCTCCTGAAACCACAGGGATAGATGCACTGTTAACAGTAGCAAGATGCATTCACATGGTAGAAAACACAAGGCAAAAAGCCAGTGCTTTTCCCTAAAGTCAGAGCTATTCCACGTGGAATCATCTTCCTTCATACATGCAGCCAGGGTTGTTGAGTTGTTGAAGCTTATATTGGATGGTTTGAACACTGCAGTGCCCAGTGTGAGACCACTGCTTTTCCCGGAGGATCCTTGTGTTTGAATATCAAGGTTTCTACTATTCCCTGTCTTTCCAGATCTTAAAACAAAACAACACACGTCTGGAGAACAGGACCCAGCTGGTTACCATGTGCCACATGGGACCCAAGGTGTTTATCAACTGTGCTGGCTTCATCAAGATTGACACAGCATCACTGGGTGATAGGTGGGTATTGAGGTGTATCCAGTGTCATACAGGGTGTGGAGTTATCATGAACAAAGGCTGAAGCAGTCGTGAACCCTGGCACCCATATCCCAGGAATTTCTCAGTGGCCTCTCTGATTCCTGGCCAAGTTCAGGTATTGTTGGTTATTAATCTGATCCCTGAGGGCAGCTAAACTCATACAGCAATGTGAGCTGCACAGCATTAATTATATAGGTTTGAAAGACCCTTTGTGGTCAAGAGGAACTAAACTAAAACCAGTTATTCCCTAATGCAGGAATGTCCGTCAATAACCCATGTGCACTTTGGCTTAGCTTTTGCTGGTCCTACCAACAGTGTTTTACTTTAGGAAAGTTTCAGACTTGAGGGATAACTCCACAATTCAGCTTCCTCTTAAACTAGTAGCAATATTGGGAAGTTTGTAGAGCATTAGGTTACTGGTAACTGAGCAAGAGAAAGGTGTTTGGAGAGCATCAGTAACCTAATTTCTAAATCTCTCGCATCCAAAATGCCTGGCTGTGTCTTTGCAGCACAGGAGCTGCAGACTGGAATTTGTCTTGCATTGGTTCCTGTTGATTAGCAAGGAAGAATTCCTTGTGTCCTTTGTAGTTTGCTCCACAGAGGACAGCGGTGGCAGAGCAGACATGCAGCCAGTCATAGTGCTCAACAGTGTGCTTTATTGTTGAGCTGAAGGAGGTGACTCTGGAACCCTGCAGAGCCCTTCTCTGAATCTTGTTTTATTTCAGCACTGATTCCTACATCGAAGTCCTAGATGGGTCCAGGGTCCATCCTGAAACCTATGAATGGGCAAGAAAAATGGCAGTGGATGCCTTGGAATACGATGAGTCAGCAGAGGATGCTAATCCTGCAGGAGCTCTAGAGGAGATCCTGGAAAACCCCGAGCGTCTGAAGGACTTGGATCTCGATGCCTTTGCTGAAGAACTGGAAAGACAGGTGCACTGGGGGTTTCTGGTGCTGAGAACCAGAGGGAAGCTCTGCTATCCAGCTCAGTTCCTTATGTTTTATAGCTGGTGACCCTTATCCTTTGGAGGAGCTGAGCATTTAGCTGTTGTAAAATGTATAAACGGGCAGTATGAGTATTCAGTGTCTGACAGTGGCAACTAGTAAATGCTTACACATGGAGTAGAGGGAAGAAGGAGGCCACAGACAGTAAGGAGACCATTTAAGCTGTTCTCCCTGAAATTACCTAGCTATTTTCTGAATGTATTGGTACTTTCAACCTCAACATCCTGTAACAGAGTTTGATGGTGGGTTCTTCTTTGCGTTCCTCTGGTTTTGAATTTGGTGTTTGATGAGTTCCTTGAGTTCTTTAATAACTTACACTGAATTCCATACTCGCCTCCTTTCTGCTCCTCATGGCTTTATAACCTTTGAATACCACACAGGGCTATGGTGACAAGCATATCACTTTATATGACATTCGAGCTGAACTAAGCTGCAGGTACAAGGACCTGAGAACCCCATATCGTTCTCCAAACACAGAAGAAGTCTTCAATATGCTGACCAAAGAAACTCCAGAGACTTTTTATATAGGTACATCCCTGGTTTCTGTCATCATAAGTTGACTCGAGATGTGTAAAGGTGGGGCAGAGGGATCTTAGTGAGTGTGATGTCAGGATGGTGCTGGGGTTGCATGTGTCTGAAGTAGCTTTTCTGGGTGGTCTTCTAACACCTACATGTGCAGCTACTTTAGACTGAGGGCTCTCCTTCCCTGCAGTTGACTTGCAGTTGTTCATTCTTCCTTTCTCCTCTCCCATCACACCACAGGTAAAATGATCATCTGCAACGTGACTGGCATAGCCCACAGGCGGCCTCAAGGAGAGAGCTACGACCAGGCGATACGGAACGATGAGACTGGCCTTTGGCAGTGTCCTTTCTGTCAGCAGGATAACTTCCCTGAGCTCAGCGAGGTGGGGCTGCTGCTCCTTATGGGGCTGCCTTTGTTGAGAGCCTGCAATCAGCAGGCTTGAGCATTTTGTAGGGTTCTTGGGAGACAGAGTATCTGCAGTGCCCAGTCCGAATGTGGCCTTTGGCTGAAACTATCTGTTCCACTTTAGACTAATTGCTTCAGTATAGATTTGACAGCTCCTTTATGGCTACATTATGGATTTTAGTGAATTAGGCTGAGAGGAAAATGGACCTGGGGCTAAGCTGGACAGTTCTTTGCAGATACATAAAGCAGGTTTGTTCGTGGTCTAGGATTGTGTTGTACGCAAAGAAACTGCCTGTGACACTGAGAACAGAAGGTTGTTTTGCCACCTTTTCAACTTTAAGAACTTATCTGAACTCCTGCTGCTTAATGCAGCTGTACTTTAGGTCTCTTCTAAACACTGCTGAATTCCAGCCTTGGTAATCCATGGCTTTAAAACTCTATAGCATTCATTAGAAACCAGACCTAGGTGCAAGCTTGTGTTCAGGGTCTGAAAATGTTCTGACCTTCCTGGTTGCAAAGACCCATAAGCTGAGTTAGAACCAAAATAGGGTAGAAAACACTGAAGTTCTCTTTCCCCTGCCCTTTCATATGTCTTTGCTGGCTGCACCAGTTTGCTGACACAGCTTTAGACTTGTTTTTGAGTGTTCACTGCTGGGGCAATTTTGTTTCCATGCTGAATGACTTTTACTTTTGCCTTTCTCAAGGTTTGGAACCACTTTGACAGCGGTTCCTGCCCAGGTCAGGCCATTGGAGTGAAGACACGTCTGGATAATGGTGTTGCTGGCTTCATCCCAACAAAGTTTCTTAGTGATAAGGTGGTCAAGCGGCCAGAAGAAAGAGTAAAGGTATGAAAGCAGTGGATTTCCACATATCCGGCAAGATCTGGAAGAGCCTGGAGCCAGTACCAAAGATTCAGGGTTTGGTTAACAAAACCATTCCCTAAATAACTTTTCCAACCCTTATTTGCATTGAAGGACTTTGAATCAGCAGCAAGTTCAGGCTCTGGTTAATGTCTTTGTCCCACAGTGGAAATCTCTCTTGGCAGTTAGTGGGAGCCATGTTAATCAGTTAACATGTTGCACTGCAGAAGGATTTATGATCATCTGGCTCAAGTCTGGGTTTAGGAGACCAGAAGGCATTCTAATGCAGAGCTGCCCTTTGTTTTGGCTTTCTAAAGGGTTCACAAAGCTGCTGCTAGGTATGCAGGGGTCACTTTCCTTCTCTCACAGCTTTTTCTTCTGTCTCAATTCACTTGTGGAGGTCGAAGTTACTGGTCCAGAATTACAGGTCTTGCTCAAGACAGGGATTGGGGTTCTGAAAGACACAGAATCACGTATTTTTATCACAAAATTAAATAGAGGTTTAAAATCTTTGCTGTCTTTTGAGGTCCCATGGAGGTGATGGATAATCCTGAAAGCTCAAAGGTCTCAGCATTTCTTTCAAGAGCCATTAACTTCAGCATGGTTAACTGGACTAAGACATTGCACTGTTTGTGATGGTATTTTCTTTCCCATTTTATTACAGTAGTCCTTTGGATGTTTCCCACTCTGTTTCAGAACAGACTTAACTGCTTTCTTGTACATACTGAAGTCCAGTTTTGCAGTTCCCATTGTTAAAGATACGTAAAGCCGCAAACCTTATTGTCCTCAGCCTTCAGACGTGCAGTTTCCTGTGTGGTCTGGAGCATAGGTAGTAACTTGCTGGAGAACTGCCCATTTTTCCTTTAATGTCTTTCGATTCTAGTCATCATGGGGATCAGTTGATTTTCATTTTGAATTGAGGGCTCACTTTTAAAGGTTGTATCAGTCTGAAGTAGGTGAAGTAGTTTGTACCTCCTATTGGCAGCATGACCCCACACAGATTGCTGTGTAGCACAGGGAGGCTGGTGCATCAACCAGACCTGCTGATGAGCTTTGCCTGCCCCTCTCCTGTAGGTGGGAATGACCGTTCACTGCAGGATTATGAAGATTGACATAGAAAAGTTCAGTGCAGACCTGACCTGCAGGACCTCAGACCTGATGGATAAGAACAATGAGTGGAAGCTGCCTAAAGACACCTACTACGACTTTGACTCTGAGGCAGCAGATCACAAACAAGAGGAAGACATGAAAAGAAAGCAACAGCGAACAAGTGAGCCTCTAATTTTATTCTCCCTCTTAATGCTGACCTTCTCAGGGTGCTTCAGGAGAATAACCGCAGTTAGGCCTGCAGCTGTAATGAAGCAGTTCCTCTTGGAAACCAAAGCATTCTGTTTTGTTCCCTAGCATACATCAAGAGAGTAATTGCTCACCCATCATTCCACAACATTAGCTTCAAGCAAGCTGAGAAGATGATGGAGACCATGGACCAAGGGGATGTGATTATTCGACCAAGTAGCAAAGGGGAGAACCACCTGACTGTCACCTGGAAGGTGAATGATGGGATTTACCAGCATGTGGATGTCCGAGAAGAGGGCAAGGAGAATGCCTTCAGCCTGGGCTCCATGCTTTGGATTAACACAGAGGTAAGAGCCCTGCAGAGCATCTTGCTGTGCAGAATATATGTCTGAGAGCTGTATACTAGAATAAGAGTTCCTCATCGTGCACCCTATATATCTCTTTAAATGTGTTTCCTCAAAGGAGTTTGAAGACCTGGATGAAATTGTTGCTCGCTATGTGCAGCCAATGGCTTCTTTTGCCAGAGACTTGTTGAATCACAAGTACTATCAGGACTGCAATGGCGGAGACAAGAAGGTAAGCCTGTCCTGGGATGTAGGGCCTTCTGTAGGAGATATAGGGGTATTACATAAATTCCTTTGTCTCAGGACAGGTCTTAAACTCTTTGTGTCTGTCAGAAGCTGCTGCTGGAATGCACTCTCTGGTCTTCCTCTTGTTGCCTGGGGCTTGGCAGTCACTTTCCAGCCATAGCTATAGGAGATTCTGTCTGGGTGTAGTGGAGATACGAGAGCAATGGGAGTATGGTGTGCTGCCAGAGCAGCAAAGGGAGGCCCTGTTCAGCAAATGTCACTGAGAGTAGTTTGCTTTCTGTGACCTGCTGACATTTGTGCACCAGCTTCATGCAGAAGCAGTGGGGCCGGTGTTCCTTGTTGGATTGTGAGCATCGGGGCTCGGAGGAAAAATGGCTGACCACAGCATGGAGGGAGATATCCATGGGCTCTGTGTGTTGATGGAGATGTAGACTCTCCTTGGGCATTTCTCTTCTTTCTCTCTTTAATTAGAAGCTGGAAGAGCTGCTGATAAAGACCAAGAAAGAGAAGCCTACGTTTATTCCCTACTTTATTAGTGCATGTAAAGATCTACCTGGCAAATTCCTCTTGGGATATCAGCCTCGAGGCAAACCAAGGTAAATGAGAAGCAGGCCAACATCTGCAGTTGAGTGCTGCCAGTACCACACCTCAGCTTACTGCTTCCAGATTTCCTTCGAGCTCTGTCAGTTTCCCTGTAAAAGTCATGCCTCCCTTACCCAGGCTGTGGCCTCCTAACAATAGAGGACCCATGAATGGAGTAAATCTTACCCCAGAGACTTGTGTTTCTAACCAGCTGGCTGCTACAAGCAGTACCACCCTGTGCAGGGTGTGTCACAGGAGTATAGGCAGAGATTGATAGATTTTGCTTGGAAAGGAATGGTATTTTGGTAGGTCTGACTGTTCAGTATGTCCATGCCTGTTCTGACTGTGACCTGTCAGTGTGAGGGCAGAGGTATGACTGAAGCAGTCTGCAACCTCGTATCCTCTCCTGCATTCACCACTCCTCACAGGATAGAATATGTGACAGTGACACCAGAAGGATTCCGCTACCGGGGCCAGGTCTTCCCTACTGTGAATGGACTCTTCCGATGGTTTAAGGATCATTATCAGGACCCTGTTCCAGGTGAGCATCCTAAAACTTGAATGCCTCAGCTGTCTTGCCGTTCAGCCAAGTGGCCCTGCAGCAAATGTTGGGCTTGTCCCTTTCCTCTCCCTTAGCCTCCCGCTCACATCATTCCCTGGTAACATAGCCTGTTGCCTGCTTATTCAAATCCTGAATTTCAGCTGCTCTTCCAGGAGAACTAATCCATCTCTCTTGCTTTGTATTTCATACAGGTATTACCCCAAGCAGTAGCAGTCGGACCAGGACTCCAGCCTCCATTAATGCTACTCCAGCTAACATTAACCTGGCAGGTCAGTGCAAGCCTTTCCTGGTTGGAACTGGGATGCGAGTTCCTCATTCAAGCTCTGCTTTCTCTAAGTGGTGGATCTTTCTTGCAGACCTGACCCGTGCAGTGAATGCTCTACCACAGAACATGACTTCCCAGATGTTCAGTGCCATTGCTGCTGTGACAGGCCAGGGACAGAATCCAAATGCCACCCCTGCACAGTGGGCATCCAGTCAGTATGGCTATGGAGGCAGCGGAGGCGGGAGCAGTGCATACCACGTAGGTGTCACTTAAGTGTAAAGGTTGGACCAGATGGTCCTTGAGGTCCTTTCTGACCTAGTATTCTGTGACTATGAGGTTCATGAGAGGAGGGGCTGCATGGCTTCTCCTTGTTGCTAGAAACCATCCCACTGGGAGCCTCAGGGGTTACTTGTTGCCTGCGTCCTATTTGTGGTACCCAGTGGGAGCCTGGCTGGATTCTTGTACCAGGCTTCTTCTTGCCTTCTGTGGCTGAAGAAAGAAGCCCATAACACAGCCCTGCTCTGGTGAGAGTGGAAGCAAGTAGCACATTGGGTCTGGCCCCCAAGGAATGTGGCAGGGTGGAGAGGTGGGATCTAGCAGAGGGTGCACAACCTCCTGATTGTACCCCTGAACTGGCAACGTGAGCTGCCAGGGGGAAGAGATTAGCTATGAAACTATGTGCTGAGCTTGCAGGGCTTTTCAGCTCAGCGTGCTAATCTCCGAGCTGCACCGGCAGGAGAACACCTCAGCCTGACCCAATACCCAGGGGCTTTTTAGGGAATAAGATGGAATTGGGCAGTTTCAGCTTACACTGAAGCCTTTCCTCATGTGTGCTGGTGCCTGCCTCCTCCCAGCCCACACTGCCAGCTCCGTCAATGCTAAATCCAGCTGCAGAATAACTGGGTACAAAAAACACTCCCAGCCACTAGAGATCTTATGAAGAGGTGCTGCAAGACAAGGCTTGCAGGGAGGAGTGATCCTCTTTTAGACCACCTTGGGAGGCTTTCATGGAGTTTGGCACAGTCGGCACTGGGGAGAGGCAGGAACTGTGCATAACCCAATGTGTTAATCATCAAGACAATCTGAAGGAAAGGGAAGATGAATACTGGGAGGCAGAGACTAAACACTCCTTTGGGCTGAGCCAGCCAGCTTGGGATCTGGGAAGGAGCCATCTCGGAAGCTGCTGTGCTCACAGGAAAAGAATTCATCTGTTCTTCAAGCCCACTGTGGGACATCATTCCTGCTAGCTTGCCCCAAGTGTCTCCTGTGCCCATCTCTTACAGCCCTTACCTCTGCTTGGCTTAAGCATCTCCCCTTATACCCTGTGTAGGGAAGGAAGGCAGGATGTGGTGGCCAGGTTGGGTGGGTGATAGATCTCAGGGGCACAAATGCCCTGTGCTCAGCAGGGTGTTGTTACTTCGGCCCTGCAGCCCCCATTCCCTGGGCAATAGTCAGTGCAAACTTCTCCTTGAGGGGCTCCAGCAGGGCTGGGAGTGCACAGTGAGGACATGCACCAGCCTCCTGGGCAAGCAGGGCAATGCAGGGCCCAGCAGATCTTGCCCTCTGTTCTAACACCATCTTCTCTCTGCAGGTCTTCACAACTCCAGCACAGCAACCGGTGGCCACCCCTCTGATGACCCCCAGTTACTCCTACACTACCCCCAGCCAGCCGATCACAACGCCCCAGTACCAGCTCCAGGCCAACACCACACCCCAGTCCACCCAGTCCCAGACACAGTCCCAGCCATCATCCAGCTCCAGGCAGAGGCAGCAGCCAAAGTGAGTGACCCCAGTGCTGGGTGCACATGTATCTGTGTGTCCCATCCTGATATCTGTGTGGTGGGCTTGCCTTGCTCCCTTCCTGCATGGGATCCTTGGGGAGGGAGGGTTTGGAATCTCTCCTGCCATGTGCCTGATGTTGTGCCTGTGTCATTGCAGGACCACCAATCATGCTGCCATCGACTGGGGGAAGATGGCCGAGCAGTGGCTGCAGGAGAAGGAGGCTGAAAGGAGGAAACAGAAGCAGAGGTTGACTCCTCGCCCGTCTCCCAGCCCCATGATCGAGAGCACACCCATGTCCATCGCTGGGGATGCCACACCACTGCTGGATGAGATGGATCGATAGGTGCTGCTGGACCTGACCTGACACCTCCACTCTCTTCTGGGAAGGGGAGAAGAGAGTGAACAGTTGAAAACAACTTCTCTTCCCTTAGCCACATAACTCCTGTTTTATACATCGTGGGAAGTGACTCTTAGTGAGGTGCACCTGAGCAAATGAAAAGACTTGGCAGGGCTGGTCTAAATACATATACTATATATATAAAATTATAGGAAGGGACACTGCAATGGCCTCTGTGTTCTAGGCCCTGGTTCGCCATTTAGGATGCTCAGCAAAGTAATTCTGATGTCAAATGAGTCTGTTCTTGTCCATGTGCAGCAGTTCTGCTTTCACTACAAAGACTAGGAAGCAAACGTAGCTGGAAGCGCAGACCATGGGCCTGGAGTGAGCCTGTTACATCTGGATTCTCCCAAACCCTGACTGTCACCTCCCTGAGCCCTGAGAGCACAGAAACCACAGGGTTTGTGTCAAGCAAACCCAAGTTCTCAGTTTCTGTGGTTGGTTTGCTCCATGGTTTCATGCTCTGCCAACCCCTGGCTGTGTTCATAGGGGTCCAGCACAGCAGCTCTGGAGCTCGGAGTCTTGCTCTCGTACCAAAGGCTTGCTCCTTCCTTTGGCTTCTTTTTGGAACAATATTTATTTAGTTTTGATTTATTATTTCTTTTCTAATCAGACTGCAAAGCAAAGCAGCAGCCACCAGCAGCCATCCCAAGCATGGGACAGACACGTGGGCCTGGAACACAGCTGCTCCTATGGTGGAGAACACGAAGCAGCCGGGCGTGCATGGCATCCTGCTCCGTATCTGCTTAACCCTGCCCACTTTGTAACCAAGAGGGGTGAATAAATAGTGTTTCTACTGAGCTCTAGCTGAGAGCTTTCCTGCCTGCACCCTCTGCTGCCTGCCTGGATTTGCTTAGAAGCAGAGTTCAGTGGTGGAAGTGGATGCTCCTTCGTTTTGTTGCTTGGAGTGTGCTGAAACTCTCCTGGAGAAGCTGATTTCTGTTGTGCTGATGAATAATGGTTTGGTTTGGATGCGTCTTACAGAGACATCACATTGATAGCCGGGATATCTCCTGGAATCTGGTGTCTCTCTGGCTGGGAGAGGTACTGGGGGGGTCTTGGGAAGGGGCAGGTAATGTTGGATAACTTTGGACATGTCAGAAACAGCCCACTGTGGTATTGCAGCACCGAGAGCCATTCCTGAACTGGGACGTTGCTGCTGCACACACTTGCCTCTCTCCTGCTTTGTTAGTAGGGATTTTCTATGGAAGCAGAGCCTTTGTTCCTTCCAAGGGCTCCTGGTCAGGCTCCTCTCTCTAGGAAGTGAGCAAGAACAGCAGATCCTAAGAAAACAAAGGTCTTTTTGCATGTAAATGCTCCTGAAGAATGGCAGCAACCCAGGAGACAAAGCAAAGCTGTTTCCACAGAGAAATGCAGGTCCTGGCTTGGGCACCATCTCCTCTGCAGTACTGGGGGGGCTGCCACGGTGCTGTCCCCCCCCCCCGCAGGCCGGGCTGGGGACGTGTGTGGGGCCCGGGGCTGCTGCACTTGCAGCTGTACTGACCTTAACGCTATTTTCTTATGTTCTGAACTCCATATGATAGGAATTGGAGCGGGAGCAGCTCCTCCATAGGGAAGTGTCGGACCCAGGGCTGGGGGTTGGTTGTGCAGTGCCTGCTCCCTTTAGTTTGGCTCCTTTTGGGTTTAGTTTCACCCTTACCCTCAATAAAAACTCTACTTTTGGGAAGCTGCCTCCGAGCCCCAGGTCTGTGCTTGCTGTGGTGGCCATAAGGACTCTGCACCCGTTAGCAGTGCTCCAGAGGGTGAGATTCATCCCACAGCCTTGGTGTTCCCCTGCTTACGTGGTCTGCTTATTTCAGGGATTGGGGTTTGCATGGAGCAGCTTTGCTCTCTGGGCCTCTGATCTTCCAAGGATGAGTGGCAGGATGGGAGACAGAGCTCCTGTTGCTCCGGCTTGTTCCTGTTGTGGAATGTGGTGTGGGATGCTCTCACTGGGGATGCTCAGAAGCACTTTGGAGGGTGTTGTCCTCACTGTAGGAGCCTGGTTATGAGCAAGGGGAACAAGCCCAGGGGTAATCACCATCCACAGACATAGGCAGCATCTGCCTTTATCCCAGGGCTGGAAAAGTTTCTGTTGTCCCACTTCAAAGAGCATTTTTATGGGGTTTGAGGAGACGAGGCCTCCATTCCTCGCTATTGCCGGAGGCGTTGGTGCCAGTGTGGGAGCCCTGGGGCAAGGCTGTGGGTCCAGTGTAAGACATGGGGTGATGCAATTCATGGTCAGGTCCTCCAGAGAAGAGCAACCCTGTGAGCTGGGACTTGCAGCTCTGTAGCAGGGGGGA
This sequence comes from Melopsittacus undulatus, assembly GCF_012275295.1. Classification (NCBI taxonomy): domain Eukaryota; kingdom Metazoa; phylum Chordata; class Aves; order Psittaciformes; family Psittaculidae; genus Melopsittacus; species Melopsittacus undulatus. The sequence continues at coordinate 2,745,845 of NC_047539.1, forward strand.
TGAACCAGGGCTGTGCCCCATGCTGGTGTGGGGACAGGAGCTGTGTCCCCAGTGCCCAGAACAATGGCACAGGTCAGTGGGAGCAGCAAAGAGCAGCTCAAACCCCTCCAATACCCCCCCCCCCCCCCACCTCCAGATGCTCCCTTCCCACATCCCCACAAGCGGGATCAGCCCCAGGATTTCCCCCACTGTGATGTTCCCTCCCCAAGGAGACAGGACTGAGGCTGCACCATCTGCTTGAGCAGATGTGACTTTATTACAGCGCCAGGACCCGCACAGGGGGATCAGGACCGTGGCTCTGGTGCAGGCTGTGCCTCAGCCCTGCCCTTGAGCCTCTTCTTCCTGTTCCTCTCCTTCCTCCTCCTCTTCCCACTGGTTTTTGGAGCCGGGGATGTGGTGGCTGGTGCTGGATCCCTGCCCAAGCCTTCCTGCACTGGGGCATCACTCAGGATGGCGTTGGCTGCTTCCAAATGCAGCAGTGGGACCCATGGATCCTGCCCTGCAGTGGGATGAGGTGGGACAGGGGCTGCAGCATCGCTCAGCTCCGTGTTTCCAGAAGGGCTTTTCTTTCTCAGACCTTTCCCCTTCTTGTTTGCCTTCTTCCTTTTCCTTTCCTGCTTGGCTGTCCTGTGGGATGAGGGCAGGTGGGCAGGCACATCCCTTGGGATGCCTCCTCCATCAGTGCTGCTCCATGGAGGGCTCAGGGGGACCCCCACAGGCCTCGCTGCCCGGTCAATGAGCTCCCCACCGAACTCGTACAGCACCGGCTCCCTGGGTACCGCGATGGCCACTGTGTTGTATGCCTTACACCTGCAAGGAGGAGACACTGAATGAGGCGACCCCAGTGGGGCTGAGCGGGGGCAGTCCCCATGGCAGGGGCCACTCACCAGACATAGAGGTAGGGCTCCACACACTCCTCCCTATAGGTGAACTCAAAGCAGGGCACTTGGATGACATTGAAGTAAGCCTGACCCACCACTCGTGAGGCTGTGTCATTCACCCGCTGCAGGCACTCCTTTAACCTGCCATAGACAGAGCTGGGCTGAGGGAGGATTCCGGGGGGCTGGAACCTCCTTTCCCCCTGCCCAGGGATGCAGGGATGGAAGGATGCTGGGGGATGCTCACCTGCGGTCGCAGTCACAGTGGCTGATGGTGTGCCAGCGCAGGTTGCGGTACCCATAGCGCACAGTGAAGGGGTGGATGATGTGCTGGCAGTGGTCGTGGTCCCGGCAGCACCGGTCCGTGTCCCGGTGCTCCCCTAAAGGGAGGGAAAATGGGCTTTGGGAATGGCTGGGACCAGATGGGGCTGGGATCGGGGCTGCACTGGGGCTGGGATAAGTTAGGACTGGGATCGGTGTTATGAGTGGACTTAAACAGGGCTGGCATCATACTGGGATGGGCAGAGCTGGCACTGGGATGGGGACTGGGGCTGCATAAGCACCACAGTGCAGATGAGACTGGGATAAGGATAGGGCCAGGACCAAGAAAGGGATGAGGACGGAGTCAGTATAGGGACTGGGAGGGAACCAGAATGAGAGCAGGATGGACCAGGGATCAGGCTGGGGACAGAGGGTAGATAAGGGCTGGACCAGTATGAGGATGGGGACAATGATGGGACCAGGATGGACCAGCCCTTTGGTGGAGACTAGACAAAGGTGAACTGGGACTGGAGTGGGGCAGACAAGGATTGAACTAGTATAGGGATGAGGACTGGAGTGGAACAGTGCTGGGATGGGACTGGACTAGGATGGATGGGGACTGACTCAGCACTGGGGTCGAACTGGGACGGGGCTGAAGTGGAGCAGCAGCAGGCTGGAGATGGGATGGGAAGGGAAATGAAAAGAACTGGAAGGGAAGGGAAAGAATTGGAAGGGAAGGGATGAAAAGGGAAGCAAAAGGGTAAAAAGAGAAGGGAAAAGGTGTAAAGGAATGGGAAAAGTTGGGAAGGGAATGGGTGGGATGGGAAAGGATAAGAAGGGATGCGATGGAACGTGAAGAGATGGGAAAGGAAGGGGTGGAAAGGATGGGAAAGGGTGCAATGAATGGGAAGGGATAGGACGGGATGGGGACGGACGGGACCGGAGTGAGCCGCCCTTACCCAGCTGCTCGTAGGCATCCGCGTTGCTGCCGGCTCCGCACCACAGTGTACCGGGGTACGTGAGGCCGCGGCGGGCGCGGGGCCGGCCGGCTCCGGTGCCGGGGGCGGCTGCCAACAGCAACAGCAGCAGGAGCAGCCCCGGGTCGCACATGGCCCCGCACCGTTCACAGCCCTGCGCCTGCCTTATAGCCCCGCGCAGCCCCCCCCGCGGCAGGGATTGGCACAGCCCCGGTACCGTGCGGAGGGTCCCGGAGCGCCGGGCGCTGCAGGGGGAACGGGACACCCCTCCCGGTGGGGCCGGGCCCGTTGCTGTGGCAGCCGGTGGGGTGATGCGCGGGGACCGGTAACACGATGAGCCCGCCCCGTGACGCGCCGGGCCCCTAGCAGCCCCCGGCCCCAGTGGGACAAGGATGAGCCCCATAGTCCTACAGATGCTCCCTGTGCCTTATCCCGTGGATGTTCCCTCTATCCCTTTGTGCAGCTGCTCCTAACCGCACCAGGCTCTGTCCCATAGATGTTTTTCTGCATCAGATCCCATGGATGCTTCCCACATCACGTCCCATGGGTGCTACCCACAGCTCTACATTCTCATGCTCCACAGCCCCATTCCCCATCCCACGGATGCCCACGGCGCCTTCCCAAGGGGCAGCCTCTGTGCCCACGCAGGGCTGGCAGCCCACAGGCAGCTCCCCACACCACGGCTAGCACTTGTCCCCTTTGGCCAGCTCCCCAGCCATGGATCCCATTGATATTCCAGGCATGGACCTGGCACATTGGGCAGCCGATGGAGCCAGCACTTGGCATGGCAGGACAATGCCCCAACACCCCACAGGGACGTGCATGGCTTAAGGAAGTTCCCTCACCCCCAAGACCCCATAGGGGTGCATGGCTGCACCCTGAGCATCACCCCAGCTTGCTGACCCTTGTGCCAGCCCTGGTGCAGGAGGCTGGATGCTGGGGACACCCCAGTGCTCCCACCACTCACTGGCCTGGCTGGGACAACGAATCCCAGTGGGTGCCCACCCCAACCCATGGAGCTGGCAGTGGTTCAGGGCCCGGCTGGCAGAGGGTGCTGGCAGGGGCCCAGCACCTCAGAGGCTGTCCCTGCTCAGCTGTCGCTGTCTGTGACGCTCCCCATGACAGTCCCATCGGCTCAGCCTCGGCACCAGCACCCAGGTATGGAGCACACTGGGATCTTGGGGTGCCCACGAGCAGTTCAATGGGGGCCATGGGGGATTCTGTGCTGTGGGGAACCCCACGGGGTCTGTGGGTGGGGGATCTCCCTCCTGTAGCATGCTCAATGCTCACAGTGCCTGTGGTGCCCACGCATGGACCTGTGCCACGTCCCTGCCACCCAGGAGAAGGGCTGGTACCTGGCACTGATGGCTCCCAACGTCAAGGGTCCCAACTACGCCTGGCTGGACCCCTCCCGGCTCTACTGCCATCCGCAGGTACCCAGCACCCGGTGGTGGTGGCACCCATGGTGGGGCTGGGGTGGGCTGCATCTGCATGGGGCTGCCAGGGCACCCAGCAGTGCCCATGGATGCTGGCACAGGGGCTGCGGGCACCCAGCACCTCTGTTCCCTCTCCAGGGCTTGCAGGACTGTGTAGCTGACCTGCTGCAGCCCTTCCAAGGAGACCCCATTGACATGGTGGCCGGTATCGATGCCATGGGCTTCATCCTGGGTGAGCAGGGACATTGATGAGCCCAGGGTCCCTGTCTCCTGTCCCTGGGGGGGTCTGACAGTGTCGTGCCCTACCCCAGGCTCTGCCACTGCCACTCTGCTGCAGAAAGGCTTCCTGGCCATCCGCAAAGCCGGGCACCTCTGTGTGCAGACGGTGGCACAGCCCTACACCGACTACTCGGGCAGACAGAAGGTGATGGAGGTCCGCACCGATGCCATCTCGCCCGGTGAGCCCGTGGGGTGCTGCTGCTTTGGGCTGTGGGGCTGCTGGTGTGGGGAGCAGGCACTCAGTGCAGCCTCTGCCCCATGCCAGGTCTGCGCATCCTCCTCGTGGACCAGTGGATTGAAACTGGGGGCACCATGAGAGCGGCCATTCAGCTGGTGGAGCGGCTCGGGGGGGTCGTGGCAGGTAGGGTGCACCCATGGGTGCAGTGGGGCCACTGTCCCCACACCCTATGGTGACTCTCCCCTCTCTGTGTCCCCACAGGTGTCGCTGCCATCTGCATTGAGGACAGCGAGGGTGGACGATGGATCCAGGAGCACTACAAGTGCTCCCACTGCGTCCCCCCACACCTGCAGCCCCGCTTCAACCACCATCAGTTGGGCTGGAACTGATGGGGCTGGCTCTGTGTGTGCCCCCTGCATCCCACATGGGGCACAGTGATGCTGGCTCTATAGGATGGGGATGACCGAGGCACCCATCGCCTGTTCCCAATCCCTCCTGGGTGACAGCCACCATCCTCCCCTGCTCCATCCTCCCTGCTGGATGCAGCCTGCACCAGGGGCCAGTGAAAGCCGCAGCCAACCCAAAACCTTCCTTAAAAGCCCCAAACCTTTCTTAAAAAGCATAAAAAAGGTTTTATTAAGACAAACAGGAGCCCGGGGACACCTCCCGTGCGAGTACCTGTGTTTGCATAGCAAAGGGAGCCGCACTGCTCCTGCCCACCCCAGCCGTGGGTGCCCATGCTGGGCAAGCCAGGGGGACAACAGGGATGGCTCCTTGGGGCCGGCCGGGGCCACCCCTCTTTGGTCCAGAGGTGTGAACATGGAGGGGTCCCTCACTGGCAGCACTTGGGTTTCTTGCGGGGTGCTGATAGGTACAGGTCGCTCTCGTTGCTGCTGATCCCTAAGGGGGCAGGGGGAGGGTGTTGGGATGGGGACAGTGGGGGATGGCAGCGCAGACAAGGGGCATACACTGGTATGGTGCTGGGGGGGGCACTCACGCACGGTGTCGCCGATCCTGCGGGCGCTGCTGCGCTCCAGCTCAGCCAGCACACTGCTCTCGAAGGTCAATGCAGCCACACGGAAGAAGAAATCCCGCACGTTCTCCCCTGTCCCATGGCATAAGAACCCCATTGAGTGTCCCCCATCACCTGGCTGGATGCTGGGGTCTGCATCCACACACAGCCAGGGACCCACCGGTAAGGGACGAGACAGCCCAGTACTCTGCCTGCATCTCCTGGGCCACCTTGAGAGCATCCTTCTCCATCAGGTTGTACTGTGCTGGTGTCTGTCAATGAACCAAGAGGTGAACGGGTGACAGGGACACCCGCACTGAGCACAGGGAGCCCATGGGAAGGGGGACACACTCACACTCAAGTCCTTCTTGGAGCCCACCAAGAAGAGGATCACGTTGGATGGGTCATTCTCCTTCAGGGCATCAGCCAACCACTGCCTATGGGAGTCACCAGCCAAGCGCTGCCTTCTTGCTCGCACACTCTAGTATTGCCTCCATCCCATGACCCCCTCCCCAGCTTCACCTCTCCATCCAGCCCCATCATTGCTCATCATCCCCAGTCCCACCTTGGCCGTGTGTCACCTACCGCGTGTGCTCCAGGGACGCCACATCATTGACATCAAAGACAATCACGATGGCTGGAGGAGGGAGGAGAGGGGTGAGATGGGGATGGGGACACTGTGATGGGACAAGATCATGGTGGTGGGGACCTCACCTTGTGCTCCTCGGTAGTAGGTGGATGCGATGCACTTGAAGCGCTCCTGCCCGGCCGTGTCCCACCTTGGGGGGGGCAGGAGGTGACTGGGGGGGCACAGGGGTGCAGAGGGAAGGAAGGGGGGGCTGGCACCTCACTCACAGCTGCAGGCTGAAGGGCACCCCCAGCACCTCAAACCGCTCCATCTCGAAATCCACCCCGATGGTCGCCTTGTAGTTCTTGTCAAAGGTGTCCTTGCAAAAGCTGGGGGGGGGGGGGAAGGCTGTCAGCTGCCCCCCAGCTCCCCCACCCCATAACTGCGGGACGCCCAGCACCAGATCCCAATTGGAATCAGGCTCAGCCCAATCAGTGCTGCTGCTCTTTTAGGAGGGGGGTTGTCTCTTCCTCTGTCCCCTCCCACCCCATTAACCCCCCCCGGGGGGGTCCCATTCCCAGTTAATGACAGTTACCGGTTGATCAGACACGTCTTCCCCACCGAGAGGTCCCCGACCACGATGATCTTGGAGATCTTGAACCTGCAGCACAGGGGGGCTCATGGCTGATTACTGGGGGGGCGAGGGGTTCCCTGCTCCCCCCCCCCAACCAGCCATAGGAGCAGAGGGGTTAATGCGGTTGGGGGGTGCCCCCCAGCCCCCCACATCCCGTGTTTCCCTCCTCCAGCCGCAGCCCATCCCAGACCCCCGTGTCCCCCCCGCGCCGCATTCCTGTGCCGTGACGCAGGGCTCGGCACACGGCAACGCAGGCAAAGCCACGCGGCGCTCGCGCTGGGGACCCCCAACCCCGGGGGGCTGTCCCCGTGTCACCCCCATCACCCCCACGGGGGGGACCCCCCCACATCACCCCCCTGCTCACCCCACGGTGCCCGTCCGCTGCTCCTGGCAGGCGCTGGACACGGTGGGGTGGAAGGAGGAGCGGGTGTGCAGGGCGGCCTCCTTCCGAAAGCACTGCGGGGGAACCGAAGGGGGACACGGGTGTGATCGTGGGGCTCAAGGAGGTCACCCACGGCCGGTGTCCGTCCCCCCGCTCACCGGGGGTAGGTCGGTGATGACCCTGTCCCTGCGGACCGGAGCCAGGATGTTCATTGTCCCGCGGGGCTGTTGGGGCAGGCTGGGTGGCTGTGGGGCAATGGGGATGAGCCGAGGGCAGCTGCGGGGCTTGGGGACAGAGGGAGAAGGGAGCGGTGATGGCCCCGTGTCACAGCTGACCCCATGTCCCCATGCACAGCAGCCTGGGGCTGTCCCTGTGTCCCCAGTGGGGCTGTCCCCTTATTCCAGTTGTATCCACATCCCTGGAACGTGTCTGTCCCTGTGTTCTGGCTGTCTCCATATCCCCAAGCATGGATGTCCTCCTGTCCCAGCCCCCTTAAGCTCCCAGAGTGTGTGTATCCCCATATCCAAGCTGTTCCCATGTCCCAGCCATCCCCACCCCCTAAATGTGCCACCCCAGCATATGTCTGTCCCCATATCCCAGCCATCCCAATGTCCCATCCACCCCATCTCCCTAACGTGCCATCGCAGGGCATGCCCGTCCCCAAACTTTGTTCCAACGTCCCAGCTATCCCCAAATGCGGCATCCCATTGCACTTCCATCCCTCATCCTTGTGTCCCACCAGTCCCTACGTCCCCTAGCGTGTCTTTCCCCACCATCCCTGTCTCCCGGACCAAGACCATCCCCGTGCCCGTCAACGATCCCCCCCCACCGCATCCGTGTCCACAACCAAACCCTCCCCGTCCCATTCCGGTCCCCTCCGCAGGGGAATAGAGCGAAGGGAGAGGGGGGGTGTCCCCGTTACCGGTAACGGTAGCGATGCTCAACGCTGCACACCCAGCCCCGGAGGAACCGGTGTCCTGACTCCTCCCCGCCGCGGCTGTTGCCGCGGCGGGGAGGAGTCAGGACACCGGTTCCTCCGTGTCTGGGTGTACATCGCTGCTGCCTCCATGTTGGGACCCATCCATGCCCCGTTACACCGGAGCTCATACCGGTCCCCACCGTCGGGGCAGCGATAGGAGCCCCCCGTTGCCATTGAGGACTACAACTCCCATGATGCCCTACCCCTTCACGCATGCGCAAATGAGGCAGCCAGCGAGAACTACAACTCCCGGCATACCCCGCGGTGCCGCGAGAGTTGAGGGGAGGTCTCGCGAGATTAAGGTTATAAGCCCGTGCGGTCTGGCGCGGGTAGCCCCTTTCGGCTTCCGCCTGGCCAAGATGGCGCGCAAGGCCAAGAAGGAGGGTGAGGGCTTGAGGCAATGAGGGGCTATGGGGTGGGGATGGGGGGTGCTGAGGTGGTTCTGGGGTATGGGGGTAAGCGGGGAAGGCCGGGTGGAGCGGTTGAAGGGGGTAAAAGAAGCCTGGAGTCCGGTGCTGGGCCGCGGACACGTGGGGGTAGCGGGAGAGGCCTGCAGCGGTGAGGTTATCTGAGGGGGATGAGCCCCGTTTAGGTGCTGAGGGTTTGTGAGGGAGGTGGGGAGGGAATAAGTGCGTAATTGAGGCTTTATAAGGGGAAGCTTCAATCCCTGAGCGTTCTGGGGTTGGTCTTGGTTAGGTGAGGGAGCATGGGCTACCTGAGGAGGGTCCTGGATCTCCATTGGAAGCTCTCCATTGATGAGATCCTTCCCTTTGGGACAAGGGGAAGCTATGGCCCGTTAGGACAGGCAGGGGAGCGGATACTGGCCCTGCAGGTGACGGTTGTGCTGACTGACTTGTCATCGTAGCTGTGCCTCCGAAGACAGAGGCAAAGGCGAAGGCGCTGAAGGCCAAGAAGGCCGTCCTGAAGGGGGTCCACAGTCACAAGAAGAAGAAGATCCGCACATCGCCCACCTTCCGCAGGCCCAAGACCCTGCGGCTGCGGCGGCAGCCCAAGTACCCCCGGAAGAGCGCCCCACGGAGGAACAAGTATGTGTGGGGTGCTGGGCTCTGCCCTGCTACGGGTTGTGTGGGGTGGAAGCAGCTCTTTGCATGGGCCCTATGGACTTTGCTGCAGGTCTCAGGGTGAGACCTCGTCAGTGTCCCATCTTGGGAGCTGGGGAGAGCTGGTGGGGTGTTTGGGGTGCAGGTGATGATTTCAAGCGACCAAAGCCTGAGAGTTTGTGATTAGAGCTTTCTTTGGCAACTGATGCACCCCAGAGAAAGCTCTTGAAGAGCGGAAATGGCTTCTTCCAGCCTGCTGTTAACCACAGGGTTTCCCTCCTGCAGGCTTGACCATTATGCCATTATCAAGTTCCCTTTGACCACAGAGTCTGCCATGAAGAAGATAGAGGATAACAACACCCTTGTTTTCATCGTGGATGTCAAGGCAAACAAGCACCAGATCAAACAGGCTGTCAAGAAGCTTTATGATATTGATGTGGCCAAGGTCAACACATTGATTAGGTGAGAAGAGGGGGAGAATAGGTCATTGAGCTCTGTGGTGGTTCAGTGCTTTGAGACATGCACTTTGTGACTGAGCACATCTCTAGTGGGAGTGAGAGATGTTGGCAGACCAAAGGGGCTTCACCAGGGAGGTCTTCTAACACCCAGGAAGCCTTGTGCAAATGATGTAAATGTTGTTATTCACTGAGTACAGTGATGTTTCCAAAGGAACCACTGATGCACATTGGTACAGTGGGAACGTGGAGCATGTGGGGGTTGTGGTGTGCCTCTGTTCTCATGTGTCCTGTTCCACTCTAGGCCTGATGGAGAGAAGAAGGCTTATGTCCGACTGGCTCCAGATTATGATGCGCTGGATGTAGCCAACAAGGTGAGAAACATTGGTTGTCTTGTATCTTTTCCACCTGATTGTCCTGGTGTACACATGAGGGATTGTGCTTTTAGCACTGTGGCACTTTGGAGCATCCATGTAGTAAGACAGGTTCAGAAGCAAGACCACTGTGGTGTTGCTGGAAGTGGCGGACAGCTTAGTCCTTGGGGGTTTTGGGGTAGGCAAGAGGGACTGTGACTGAGTGCAAGTTACTGTGGCTAAAATGCATTAAGCTGTTGTATAAGTTCAGGTCTGGGATGAAGAAGCCTTTGCTCAGAGGACAGGAATCCTGGGGAGATGCAGTGATACCTGGTTGGAGGCTCTGCCTTCCTGCCACCATAACATCTGTTTTAACATGCTTTGCTTCTTTCCAGATTGGAATCATCTAAACTGCATCTACCGAGGACTGTACAGACAGGAGAATAAACCTCGTGACACCACTGAGGGGCTCATGTGTTTTGTGCCAGCACAGCCTCTGTGAAAGAGAGCACCCAACCAACTTCTGGGGTTCACTTCAGTGAAGGGGGTTCCTGTCTGCCTCCCTGGCACTGGGTGGGCAGAGCTGCCAGCTGCCTGCTGCCTGGGGGATCACACGGGGAGCAGTGCTGTCCTGCTGGTGGGGTCTCCTGCATCTCTGACCTCTGCTGTGGATAAAACATGAGGTGACAGTCCCCCAGGTCTCAGATCTCTCTGTATTTACCTCTGACCTCTGGTATCCTCCTGCATTTTCTTGCACTCTGCAATTAGCATGTGTTTGTGATTGGTGTCCTTCCTTGTGGAGGGTATCCCAGGCTGTTGAGTGCTCAGGAGGGAGGGGGTAACAACAGAAACGTGTGAGTGATTCAGATGTGGCACAAGCAGAGTGTCACACCATTTCCTAAGTGTATCAGTACTTTGCTGTGCTGCAGGCTTCACTTGATGAAGCTAATCCAATAGTAGAGGTGCTGTGTTTTTGTTTCCCTGGTGAGATCTCCCCATGCTGCAGTGTGTGAATCACAGCCTGGTTTCCGTGAGCACTGTTCCTCTAACCACACAGGTTCACAGTCCTCATCAGGACTCTTTTCAAGCTGTTCCTGCCTTGGCAGCCTTTTACTTCCTCAAGTTTGTAGATGAAACCAGCTCGTCAGTGGTTGGAGAGTTGCAGGAATGTGGGTGAGCAGGAAAGGGAGGCAAAGAATGGATAAGCTTTTAGAGGTACTTGGTTTTAAGTGTGGAGTTAGACTTGGGTGAGAAAGGTGTTGAAAGCTGTGTCCAAATATTGATTGGGCTAATTGAGCTCTTGAGGGGTGGGACATGGAGTTCCTTCAAGCCTCTCAGAGTCCTGGGGGGGGGGGTGGTTCATATGTGTGTGCAGGTGAGGGTGTGAGGGGTGGATGGGAAGCGGGGGCTGCTACAGTTTGAGACCCTTCACCCTGCTGCTCAGAGCTGCTGTCACACCTTCACCTTGTCCAGGGATTTGGGATCCTGGGGTTGGAGGTGGGAGCCACCTGGAAGCACCCCCTTCTCCCTGGCCCTGTGGGATGCTCAGCCAGGCTGGGAGGAGAGGCAGGAGGTGAGGGATGAGAAACCACCCGCAGGGAGGAGCACAGCTTCCCTGGATGTTTCCCAGGCAGCAGCCCAACCTGCCCCTGGTCTGGGGAGGGGATGGGCAGCAGCAGGGGCTCAGAGGGGTTTGCCTCAGCCCTGTGCTGCCTCCCCAGCTGTAGTCACCCCAAGAAAGACAAAGGGGGAGAGGTGTCCTTCCTGCAGCAAAGCTGGTACCGCTGCTGGGGTGAGGAGCAGGTTGTGCTGCAGCACAGACACTGGGGAGGGATTTCACATCAGCATGACTTGCAGTCTGCCCTGACCCTGCACGGTGGCTGCTGCTGGCTGGCTCTTTGCTCCCCTGTGCTTTGCCCCTTGCTCTGGGCTGGCAGCTGGCCTGGTCCACAGCTGCCCCAGCATTGCTGGGAGATGATCCGGCTGGAAGCCAGGTGGGCAATGGGGAAAACAGGGCTCCCTGCTTAGGGAAGCCTTGTCATAGCTGACCCTTCCACGCTGTTGTAAGAATGGTGGGAGTGTGTGCTGGTGCCCTGAGCTGGGATGGAGACATACCTGCTCCGTGTGGAGAGACAAGGGGAAAGGTGCAGCAACTGGGATGAGGAGAAACAGATCTGAGCTTGTGTGGGTGATCTGTAGATGGAGTAGGTGCACAGAGGTCATGGAGCTTCAGGTGCTGCTGGGCAGATGTGTATCTGCCAGGATGTGCTCCTGAGGGTGAGGCTGTGCCCTGCTGGGGCTGCTGAGCTCTGTTCTGAGGGTTTGAAGCTGGTGTAGGTCCCTGCCCACTTCCAGTGTCCTGTCTCTGCTCCAGCTGCCAGGCTATTCCCAGCACCTTCCCTGGTGTCAGTGTATCAAGGGAGCCCCAGCAGCATCCCAGCCCTGTGGGATTCCCCCACTGCTCCCACTTAACCACCAGTTTATTCCAGTTTGTGTCTGCCTGAGCTGAGGTGGTGGTGGGATTGGTAGGATGGATCCTGTCCTGGAGCCTAGTCCCTTTAAGCCATATTGCTTATGCCAGTCTGATGTGATCCCTGAGCTGTCACGTCAGCAGGATTTGCCTTCCCAATGCTCTGGTGTTCCACAGGACTGGCTGAGCTGGTTCTGGCCCCACTGCCCCAGGGAGGTGATCCCCCCCCCCTCCTCCTGCTGCTTTAGGGGTGCTGCTGGAGCCAGCCTGGTCCTGCTGCTGCAGGATTGGACCCAGCACCCTCAGAGGAGGCTGGAGCTGCTCTGTGCCAATGAAGAGCATTCCGGGGGGGATGCAAACATGCAGCAGTCTTCCAGGAAGAGCCCGTGGCCTCACACGGCTTTCCCATGCCAGCTCCACTTCACGTGGCTGCCGGGTGAGTCATGCAGAGCGGGCAGGAGGCAGGTCAAGGACTGCAGCAAGGCTCCATACCCCTCCTGGCTCCCTTCCCCTGCTCAGCCCTGGCTCTCTGCAAGATGAGTGAGGAGGAGAAGAGGGACCCAGCCATGGGAGGGATGGGGTCTTGCCTAAAGGCTCAGCTGAGCTGGTGGGACCAAGAGGCTTGAGTGCACCTCTGGAAGGTCCCTAGAACAGAAATGTGTCCTCTTCATCCCTGGGGACTGCCAGCCCTCCTCTGGGAATGGGGGCACATCCTTTCCCATCACTCTGTTCTGATCATCCCCTCCCTGACCCTGCTTGCCCACAGAAGAGCCAGCCCAGGTGTGCTGCGGCAGCAGTAATCAGACCGATTTTAATGCACATAACACCCAACATCACCACGGGAGGGACGTGTCCCTGCCCTCGCAACCCTCTCAGGCCATCAGCTGCGGAACGCAGCCACCCCTGGCCCTCCAGCTGCCCGCGTGGAAACCGGCTTGGGCTGCTTCTCCGTCGGCCATGCCCCTGCTTTCGGTGGCATCCCTGCAGCGAGGCAAGGCTTTTGGGCTGGTCCGGCAGGGAAGTGCTTTTAGGCAGCAGAGCAGGTGAAGGCAGAGCCTGGGGCTGCGGAGCAAGCCCTAAGGCACATCAGAGCAGGCTGGAAGAGCCCAAAACCTCCAGAAGCCAGAGCCTGGGCCCCCCTTGGTGCACATGTCTCAGTCTATCAGAAACTTCTCACCATCCACATCTCTGCCCGCAGAGCCCTTCTGCAGGGAGGGGAAGAAATCGGAGCGGAGGAGGCGGGAGAAGTACATGAGGATCATGGCATCGAGCAGCAGGAGGTTGGCGGTGAGGAAGGCACCCTGGCCCTGCACCTCCACGTAGCGGAGGAAGTACCAGGTGAGGTAAGCCTGGGGCGCCAGGCGGAAGGCGAAGTACATCACCAGGTTGACGTACTTGTTGGCCTCGTAGAGCGCCGGGGAAGGCACGTTGCTCATCTTCAGCAGCATGCGGATGGTGAGGAAGATGTTGCTCACCTCCACCAGCAGCAGCAGCATGGCCGCTACCAAGAAGCGGCCTGTGATGATGAGCGAGACGAAGGCAGAGATGGCCTGGGGAACACACACCCAGGGTACAAGGTAAGCTCTTCTCGCCCTGGGGAAGGTGACTCCTTCCCCGCCTTGGTCTGGGTGCACCCTAAGTGGGACCACACAGTGCTGCTCCCCACACACAGACATCCCCACAGCCCCCCAGGCACCTGGAGAACCAGTCTGGAGAGCCAGTTCCCCCAGGACCAGTTACACCTCCCTGTGCTGGGGAGCTCTTCCCTCACTGGCACGGCAGCCTGTCTGGCTCCCGGCGCTCCGAGACGACGCTGGCAGGAGTCCTGCCCCGCCAGGCACCCTTGCCTTGATGTGCAGCCTACCTGGTAGCCAGAGCAAAGCAGAGGGAAGGGCTCCAGCTTGCCCTGCCATAGCACCCAAAAGCTGCATGGGCTGAGCACTGGGGTGTGTGGTACCCCCTGTGCTGGCCCCTCACCTCCCCGGGGTCATACTCACCATGGCGTGGTGCACCAGGTACTCCCAAGACGAGCGGGACTGATGGTTGAAGATGATATCAAGGGTGTCGTGGATGAAGTAGCCTGTGGGACGAAGGAGAGCACTGAGGGGATCTGGGTTGTGTACAGTCACCCGCTGCAGTAAGGGGAAGCAGCAATGAAGAGGAGGGTGCTGTGAGTATGCTCCATGTGTTGCACCTACACCCTGTCTGAGTGTAGGGTGATGGCCAGGCCCCAGGGGCTGGAAGTCTGCAGGTTCCACGCTCATGATTAAAGCAGGAGGCATGGAGGAAAGTTGCCCAGCCCTTAAGCCAGGGCTCTCCACAGCCGAGAGTGCTGGGAGAGGCTGGAGAGGGGTTGGGCAGAGCCTAAGGAGTGACTGCAGCCATTGCTCTGCCTGGCTCCTTACCTGAGGAGAAGCAGACCAGCAGGTGCCCTGAGACGCTGTAGCCGTCCTGGATGTCGGAGAGCAGCTCCGGGGCGTGCCAGAGGCTGGGGGTGAGGCCAGGAAAGGAGGGAAGGGGTCAGAGGCAGGGCTCTGGGAGCCAGGGGGACCCTGGAGCAGAGGGGTCCAGACCCCCGCTCCCGTTTGACAGGGTGTGCACCCCCCTCCCGCCCCGGCTGCCGGTACCTGCAGAGGGCCCATAGCCCGGCCAGCACCGAGTGTGCGAAGGAGACGAGGAGGTTGAGCCAGCGCCAGGCGCGGCCGGGACGGCTCCGCACGGCAGCGGGCGGGGGCAGCGCCAGAGCCAGGCGCCGGAGCCCCGCGAACAGCGCCACGCTCCCGGCCACCAGCGCCGCCGACGGAGCGCGCCAGCCCGGGCCCATCGCGCCCAGCTCCCGCGGCGCGCCCGCCTGGACACGCCCCCATTGGCCGCGCCTCTCCGCTGGCCACGCCCCCCAAGTGACCACGCCACCTCATTGGCCACGCCTCCACACTGACCACGCCTCCCCAGTGACCACGCCCCCCATCTGCGCGGGAGCGGGCGTGCGGGAAGCGCACACGTGTGTGTGTGTGTGTGTTAAGGCCGGGTGTTGCACGCACGTGTGCAAGGCGCTGCGCTTGTGTCTGCACCTGCTGCGGGTGTTGTGCGTGCTCCTGCTTGTGTAGTGCGCGATTGTGGTGCCTTCTCTGTGCGAAGCGTTGCACACGTGTGGGTCATGTGTGGCACACGCGTGCGGGGCGCTGTGTGTCCGTGCACGACAGGCGTTGCGCATCCATTCCACATCTGTCCTGGTGTTGCACAGCCGGCGTGGGTCCCGAGCATCTGTCCCGCGCACCGCGTGCGTACGGCGGGCACGGTGCTGCTCTGCCCCCGGTAAGCCGGTCGCTAGATGGCAGCACGGACACGAGGCGAGCGGTTGGCAGTGCCAGCGCGGTCCCTGTCCCCTCCACGCCGGGTGCAGGGCGGGACCCCGAGCCGTGGGTACCCCCACAAGCCAGGGGCCAGGTCGGCGTGGGGCGGCATCACCCTCCCCTGGTAGAAGCGGAGAGCCCCCGTCCAGTCCCCCGCGAGCCATATACACATGGACAGACACAGGCAGGGCCTGCGGTGTTTTGTCCTCCCGCGGGTGCCGTAGCAACTCCCGGAAGTGTCTCCATGGAGACAGGAGGAGGCTGGGCCCGGCCGGGGCAGCGATGGAGAAATACGAGCGGATCCGGGTGGTGGGGAGAGGGGCATTCGGGTGAGGGCGGCTCTGGGGCCGGGGGGAACGGGGGTGTCGGAACGGGGGTGTCCCGGCTGTGTGCGGGGAGCGGCGGTGGGAGGCAGGCCGCGTTACCATGGCAACAAAGCGTCGCCGTGGCAATGCGGGGGTCAGCCGGTATGTGGTACCCTAAGGGAGGGGGGTGTCCGGTCTCTGGCTGTTGCCACGGCGATGGGGTGACACGGCACTGGGGTGCAGGCCCTGTTGCCATGGCAACGGGGTGCAGGGACCCGTGTCACCCCGGGGTGGTGGCTGCATGTCCCCTGCACTGAGACCCTGTCCCCATCCTGCAGCATCGTGCACCTCTGCCTGCGCAAGGCCGACCAGAAGCTGGTGATCCTGAAGCAGATCCCGGTGGAGCAGATGAGCAAGGACGAGCGGCTGGCGGCGCAGAACGAGTGTCAGGTCCTCAAGCTGCTCAGCCACCCCAATGTCATCGAGTACTATGAGAACTTCCTGGAGGACAAGGCGCTCATGATCGCCATGGAGTACGCCCCAGGTGGGCCCTCGTGTCCCTTGTCACTGGTGCCTTGGCAGTTGACCATGGTCCAAGTGGCTGAGCACTGGCACAGGGTGCCCAGAGAAGCTATGGCTGCCCCATCCCTGGCAGTGCTCAAGGCCAGGTTGGACACAGGGGCTTGGAGCAGCTGCTCCAGTGGAAGGTGTCCCTGCCTGTGGCAGGGGTTGGGACTGGATGAGCTTTAAGGTCTCTTCCAACCCAAACCATTCCATGATTTTATGTGCCTTATGCATGTTAATCATATCCAAAACAAAGAGATTTCTAACACCTCAGTCACCAGTGAGCGTGCTACCGTCTGCCCTTGGCTTAGGTTTCACACACATCTCCCTGTGTCAGCTCTTGGCCATGCTGCTGCTCCCCCAGCTCTGTGTGGGAAGATGTGATTTCTAACGAGATCTGCTGTGGAGTTGTAGATGAAACCAACGTTTGCATCAGGGTTTGTTACAAGCTGTACGTGAGCCCTGAATCTGCACCTTCCCTTCTCAACAGCAGCCTCTCCTTGCCACGTGGCCTCTTGGACAGCAAGAATCCCCTTCTGCAGAACAGGCTTATCTTGTTCTGCTCCTGAGGTTTGTGTCCTCCTCCAAGAGCTGTAATTTTAGTGTTTCTTTTCCTGCTGCCTTTGACAATATGTCAACAGTAACTTTTCTTTTGCCACTCCATTGTCCCACTGACTGTGCTGCCATTGTTCTCTGCATGGTCTCAGAAGCACTGGAGGACATGCTGCCTGTCCCACCAGGATGTGCTTAGCTTAAGATGCCGTGGCTAAATCCCACTGGATTTGAGACTGGGTTTGTGCAGCCACCCTTGCTGATAGCCTGTTACTGTTCATCACAGGGGGCACACTAGCAGAGTTCATTCATAAGCGCTGCAACTCCTTGCTGGATGAGGACACCATCCTGCACTTCTTCGTGCAGATCCTCCTGGCTCTCCACCATGTGCACACCAAGCAGATCCTGCACCGTGACCTGAAGACTCAGAACATCCTCTTGGACAAGCACCGGATGATTGTCAAGATCGGAGACTTTGGCATCTCCAAAATCCTGAGCAGCAAGAGCAAAGCCTACACGGTGAGTGGCCTGGCTCTGTAGGGGAGCTACTTACCACCATGGCAGCCAGCTGGAAGCTGGACTTGGCTCAGGATAGTCTCTTGGAAGCTGGCAGTGAGGTTGGATGTAGCACACTTGCAGTAGGCTATGTCTATGTGTCATGATGCTGCTTTGGTCCTTGGAGTTTATATAAACTGATGTCTTCACACCCAAGTTTAATGCAGCTCTTTGGGCACACTGGTAAGGGGAGACAGAGTTCCTCCTGCTGCCACAGTGGGAGGGGTGGTGTTTGTGGGTTTGTCTGACACATACTTGGCAACAGAATCCCTGCCAGTGCCTCTGTCCTGTCTTGACTTAATCTTCTCTCCCTGAGTGTCATTCCCCACCTGGTCTAATCTGACTAGACATTTATATCACGCTCATTGCTCCAGGTTCTGATTCTCTCCAGTGAATAGGAGCAAAATGAGGCGTAAGCTCTGTATGAGCAAAGGAGGTCACCAGAAAGGCAGATCCTCATGGTTTTTACAGAGATACTCCAGCAGATGTTGACACCAAGGAACAAAAAGCCCAGTTCCACCAAGCTTTGGTTGGTGGTACTCTAGCCAACCTGCATGCTGGGCTCTAAACTGAGCCCTTCTCTTTCCACCTCGCTGCCCCAGTTTCCCAGCATCATGGCGAAATTGTCTCTTCTAGGTTGTGGGAACCCCATGCTACATCTCTCCAGAGCTCTGTGAAGGGAAGCCTTACAACCAGAAGAGTGATATCTGGGCTCTGGGCTGTGTGCTCTATGAACTCGCCAGCCTCAAGAGGGCTTTTGAAGCTGCGGTAAGA
Organism: Melopsittacus undulatus; assembly: GCF_012275295.1. Classification (NCBI taxonomy): domain Eukaryota; kingdom Metazoa; phylum Chordata; class Aves; order Psittaciformes; family Psittaculidae; genus Melopsittacus; species Melopsittacus undulatus. Next base: position 2,763,871 of record NC_047539.1, read on the forward strand.
GGGAGGTGGTTTACACACAGCACAGGGAGCTGTGGCCTCTCAGAGAGGTGCAAATGCATGCTTGGATCACTGTTGTCACTGAGCCTGCAGGTGTGAAGGCAGAGAGCAGTGCTCAGAACTTCCTGCTCCTCAGCCTCACCTCTGACCACCCAGATGCTGTATGTGTGTGTCTCTTGTTGTCTCTCCAGAATCTTCCTGCCTTGGTACTGAAGATCATGAGTGGGACGTTTGCCCCAATATCAGACAGATACAGCCCCGACCTGCGCCAGCTCATCCTTAGCATGCTGAACCTGGATCCTTCCAAGCGGCCCCAGCTGAATGAGATCATGGCCCAGGCCATCTGCATTGGGCCCCTTCTGAACCTCTACACTGACGTGGGCAGTGTCAAGATGAGAAGGCAAGTGAAAGTGTCACCTTAGTGTGCCTTGGACAGGCTGCCACAGCTCGCACGTGTCTGACCAGCTCACTGAGCTCCAAAGAGAATTTCCCCATGCAGCTCTCCTGTGTTAGCCAATGTGCAGCTGCTGCAGGCCAAGCCTGGCCCAGCGGCTCGAGGCCATAGCAGGTGCCATGGCAGGTATGAACTTGTTATTAGAGCAAACAGAGCTGTGAGCTCAGGGGAAAGCACAGTGATGCCAACTCCCTTCTCAGGTGGTTTAAAGCACCTGCCGAGGCCATTCAGCCATGGCTTATGCTGCAGCTCTGCCCAGACCTTCTGTGATCCAGGGCTCTGCAGGACCTCTGGACTAAGCTGATGTTAAAGGCTGGATTTTGATTTGGCAGGCCTGAAAAACCCTTGGCTCCGGTGCCAACAGTGACCCACAGCCGGACTGGGGGACGAGTGAGCAGTGCCAGGCCGAGGGGTGAGTCCTGGCACAGTGTGCTCAACACAGCCCCATTCAGAAGGACCCTTTCCTTTGGATGGTGGGAGGCTCAGAGAGGCACTAGAGCTTCTGGAGAGAGGAAGTTTAAGAGATATCATCTTCCATGAGCCCTGGAGGAGTCCATGGGCACCTGAACCAAGTTTCTGCTGTTCCCAACAAAGGCTGGGAATGAGCCAGGGGGATGCTGAGGGAGATGTCCTGGTGCAGGCTGGTGCAGCTGGCATTGATAACACTGAGGAAAGAGCTGTTGTGGTGCCACTTCCCTCAGTCCTGGGGTAAATACAAGGACCTGTTCCCAGCCCCAGCTGGGAGCTCTGCAGCAGCCCCTTGCCAGCCTTGGCCCAGCACTGCTCTGGCTCTGCTGGCTGGCAGGCAGCTATGCTGGCACCCAGAGTGGCTGGTGTCTTCTGTTCCTGTGGGAAGAGAGTCATGGATCCATGTTAATGATTTCTCTATGACCCATAGGTGTTCGAGGGGGCTCGGCCAGGACAGGAATCCCTCCTCCATTGTCATCCATCTACACTTGGGGGAGCGGGATCACCACCCCTCTCCGACTGCCCATGCTTAACACGGAGGTGGTGCAGGTGTCTGCAGGCAGGACACAGAAGGCTGGAGTCACCAAGTCAGGAAGGCTCATCATGTGGGAGGTGAGTGATGGTGACTGATGGCTTCCAGTGGCCGTGGAAGCCTCAGATGTGTGAGTTCTGAGGGGCACACACTTCTCACAGCATAACCCCTGGCACTGCATCCTCCAGCAATGCTGTCCAGTCCAGGGTGTGGGTAACCCTGTGGGAAGGGGCTCCTCTGAGGTCTCCAACCCCACCACAGATACACAGCTTCTCTCCACCAGGCTCCCCCGATGGGTGCTGCAGGAGGCACTTCCCTCCCCGGAGCCACTGAGCAGCTCCAGCCTCAGTTTGTGTCCCGCTTCCTGGAGGGTCAGTCTGGTGTGACCATCAAACACGTGTCCTGTGGGGATCTCTTCACAGCCTGCCTCACAGGTGAGCTGCTGCCTCCTGCCTTCACCTCCCCTGGTGCCAGACCCCTCTGCATGGCATCAGGCTTGCAAATGTAGTGTCACTGTCCGGGGAGCCTGCACAGAGAGGAGCCCTGGAGATGCTGGGGTAGGATGGCACAAAGTCTGTGTGGCCTCTCATATAACATTAGGTAAGGAGCAGAAATAATAGCCATGGTCCTCCTATGGTGCTCAAGTGGTCAACTTAATCCCAAAGCAAAGGTGTGTCTGGTTTGGGGAGGGTCACAGATCTCCTCCTTTTGCTGTCCTGGCTGCATTGATGTTATATGGAGCCAGAACTCACCAGTGTGAGGAGCATCTGGGAAGTTCAGCCTTTGTCACCCTGTGAGTGTGATGCAGACACAGGCAGTGACCAGCAGTGACTGGCGTTGCAGTGTGAAGTCCATGTGAGCTCCTATAGGGCTGGTTGTCCTCAGCTATAGGAAGACAAGGTCTGAAGGCCCCTCAGAGTGAACCAGGCACCTTCTGGCTGGGAGAGGAGCACACACACCAGCTTGAGGCTATTTGTAGGGCAAAGCCCTCCCAGTAATCCTTTTAGAGCCCTGTTTGCACTTCTGCTGGTGATCAGGGCAGCATATGACAGACATGCAATAGGCAAACTCTGCAGGCACAGGTTTGTTCTACCTTTCCATGGCGTTTCCTGCCTCTCCTTCTGCTGGGTGGCTGCTCAGCGACTGCCTCTGTGTGTTTAACACCTTGACACACTGTGGAGTTACACAGCTGCAATAATGTTATCTCAGCTCTCTCCTATCATCTGCTCTTTGTTTGTCGAGGTGTTACAGCACATTGAGGCTGCTGCTCTCTGGAAGCTCACTAAAGGCTTCCGGCCCCTGCAGCAAGTTACAGAATCACACAATCATAAAGTAGTTTGGGTTGGAAGGGACCAGAGTGGGTGCTGAGAGCCACAGCCATCCCCACAGGCTGTGTGTGTGCCTTGCAAGGCCTCAGACGTGCCAGTAACACGACTTCCCTTTGCTTTTCCAGACAGGGGGATAATCATGACCTTCGGCAGCGGCAGCAATGGCTGTTTGGGGCACGGAAACTTCATGGATGTGAGCCAGGTTTGTCGTGAGGGTGCTGGGTGTGCTGCTGCCCCGGGGCACAGGATGGCTCCTGCCTTCTGCGCCACGTGCAGAGGGCTGATCCCAGCTCCAGGGATGTGCATCCCAGCCGTGCTTTGGCATCCAGCTCCCTCCCCTTTCTCTCCCTGTCACTGCGGGGTTTAAAAGACCCAACCTGCATCTCTTTCTTTCCTTCTCCCCCCCCTACACAACGATCCCTTTGAGCGTGGGGGAAGTCAAGAGCTGCCTTGTGGTTGCTGTTGGCAGGCTCCCAGCTTGGAGCCTGCCTCCAATCACACACCTGCCTGCTCCACTCTTGGCCTGCAGCTGCCAGGGTTCACTGAGAAAAGTTGTTTCTCAAAAGCACCACTATTTGCAGAGGAGCCGTGTGCTTCCCATGGGCTCCCAGCACATCGCTCCCTTCCAGCTTCCTCCTCGGATGTGGCAGCAGCAACGGTGGCTTCCAGCCGAGCACAGGCACTGCTGCCATTTGTCACTGTGGTCAGCTGGCTCCGGAGCTGAGCTTACTGCTGGGGGGTCTGGGGGGGAGCAGCAGCCAGATCCCAACAAATGGTGCTTTTCACTGGTAGAAGATAATGAGGATGAGGTTGGCTGTGGAGGTGTCAGATCTAACAGCAGGTCACAGCAGGGGCTGGGCGAGATGTGGAGATCCTGGTCTCTCCACACCCTAACTGATAGCTCACAGCTCTCGTACACAAGAGCCTTTCAGCCAACACATCCTGCACCAAGCCCCTGCCTGCTCAGGGAGTGCGTTACAGCCCCTGGCACTCCCCACATGGGCAGGGGGGCGAATCCCAACCCTTCCCTTTCCAAACCGTTGGTGCTGGCTGCTTTCTTCTGCCCCAGAGATGTTTGCATTATCTTCTGTGCTGTGTGCACGTAGTCTCTGAGCCCTTTGAAGGCTGTTTGGAACTAGAAACCCTTCCCTGGTGTTTGTGGTGGATGAAGACTGGGATACTGCCAGCGCTGTGTTGAGGCTGGGGGGCCGGGTGGGAGGGATGGGGCTGGCTGGGAGGTCTCGGCTGACGGCTGCTGCTCTTCCCCTGCCAGCCCAAGATCGTGGAGGCCCTGCTGGGCTATGAGATGGTGCAGGTGGCCTGTGGCGCATCCCACGTCCTGGCAGTTTCCAACGAACGGGAAGTGTTTGCCTGGGGCAGGGGGGATAATGGTAAGAGACGGCTGCTTGGTAAAACAGGGCTTGTGCTTCCCATTGCCTGTTCCCACTCCTCTCACCAGCCCTGCTTGCCCACGGTCCTCTCCAGATGTGCCAGGGTAGGTGGGTGTGGAGGAGCTGCAGCTGCTTCACCGCATGCCAGTGCCCTGGGGTTTGGATTTCACTTCTATGGTTCTTGCAGCAGCTGCGTTGGTGCAGTTGCCATCAGCTGTGTCCTGCTCTGTTCCCTCTGCCAGGTCGGCTCGGGTTGGGTACCCTGGAGTGCCACAACTCCCCCCAGCAGGTCACAGTCCCGCCGGAGCATGAGGTCCACAGAGTCATCTGTGGCATTGATTCCTCCATGGTCCTCACTGTGAAGAACCAGATTCTTGCCTGTGGGAGCAATAGGTAAGAGGGGTGAAGGTCTGTGCTCCAGAGCTTGTTACAGCCTCCTGGGCCTTTCCCTCTGTGCTCAACCCAGGAAGAGGGAGCAAGGGGCTGTAGAAGACATCAGTCACTGTGTGATCCTGCTCCCCAGCATCATGCTGCTGGTGGTGTGGTTATGCCAAGGCAGGCTTTGTCTTCACTCTGCAAAGTGAAGCTCTGCACTGTGCTTTTCCCCATGCAGGTGTAACAAGCTGGGCCTCGACCGGATTAGCTCAGCAGAGGAGCCCTCCCCAGAGGACCAAGTGGAAGAGGCCACCGTGTTCTTGTGTGCCCAGTCAGCCCCCTTGAACCAAGAGCAGATTGTGTGCGCTGACATTGGTACAGCACACTCAGCTGCAGTCACAGGTGAGGGGTGGGTGCCCAAACCCCTGACTGGGGGGCACCTGCATTTCTCCACCTTCCTGCCTCCATTTCTCCCTCTCAGAGGAGGGAGACATCCTGCTCCTGATGCTGGAGCTCTGTGGAGCAGGATGCTCAGCATGGTACAGAGCAAAGAGCTTCAGTGCATCCTTCAGTGACACCCAGTTGTTTCTCTCATATCTACTGTCAGCTTGTGGCCAGTGTTACACCTTCGGCAGCAACCAGCATGGGCAGCTGGGCACCAACTCCTGCCACAACAGCCGTGTACCCCACCTGGTTGTGGGTCTCCAGGCGATGAAGGTCACTGTGGTGGCTTGTGGGGATGCCTTCACTGTGGCCATTGGTGCAGGTGAGAATGAAACCCCAGTGTTTTGGGCTGCACCAGACTCCAGCTTTCCTCTGCCTGCAGTCCATGCTGTGGTCAAGGAGACAGCCTGGGTTGGTACCAGGGAGGAGGGAGGCTCTGTGTGCAGTGAAGGGATATATCCCTTTGCAGATGGTGAGGTGTGCACATGGGGGAAAGGAGCCAGGGGACGCCTGGGCAGGAAGGATGAGGAAACAGGAACACCAAAGCCGGTGCAGCTGGAGGAGACACATCCCTACCTGGTGACCTCCGTTGCCTGCTGCCACGGGAACACGCTGCTGGCTGTAAAGCGTGAGTAGAGGCTTTGTTACTGTGACTCCTGCATGAAAGCCCAGCCAGACACAATGCCTTGTGACTGGAGCTGTCCCAAGTAACCCTGGCATGTGAGCTCTGTTATTCTAGTCCCTCTCCAGCTGTAGGTGAACAGAAATAACTTGAGGCCCATACAAATCCCCCTTCAGCACTGGGATGCTTCCGCTGGGCTGGGAGAGCAGAGGGACAGCAGAAGAGGTTCTCCTGCACTCCCACAGAGGTGGGGAGCTGAGGATCCAAAAAGAGCAGCTCTGTAATTGCTGCTGCTGAAATAGAAGCTGAGATTTGAGGCGTCGTTTTGGCTGCTGCCTTTCCATTGTGGTTTGGAAAAGATAGTGCTGGTTTTGTGGTTCCTCTCTGCTCGGCCCAAAGGCAGCATCACTGCATGGTTAAAACGTGCCCGTGGCATGACCTGCCCTTCCGTTCCCTGGGTGTATGATGGGAGCTGGGCCCACACTCCTGGAGGGGCCTTTCTTCCTCCTTTCCTTGGCTGATTATGGCCTCAGTGTTGGGCTGAGGGATCCCAGTCCCAGCCCACTTCAAGCAGGCTAATTACACCCTGGAGGGGAGGAGGCAGGGCTGTGACTGCCCCAGTGCAGTGCAATGGGCTGTGACTCCTGTTCTTCCCCTGCGAGAACCAAGCTCTCATGTGATGTGTGCTGCTGCAGGAAGGGGACAGGGAATGGCCGAGTCCCTGGGCTCAGAAACAAGGAGGACATTTGTCATGGGAGCAGAAGGGTTCTGTGTCTGTTCTCCCTTTCCTGAGCTGGTTTGTGGGCTTCCACCTGCAGCACTCTTAAGTGTAGGGACTGAATGTGTAGCCCCATTTCTCTCCCTCTGCACTGCCCAGTTGGAAACCTCAACCTGCTTGCCCTGGTACTGGCAGTGCAAACTCAGCAGCAGCAGTGTCAGGGCAGCAGCCTGGCCTTGCTCTATCCCTATTCATCAGTAACCAGGGTGCAAAAAGCATCGGGAGCTCTGTAAAAAGCTGAGATTTGGGCTTTCACACAGCTCAGTGTGCCTGGAAGCTTCTCCAGAGCACACACGATTGCTGGTGACACGTGTGGTGTCATTGCTGCTGTCAGCTCCGGCTGTGATCTGCCCCACAGAGGCTGCTGGCACCGGTGAGCAGGGCTCTGCCTCTGGGGCAGCCATTCTGCACTGCTCTGTGGTTTCCTCCCATGTGGCAAACACCATTTGTGACTGCTTTGGGTTTCTGCCCACTTCACTGTTGAGGCTGCTGCTGTGCCCTTTGCTCGATCCCACTGTAAACACAGGAATAACTGGGAACAGGCAGGTGTGCTGGAAGGGAGGAGGAGGAGGGCACAAGCTGCAAGAGACTCCTGCTTGGGCTTGGGGTGCTGGGCACTGCCTCCTGCTTGTGCCACTACTGTGGCCTTGCTTCCTGGGATAGCAAGGCAAGGATTGCAGTTGCCCATCTCTTGGGTATCTGGTCTGTGTGGGGCAGGGCACTGCTCCCTGTAGCTGCATCAGGATAGTGGCTTGTGGCTTATTCTTGGTCCTTGCCCTTTGTGTTTCAGCTGCTGTGGAAGAGTCACCTTCCCAGTGAGTTTGAGTCGAGAGGGGACACATCCAGCTGCCTGGAATGCCTTGTCCTCAGTGCTTCCTGATGGCTCAGCCCTGCATCCCCAGGCTCAGGAGCTCCAAACAGGGAGCTCCCAACGATGGTTCCCATGGAACCGGAGCTGGTCTCGGATGGACTCAACCAGGGTCACTGTGAACCTTCAGTGCCTGAGAGCTGCTGCCCTGGTTATGCCCTGGAGTGGACATCCCCAGAGCTCCAGTGCTGCTGTCAATGGGGAAGCCTCCCCGCTGGAAGTGCCTGTGTGGAAGGGTGAGGAGCACAAAGGTTGTTTTCCCAGTGGAAACCGTCTCTGGTTACAGAGCCCAGGCTGACAGCTCGGTGTCTGAGAGAGCTGTCAGCCTGTGCACAGCAGTGTCTGGAGTTAGGGCCCCAGGCACTACTCAGGGTGACTAAGTGCAAACCTCTTTTCTAATTAGAGAAGCCTGTCCTTCCCCATCCCCCAAAGAGCATTTCACCCATTTGTTGGGCTGTTTATCATGCTTCTGAGGGTCCTGCTCTGCACAGCAGGACGAACCCGGGGTGAACAGCCCCTTTGTGCAGCACAACCTGGTTTGCTCTCTCAAAATACAGCCTGGAGCTTTCCAATTAGAGCCTCCCCCAGCGCCAGGAGCTCACCAGAGGATCCTCCAGCTGACATTTGTCCTCAGGCCCCTAAATCCTGCTGCTGACCAGCTCACGGGCTCCCAGCTGAGCTAGCGGAAGGCAGCAAACACAGCGAGTGATTGTCAGCACTTGAAGGTTTTTAACCCAGATCTCTCCAGGGGAGTGATGAGCTTTCACCAGGGATGCTGTCTGTAGGCAGGAGGGAGGATATCACCATGTCACAGACAGGAGCTGCAGGTTTTAGCTCCAGAAGGGTCTTTTCCTTTCCTTTTTTCCCCCCTCCTCTTTTCTTTTTTTAGCTTACATCTGCCCTGGGCCAGCTTTTGATGAGCTCCTGTCTCTGATGTGTCTGACACTGCAAATGCCCCTGCCTTTCACATCCATCTTTGTGTCGTTGCCAGTCTGTTGTGTATAAAGTCAGGGCTTTCATGAGCTGGCTGAGATGAAATCTCTCTAATTATTTCTGTGATTCTCTCCTGTGTTCAATGAGGGGAACCTCACCGGGCTCTGCTAGAAGCCAACTGATCCCTTCTCATGTGGAAGGTAATGAATCCGGCAGCTCTCCTCTTTCTTCCCTTCACCTCCCAGGCTCCTGCTTGGGAAGGGAGCAGGTCCCGTCCGGCCGGGAGAGGCGTGTGCCCTGCCTGCAGACACTGCCTCCCTCTCTGGCTCCTGCCAGGGTGGGAGCTGGGGTTTTCCCTGCTGTGGAGCTGCCTTTCCAGCCGGTTACACCCTGCGAGCCCAGGACGCTCACTGCAATTCAAAGGCTCTGCCAGTCCCTTGGCACTCACTTTGTGCTGCAGGTTATAGGGATGGCTCCAGCAGCCTGGTGTCAGCCGAGGTGAAGGTGTTCTCCACTCCTGGGCACCAGGGTGATCATGGGGCTGCCTCACAGCCCCTCTGGGCTGCTCCCTGTGCCGAGCTGGTGGCAGCATCGGCTCCTACAGCAGCAGACGTCTCTTGCCTGCATTGTGCTCAGCTCCTTGCTCCTTGCACCACATGCAAACACATCCCATAAGAAGGGGCTGATGTTCTGCTACAGCCTCACCAGGGCTGAGAGCTGGTTGGGATGGGAGGACAGAGTTCTCTGCCACTCTTTGTATTGAAGTGGTGGCACCCAAATGCCACTGCTCCATGGGATGTGCAGCACAGAGAGCCACTGGGATCTCCCCATGCTGCCAAACGGAGGGGTGAGCCTCTGTCAGCCCCTTTTCCCACTGATGTGCTGGTGTTAAGTGGGTTTTATGGCTTAATGATGCTTTTGCACCGCAGTGCTGAGCTGTCACCAGCTCGATTATGGTCAGAGGAGCCCGTGTGGACCAGTGTTAGTGCAGGGCCCGGCGCTGGAGCCCTGGGGATTCCGCAGCCTGGTGCTCAGTGCAGCAGCTCCACTGGGAAGCCCAGTAAGATGATTTGAATAATTTAATACCAGGCTGTGACCAAGCCTGGCAAAGGGTAAAGGAAACAAAGGGGCCCCCAGCCCTGAGCAACAATAGCTCTTGAAGCGACAAGCTGAGGCATGTCCGCACTGCCGCAGGCACACAGCAGCCCGGGCAAATAGGCCACTGCATTCCTCACGTCTGCTGCTTTGTTTCCTTGCAGCAGCTCCCGGTGAAAGCTGCAGGTCTTGGGGCTTCTCCCTTTTATCCTTGTGTTGTTCCCGTGTTCTGGGGAGCTGGTGCTGGGTCGGCTGTGTCCCTGTGGCTCTGCTAGCTAAGGAAGGGAAGGGATGAAGGGAGCGGGTAGGGGAGGTGATGCAGGGATGCTTTGTGCACCCCGGCTGGTGTAGGTACCCTCTGTCACTGTCATCCAGGAAAAGCTCATCCCTGTTCCTGTGCTCCATAAGATCCCAGTGACCTGGGGCCGCTGCTGTCAGCAGGAAACAGCCCCACACCCCCTGCTGATCCCAGAGCTGATTTGATTTGGTTTGATTCCGGCCCCTCTGCTGTGGTCACATCCCCATTCCATGAGCCTGTGTCTGTGTCCAGACACCTCACTCCCCTTACCCCCTCCTTTCCTGGGCACAAAGCAGGAAGAGGACTCTCCCTGCTCCCTTCCCCCGGGGCAAACTGTTCCACCTTCACTTCTGTACAAGCTGAGCTTTGTTTTCTGTCCGTCCAGTTTAAGTCAAACACAAGGCGGAGGGGGATGGAGCAGGGCAGGGAGAGGCAGGGGGAAGGCTTCCCAAAGCCCAGATGGGTGCAAGGACTGAGCCGTCACAGGGCGGACAGTGAACATATCGCCTGCACAAAGGGAATTGCCCTGCTCCGAGTGTCGCCTTTGTGCGAGACAAACGCCCCGGCTGTGATGTTGGGAGCGGGGAGGGCTCCCTTAGGGAGAGGGGGATAAAGGAAGGATCTTTGTTTGCAGGGTCTGACACCTCCCAGCCGGCACAGCCAGCACCTCCTGATGGCTCTGTCAGCTCCTGGCTAATTAGCAGAGATGCTCCTAAGCGAGGTTAGGAACGAGAAAGGTTTAAAACATCAAAGAGAGGTGGTAAATGGTGATAAAACTGAGCTGGTCCCTGCCTGTCACGGGGGATGGAGGCTTTCGAAGCTCATCTAAGCAGGAGTGATGCAGGATGGGGCTTGGAGCAACCTGCACTAGTGGAAGGTGTCCCTGCCCGCGGTGGGGGCTTGGAACGGATGAGCTTTTCCAACCCAAACCATTCTATGATGATTCCAAGTGTCCTGTGGTTTCTATAGGGTGGCACAGGGGGTCCCCTCACCCACTGGGGTACCAAGGGCCCATCCTTTTGGTCTGAGCCCCATCCCATAGCAGTGTCCAGGGCTGGTTTTTAGACAGGGCCTGGCTGAGGGTTGTTCAAGCCGAGCCCAGCTCCAGGGTGTGCTGTGACTTAGTGGCAGAACCAGACGGACCACAGGGCTGTTTGTACATCCTGCCCTGGGGGGGTCACGGCTGGAGTGAGCCCAACCCCAGGCTGCCACCACCCCTAAGACAGCTCCGAGGTGCCCAGTGCACCCCTGTGCTCCCTGTACCCTCGCTTGTTCCTACTCGTTGGGTTTCCAGGCTCTCTGGGAGCTGGCTGAAGTTCAGCTCAGTGCTCTCCACCATCCAATGCTGTCAGCCCCATACATCCCTCGGAAAGGACCCTGTGGTGGCTGTTCACACTCAATGTATGTTGGCACCAGCTTTCCTGCTATTTGGGTGTCAGGATTAAAGCCCTGTTGCAGCTCAGGTCAGGGTAACCCCCAAAATGAGCCACCCATCCCCTTGTTGGCAGCTGGGGCAGCAGGCAGGCAGCCTGCCTTCCCCCTCGGGCTGTTGTACGGGGTTATTTTAAGCAGGGAGAAGGGTAACGTGAGCTCCTTGAGTGACAAGTGATAGAGCTTGACTTGCTTAGCGTGTCCCCCAGGAATCCCTCTCCTCTGCCATTTGCTAATTGAAAACTGCTAACATTTGGGGCTGGAGCAACTGCCGCCCTTAATGGGAAGCTGGCTGGAGTGTGCGTTGGTGGGACTAACACATGCTCACAGCCTGTCATCTGCTCGTCTCCATCTCTAGGGAAAGGGGCAAATACTCCCATATGCTGCTCCGGTTTCTGCAAGAGTGAAGTGGGGGCTGGAGCCAGACAGATTTGCTTTTATTCTCCCTCTTCTGAGCTCTTGTGAGGTTGGGAACCACAGGCTGGAGGGATGCTGTTGGATCCTACTCATCTGTGTAAGATGAGGCCACGGGAGCATGGCATGTGTCCCCATCATGCCTGTGGCACATGGGGGGAATCAGAGCAGCCCGTCTATGTCCTGTTGCTGCCCAGCAGGAGCGTGGTACCCCCAAAGGGTAGTGAGGACAGCACACTGTGTGCCCCCAGCCTGGGCTGGGGGGGTGCAGCTGGTAAAGGGGGGTACACGTGTTGGTCTGGCACTGTGTGATGTGATTGATGTGATATGACATGACATGATGCTCCCCAGACTCCTGGGGTGGCTGCACCCAATGCAGGGGGTCCCAAATCCCTTCTGGAAGGTCTGTGCCCAATGCAGTGAGTTCCACCCCCTCCGAGGGGCTGTATCCTATGGGATGCTCCCCAAGGTGCCTATACCCAACGCGGTGCCTCCCACCCCCTCCCACCGTAGGTGCTGATGCTCCCCGAGCCCCGGGGTGCCGGGAGGCGGAGCCCGTGCGGGAGGCGGCGGAGCCCGGCCCCGGGGCGGTGTCCGGCCGGTTCCACCGCCCCGTCCGGCCCCCGGGCGGAGCCGGGCGCTGAGCGCGGAGCGGAGCGGGGCACGGAGGAGCGGAGCGGGGCACGGGATGCCAGGCTACGACTACAAGCTGCTGGAGCGGCCGCGGCGCCGGGTGCTGTGCCCGCTGTGCGGGAAGCCCATGCGGGAGCCCGTCCGCGTCTCTACGTGCGGACACCGCTTCTGCGATACCTGCCTGCAGGAGTTCCTCAGGTGAGCCCCGACGTGGCCGCACGACGCGCACCCTTTCCCCTATGGGGTGCCCCAGTCACAGCCCGGTCCGGGGCGCTGCAACACGGGGGGTACCGGGTGCTTCTTCCCCCCCGCACATCACTACCTGGTGCTGGGTCCCGGGGAGGGATGAGAGGAGCCGCGGGGTGCCCAGGACGGAGTTCGGGGCGGCCCTGGGGATGTCCCGGGGTGGATACGGGGTTACCCCGTGCTGTGGTGCTGCGGGTTATGGAGTGCTCCGGGTTGAGGTGAGGGGGTGCGGGGCTCGCCCAGCCCGTGACAGCCGCCCCACGGGGTGCAGCGGCCCGTGGCCCCTCTCGGTGAGGAGGAGGAGGAGGAAGAGGCCGGGTGAAGCCCTCAGCGCCGAGTTTCGAGCGCTCGCAGAGATTCGTGTTTAACCCGTCCCGCTCCGGCTCCACTGGAGGAAGCGATCGTAGGTGAGGGGGTTCGGCTGTCCCGGTGCCCACGGTGACCGCGACCCGCTCTGTGTGCACCCACAGGGACCAAGGGGACAGGGTCCCTTCGCACGGGCTGTGGGTACCGGCCCCGCTGCCGCCGGCTGGTGCCCGGGGTCTCACCGTGCCCGGTGTCCCCTTGGACGGGCGTGCGGCGGTGCCGAGCGTGCCCTCGGGGCCCGGTTTCCGCTGCCGCCCCCGGCCGCACCTCACCCCAACGAAGCGACCTTTGCCCGTCCGGGGGCCCCGCAGGCGCCGTCACCGCTGCCGGTATCGGTGAAACCGGGCGTTCCCCGCGCCTGTGCCACGCAGCTCCGCTCCCTCCCGCACCGTCCCGCGAGGTCAGGCACGGGGGTCCCGCACTGAACCCCCCCTCGCACCAGACCGAGCTTGGGGATCCCATGGGCTGAGCCATCCGCGGTGCTCGGGGGGTGCTGGGGGGTGCTGGGGATCCCTCACCCCATCACCTCGCTGCTCCCCGGCACGCTGCGAAGGTCAGAGGCAAGGACGGTCCCCCCAGGCGCTGCCTCAGCACATTCCCTGCCTGGCCAAGCGTGAGGAAAGGGGAGGCTTTGTTGGGGATTAGGCGCTGGCTTTGGGTCGCCGACCCTCTTTCCCTGCCAGCCCCAGCACCCTGACACCATCCACGGGGTGCAGGCAGGGCTGGATGCCCCCGGGAAGCCATTGCCAGCCATGGGGCGATGCCATGGGCTCCCCGGAAGGGGCTGGGAGCAGCTCATCTGCCCCAGTGCCTGGTTAACTCCTGAGGGAACACCTGCAGCAGAGTGGGCACAAGGATGTGGCTGCACCCCACAGGGTCCCATTCACAGCACTGGATTCACTGGGGGGGGATGTCACTTTGGGGGTACAGGAATGGTGGTGGAGGGGGTGTCACTGCCCTGTGCCCAGCCATCCCAAGCCAGCACGTGCCAGGCAGCACTGCTGGATCCATTGCTCCGAGTCACATTCGCTTGGCAGCTCCGATTGAGGCCACGCTGGTGCCTGCCAATGGTGTGCAGTGATCAGATGTGGAGGGGTTGAGTGTGGGCAGGACAACCTTGTGGCCTCACCCCGAGAGCCAGAGTCCTTGTGCCGTGTCCCAGTGTCCATGGGGAATGGCACATGGGGAGCCCAACTCATCTATCCCCGGGCAATGTCATGGGGGCCAGGAGTGATGGTGGCTCCTGGCCAACTGTGTCACCATCCATGCTGCCTGTTTGGCTCCAGCCCTGGCTTTCCACCCCATAGAGGTCAGGCTGAGCAGAGCTATTCCCTCTTCAGGGGTGGCTCTTGGGATGAGCACCCCATCCTAGGCCCCAGCAGGATGGGGACCCCTCCAGGACAGCTGCCTGTCCCCATATCCTGCCTCACCTCAGTGGCTGGTGGGGCCGTTTCCTGTGGAGCAGGAGCCCCGGGGCCATGCATCCGGGCTGCACATCTGGCATCCAGCTGTGGCCTCCCACAGCTCCCCTGGGCCCCAGCATCTCAGGCTGTGGGTGCCCATTGTCCCCACCATGGGTCCTGGCCGCAGACATTGGCACCCTGCTGTAATCCCAGGGGAATTGGGGTGGGCAAAGGGGAGGGATCGGGGTCCAGATGGTGCCATGCTCACAGCGGCTGGTCCTGGTCTCTGGGGCAGCCGTGCTGGGCCCGGGGGGGGGGGTGTCTGGTGAGGGCATTTCCCAGCTCAGACAGATGGAGCTGGATTAGAGCTGTGGCTCCCCATGGGCTGGATTTGGGGCGGGGTGAGGCTCAGCGATGCAGGGTCAGCACCAGCTCCATGGGGTGGGATGGTGGGGACCGTGTGGGACATCGTGGCTGTGTCACCAGTGCAGTTCCCAGCCCTGAATGCCCCTGACCCTTCTATCTTGCAGTGAAGGCGTCTTCAAGTGCCCTGAGGACCAGCTGCCCCTGGAGTATGCCAAGGTGAGCCTGGCACATGGATGGGATGCGGGACATCCCCATCCCTGTATCCCCCACTGAGAGGCCAACCCTGCCCCACACTCCCTCCTGGCACAGCCGCACCAGCCTGGCACGGGCACCCATGCGGAAGCAAGAGCCCTTTGTGCCGTGGAGCCGGGAGCGGAAACCCATTCCCGACAAAGGGAGCTTGTTCGTGTGCCGGCGGGGGGGGATCCGGCCCCGGGCAGCGTGCCCACGGCTCCCAGCCAGCCCGGGATAGGGGTCCCTGTGCCCCCCCCCAGCCTGCTTTGGGATGCTGAAGCCATCCATGGTGCTGCTATCCCAGATCTACCCCGACCCGGAGCTGGAGGCGCACGTCCTGAGCCTGGCCATCCGCTGCATCCACAGCGAGGAGGGCTGCCGCTGGAGCGGGCTCATCAAGCACCTCCAGGTAGGAGCCAAGGGGATGTGGGAGGGGGTCAAGGGTGCACCCCATAGACCCCCATTCACCATCCCATTGCCCCCTACCCAAGGCCCATCTCGGTACCTGCGGCTTCAATGTGATCCCGTGCCCCAACCGGTGCAGCATGAAGCTGAGCCGCCGTGACCTGCCCGAGCACGTCCAGCACGGCTGCCCCAAGCGCCGAGTCAAGTGTGAGTTCTGTGCCAGCGACTTCACTGGGGAGGCCTTCGAGGTGAGCAGTGCCAGGGGGCAGTGCTGGGGGGTAGTGCTGGGGGCAGTGCTGGGGGTCAGTGCTGGGGGGCAGTGCTGGGGGGCAGTGCTGGGGTCAGTCCTGGGGGGTAGTGCTGGGGTACAGTGGCCATGGAGGGGACACAGATGGGCAGGGGTGTTACAAGGGGCATGGCCTTGATGTGGGTATTATGGGGGTGTAGCCTGGTTGAAACAAGATGGGCTGCAGGGCACCATGGGGGACACAGCCTGGCAATAGGGACAGAGCCTGGGTGGAGGAGACCATAAGGGACACACCCTGGGTTGGGGACACCATGGAGGACACAGCTTGGCTGTAGGGGGCATGGCATGGCTGCATCCCTGTCCGGGCTGGTCCATGGGGGCAGCTGGACAATGACAGTGCTGTCTTGGTCCCCAGGGCCACCAGGGCACTTGTCCCCAGGAGAGTGTGTACTGTGAGAACAAGTGTGGGGCCCGCATGATGCGGCGCCTGCTGTCCCAGCACACCCTGACCGAGTGCCCCAAGCGCACCCAGCCCTGCACCTACTGTGCCAAGGAGTTCGTCTTTGACACCATCCAGGTGAGATGGGGCCCATGGGGATCCCTCATCCCAGCTCCTGCCTCTTGCTGACAGCCTCTCTCCATCCCCAGAACCACCAGTACCAGTGTCCCCGCTACCCCGTGCCCTGTCCCAACCAGTGTGGGACACCCAGCATCGCCCGTGAGGACGTGCCCACACACCTCAAGGAGAGCTGCAGCACTGCCATGCTGCTGTGCCCCTTCAAGGAGGCTGGCTGCAAGCACCGGGTGAGTGCGTCCCTGTGAGCATCCTTGTGCTGCTCCTATCTGCCCCATGGCATCCCCACATCCTGCTGTCCTATCCCCTCTGGTGTCCATATTCTGCTCTGTCCCATCCATGGTGTAGAATCATAGAATAGTTAGGGTTGGAAAGGACCTTAAAATCATCCAGTTCCAACCCCCCTGCCATGGGCAGGGACACCTCACACTAAACCATGGCACCCAAGGCTCTGTCCAACCTGGCCTTGAACACTGCCAGGGATGGAGCATTCACAACCTCCCTGGGCAACCCATTCCAGTGCCTCAGCACCCTCACAGGGAAGAACTTCTTCCTTATATCCAATCTAAACCTCCCCTGTTTAAGTTTAAACCCGTTACCCCTTGTCCTATCACTACAGTCCCTAATGAGGAGTCCCTCCCCACCATCCTTGTCCTGCCTCTCACTATTTCCCTTTGCCACCCAAGTGTCCCCATGACATCCCAACCAGGTGTCCCTGTGCCACCTCTGTGTCCTCACAACATCCCCGTGCCATCCTGCTGCAGTACCACCACGCTCCAATGCCATCTCCATGACAACCTCACAGCATCCTTCTCCCATCCTGTCCTATGCCCCTGCTTACACTCCCATTGTCCCTGCAGTGCCCCAAGCTGGCCATGGGCCGTCACCTGGAGGAGAGCACCAAGGTCCATCTGGGCATGGTGTGCGTGCTGGTGAGCCGGCAGCGCCAGGAGATCCTGGAGCTGCGCCGGGACGTGGAGGAGCTGTCGGTGAGCAGCGACGGGACCCTCATCTGGAAGATCTCCGACTACACCCGCAAGCTGCAGGAAGCCAAAGCCCGCAGCAACTATGAGTTCTTCAGCCCCCCTTTCTACACCCACAAGTACGGATACAAGCTCCAGGTCTCGGCTTTCCTTAATGGCAATGGGAGCGGGGAGAGCAGCCACCTCTCCGTGTACATCCGCGTGCTGCCGGGCGAGTACGACAACCTGTTGGAGTGGCCCTTCTCCTACCGCGTCACCTTCTCCCTGCTGGACCAGAGCGACCCTTCGCTCTCCAAGCCCCAGCACATCACCGAGACCTTCCACCCTGATCCCAACTGGAAGAACTTCCAGAAGCCGGGAGCGTCGCGCAGCTCCCTGGACGAGAGCACCCTGGGCTTCGGCTACCCCAAGTTCATCTCCCACGAGGACATCAAGAAGCGGAACTATGTGCGGGATAATGCCATCTTCATCAAGGCCTCGGTGGAGATACCCCAGAAGATCCTGGCCTGAAGCCTTGCTGCTCCATGGGGGGACAGGACATGAGTTGGGCACCCGCCATGGGGTGCCCCATTTGGTGCTGAGCCCCTGCCTGCCGCTCGGGTGGGCAGGGATGGGGCTGCTTCCCCATGTCCACCCCAGGGCTGGGACCCTGCTGCAGCCCCTTTTCAGGTGCTTGGGGGGTGCTGGGGGGCTGGGACCCCCAAGCCCCTCATGGGGTGCCCGGTCTCAGTGGGGACCCCCTGCCCAGAGCCATATTTTGTAAGCTGGTGCCCCCCGGGAGCACAGTTGTTATTTATTACCCCGGCCCCCCCTCCCTGCCTCTTGGGTTTGGTCAATAAACGTCTCTTGTATTTATTATGGCTAATTGAAGCTCCTTCCTCTGCCTGGGCAAGGATGGGGGGACCCCTGTGCACTGCCCCCCCCCAGCAATGGGGTGCTCATGTGGGGACGGACGGGGGGGAAATCCCTGACCCACATCCTGGCAGCAGACGGGTCAGATGGAGATGGATAACTTGGCAGCAATGGGATGTGCTGGGGGTGTCACCAGGCCTGGGGTGTCCTTCAGCCCCCCCAGGCAAGACAATCACACCGCTGGGGGGAGCAGGGAGTCAGTACAAGGGGGTGGGTAATGGTGGAGGGCACTGGGGGTGTTCGTGCCCCTCTCTGCTGCCGGGCGGCCGAGGGCGGGCACTGCATGTTACTATAAACTTGTATAGTTATGTCCACATAATCACATCTATGATTTGCGAAAGCCAATACATTTATGTGTTTATCACAATGGGGTTCCATGGGGGAATAGAGGAGGATATGGGGGTCTATGGGGGTCTGGATTCCCATTATGGGGCCTATGGGGATCTGTGGGTGTCGGGAGTCCCTACATGGGGTTCTGTGGTGGTCTGGAGCCCCTTCCTGGGGCTCCATGGGGAATATGGGAGGATGATACTGGGGTTTTGGGGATCTGGAGTCCCTACATGGGGGTCTATGGGGGGATTGGGGGGTGTGGAGTCCCTACATGGGGGTCTGGGGGGATTTGGGGGTCTGGAGTCCCTACATGGGGTCTATGGGGGGATTTGGGGGTCTGGAGTCTCTCCGTGGTGTTCTGTAGGGGTGTGGAGACCCTTTATGGGGTGTATGGGGGAATACGGGGGGATATGGGGTTCTGGAGTCCCTAGATGACGTTGTGTGGGGGAATATGGGGGGGATACGGGGTTCTGTGGGGCTTTATGGGGTATCCGGAGTTCTGCACTCCCATTATGGGGTTCTGGGGGGGCCCTGCGAGCCCCGAGAGGAGGGAACGGGACGGGAACGGAGCTTCCGGCTGCGCCGCGCTCATCAGCGCCATCTTGGAACAAAAAACGGCGGCGGCGCAGGCGCGGTGCGGCCGTTACCACGGCAACGCGGACGCCATGAGGGGTGAGGTGCGGTACTCAGGCTGGCACCTCACCAAGATGGCCGCCACCGGGTGCCGTACGTCAAAATGGCGCCTAATTAATTTGGCTTGTCCCGGCACCCGTACTCAAGATGGCGCCTCACTAATTTGGCTTGTCCTGGCACCCGTACTCAAGATGGCGCCTCACTAATTTGGCTTGTCCCGGCACCCGTACTCAAGATGGCGCCTCACTAATTTGGCTTGTCCTGGCACCCGTACTCAAGATGGCGCCTATCTAGTGGCATCAATGCACCCCCCGTGCCCTCCCGTCTCCCCTCTCCCCATGGCGGCGCAGAGCCGCGCTCCCCCTCAGCCGCCTCCCGGCCCTCTCCTCACGGCTCCTCCATGGCCGCCCTATGGCGGCGAACGGGGCGGAGGAGGAAGGGAACCGAGCGGTTCCGGGAGGAGCCGACACCTCCCATTGCCCCCCCTGACCGGGCACGGCTCGGCACGGCTCAGCCCGGATCGGCTCGGCACGGGTCGGCACGGAACGCCTCGGAAGGCTCGGCTCGGTACGGAACGGCTCGGCACGGAACGGCTCGGCCCAGGGTAGAACCGGGACACCGAGGGGTCTAGGGCAGGCCGGCAGCCGGAGGGCGGCGCTGCTGTCCTGCAGCGGGGACCGTGTCCTCTTCCCATCCGTCCCGCCGGAGGCACTCGTGTTCCCCGCGGCCGCTCCGGGGCTCGGTCTCCACGGCAACAGCCGCTTCCGCTGCTGCACGGAGTCGGCATCCACCTCCTGCACGGAGCCACCACCGTGGCCTTTGGGGTACGGACAAACGAGGGGGGGGAGAGAGACACTGGGGGTGCTGCGACCCATGGAGAGCCGCAGAAACAGTTTCCAGGCCTTCCCCAAGGTGCTCCATTGGTTTGTTCTGTGTGCAGGATGTTCCTCATCACACCCCAGAGCTTTTCCAGGAGTCAAACGCGTCGGTTTCCCTCTCTTCCCCCAAGAAAGGGGATGTTTGTGGCCGGTTGCAATGATGACACCTGCAGAGGTGCTGCCCTGAAACAGGATGAAATGGCTGCATCCTTCTGGGAGGCTGCCTGGAGCTCCTGCTCAGAGCTGAGGAAGAGAGATGAATCTGAGTTCCTGCATCCCAGAGGCATGCTGGAAACCCTGAGTGAGTGAGTGAGTGAGTGAGGCATGTAGCTGTCCACTCCTTGCGAGGGCAATGGGGGCTGGAAGGAGTAACCTGGTTTTAAGGCCGTGCATTCCAGGAGAGAGTTGGATTCTGTGGATGTAAAGCAGACACACCTGAAAGAGGGAACACCAGTGCAAAACCAGGAATGTGCCATGAAGGGCTGCATGAGATGGGTCCTGCTCAAGGCAGGCATCTGCCACCCTGCAAAGTCCATCAGATGTAAGCAGTAGCTCCTGGGTCTGTGTCACACTGGCTGCAGGATGTTCTGCAAGACAACTGGTGATGTGAAGAGTGTGAGTTCGGGGGCTGATAAAAACCAGCTGTTGTCAGAGCCCATCCTGTGCACAGTGGGTGTGTGTGGCCTGCAGAAGGAACAGTTCTCTGAACTGGTGATTCTGTGTATACATCACTGAATTTCTGCTTGCATCTAAATGCACTTTGGAAGGAATTTAACCTTTGAATTTGATGTTTTTTTGTCATTCCTACAGGAGACTGAAATGGTGAAACCCTACAGCTTTCAGAGATCTAGGAAGGAGCACCATGACCAAACAGGCCTGGGTAAGCAGTTCTTTGCCTCTGCAAGCAACTCAGACCTCCTTGTGGTCAGTTGGTGAGAGCACTTGCTGCAAAACCAGACTTCAGTGACCCATAAAAACACAAATAACTCAATTGCTGGAGGATATGTAAGTGTCTTAGGCACTCACAGGCACTGAGGTGACTCCTGTACAGAGCACCTCCTCCTCCTGCATAGGAGATCTTATCCCCATTTGGTCTTCAGTGTCGATCTGCTGGCTAAAGAAATGGTGGCAGAACTTTCCCCTGAGGTCTAGCACCTCATCACTCAGCACTTCCTAAACGGGTGTGTTTGGTGGCTAGCAGTGGTGCTCAGCAGCTGTGCTGAAACCTAAGCTAAGCAAGGTGGGAGATGTGATAGCTGGTATTAGACCATGCCGTGCAGGGCCCTCCAGCCGAGTGCTGGATTGAGTTGTGCTTGCACAGCTCTGGGCAGGGAGGTGGGCACACCAAGCACCTTGGCACAGGGTGTAGCCTCTCTCTAGGCTGAAGAAAGTCTCCCCAACCCTCCTTAGGTGGAGGCTGATGCTCCGACATGGCCTCTTAAGATGGGTTGGGGGGCAGGGATGGAGCTGGACATGGCCACAGTGGGGCCAGTGGCAGGGCTGCAGCCTAAAAACCCAGGTTTCCTGCAGCCCCTTTAGGCACTGGAGCTGCTCTCAGGTCTCCCCTTCAGGAGCCTTCTCTTGTCCAGGCTGCCCCAGCCCAGCTCTCTCAGCCTGGCTCCAGAGCAGAGCTGCTCCAGCCCTCACAGCATCTCCGTGGCCTCCTCTGTACTCACTCTAACAGCTCCATTTCTCTCTGTTGTTGCTCTCAGAGCTGGACACAGAACTGCAGGGGGGATCTCCTCAGATGCTTTCCCGTTCAGAGAGCTGGTGGACAATTTGGAGAGGCAGGTTTATAATGTGGCAGCTCCTTTGGAGGACAAGAGAAGCAGTTTATCCATTGTGATGGTGTTTCCCCCTCAAGGCAGTGATGGTGCTGTTTTGAACTCCTGAGGTGGCTGCATCGAGAGCACGAAGGGGAGGGAACCCCTCATCTTAAGTACTGCAACATCCCTAAGTCGTAATTCTCCTTACAGATACAGCCTGTCACTATCAGTTACTGCTCTCAGCTGGTCTCGCTGTGTTTGTAGTGTCTCTTTAGCTTAATTGTCTAAATGGAAATGTGCAAGTGACCAAATCTAATCAATTAGAGCAAGTGTGGGGACTGGGGCTTCTGACACCCAATTGCTGCGCTGGCACCAGGCAAACCTGATATGATTATGTTTTCTGGCTGAGCATCTTAATGCCTGATCCATTATTGTGGAGAGATGGAAGAGCTAAATATGATTTAAATTAATAGGGTTTATTACCTTTGCATCTGAGGAGGAGGCAGACCAGACAGAGTGAAATATCCTGTTACAGAAATTGGTTCATATTCTTCTATAACTCTATGAGTTTTATAACTGTACTTGACGGCTTCAGCTTGTACAGTAGACAACAGCTGAAGCTCTGTTCAGATGATCCCAGTAAGTGTGTGGCTCACAGTAAGCCCTGCAAAATGAAGATACTGAAAATGAATAATCTCTTGTAGGAGAGGTACTTAATAAGGTCATTAAAAATTAAGAGGAAACTGAATTAAACAAAAGCTTTTTCTCATCAAGTCACTTGACTCCAGAGGTTAAATTCTTCAGGAAGATGTGGAATGTTATGATATCAAAGGAGTTGAGGCACAGGTTTGTAAAACTTGGAACCTGAGCCTGAAAGCTCAGTCTCTTTCCATCTGCAGCCATCATCCTTGCCCTGCTGGGTTAATACTCACTTCTTCCAGGGTTTCAATTTGTGAGTTTTTTCTGTTTTAATGTATTGTGTCTGGAAGTTCATTGTTTTCTTAAGATTTGATTTAATTCTTTTCTGGTTTCTGACCTTTGGGACTGTCTTCCAGGAACTCTTGAAATAACCCTAAGCATGGGGTGGGGGGCAGGACAACATAGAATATATCTAGTTCATGTCCCAGCAGTGGTGGTAAGGAAAAGAAGTCTCAGTGCCTTTGAGTGCTGCTCTGCCAGCTCTGTAATGATATGAGGCATTTCTAAGAGAATAAGGTAACATGGTCTATCAGGTGAGATAGGAGCAGACCCTGGTGGCTGAGTGCATGTGTCCCAGCTTGCAGGAGCGTTGGCATTTTGGGGCGCTGGCAGTGTTGGTGGTGCTCAGTGTTTGTGCAGGATGGGGTCACAGCAGTTGCTTGGTACTGTGAGGAAGTGTGAACTGCTCTGGGTGGTTTTCAGTATGATGTGGTATAGATGACAGCTCCACATCCCTCTTGTGCTGTTGCCCCAGAGCTGAACACAGCACTGCAGGGGGTGATGCTCTCTTCTGTGACCAATGCTTAGTACTATGAAGTCTTACAAGCAATTTTGAGGGAAAGTGTTGCATGGATATAAAGTGTCATCTACTCCAGTGATCAACTGATTGATGTTGACCCCTGGCTGGGAACACGAAGGGTGAAAGTTCTGGTGGCAGTGATTGTGAAAGGACAGAGGCCACAGTTCCCAGGAAGGAATGGTGAGGAAATAGCAGAATAAAACCAAAAGAGTTTGAGAGGCAGACTTCAGTGAACCCTGAGAACTGGCAGGAGCCATCCTGGAGGAGAACAGTTTAAGAGCAAACAGTTTAACTGGCAGGATCTTAAACCCTATTTAGGCAGAAGCACAAATTGCAGCAATAAAAAGCAAAGATGTAGAGAATAACAAGAAACCAATCTGCTCTTCTGCAACCTTGAGATTCTCCAGCTGAAAATGAAATGAAGAGCACAAGAGCACAGGGTCATAATCAGAAAAGTGAAGGCAAACACACATATGTGGCAGTGTTCAAGGCCAGGTTGGATGGGGCTTGGAGCAACCTGTTCTAGTGGAAGGTATCCTGTGGCAGGAGGTTGGAACTGGATGAGTTTTATGGTACCTTCCAACCCAAACCATTCTATGAGCCTACAATTTTAAGAGGGTATAAAGCAGAAGCTGGTTTATGGGAGGTGGATGCACTGCCCTACTAAAGCACACACCTTCACAGAGGTCTGATTGACTGCCAAGGGCATTCTGGTAGTTATGGCAAATAATACTGGTACATTCAAGGTCTGGTGGGAATGCCAGTAAAGTGGATGCTGTCTTGCATCCAGGGGAGAGCAGCAGCCAGCTTGGAGCTTCCTGGCATGTTTCATGTAGTTTGCATCTTTCCATAGTGGTGGGATGCTGTGCAGTCATGGTTTGTCTCTGCAGTATCACATCAAGCCTGTTTCACACTTGGGATCTTTAATAAAACAAAGGTGTTCTGGTGTATGTGGGTTGAATTTTTATGCTTGCTTGTGTGGTTTGGGAAGGGAAGGAATATTGTGCACAGTTACCTGCTCAAGGAGGGTCACAGAGCCCGCAGTGGAAAGGGAAGGTGACAGTGGAATTCTGTTTGTACCAGGGATTGTGAAACAATCTCATCAAGCACAAGGTGTCACTTCTCCCCTGCTCCCCTTTAGAAGGGAAACTGCTTTTTGCCAAATAAGCAGCTTTGTAGACTTGACCTGGTATTTTTATTGAACAGTTAGAATGTGTTAAAAATTCAAGGGCTGTTGGACACTGGTGGCTGTCCAGTGTGTATCAAAAACCTATTGATTTTCTGCCAGCCTTACCCTATTAAATATACAAGGTACAAGTTCTGTAGCTAAACATGTAAGAGTTTTATAAATGCCTTTTATAGCTGGTATTGATGAAATTTTCCATGTTGGGAGACAAAAACCCAAAAGGGTGGGGGGGAGATTTACAAAGCAAAGCTGATTTAGCTTAAAGGATCTTTGAAACGGTAGATTGGTTTGAGTGCAGCATTTGAATCCTTACTCTTGAGGTAGGGGAAGAAACGTTTGGGCCAGAGGGCTGTTTTTATTGATGCTGGGTCTAGAATTTGTGTGTTTTAGCAGTGTGGAGCTGCTGGTCTGTCTCACTTGGAGGAGTCTTGATGGTTCAAGGATTGTTCAGCCTGGAAGAGCTGAGAAGAGATGAGAAGGCTTCTGGGAGACCTTAGAGCAGTTTCCAGTACCTAAAGGGGCTACAAGAATCATTCTATGATTAGTTCCATGCACTGCAGTAAAAATGAGATCTTTGAAGGAACAGAAGAATTCTTGGGGGCTGTCTTATCATATAGGATAGCCTAGAGGATAGCCCTCTGTCCTGTAAGAACTCCTGTGCATGCTTTTAGAGATGTCATCTTTTATTGTTGCCAAGGTTTGTACTGTTTTTGAAGGTATCGGTTATTGTCACATCATTCTCTTAGGGTAATGGATGAGAAGCCATCTTGCAGATAGGGAGCTAAGGTGGGACAGTGGGAAGTAGTTTATTTGATGGATACATTTTCTAGGTAGAGGCTGGTAAATCTCTGCGCCCTTGTGAAGGGCACACACAGAATGGAAACATAATTCAATGTTATGAGATGGGCAATGTCTGATAATACAGCCCTGGTTCCACTTGGGAAGAGTGAAAACCCAAACAAAAATGTATGACCTGAACTAGGAAATTCTAAGACTGCCTGTGTGTCTTGCTGGTCTCCCCAGTCACCCAGGCTCTTGTACCTGACTGGTGCCTGAAGTCACCAACCAGTCTCCCTAGGCAGATGTGCCAGATGATGCTTTTTTTTATCCCCAAATTAAAGCACACCAGTAGGAAAGCAGCTGGAATCAGCTCTTCAAAGGAGCTGTGCTGATTAAAGGAGGCTGGGCTGCACGCTCTGCTGAGATCTGAGCTTGGCAGCAGCTGAAAACTGTACACCGTGGCCTCTTGCAGAGGCTTCTCCTTATGGTTCCAAGGTCCTGCACAATGCTGGACCTGTTGCATGCCCTCCAAAATCTGCCCAGGATCTGACTTTACTGAAGTGCATTGGCTGAGGACAGGAGGTGGCTCATCTGCACGAGCAGAGGTTGAGAACTGTGTGTGTTCTCAATCAAAAGTGCAGCCAAAAGTACTTTCTGTCTGCTTCTAAAGCTGGCACATGGTATTTGTTGTTGTCCAGTCACAAGATGCTGAGTGAGAGAAATTAATTAAATCCAAAACCAATTTACAGTAGCTTTAGGAAAAGGAAAGT
The DNA here is from genome assembly GCF_012275295.1 of Melopsittacus undulatus. Classification (NCBI taxonomy): domain Eukaryota; kingdom Metazoa; phylum Chordata; class Aves; order Psittaciformes; family Psittaculidae; genus Melopsittacus; species Melopsittacus undulatus. Next base: position 2,789,509 of record NC_047539.1, read on the forward strand.
TATCCTTTGATCTGTGCGTGGTTGAGATGCTGCTTTCTTTTCAAATGGAGTTCTCATTTAGTACTGTCAAGTTTTTGTGGCATTAACCATTAGTCCTGTCACTTTTTCAGGGCTGAGCCTGGCTGCTTTAACATGTACCGAGTTCTGCTCTGATCACAAACCAGCTTTTCTACGTGAGGCTGAAGCAATATCCACCAACACCTCTTTTTATCTCGGCTTTGCAGCATAGCATATAATCTTCTGTACTGCCTGAGCTCCAGCTTCTTGGTAACACGAGGTGAGCTGAGGACCTGGTTTCAAACTCAAGGCTTTGGTTTCTTTAAAACAGACCAATCCCCAGTCTAAACCCTTGAATATTGTCTGAGTACATCAAGGCACGTCAAGGAAATGTGAAGTGACATACTTGGAACAAAAGCTTGTTTGTAGTCAGCTGATTTCATATCTGAGCACCTGGTTGGATATAGAATCACAAAATAGTTTGAGTTTGAAGGGACCTTCCAAACTCATCTTGTCCAAACCCCTGCAATGAGCAGGGATATCTTCAACTAGAAATAGGCTGCCCAGAATCACATTCAGGAATGATGCATCCATCACCTCTCTGGGCGATCTGTTCCAGTGTTTTAGCACCCTCATTGTACAGCATTTGTTACTCATACCCAGTCTGAATCTCCCTCTTGTAGTTTAAAAGCATCACCCTTCATCTTGTTGCAGCAGCTCCTGGTGTTTTCCTCTTTGTTCTTGAATCATCTCTCGCTGTTCAGGATGGTGTCATGTGTTGGGTTTTCTTTTCGAATGCATCCTCTGTGGAGCTGCATTTCATGTGGTTGCCAGTATGAATTCAGACCTGGTTGTTGGTGCTTTGTGTGGGGAATGTGCCCAGCTTCTTGGGGAGCTGCTCCCCGTGGGGCTGCAGGACTGTGGGGGTCAGCAGCAGACAGACATACCCTGGTTTTCTTCTTCAAGGTAACGACGTCAAGTGGCATTAAACTTGGCTCCTGTGTTTCTGTCTCAGCATTCAGGCAGCTTCACTGAGGTCTTAGCAATGGAAAGCTTGACTCAAACATTACTAGAAGATTACTTGCAGTTAGCAGGGCACACGAAGCCCCAGGCTCCAAGTATCTTTGTGTATTGCTGTGCTATGGATTACTGCAGAGCTTGTTTGGTGGATGCTGGCTGTGCTCTGGTGTCTCCTCCCCTTCAGGAACAGTCCAGCTGGTTTTGCTCAGTCTTCCTTGTGCCAGGGTTCATTTTAGATACAGACGCAAGGTTTGGGTGGGGGTGTTAGTTGATTTAAGCATGTTTTTCCCTCTGTTTGCAGGCATCTCAGGAGTACAAGCAGATCGCTTTGAGGAAGCAGGGACCACAAAGCCACTGAGCACTGTCACTGGTGGGAGAGCCCATCTTGTACCGATCAACTGGTTTGTGAGGCTTCTGCACAAGCACAGCATCTCTGCTTTCCTGGTTACAAGTGCACAGTCCCCAGATGAAATTAGGTAAGAGTTGGACAAGATATCTCCCTACTAAAACATTCAAGTGCAGACCTGTGTTTTAATGCTGTTTTATTGCTCATCAGTCAGCTCTGCACTGACAATAACTAAGCCCACTCGGCATCTATTTGATTTTAATTTTCATCTCCCCGTGCTCTTTCTCATCTCTTTCTACCAATTTGATTTTTCCTTTCTATATCTCTTAAAGTGTGTTTACTTCTGAAAGGGAAGAGGATGTAATATAGGACCTCCCAGAGGCGCAACAGAAGAAGAGCAAGTGAGTTCTGTGTTGTGCTTGCGGACATGGATGATAACTAGTGCAAGTGTTTCTGACAACCAGAGCAGGTGACTGAGCTTGTAAGTTGCCTTTTTTGTTTCTGAGCTTCTCTTACAGTTTGATCTTTGTTCTAACTCCATAAGGCCATGTTGGACTGGGCTTGGAGCAACCTGGTCTAGTGGAAGGTGTTCCTGCCCGTGGCAGGGGCCTGAAACTGGATGAGCTTTGAGGTGTCTTCCAACTCAAACCGTTGTATGATTCTAAGACCAGCTGTAAGAGTTCAAACCAAACATTTATCTCCAGTATCTCCAGCAGAACCTGGAGTGCAGGATGAGAAAAGGTGAAAAGCACGTACTGCTGCCAAAGTGAGATGAGTAGTTTTTAATCTCCCTCTTGGGTGGATTTGAGCTAAAAAAGCTCAAAACATTTTAATGATCTCTGATGAAAGAGTTTTTACAAATGCAAAGAATCCCTGTGGCAGATGTTCTTTTGCATCCAGGCTGCATAGAATCACAGGCTGGTTTGGGTTGGAAGGGACCTTAAAGCTCATCCTGCTCCAACCCCTGCCATGGGCAGGGACCCCTTCCACTGGAGCAGCTGCTCCAAGCCCCTGTGTCCAACCTGGCCTTGAGCACTGCCAGGGATGGGGCAGCCACAGCTTCTCTGGGCACCCTGTGCCACTGTCTCCAAACAGCCTGAAGCAACCTGAAAATCTGAAACAATGCAGCAAGGAAACACAGCACATGGTGCAAGGGGGTTGGGAACCCATCACAGTACTGTTAGATACTGCTGCTGCTGAAGTCCAGCCCTGGCGTTAGCGAGCATGTTAGTGGAGCTGAGCACAGGGTGGTTTAGGTTACTTAGGTTGTCTTGTCCACTCTGTGCCTCTTTGTATTAGCACTCTGTGGTGGTACTTCCTTTTCACTTCCTTCTTGTGGTGTGAATTTGGCACTGAGGGGGGAGGGAAGTGCAATTTTTGAGCAAGTAATTATACACTACAAAGGCATTCCAAATGATTGAGTAATTGTGTAATCAAGTTACTTTGTCATGTATTATGTGCCTGAGAGACAGAAATTGCTCTGTCCTAAAAATAGCATTTTAAAAAGAGAGCACGTGCTATATTTTGAAGCTGCATTTCTTAGGATCTGCTGAGTGTTTTTAAAAAGAAACAAAAAAGAAAGTGGTAAAATGCTAGTCTTGCTGTCTTAAAAATTGCAACTGAGCTTTGGCTCATCAAAGCAAGTGATTTGCTTAATATGGTAACTAAAGCCTGCACCATGCTCACTTTTGCACTGTCAGCAGAGGGGAGCTGTAGTGTAAGAGCTGGTTCTAAAATTGGCAGCAGGGCCCCTGACATCCAGTGCTGTAACAGCGAGTGGGGCCTGGGGTTTGTGCTCATGCTGAGAGCCGTGCCCACGGGCTCTGTAGCCCTATGGCTGGATCTGCATCAGGTGCTGGCTGTGCCTTCCTCTCTACTCCTCCTCCTCCTCTTGTATTTGCACTTCCAGGACTTTTGGACTTTGCGTTCTAATTCAGTAAGGAACAGGTAACTGAAACATCAGCCAAGGCCTCTATATGTGATGTTCTTAGCTTTGGGGTGTATTTGTTGGAAGGACTTTGTAATGTCTTGCTATTAAAATTATGGTCACTTGGTGGAGATGAACCACTGGACTTGGATACTTTTCCTTGTAAATACTGGATAGTTCCTGTTGCTATTGGAGCAGCAGAGCAGCTTGTTTCAAAACCCTGTATTTTATGTGTGCTCTGAGAGGGAAACACAAATTCAGCTAGCAGTGATGGCTGAAAACAATTGCCTTCTCCTTTTTATTTCCAAGGAACCTTGAGCCAGTAACGCAGCTGTCTGTCAGTGTGGATGCCAGCACCAAAGAGAGCCTGAAGAGAATTGATTGTCCCCTCTTCAAGGGTTTCTGGCAGAGGTTTCTGGACAGTTTAAAGGCCTTGTCTGAAAAGGTACCCAGTAAAGAGTGTGCTTTGAAATATTCTTCTGGACCTTATCCACTCAGTACAAAAGGAAAATTGAGAGGCTTAAGCTGGACTGTGGAGTTTTTTTCTGGGTGTATTTGGAGCATATTTACATGTTTTTTACATCAAAGTATATGAATTCTTTTTTTGTTCAGTTTTCCATATGGGGAGAAATGTAATGACAAAACGAGAGAAGAATGTGTGTCAAATGGGACAGTAAACTCTGCTGTGAATTAAAGATGCTCTGAGAGATGAAGAGATTATAAAACAATAGATAATTTCCTGATAGAGCATTTATGCTGCAAACAGGCTGCTGAAGGAAAACTGGAAATCCAGGGAAGCTTAGGAAGAGTCATAAATCCCCATGTGGCTCTTAGCACTGGTTCTCAAAGGATGCAGTAGATAAAGGACTTGACAGTGTGTGTGCTGGAGTTCAATAGCTCAAGTTGCCCTCCTGCTACATAGAAATCTGCTTATTTCTGGAAGATTTACCCAAAATAGTAGATCTGAGTGTAACAGCAAGGGTGACCCTTTGCACTGTCAGTGGTTTGTAGTAGTTGGTGTCTGTTGGAGACAGCTGAGCAGTGACCTGAAGGCTGATGGGATCACGGCTGCTGCTGTCAGCTCAGAGCGTAGTCTTCCATTTAACAAGCTTTGTAGTAATTAATAAAGCACTTGTGGTCCCGGCATCACATTAATTGGTAAGAACAGGGCTTCATGAGGATGTCTTCCCTGTCTTATGTACTGATAGATAGGATGGAAGCAAGTACTTTTGCTTACTGATGTGGCAGCAGTTGACATGATACCTGCTGAGATGAACAGACAAGAGAGACTGTTCTATTTGAATAATGAGTTTTTCTGCCTTCTGAGGTGACAGTGGTGGACCATTTTCTGCCAAATTCACATTAGTAGACTTGGGATGTTCAGTATAATTGTGTGACACTTTCTCCTGCAAATGCTGTGAGTAGCTTTATCAAGCTGCTTGCGTGCAAATGCTGGCTGATCTTGTCAGGCAACATCTCAGGACAAACTCTGAGCTTACTGAAATCAGGTACAAATTTACTAAGTTCTCTGTGTGAGTAGAGGAGGCTGTGGAAAGATAGGGAGCTAAATACTGAATGCAAACATATTGAAAAAGTCTTGGAAATTTGCTTTTGCCCACCATTTCTTTTCTTCTGTCCCTCTTGACCCTGGATAGATACGGTTCATTCATTGCTGTGTGTTGTCAGAAGTTCCCTTGCAAAGAATTGAAGGTGAAAGTATTGGCAAGTTGGTCCGTACAGCTAAAAATACTCTGGTCAAGGTGAAGAGGAGAGGAAAGAGAAACTCAACTAGAAGGTGCCTTTTCTCCTCAAAGCAACTGCACTTTGAAGGGTCCTTGAAACACTAATAGCACAAAAGCCCATTAATAGTTGCTGCAGTTGGTTTGCTCTGCTCAGCTGCACATTGCATCATCACACAAGGGGGACAAAAAGAAGCTGCTCTGTGTGAAGTTTTTCCCTTAATGTTATGTGTGATTCTGGTACCCAGAAATTATCTTGAACAGCTTCCTGGCAGAAGCATCTTTCTGTTTTCCTCTTGAGCATGTTGCTTGGTGTTCACATGAGATGTTAAGCACTGCTCACTAGGACTGTGATAAGTGAAAGGTGGTGAAAGCTGGTGTTTCTTGAGAAATGCAGCTCCTGTGTCAGAATAGGTGGGGAAGTGCTAATGCATTGTGTTGGGAAAGTGATGCTAATGTATCTGGAAGCAAAATACAAATCCCATATTTTTACACTGCCTGACAAACCATCCAGACGTATTCAGTTCTCCTGAGACCAAGACAAGCTGGCACTGCAGCTAATATGAGTCACCACTAATAAGCATCATAAAGAGGTTTGGTCTTTGCATTTAACAAATAAAAATGGACAAAGTGAGTTTTTAAAAGCACGAGTTGTACCTTGCTGGGCTTGCCTTTCTGGTGGTTGGCAAGTGCTGTGCCTGTGCAGCTACCCTGCTTGCTTGTGTGCCTCCTGCGGCTCCATGCTTGGTGCTGCAGGGATGGGTGGTTTCTGCTGCAAAATGTTGGTAATAGAAACAGACAAGTGGGAGAAAGGAAGAGGAGAGGACATGCTTCAATGTGAGAAAAGAATAAGGATGTCCTTCTTCAACATCTTCTTGCCACCCAAAAGCAGGTTGATTCTTGTTAGGAATAGAAAATGAAGGACCTGGGCAAAGAGATAGGGTTCAAATCTCTTGCCTTAGTGAAGTAGTTAAACAGATACTGGATTTCAGGGTTTTAATTGAAGTTCTGCACAAAGTTCTTGAGCTTTTAGTAAAAGATTGAATTTAAAAGCGAATTTTTCCCAGTATGATTTGACAGCATCATGCGGCATGTTGGTGATGAGTTACTGCAGCATTTCCAAAGGGAGTTCAGGAATAAAAGTTAAAGTGTTTTGGTGATATTTCTTTCTGCAGCAAATAGCAAGAAACCTTCTCTTTGTCCACTACTATTTGGAGCAAGTTTTATCTCATTGAGGTGATTTTTGTGTTAGATTTTCTATGCTGCGGAATGTTTTTTGAGAGAGGAGGTTTTGTTAAGCAGCAGGTAGACTCCCAAAAGGCTTCACTTGTTTCTTGTCAGGTGTCTTCTGTCCTCCAAATTAAATTGAGAGCAAAAAAGAGAGACATTAACATGTGCAAATCAGATTGTGCCCTTTCCAAACGTCATCACATTTGAGAAGTCTTATCCTCTGACAGCCTTGAGTTCATAAGAATAATTGAGAGGTGACTTGACTCAAGCACCTGGAGGAAGCACGGAGAATGGGAGCCTTGTTCTCCTCATAAGGATGAGGACTGTTCAAGTGGCATTTCTTCCAGCCATTGCTGCTTCATAATGCTATATCCAAATGAGAAATGAGGTACAAATTAATAATAAGGGTCCAGAAGCTCAGGAGGGAAGAGTTAGTCTTAACATCCCTGGAAGTTTTATGCTTTTCAAAAGTACCATTAACCAAAAGTGGTGTCTGAGCAAGGAAACAAGGAACTGGTGTTCCATGAGCAGTCTTTCACAAGCAGTCAGACTTGTGATCCATTTGTGTTCTGACTTTGTGCTGTTTCCCTCAGAGTTGCTAGATCAGATTCTCTATGTTGACAGACTTTGAAAACTATTGTTCTTGTTGACCATAAATCACCAAGTGTTTTCCCAAGCGACACGGATGTTGCCTGAGACAAATGGGAATCTCCTGCTGAGCTGCTGATGAATGAAGCAGGGATGCAGTGACCCAGCATGGTGAATGTGCTTACAGATTTCTGCCCAAGCACTCTGAAAATAACTGGAGAAAAATGGTGATGGGCATACCAGCAGAATCTTGACATGCTTGAGAAGTGAGCTGGTGGAAACTGGGTGGACAAGGGCTGGTAGAGACAGGACAAGGGGAATGGCTTTAATCTGCCAGAGGGGAAACTGAGCTGAGCTCTTAGGCAGAAATTGTTCCCTGTGAGGGTGCTGAGGCGCTGGCACAGGGTGCCCAGAGAAGCTGTGGCTGCCCCATCCCTGGCAGTGCTCAAGGCCAGGTTGGACACAGGGGCTTGGAGCAGCTGCTCCAGTGGAAGGGGTCCCTGCTTGTGGCAGGGGTTGGAACTGGATGAGCTTTAAGTCCCTTCCAGCCAAACCAGTCGGTGATTCTCTATCACACTGAGCTCCTCAAAGAGCTGGCCAGAAAGGGGAATTCTTAGCTCTGCTTCTCCTGGGATATCACATATTTGACTGTGCATGGTTTGGTACCTCTGGTCCTTGCTGGAAGGTGCCCAAGATGGTTTGTCCAGAGAAAGGCATGAAATAAACCCATCTCCTGCTACCATCTTCCTGTTCTGCATTAGCTTGCTGCATTCAAGTTGTTTCTCTTCCACTGCTGGCTGATGAAGACACCAGTTGCATATTTAAACACTCTCAGACTTACATCTGGTGCTGTTTACTTCAGTTATCTTTTTTTTTCTCCAACGTGATCCTTTCCTCAAAGTTACCCTGGGCTTCTATGTGATTACAAACAGTGTGAATATGTGGAATTACATCTTAAGCACGTTTTAACGCTTATAATATGATCTATGACAGTAACAATTGCTTTATGGAAAGAGAACATTTGATTTGCATGGAGATTATTTATGTGGTTACTGGGGGGAGAGCTGGTTTGTTGAGCCTGGTCTGATGCTTCTGAGTGAAGTGACTTTGTAAGGAGAATTTAAATGTAAAATTTGCAACAGATATTAGAATCAGTAATCAATTTTGCCACTAGAAATATGGAAGAATTTGACTCTTCTGCACAGCAACTGCTCTCCACCAGCTGTGTGCTTGTTTTAATGGTTTTGCTAATGAGACTTCTGGTGTAAGGCTTCTGAAATGCAGTATGATGAGTGTTACAAAGGTATGGTGGTTAATATTAAGTTATTGTCTCTGAAATATATCATCTTCTTTCAGTTTAGCTTACAGCACGCAGCAATCCAAATGAGGCTTCAGAGAGATACTTGGCTGCAGAGGGAGTGAAATCATATTTCTTCTGTCTGTTCCAGTACCTCTTGAGTTTGCTTGCAGGCAAGAAAAGGAGGAAAATGTTCATAAGCACACTTCACAATCAAACTGATCTGTTATTCTAAGCTTCTGGTTGTTCCTGTGTGTTTTATAAAGAGAGGAATGTGAAACTGGGTGGGGAGAAGCAAGGTGTCTCTTGTCACTGGTGAGCCCTAGGCAGAGGTGAGTGTAAAATCCATGTTATCTTAGTCCTTGTGCAATGCTTTGTCTGTTGTCATAGAATCTCAGACTAGTTTGGGCTGGAAGGGACCTTAATGCTCATCCAGTTCCAACCCCCTGCCGTTGGCAGGGACACTTTCCATTAGACCAGGTTGCTCCAAGCCCCATCCAACCTAGTCTTGAACACAGCCGAGACCTGCATTTTTGCCTTGGCTGAAACTGCTGTTAAATTTGCCAATGTAAGAAATACAGAAATAACACATGGATTCAGTCTCTTCTGAAGCTGCTGAATTGCTGTAGTATCTTTTGTATGAATTTGTGGAGTTTATTATCTTGTACGTACTTGAATGCAGAAGTGTGTGAATTAGTGACAGTACCAAAGATTAAAGCAAACTGACAAATCAAAGTTGAATTTTCATTATTGTTGTTTTACACAATCAAGGCCTTTGTAGTGGGTTCTGCAGCTTTGTCCCATTTATTCAGCCATTTCTAAGTGCACTAGTCACGTGCAATCCCTGTGCTGACTAATTTGGGCATCTTCCTTTCTTGTTATCCCTGAAGAGCTCTTGGCCACTCATCTGTTTGGATGGTGGAGGAACTGAACTAGATGCATTGTAAATGATCTCCTCTAACTCCTTAGTTTGAAAACCTGAGCATTAGGAAGTATAGGTGGTGGTGAGCCCTGGAACTGGAGGGTTGATGATCCATAGTGCTGATGCAACTGTTCAGACTGTCAAAATGTACATCTGCTTCATTGCATCTATTTCATTCTGGCTTTGTGTTGAAATTTGCTTAACCATCTGGAGGAGCCGTATCCCCCTGTAGGACTCTTCTGAAGAGTCCAGCTTTCCATGAAAGTGGGAGGATCTGATTGCTTTTCATAGAGATTAGGGCTCTAAAAGGATGATTTAATTTGAGACATCAGAGATTTAGGTAATGTCAAGCATAATCGCCCAAGGCAGACTTCTCAAGTGGGGAGTACAAGTTGCATCCAGAGGCACTTAAAGCTTTTTAAAACTCTTTGTTGTGATTTCCTCTTTGTAAGAAGCAATGTAATTTTTGAATCCATATGTCAGGCTTAGGGAGACCTTTGAAATAATCAAGATTATTCCTTGGATACAGATTGGACTCAGACTCCTTTACAGAAGGTGAAGACTGCGCAACATTGCGACCTTCTTTATCAGGCCTTTGCTAAGCAGCTTCCTGCCAATGGCTTTGGCTGTGCTGGCAGTTGACCGAATAGAAGGTTGCCATTTTTGTTGCATTGAGCAAATCCTTTTGATTCTGCTCTATATTCTCCATTTTCATGCATGGCTTCTGTTGTAGTTGTCTATAGGGAACAGACTTATGAATCTGATGGAGAAATACCACACTTCAAGTGAGGTGGGAACAACAGGACGCTGCCATGATGGCAAGGGAGAGCTTTAACCTTGTGTGTAATGCTTCTAGAGTGTCCCATCAGCTGGCTTCCAGAGATGCCCAGTTACTTCATGTTCATGTTAGATGTTAGGCAGAAGTTCTTTCCTGAGAGGATGGTGAGGCCCTAGCAGAGGTTGGAGCTTGGCTATTAGATAGGATGGGTAGGTAAAATGTTAATTCATTTTATTCACCCTTCCAGAATGTTTATTGCTTTAGAGCCTCACTCTTGAGTTAGAGCTTTACAAGAGCAGTAAGCTTGCAAGAATTGCTTAATCAATAAGAAAGAAATTTATTTCAGACTCCTTGTTTATGTTGCTCCTTGTTAAATGCAATGGGCAGGATTTTCAGCAAATCCTCCTGGGGGTTTTCAGTTCTATTCTTAGCTGATTTGGACAAAACCCAGAAGAAAAATACTATAAATCCTTTGCTTCACAGCCTGTGAGAGTGATTTTTAAGGAGGTAATTATGTTTTTATGGCAGATTAATCCCTGCTTTCATCGCTGAACTCTTGAAGTCGCGTATGCTGGTTTGCTGTTTCCCAAGATAAGGAGTGTCACTTTATTCTCTTAAATCCAATAGCCCCTTCCCTGGTGTGGGTTGAGCTGTGTGCCATATTGTGCCATGCTGTTGGTCACACATTCATCCTTCCTGCATCGCCGCGTGCTGCTTTCTGTGATTTACACCAGTGCAGGTGCTGACATCTTGTCAAACCTTTTTACCTTACAGGCTTGATGCCTCTTGGTTTTTCATCATCTTACAAGTGCTCACTCAAACCATCATTATTGCAGGGTTGTTTAAAATGCAGTTTAGTCCTCCCGTTGCTGAACAAAAAGCACTGATTTTGAGGAATGTTCTTTTAGAGCCCTTCAAAATTTTGTGTTGTTTTCCTGGCTGAGATTTCCAACTATAGAGGTCTGTAAGGAAGCACCCAAGTCTTTGGCTGTGTGTATAAATACCTGCTGGGATGGCTTAAAAATACTGAATGCCTGGCAACTGACATGGGGGAGACCGGGATCCTGCATTGAATCCAAAGGGACTTGGGTGAATGGTGAGCTCATTCTTTAGCCAGAAGTGTTTGGCTGAAGCTGGCCTCTGTCTTTAAACATGCTCTTATCCCTCACCTTTCTGTTGCACATCTGAATGCCATTCAAGTTTCTTCTGTAAGTTGCCACCTCTGTGTGTTAAGAATTGGGCCACAGAGATGCTGCAGGGCTGGAGCACCTCTGCTCTGGAGACAGGCTAAGAGAGCTGGGCTTGTTCAGCCTAGAGAAGACAGGGCTCCTTAAGGGAATACCTTAGAGCAGCTTTCAGTGCCTAAAGGGGCTGCAGGAAACCTGTAAGCCTTCAGCAAGGCTCCAAGTTTGTGCCCAGGGCCCACTGACTTTGAAAGGACTTACACCAGAAACTTGACAGAGGATGCTCTTGTGAAGGCTTCCACACAGAGACAGGATCAGGACTTTGGCTGCATGGGCATCTCCAATTAAGCACAGCAACAGTCACACGGGTTGGAGCAGCAGCTGCCACAGCAGCAGGGACCTGCCACACAGGCACCAAGTGACAAGCACTTTGTCCAGCTCCAGCTGCTGCTCTTCATCACAAAGTGAGGAGGAGCACAGGAGCTGAGCCAGCAGCTGACCTGCTCAGCCACCCTGACTTCATCCCATCTGCAAGACATTCCCTTTGCCAAAGAGGTGCAAAAATAACAAGGCAGGAAAATCACTGCCTTGCTCTCATCTGCCCATAAAACTGATTGCTTTCTAAGCTGAGCAGGTACCTCTGCTTGCATCTAGGCCAGTACTTTGTGTGTTATGTCACAGGATGGGGTAGACATACTTGTGTCTGATCATGTCTCTGAAAGAGAAGAGGCATTCAGAGCCAGTCTTGCGATGGGGAAGAGCTGAAACCACCCTCTGGGACTTGTCACACACTTCTTTAATTTCACATTCTCTAAAACATCCTAGCTACAGCTCCCTACTGGTGTGTCCCTTTAGCTCCATGGACTATATCTCAGGCTGGATTGCTTGACCAACAATGAGGGTCCCTGGTGTGGTGATCCTGGGGAGGCATCATTTCAAACATGTCACTTAATAGTGCAGTTGTAACCCTGGCAGTGCAAGGAAGTCAAGAGAAGGACAAGATTAAGAACAAGCTACTGACAAGGAGGGAACCCAAGAGAAGGAGGAAAGTTTTCCTCAAATCATAGAATCACCGAATGTTTGGGTTGGAAGGGACCTTAAAGCTCATCCAGTTCCATCTCCCTGCCACAGGCAGGGACACCTTCTCTAGAGCAGCTGCTCCAACTCCTGTGTCCAACCTGGCCTTGAGCACTGCCAAGGATGGGGCAGCCACAGCTTCTCTGGGCACCCTGTGCCAGCACCTCAGCACCCTCACAGGGAAGAACTGGAGCTTGTGCAGGGTCCAAAAAGAGAGTGGTGGTGATGATGAGGTTGGGTTTCTCCCCCCTCCTGGAGATGACATGTGGACAACTGTTGCGCTGTCAGATCCTGGGTGAAGAGGAAGGGTTTAGTGCTGATCTGCAGTAGATGCTGGGTTGAGCTCTCCCACTTTCCTAGCAGTAAACTCAAAGTTCTAGGCTGTGCCCTGGTTTTACAGCAGAGTAGCTAACATGTTAATTATTCTATGGTAATATATACCTTTTTTTAGCAACTAAGACAAAGCCTCAGCTGGTGTATTAATAGCAGATGCTTGAACAATGTATGTTTTTAGTAGGTACCTACGCAGCATAACCTATTCAGGGTTTTTCTTTAATGCCTGTTAGCCTGAGAAAAGGAAACTGAAAACTTTTGTGCTCTCTGCTGAGTTAATCTTTAAAAGGAAAAAATCCTCTTCTGCTGTGCAGCTCTGCTCAGCAGAATGCTCTCAGGTGTTTGCAATGTGACTTCTAGGAGGACGTCATCCCTTCAGTGCCTGTATTCAGGGCTGGCTGTGTAGTGATAGATGAGCCTGAACGAAATGACAAGCCCTTTATTTAAGGAGAGGGTCCTGGTTGCCAGAGGAATAGATTAATCTGCCATCCAAGGGAACTGAGTCTTTCCCTGACAGTGCTCTCTGGGAGTGTGATGGGCGCCACAGCTCATCTGCAGAGCTTTTGGGAGCCTGGAGGTTCCACAGGGCTGGATTTAGGAGAGGCAGAAGTGATCTCCAGTCCTCTTACAGAGACCGTGTCTCCAGCTGAACTGGAAGCCTTGGAAAACTGTGAAATTTGGGGGGTGCTGGCATTTGAGATTTCTTTTTGCTGCGTTTTGGGTCTTTTATCCTTTTGTGGGATTTTATGCATAAAGATGTGTCTTATTGAATGTGGTGAAAAGCTGCTTGGCTGCAGGGTTGTTTTTTTTTTCTGATCACATCCCTGTGACAAGTAATTTCCAAGTGTGAAAATTGCTTTGATATCTTTATTCAGGACTTGCTCACTTAGGAAGGAGTTGCATAACCTGAACAAGGGAACTGAACTGAGTCTGTAGAGAGGATGCCTTCTGTCTTCACAGGGGCTCTCACTGGGAAAGGGCAGCTGCCTCCTGCCACTGTGTGAGAGCAAGGAGCCTGCCCAGAGCCCCAGCACCATGCCGGGCTGCAGGGTGATGCACGTGTTTCATTCCTTACCCTATTCTGTGTCATGACGAAAGCAAGTTCTTGCTTCCTGGGAAGCTAGAGAATGTGTCCTGAACTCAGTTTACGAGTCAGGCTTTTCCTTGAAGGAAGTAAGAAATACTAATGTATCTAAGAACTGAGCTTTGAAGCGGCTTCCTGCTCATCATCTAATGCCTGCAAAGGATCTGTGAAGATGTGGTAATGAAAGAGGTTTTTTTGTTTAGAGTCTGCACTGCAATTTCTTCTCTCCCAAGGGTGCTTTTTCCATGTAAGCAATGCAGTGTTTCCATTGGCGATATTGGTTTTGTTACTTGAGATTCATTAGCTGCCAAAATAGGGATTTATGTCAAGAACTCTGTAAATGAAATGTTATTTTCTAACAATAGAGATATTTTATCTATATTGAAGGAAGGTAGATGAGTGTTCAGAATTATAGAATCATGGAATGGTTTAGGCTGGAAGGGACCTTAAAGCTCGTCCAGTTCCAAGCCCCTGCCATGGGTAGGAATATCTTCCCTGGGACAGGGCTTGGAGCAACCTGGTCTAGTGGTTGCTGAGATTTGAGTTGGAAAGTTTTATGAAGAATAATTATATTTGATCTACAAAAATATGAATGATGATGTGGAGGGAATTAAAGAGAAATAGTAATAACAAAAGAGGCAGCCCCAATCCCTCTTGGTTATTGAAGCAAGAGGGAGCACTTTATCAAACTGACATGTACATCCTTTAACATCTTCTGGGCCAGTAGGTGCTGGAAGAGCAGTGTCACCTCCTCGGCTCTGTCTGAGGTGTGCTCACTGGTTTGGCTTTGAGCTGTGGCCATTGGCAAAATGTGAGTGAGACACCAGGATCTCAGATTCAGTTAATCAAATGTTTGTAGTTTTAATTGTAAGTGCCCTTCCCTAACCCTGTTATTATTTCTTATTTTCCCTTGTGCCCTGTTCTGGCATTCTAGGGCTGCTGGGATTTCAGAGGAGCTTGGAAAGATGTTAGTAAGAGTTGCCTAAAGGACAAACTGCTTTTCTCAGGTTGGTTCTTCATTTCTTTATCCTCAAATGTTTGGGGAACAGAAGGCTGAGCTGGACCTTGCTGAGTTGCATTTTTGGGACCCCATTAAAAAAAGGTGGCAGTTGCTACACAGGTTTCAGAATGCAAGGAGAAAGTGCAATATCTCTGTTTCTTGAGCATGCTGCCAAGACCGATGTGGTTTATGTTGTCCTCCAAAGGGTAAGATTTGAAAGACTTGGGGAGCAAGTATGTACCAAAGTGATTCTTAGTAATTTTCCTTTTTTTTATGGTATTTCTTGCACAGTATTCTGTATTAAGTTGCCTTTAATGGACCAGCTGCCACATACGATACCAAAGAAATCCCACACACTGTGTTTTAGCACAGTCTGTAGGGAGATAACCTGAGCAAAGGATCAGGGAATCAAGGGCTATTTGTGTAAGATTGCTCAGTTTCTACCCATATGCTCAGCATCCTGTGCAGGCAAAAGCACCTCATTAGCGGCTTTTTATATCCGAGATTGTGGGTTGAGGCTCAGAGAAGTTTGTTAGAACTGGGCAGGAGCACAGAAACATGTTGTCCTGTTGCTCCTGAGCACTGTGTGTTGGCTCGAAGGAGCATCTCCCACCGTGAAGGACTCAAAGTACCTGCTGCTAATTGTCTTTATGGAGCAGTACAGACCCTTCCTGGTGCTATTTTGGCAGCTCCTAAGGATGGGCATTGTGCTTCTGACATATGTTGTGACCTCTGCTTGTTGCCATATAGGCATCGTGCCATGTAACTGCTCTGATGGCCTTCATGGTTCTCATAGAATTACTTTAAAAGTTATTCTGACTTCTCCAGCCTTGCAAAGATTATTTGCTTCAGCACATTCAACTGTTCTCTCTGCAACCAGCTCTTCACTGAGCTCTGAATGACTGATTGTTTAATCTCCATCAGTTATAACCTGATAGGTGGTAGGGCTTCCACTCCAGTGGCCCCAGCACAGCCCCTTTCCTGGCAGTGTGATCTGCTGCAGGAAGAGCTTCTTAGTGTATAATAGACGTGGTTCCACACTCTCAACTTTCACCCATTCAAAGGCTCCTTATCACATTCATTTTTCTTTTCCTGTTAGTGTTATTCTGATGGCTGTCTGAAGGGAAATAATGGTTGCTTTCTGTGGAATTGCAGGGTGTGAAGCACTGCAGCCTGGTTTTCTGTCCTGATGCTTTAGATCATTAAAATCTAAGGGCTTAAGCTCTTAATTCTTGTTCTTCAGTGCTTACAAGAGGATCTCCTGGGGCCCTATTGTACAACCAAATACAAATAATACATGAATAAAACAGGATTGTGTATTTGTACCGCCAGCAGACTGTAAGGATTATTTATATCTAACACTTCATGGTATTAGGCCCTTACTCCTTCTGATATGTCCCTTCTATCAGCTTTTCTCTCTTCCCAGACAACACTTGAGAGATGTTGCCCTCTGGAAAGATGTTTCTTCAGTCGCAATATTAATTTCTGATTTTTCTAGCTATTTTTTTCTGTATCCCTTTGGCAGTGTTTTACTTTCTCTACCCACTTCTTTCACCATTGGTCATGATTAGTTAATACAGCTTTTGTGCTAGTTCAGTTATTGAAGTGATGGATAATACACACAGGCTGCTGTTATTGCTTGACAGTGCTGCCCTGTGGGGGGAAAAGCCCTTTTAATGCACTTGTAGCAGTTTTAGTTTTATGAAGTACTTGAACTTTAGAGTTAGTTTTCTAAAATCATCTAGGATATGTATTGGAGGGCGTTAAAAATGAGATTTAAACGGGAGGAAAAAAAAGCTCCTTTCATATAAGCCTTCATTGAACAACTTGCTGAAGCACTGTGCTTAATTTATGTTAGAAAATGTTGTGATAAAAGTAAACTGGGACTGTTTCATTCTCTCCAAGAAGCTGTTCCTGCAGTACCATGTTCACTTGATGCTGGCACCATTCCTCCTGTGTTGAGGCTGTTAGCCTCAGCTTTGAACCATTTTTTGGTGGCACTTATGTTTTGTCGCTCTGCAGAATGTGAGAATCATAGAATCCCAGACTGGTTTGTGTTGGAAGGGACCTTAAAGCTCATCCAGCTCCAACCCCTGCCACAGGCAGGGACACCTTCCACTGGAGCAGCTGCTCCAAGCCCCTGTGTCCAACCTGGCCTTGAGCACTGCCAGGGATGGGGCAGCCACAGCTTCTCTGGGCACCCTGTGCCAGCACCTCAGCACCCTCACAGGGAACAGCTTCTGCCTCAGAGCTCAGCTCAGTCTCCCCTCGGGCAGGTTAAAGCCATTTCCCCTTGTCCTGACCCTAGATCCCTTGTCCAAAGGTTAGAGCTGGGTGATCTTAAGGTCCTTTTCAACCCTAACTATTCTATGATTCTATCCCATGGTGAGTTCAGTTGTGGCTCTCCTTAGTAGCTTCTGCTTCTGGGTTGAAAAATGTAATAAACCAAGCAGCGTGCATGATTCCCATGGCACTGAAGTTCAGGTAACCTTGTGCTGCAGGCATGTCGTGGGTAACAGGGAAGGGAGAACTTTTTGGCTCAACCTGAGTCTAAATATGGACATTCTGGATCAGGAGCATTTGATTCCAGCTCTGGGATTCAGCCTGGCCCCAGGATGTGGAGTCTTGGGTTGCCATGAATTTGTTGCAGTGCTTTTTTGCTCTGGATGTCTGGTGCCTTTGTCATGTTTTACAGTGTGTCAAGGAAGGAAAATGGGTTAATTAAAAAACCAATTTGCTGGAAGATTGCTCTGTAAAAAAATCCCAGAGATAAGTGAAATAAAACTTTGGTGAAAGATGAAGGGAAAGAGAGAAAAACCAGAAACAAGCAGATGAAGCAGCAAGATGATTTGTTCCATGGCCAAGTGCTGTATCAGTAGTAGAACACCTTTTGTCACCAGTCACTTCTTTGGTGAGCAGCTTCTAAATGGGAAAATCAGAATAAGTCTAAGGAAAGAAGTACACAGAGGGCTCTCTGCCACTGTGCACAGAAAGATACCTCCAAGAGGCACTGGTGGGATGAGGAGCTGTGACACTTGGCAGCGGGATGGAGAGGACAGGTCCATGCAGGGATGGTCCAGGCAGAAATCCAGGTGCCCTGTGCAAAGGGTAATGAGGGTGGATGCTGGTCTTGTAGTCATTAGTGCTGCAGCTACTGTGTGTGTTCCTAATGGTTTGCTCCAGAGTTTTGTAAGTCATAAGCAGGGTGTTCTCAGTGCTTCCTGGTTGTGACATTGTCACTTTGTACTTCCAATAGGAGGTTCCAGTGCCTAAAGGGGCCAACAAGAAGCCTGGAAAGGGGCTTTGGATGGGGGCCTGTAGGGACAGGACAGAGGGGAATGGCTTTAATCTGCCAGAGGGGAGATTGAGATGAGATCTTGGGCAGTGGGTTGGAACCGGATGAGCTTTAAGGTCCCTTCCAACCCAAACCACTCTGATTATGGGAGAGCCTTTTCTCAGCGATGTTGTGCCTGATGCTCTCCAAGAGTTGGTGGGCAGGAGCACACAATGGGCTGTCCCCTGATCATCCTGTCTGAAATTCACCAGTGCCAGATGATCCAGATGGAGGAAATAAAATATCTGTAGAGCAACTAATAGTGAGATTTTATATCTGGGAAAGCAAACCAAAGAGAGAAACTTCCTGTTTGTTTTCCCCTTAAGTTAAAACTGCTGTTGTAAAAAACAAGTGCTTGGATATATAGAAGATAAGTGTTTGTATGGGGAAAGGCAGCTCAGCTTGCAAATGCTGAGTAGCTGCTTTCTTGGAAGCACAAGTGAGGTGGCTCCTGGTTTGGGTTTGCTTTGGTTTACGCCTGGGTTCTTGGAATAAATTAATGATATTTTTTTGTGTTGTTAACATAATTTTGCCTTTATTTCAGCAAGAACCCACTGTTTACAGACTGACACTGGTGAAAGCTTGCAATGTGGATGCACTCAAAGTCTATGCTGACCTGATATCCCTTGGTAAACCAGGCTTCATCAAGGTCAAGGTAAGCTGCATGGAGCCATTTTATGTTTTTTCCATCAGTATTTTACTCTCTTTCCTCTCCTTTTCCTCCTCCCAGTCTTAAACTGATAAGAGCAAATGCAACTTTTCCAAATATTTCAGTGGTACATAAGGAACTTACCTTAGATGCAAGGAACTTACCTCTTGCTTTTTAATTTTAGGCAGCCAGATATGCTAGCTTATGTGTGCATTTGGATAGTCTTCAGTGTTAACACAGACAAGCTTTTTCTTTGTATCAGCCAGCATTAATTTCTGCCCAACAGAATCAGACCCTCTGGTCTTTTCTGTATTTCTCATGAAAGCAGAGACTGATAAGTAGATATTCCTTCTTTATGTCAACCAACCTTTTAAGCAAAATATTCTGGGACAAGCTGGGAATTTGTGGTCTTGTTCTTCCCATCCTGCTCTCAAATTCTGCTGCAGGAAAA
Organism: Melopsittacus undulatus; assembly: GCF_012275295.1. Classification (NCBI taxonomy): domain Eukaryota; kingdom Metazoa; phylum Chordata; class Aves; order Psittaciformes; family Psittaculidae; genus Melopsittacus; species Melopsittacus undulatus. The sequence continues at coordinate 2,808,465 of NC_047539.1, forward strand.
GGTGCTAAATGTCTGCTGTGCTGATGTGGTACTTGGCTGGCTGTGCAAAACAGGGGGAATACTGCCTCTGGGACTGGAAGAGATACTACCAGGAGCATTGTGAGATGCAGTGGGGTAGGAGGGGTTTTATCTTGGGGTTAATCCATTTAGTACCTAGAGAAGGTATAAAAGGAACATTAAAAAGTGTTCTATAAAGAATCACTATCAGTGCTTTCACCCAGCAACTCCCCTGCAGACCAGCACATTTACGTGGGGAATGTCTTTTTGTAATGCTGTTATTCCTGGACTTCCCTTTCTCTTTAATTTATCTCTTTCCTGGTTTTGGTTTATTTTTTTCCCAACCTTTATTTACTGTCCCCCAGGCATAAAGTGGTCCTGGCCAGAGAGTGGTGGCCTTCAAGCTAAGGCACAGAACATCTCGTGCCTCAGTTTCTTTCTCTGTTCAGGATTTAGTGTTGTGCCTGTACTGTGGCCCTGAAAGTATCTGTAGTTAGCATATAGAAAGTCTGTCATCTTTCCGGTCCCAGGAGCAGTACTTAGGGAAACTCAGGTTGGAGCCTTCTCAAAGGATTCACCACACAGCAAGTCTGACAGCAGCACAGCCCTGCAAGCCCGAAGTGAGCAGCTGAATACAGGAAAGCTCACTGATTCCTTCCCAGCTTCAGCAGCAGAAATGAGTTGTCAGGGAGCTCCACCTCTAAGGTAGTTTCCATTTTATTCTATTTAATTGAGTTTTTTTAATAGAGCTGTGCTGTCCTGTTATCTTAATTTTGAAACCAGGGTTCATGTGTGTGAAGGATGAAGCACACTGCTGAGAGCAGCATTGCTGGAGCATCTGTTTGCAGCAGGAGCTGAACTTTTATTGATGGCTGAAACAAATGGTGCAACTCTGTGGTGGTATTTGGGGTCTAAATGGCATTTCCGTCCTTCTAAACAGTCATAAAACTTTGTGATGGCTTCTCTTGAGCAGTGTCTCTTGCTTGACATTAGACAGTTTAAATAGACCTGAAGTTGGGGGTACCTGGAGCCCTGTGTCCAGCTCTGGGGCTACCAACGCAAGAGGGATATGGAGCTGTTGGAGCAAGTTCAGAGGCCATGGAGATGCTGTGAGGGCTGGAGCAGCTGAGAGTTGGAACTGGATGAGCTTTAGGATCCCTTCCAACCTAAACCACTCTGTGACTTTGTGATTGGATGAAAGTTCTTGCTCACAGATTTTATGTGAGATGTTTGCTTAACAGTTGCCTTTCTTCCTTGCCTCTTTGGAGTAAGTGTAATGTTCCAAAAGGTGGGCACTTGGTGCACTGCAGAAAGGAAGTAGCTCACACTAAATATAGCATTAGCCCAGTCAGTGGCCTTATTTGTTTCACATAGTTTCATCTGCCAGTTCCTGTGGAACAGCAGCGTTCTGAAGCGTGGACGATTTGTCTCAGTAGGGGGGCCCAATGGCTTTCTCCTCTTGCTGCACTGTCTGTGAGTTTGAAATGTGAGGAGATTACATGATATGGAACCAATTTCTCCCTTTTCTTGGCCAGAAGGAGTAAGCAACACATCCTGGAGTGGCTGATGAACAATGAGTTGTGTTGCTGTGGGGTAGTAAGAGTGTCCAGCCAAGGAAAAGCTGATAGAGAGGATGTCTTCTTGAGGATGGCTTCCTTCTTTGTTCTGAAATGTGGACTTATTGCTAGTGGTGTAGCCCCTGGCTGCTGGAGATGTTCATGTTGCTGCTGTGCCTGCTCTCAGACCCTCACCCCACGGTTTAACCTGATGAAATGAGCAGCTTATCCTCCTTTGCACTTTGCAGACAGCTTGTTTTCATCTGGTCGTCTTTTATCCTGACTTGCAAAGCTCTTGTCCAGTGTCTTACCTGTGAGATCAGCCTTCTCCAGGGCAGAATCACTGGTGGGGATTTATGCTGCAGTGGATTTGGATGCATTTGTTGATCAAACTGAGATCAAGCATGCTTCAAGGTTCTCAGCTGGGGTCTCTGTCCTTGTGAAATTTGGCTGCTCTGGAATAAAAGGTGAGCAGATCTTCTGAGCAAAGGAGAACAGCAGAAAAGGGGCTGTGTTTTATCCCCCAGAAGCCTGGGAGGTTGTGACTGTGCAGACAAAGCATGCATAGGCAAGGTGACCACTTAGATAGAATCGCCAGCATTTAGCATGGTGCTTGATACAGTAGGACATCAACTCAGGAGTTAAATTCTGACCCAAAGGTGGATAGGTGGGTTGAGGTTGTTCAAATCCAGCTCATTGCTGTCAGTATTCCCTTTCTGCACTGTGTATTGATCGCATCTGGACAGAGACTCCTGTCAACATGGAACTGGCCATTTGTCCAACCCCAACAGTTGTGTCCACACAGAGTTTGGAACCTGGGAATTTTCCCCCATAGACTTGGTATTTTTGATTAAAAGCAATTTCTGGTATTCTTCTGAGGATGAAGTGTATTGAAGAATCATTTTGCCATGTGGACAGGGCTTAGCTTTTACTTTTTCTCTTTCAAAACCCACAGTGATTGGTTAAAAAGGCAAAGAGCAGGTCCGGCTCAAAGCAAATAAACACAAAAATACTACAAGATACAGCAAAGCATCTCCCAGAAAATGAGTCTTATCTCAGCAGGATTTCCTGGTTAAATACTTGAGATAAATGACGTTCATTTAAAATAAATGTAGCTAATCCAGTGTTGCTCCAGGGGGGGCTTGTGGGGTGAGTGGAGAGAGATTTAGATCCTTGCAGGGCTCAATATTTGTCCTAATTTACATGAGTATCTTACTGGGTTGAAACTCTGTGGGACCCTATTCTCTTATTTAAGCCAATAGAAGTTAGGCTTGATTACCCCTGTGTAAAACCCAAATAAAGGAAGAATCAGTCATATGGTTACTAAATTTGCATCAATTTTTATTTATTGCCTTAGTCTGTTTCAATGCCCTAATGTCACTGTCACAGTTGTACTAAGTTGATTGTTGTATTTAAGATCTAGAACCTAGAATGGTTTGGGTTGGAAGGGACCTTAAAGCTCATTCAGTTCCATGCCCCTGCCACAAGTTGGATTCTATGTCTGTGATTTTATGATTCTCTCTGCACTGTCAGTAGCTTTAAGTTTGGGTGTATGGGAGTGTGCATGTCCAGTGCTTGGCCTTACAGACCTGGTTTTGCATTTCAGAGCTGCTTCTGCAGCCGTGACGGAGGTCTCACTGCTACGACCAGAGCTGTAAGCAGAACAAGATCCTCAGGCAAGTGGTCTGTTTCCTGACATGACACTTCATCTTGCAGCGCTCAGTAGCACTGTGGCTTCCTGCCCAAGCAGAGCCTTGCTGTTTCCTCCATCTGTTTTAATTTAAAGAGGGAGGGGAAGAAAAGCCAGCCTGGTTTGTCCTTTGTTCAAGGGCTGCTCATAGCACGGTGCTGTCGTGGACAGGACTTGGGCAGAGCAGAGCTGAGCATTGTGGCACTGCACAGCCTTTCTGAAAGGAGTTTGCAGCCACTTGAGAGCACTTGTCCCTGATGATTTTTCTGCAGCTTCAGCAGAGCACTTTCGCACCAAGCTTGTGTTTGGGGTTGGTTTGGTGGTTGCTGGATAATGTTCTGGGACTGCAGCTCCTGCTCTTGGCATCTGAGGCTTTGCTATGGAATAAAAATGACCAAGTAAATGTGTGGAAGGAAGGACCAAAGGGAGATATTTGTCCGAGTCTGCTCAGTCTTGTCATGTTAAACAGTAAAGATTACTCAAGTGCTTAAAGTAATGAGGGGAATGAGCTCTGCTGTAATGAGTTTTTAATTGCATGCAGAAAAGGCTATTGGCCCCACCTGTCAAACCTATTCAGAGTTCTGCTGCTGTTCCAGCCTGCATTTACATAAAGAGAAGGTGAAGTTAAACAAAAACCTCCTGTCCTGGTGCATGCTATAAAATAAATCCAGACAACGTCCAATTTCCATGCCTGGAAAAAAACCCCACACTGACCACTTAGTGTCCTCTCCTTGTGAGCCACGGGTCGGAGGACAAGACACAAGGTGCAGATGGTGCAGCGTGGCTGGGCAGGCAGTGGCAGGGCTGACCAGCTTGACATCAATGAGTCAGGGCAATTCCAAGCACAAACACAGTCTGTGGAGACTGGAGGGAGCAGCCCTGAAGAGGACTTGGGGTGACGAGAAGCTCCCCATGACCCGCATTCAGAATGTGCTTGAGCCCAGAACCCCCCCGTGTGCTGGGCTGCACCCCCAGAGCGTGAGCAGCAGCTCTGGGACGGGATTCTCCCCCTCTTCTGCACTCTGGGGAGACCCCCCCCTGCAGTCCTGATCCAGCTCTGGGGCAGCAGCACAAGAGGGACCATTCACGTGGTGCATCTGGAGAGCTGGTGTTAAATATTGGGGTTGGGCTGCATCACTAACCATTTCCATTCTTGCTTCTCAGATTCAACTGACACTAATAAACCCATGTCCTTCGTTAAATCAACTCGAAAGTGATTATTAAAAGCAACCACCAAGAAGCCGGAATCCAGTCCAGTGAGGAGGAGGCGTGCATGAGAGCTCGTGTATAGCATTTGGACAATGCTGATGCTTGGATCACGACTGGTTTTGTTGCAGAGAGCGCAATCTATCAACATGTCATTTGAGGCTTTTTTTATTTGTCTTGGGCCAGGGCTGCCCTGGTTTTTAAACAGAGACTCTGTCACTCAGCAGCTTGGCCGAAGTTTTGTTCTTCTGTTATTTCACATGAGCCTCAATTAAACAAACGTTTAATTTATGGGCTAGCAGTTAAGGAATTTCTCTTGTTTGGTAATGAAGTTGGGAAGCCTGGAGTTACAGTGTTGAGAAACAAAGTGCTGTCATATTTAGCTCCCCAGTAATCGTTCCTTCACCATGGATTAAGATGATTGCTGGCTGTCAAGATCTCCAGCAAGGAACCAGATTGTGGTGGAATAAATGTGCTCCTCTCTGCAGTGATAATCATCTTGGCACAAGGCATTGCTTGACTACAGTTGTGCACAGTCGGCTCTGACACAGCACCATGGGAATCCAGAGCCCACCCAGTGCAGTTGCTCTGGATTCACACTGGTGTAACCCAGAGTGGCCTAGCTGCTTTACAAAAGGCTTCTACATGTCAAGGCCAAAAGCTCTGTGGCATGATGAGGCTGCTAAAAGCACCCTTATTAAGGACTAATGAAGAGAGCATCCTTGGTGTTGCTGCTGCAGGGGAGTTGGAGGAAGAGCTTAGGATGTACAGTGGAATGGTTCCTTTCTTTAATACTTGATGTCTTAATAACTGTCTTGGTACATTACTGCCAAATACAACGTGACCGCCCTAATCAACTGCTCCCGTTTTAAGTGGTATCAGCAGTGTTAATTAACTAAAGTTTTCAGAAGTCAGGGCAGTTGAAAGCTGATGTGCTTTCATTTGGTGGGCTGCTAAGCTGGTTTTCATTGATTTGTGCTCGTGCATTAATCAGCCATCTGAGCACTCAGTTGTTCCATTTGCCTCTGTGCTTTCTTTGCTTGTAAATGATATCTTTGAAGTTTACCAAAAGAATGAGTCACGTTGTAGCTTCCTAAGAAATTTCCCCCTCTGTAGTCATCCATTTTTCATGCTGCTGAAATCATAATCTGTATAATGAACGCAGGGAAAACACTGCTGTATGAAGCCATGTCTCTGCAGCTGAACTTTGGAGGTACATATCCTATTCTTTCCATGGCTGGCTGCTCTAATAAGAGAATGTTTAAAATCTCTTTCAGACTTTTAGAGCCAGGCTAAAACATTAACATCCATCCCTGTTCAGCACTCCCTGACTTGTCTGAGCTTGTGCACAATCAACCTGTTTCCATGCTGGATCTGAGCTACAGTGCGTGGCTCTAATACCCTTCGCTTGGGCAGTTTAATAGAGGAAATGCCTCATAAATTTACTAGCAAGAAAGTAATTGCTTCCAAAACATGCACAGTTTTTAATTAGCTTGGGTCTGTTTCTTTTGTAGCCCTGTTTGTGCACTGTTGACCTTGCTCTAATTTTAAGTGTTTGCAAAGGATCTGTCTTTTATTGCTGGACATGATATATGCAACTTCAGTGCACATTATATTTTGGGAGTGCATCATTAGCTGGGACCAGGTCCCATAAACATTGCCTGGATGAAAATGCCTTTTAAAAGAAGTGTTCAACGCAGAGGAAGACCATAATCATAGATAATCACTTGTATAACAAACCCTCTTAATGTTTCCTGTGGATGTTTGTGATTCCTTCAGCTCTCAGTGTTTCACAGGCTCTTTGTGGAGTGGTGGGATTATAGAAATTCCTCAGTTATTCCAGTGGCCTTTGACCAAAACAATCCAAGCTACTTTCTAATGTCATCAAGTCAATTCTACTCAGCAGTAAACAATAAGAGTTTCTCTAGAGCACCATCCTCAGCCTGGATTTCCACCCTCCCTCTGTGTGTGCAGGAGGTGCAGGCAGAGATGGACTTTCTTCCAAGCAGTTCTCAGTATTTATTGAGTTAATTTAAGCAAAAGATAGTAAGACTAAGGTGAGCTGGAGGGAGTTTTTCCAAGTGCCTTTTTGGGTGTTTGCTCATGTACTCAGCCCTGAAAAGTAATCTGTGTGTTTGCTGACTGTGTTTGCACTGTCTTTACTGTGCCGGTGTTATTTTTGTATCTAGCTCATGGCCCTCAATAGCCAGGGGGGATTTCAGGCAGTTTGGACAAGTGCCCTCAGTCTCTATTTATTTACTCATTTATATGTTTTAAAAAGGGTCTGGAGTGCTGAACTCCAGGCAGTTGCTGTAGCTGTCATCATCTTAGGTGAGGTCTGGAGCAGGGAGCAGACAGGAGCACAGTCAGTATCCTCCTTCAAATGCTGCCACCCCCCAGCAGGCCCTTGGTGAGCAGCCTGCAGACCCTAACATGAACAAAGCTGCTGATGCCAAGCCAGAGAATTAAAGACTAATGTTGGAAACTTTGCCCCATCCCTGGCAGTGCTTGGGGATCCAACCTGGCCTTGAGCACTGCCAGGGATGGGGCAGCCACAGCTTCTCTGGGCACCCTGTGTCAGTGCCTCAGCACTCTCGTAGTGAAGAAGCACCACAGTGATTTGTTGCATTGGTTGTTCATGAGACTTTCTTCCAGGCATCTCACATTTTAAAACCAAGTAACCTTCTTGAAGGTCCTTTGGTAGCTCTAGAGCATGAGCATTTGAATGCATTCAAAGCTACTTTTGCAGGATAAAGACTCTGACCAGTGTTTTACTGCTGGGGAAGACTGGGCACAGTTTGATGATGTGTCACTGAGGGAGAGACCAATTTTTGATGCCATCTCCAAATTTGTACCTTTCCATAAGATACAGAGGAAACGAGAGACAAACCAGCTTGTTCTCAGGGTTTGCTGGGCTGATGTGTCTGCACTGCCCTGAGCTTGTGGAGGGTCAAGCTGACAATGATGGTTTCCATGTTTCTTCTCAGGGTGTGACTTACTGCGGTCCCCTGGCACAAGGAGGTGGTGCACTTTGTCCAGCAGCTCACTGACCTTATCCCTGTGAAACTGCCTGCAAGCATGAGCACTCAAACTGTCTCCTCAGCTGTCACAAGGAGGTGAGGCTGTGCCAGGGTGTGATACAGGCACTGTGCATCTCCTTGGAAATGCTGCACAATTGCCTTGTTTCAATGCATTTATCTCTAGAGTTAGCTGGGTACTTCTTCTGGCAGGGGGGAAACATAGTGTGTATATTTCAGAGAGAGCTAAAGATGTATCTGGTCATAACAACTCAGTGCTACCACAGCAATTCAGGTTTGGAGGAAGGTGATCTAGTTCAAAAGGAAAGCATCCTCTGTAACATCCACATGTCAGTGTCTTCTGTCCAGTTTATTTCTCCAAAGGAAGTTCTGTTTCAAACTTGGATTCCTTCATAAATGTCATCAACAAAACTTGAAATACAAGTGAAATGGCAAAAAAACCCCAACTTAATTGTAAAGGATACAGGGTATGAAAAAATAGCAAGTACAATTTTGCTCTCAGAGCTTCAGAAAAGCTCAATAAAAAGATAATAAAAATGTGAGATAAAGAGCCAGCTTGGCAACTGGTGGAGCAGCTATTTCCTATGCTAATTGTGATGATTTGGCTTCTTGCATATTCCTCACTCGTGTTTGCTGAAGTCATGAGCGCTGTCACATCCCTCACTGATCTGCTGTCTGCAATGTAAGAAAGACTTAGAACTACTGGAGCAAGTCCAGAGGTGTCCATGAGGATGATCAGAGGGCTGCAGCAGCTCTGCCCTGGAGGCAGGCTGTGAGAGTTGGGCTTCAGCCTGGAGAAGAGAACTGCGTGGAAACATCAGAGCAGCCTTCCCGTATCTGAAAGGGGGCCTATAAGGATGCCAGAAAGGGACTCTTGCCCAGGGACTGTAGTGATAGGATAAGTGATGATGGATTCAAACTTAGGGAAAATTCAGATTAGATATAAGGAAGAAGTTCTTCCCTGTGAGGGTGCTGAGGCGCTGGCACAGGGTGCCAAGAGAAGCTGTGGCTGCCCCATCCCTGGCAGTGCTCAAGGCCAGGTTGGACACGGGCTTGGAGCAGCTGCTCCAGTGGAAGGTATCCCTGCCCATGGCAGGGGTTGGAACTGGATGAGTTTAAGGTCTCTTCCACCCCAAACTATTCTGTGATTCTATGAACTGGGGTCTGGCTCTAGTGTGTGGTGTTCTTTGCATTCCCATGTGAGGCAATTCCCAGCGTGCACTGAGAATAACTCCTTAAAATTATCTCTTACAAAATATCCGAAACATTTTAAATCTGTGTTTAGAAATCATCAGAATCTCATTGCTGCAAACTTCTGCATGGTTACAAAGCTGTTGCCATTTGCAGTTTTATGGGAACAGCTGTAAAGGAGCCAAGAAAACAGGGAAACCTGGATACCTGGACCTGTTTTAACTCACCTCAAAGTTGCTTTGCTTGCAGTCTTAGTCTTGGTTGTTGCCACAGGCAACTGCACCTGACAAAGCCTTGAATGCAAATACTCTTTTCCTGGTTAAAGGTGAAGGAAACACATTGTCACCAAACTTACTGATGCATCATTTAAGTAACCCCATTAGTAACAAGAATAGATTGATACCGGCCCAGGAGGAATCCAACAGCTGCTTTGCTTTCCAAAGCCATTAGGAGAGGGCGTCTTTCGGAAACAATCTATGCTCGGTACTAAAATAACTAATAAAAAGAAATTTATTTCTGTTGCCTTTAATTTTGAATTTCAGGCTCCAGTGGAGAATAAAATTTGTCAGTGTATATTATTTGCAGAAAATGTGTGCTCTGGGAGCAATCAAACCCTCGTGAGTAATTGCAAAATCAAAGGTGTCTTTAAAAAGTTAAGGAGTTGCAGGAAGATGGTAATAAAAATCATTAGGAAATGTGATTTAATTCACTGTGTTCTTCGAGGTCTGAATTTTGAGGCTTTCAAACAATGCTCAGATGAATAATTTCAAACTCTAGTATTGAAATGCCAGCCTGTAGGAAAGAGTCTGGGAATGCCAGGAAAATAATGCCTCTTGCTTGCACCCTCTGCTCCTCAGTGTAAGGGGAATCATTGATTGGCACCTGCTTACCTGGTGAATAATAGTTTAGATCTGAAGCTCTGGAGTCTCTTAAGGCCAGGGGTTTATACAGAAAAAGTGCTTTTAGGTAGAGGAAACTGCAGTTTTTAGGTGTTTTGTTACTTTCTTTTCTCAGGAAATCAAGAAAGAAGTTAGCGATAGGAGCTGTTGTGGTTTTGGGTACTTCAGTATCTTAAAAAGGTATCAATATGCTTCCAAGTGTCTTCCCACACACCCTTCCCCTTTGTTTATGCTTCCCTACTGGCCAGAAGTGGGTTCTTGGTGTCTGAGTGTCCTATTGCAGCTAGAGGTGAGGTACTTGTAAAGACCCTCAGGACTTGGTGGGTCTTGGGAAGTAAGATGTGTCCCACTTAACCTTGGATCCGGCACTCCTGCACTGTCCTAGGAGAGCACAAAAACTCTCATACACTGAAGCCTTACAGGAACACATTTGTTTTCCAGTTACCCTTCACAAACCTTAGAGCAGCTTCCAGTGCCTAAACAGGCTACAAGAAAGCTGGAGAGGGGCTTTGGACAGGGGCCTGTAGGGACAGGACAAGGGGAATGTCTTTAACCTGCCAGAGGGGAGATTGAGATGAGCTCTTAGGCAAGAGGTTGGAACTGGATGGGCTGTAAAGTCCCTTCCAACTCAAACCACTCTGATTCTGTTATATCCACTTTTTGGGGGGCAGCTGGATGTCAGCCTCTGTAAGCCTGAAGGATAAGTGATGTCAGCCACTTGTGAGTTTAGCCCTCCCTTGGCTTGGTCTGGGCTCCCATGGGTGGGAAAGTTCCTCTTCTGTGCCTTTTCTGCCTGCTCCTCCCAGTTTTCACTTCCCCCTGTGTGCTGGTTCCCAGTCTCTCCTTGAGGTGAGTCTTGGCTCTGTCTTGGTTATCTTCCTTTAAAAGTAGTGCTGAGTTCTTGAGAAATCATACTTGCTTTGTAGCAAATCCTATAAACTCAGTGGTACAACAAAATCTAATTTATTACAGTGCTTCTGAACTAATTGGCTGAGATATTGACACAGCAGCAGCTTTATAATATAACAGTTAATTCAAGTAACCTTTTCTCTGGAGACACCTTTGGTGGCAGCTTTACCTGGGCTCTAACAATAGGTGTATCTTCAAGACAACCATAACAAGTGGCTGACAAGGAGGAATGTGCTGCAGCTGCCTTGCAGCAAAGGTTTGTTTTGAATAGAGTTTTGGTCTTGATAACTTCCAGAATAACACCTCCCCCCCCCCTCTGCTTTGTTGATTTGCTTTATGTGTGTGTTGAAGCAGTTGCCTGCCAATTATCTCCTATTATGTTCACTTAAATATCTACCTTGCTTTGCAAGTGGGTTGGTTTCCTGCCACATTCTCCCTGTTGCTCTCCAGCTGTGAGTTTCTACTAGAATCTCAGAATTACAGTGTTTTGGGTTGGAAGGGACCTAAAAGCTCCTCCAGTTCCAACTCTTTGTCCTATCCCTACAGGCCCTTGTCCCAGGCCCCTCTCCAGCTTTCCTGCAGCCCCTTTAGGCACTGGAGCTGCTCTCAGGTCTCCCCTTCAGGAGCCTTCTCTTGTCCAGGCTGCCCCAGCCCAGCTCTCTCAGCCTGGCTCCAGAGCAGAGCTGCTCCAGTTCTCTCAGCATCTCCATGGCCTCTGGTCTTGCTCCAACAGCTCCATTTCCCTCTTGTGTTGGGGGCCCCAGAGCTGAATTTGTATCCTGCAGAGTGCAATTTGTACCATACCATGTGCTGCTGCTGAGACTGGTCCTTAGTAAGTCTGTTGGTACAAGAGAGCATCCTTGCCTCCTCCCTGTGCTGCTGGTATTGATGCTGTGTCAATTATCCATGCACAGCACAAGCGATAGTCCTGAAATCCTGTTGTTTTTTGCTTTCTTTGCAGGTCACACTTAACAGTGTGAAATGTGTGGCTGGTGAGCTCAGAAAATTGGTGGCCATCGTCCTTTTTTTCCCTTAATAAATGGGTTCATGTGATTGCCAGTAGCAGACCTAAACCTGTACCCTGAATCCAGATGTTCGCTTTTGGAGCAGATACAATCCCTTTTCTTACCAGATGGGTTATTTCCCAGGTAGATGTGGTCTGGGTTAACATGGCAGGGTGAGCCTGGCATCCACAAAACCACCCAAGGCAGATGCTTTTAGGAAGGTCCCCATAATCATTTCATTTCCCATAACCCAAATGCAATGCTGTGGTACACAGGGTACCTCCAAGGCAGGTGCCATGGGTAGCTTGAACTAGAATGAGCTAGGTGGAGTTCGTAACCTGGTCAGAGATGCTCATTACGCTCCATCAACCGGGAAGTCTTTCCAGCAAAGAGGGAATCAGCCTTTTCCTTCCCACTGGGTTTTCCAGACCCACTCGTATCTGTACCATGGGGGATTGGATGGAACATGATGGCTTCGTGTGCATCCTGGCTGCACTTACAGAAGGCTTGAGAGGTTGGGTGAAAGGCATTGAAGTTGTTCCATGCTGAGCATTTCATCTATATTTAGGGAGGAAAAGGAAGCACTTAACTACCAGCTGCAGATCGACTGACAAGGGTTATATTAGAGGAAAATAGTCCATCACATTTTATTTCCTTCCTGCCTTACAAGTCATTTGGAGAGTGCAAGCTGTCCTTGCGATCCAGCATCCCAGATCCAGGATGTGGATTACATTCTCTGCCTGTTCACCCCTCAGTAACCCTGCACCTATGACAGCATCACAATATAAGGGGGAAAACAAACCTAGGCTGCTACTTTGTGGCAGAAGATCACTGCATAGGTGCAAGATCCCTGTGTCTGCAGGAGGCAGAGGGGATGGGGCTGCTCCCCAGCTTGAGGTCAGGGTGTCTCAGTAGCCAAAGAACAGCCTTGGTACAAGCATGGGTATGAAATGTTAAGTTTCCTGAAGGTTTTCTTTCCTTCTGTTGTCTCTTTCCAAACAGGAGGGTGGCTCTGCTGTGCTTGATCTCTCAGTTATTAAAAGAAGATCACTGTTGTGCTAAAGTAATCCAGTTTTCATCCATTGGAATTAAAACTGTCTGGATGTAGCCCTGCCTTAATTGGCAGAGGAGATGTTCTCCTCTGCAGCGGGTAGGGATTTAACAGAAAGGAGTCTGCAATAATGAATCATTTCTTTAGAATAACTCGCACGAGATTAGATTTAATAAATAGAAGGTAATGAGTTCCAGAGGAACAGTCCCACAGGTGAAGGGCTATGCAGCTCTGGTGAGGGTCAGATCAGCCTTGGTTTGGTGTCTCCTTTTTGTTTCACTTGGAAAACACAATGGCAAATCCCATTTCCAGGTGTTCTAGTTGCCAGCTTTGGATGGAGGTTCATCTCCTTTAACAGGTCTAATTGCTAATGAGCACTTAAGTCACTGAATGTATGACTACAAGGCTACTTTTTTTTCCCATCTAAAACTGATGGAAACTGTTGGTACATGATGGAAGCTGTTAGTGCATTGGTACTGCTCAGGGACAGCATTTGCAGAGTCATGGAGGGGTTCCAAGCTCAGGTATTCAAATGGCTCAGTGTAACTGTGCAGGTTTTCATTTAGCCCTGAGGACGTGGGATGTAGCGACTCTTGCCTCATGCGCCTGGTGTCCTGTTAGGTTGCTTATATCTTCTATTGCAAGTATTTGTAACTTAATCACCAGCTTAATCCTGATTTCTTCCTCCTGAAGCCTAAGGTTACAAATTATAATTAAAAAGAAAAGCTTTTTAGCTTTTTAACAAGTATTATGACCCTATTAAGTTTAATTTATCTACAATATTTTGTGTTCTTTTCCTGAGCGGCTCCAGTTCAAGTCACTTCCACTGCTGAACAAAGGGAGCCTTAAATAACTGAGCCTTAATTTGGTGAAAAACCATATGTAATAATTCAATGAATTATTGGTTTGACTTCATACTGGTAGGTGGCAAAATCAGAGCAGTTGTATAATGTTAGTGCTTTGCACTCCCATTATATATGGTCTGTTTAATAATACCCCATGTGAAAACGTAAAAGCTGTTTTGTTTATTGCAATAATCGGCTGTCTTCAAATTTACATTAGGGAGCTTAGGACTGGAGCCATCAAGATCATTTTTTCAGCTGTCTTTTTGATGTTGTGCCCAGAGAAGTGGCGGATGGTGGAGATCAGCAATAGAAAACCAGTAGCTGACACCTGATGCATTGCACACCTGGAGTGGTAACCAGCACCTGAGTGACACCTCTGACATGGCATTATGCTCTGCTCTGACACGTCCTGTTTCAGGTACCTGAGGTCTCCAACGCTTCTAAGCCAACTGACCTTGGAGCACCTCTGCTATTAGGAAAGGCTGAGACCGCTGCACTGTTCAGACAGGTCACGAGACTTTGTCTGCCCATTACAGGGAATCCAGATGTGTTTATTACCCCACCAAAGGTGTGGATGTGGCTCACAGAGCCACATCTCTGCCAGCTTGGTGCTATATTGGTCTGTAATGGTCCTTCACAACCCCTGTGCTGCAGCAGACCTGGGTCTGTAAGAGGAAATAAAACAGATTGATAATAATCTTCTAAAAATTATTATTTAAATTATTAAATAATTTATTATAATTTATTATTAGTTTTTATCTACATTATATAGAATTCCTATCTTATAATGGGATGCTTACATATTATTTGCATTATCCTTTATTATAGTATTGAATTATTCATTTTAACATAAATTGTATTAAAGTAATTAATCATAGCAGGGTGCTAACTCCTGCCCTGCTGTGTGGCCGGTTGTGGCTGCAGTGTAAAAAGTAGCCAAGCTGGATTAACTTTTGTATTCATACATTCACATATGTCCTTGCACATTGGTGCATTTTGATGCTGCTGAATTGTTCCAGCTGCTGCCAGGGGTTGCAAGGAGAGGACCATTTCTACTACAGGTGTTTTTCAAAGCATCATCATAGACTGGTTTGAATTGGAAGGGACCTTAAAGCTCGTCCAGTTCTAACCCCCTGGCATGGAGAGGGACACCTTCCACTAAACGTGGAATTGAAAGTAAGTAACTGACGTGTGCACAAAGCCAGTCTCCAGCTCCCAGGATGGTGCTTTTCCTTAACAGCAAAAGAATACATTTAAGCTCAGTAAAAGAAGTATTTCAAGGAAAGTCACTGAAAGATAGGCTGATGATATCCTGACTGCTCCTCCAAAGATAGGTTTTCTTCTCAGATGAGGATTTAAATGGAGTGCAGTAGTTTTGGGTTTGTTTTTAAATCACGCTGCATGTTTAAATGCTTATGTGGTGCAGAGACTGTGACCTTTGCAGGCTCTGAATGCATTACTTCCCTTAAAAAGGATTTGTGCACAAGATTATTTTAGGTTTGGGGTTTTTTTCCCCCACATATGCAGGAATAAGGCAGGATTTGTATTGTTGTAACCTGCTGTCACGTCTGTAGGGAGTGATGGGTGGTGGGACCATTGGGACTGGAGCTTGGGGACCAGACTGTGGGGACCCTGGTTGCACAAGCTCCAATGGGAAGGTGTGGGCTGGCTCCCACATCATCTCACTGCTCCAGCAAAACTTGTCTTTCCAGACCACACAGCCTGGCTTCAGAGCCAGCTGAAGGAGCTTTTGTCTGGTTCTTTTTATGCTGCTAGCTTAAAAACCACCTCAGAAGGTTTCAGCCATTTGTCTTCTCTCGATGTATTTATCACCTTAAAAGACTTAACCAGGTAGTGAAGAATTCAATAAAACCCCTCACTGCATTAGTTTGAAATAACACTGATGTTTAGCACTGGCTTGCCTCTTATATGGATGAAACTGTTTCGGGTCTTAAATCTTTTGTTATCTGTGGAATAATCAGAAGACTGTTAAAATGCAATCTGTAAATGTTGTGGGCAATTGAGGCTGTTCTCCCCCACCCCATGGTTGTCTGGTGTTTTTATTCCTCAGCAGAAGTAATTGCTCTCCATGACACACTTAAAGGATTGCTCCCATTTCTTCGTTGTTTATAGCTGTGCTATTCCAGCACTACAAATATTTAATATTATTTAATCTGCTTTTGTAATGAAACCCAGACAGCTTTTGCTGGGTTGCTGTGGTGGGAATGGTGTCATCGCCTTCATCTGCAGGCAGCATCCCCCAGCCTTGACAGCTGTGTTCAGGAGCTGCACATTCAGATGGAGTCAAAATGACAGAGCTTAAACCCTCCCTTTGGTGCCCTAGCCCAGGTGGCTTTTTTGTCCTTCTGTGATAGGTTTCTATTGGTTGGCCTCAGGGCTATCTAGGGTCCCATCTGATGTGGTAGGAGCACTGCATTAAGGCAATAAGCTCAATAGCTTATGTGCCAAGCAAATCTCCCATGTGTCATGAGTGTTAAAGGCTTTGCTGGATGCTATGGGTTGGGGGGGGTTGTTGTCCTTAGTTTGTGTGAGAATCTGTTGGGTGTTAATGAATCAGGTTTGGGGAGAGCAGGGACTCTTACACATGGTGTGAACTTGTTACCTGGCACCTCCTCACACACTGGGAGGGAAGTTCAGGTCTCCTGAGCCTGGATCTTGTTTGGGACCTCCTGCCTTACGGGTGATGCGTTGCCTCTTCTGCTGTTGCTTTACTTGTGGCTGCATATACAGGGTAGGACATATCTCCTTGGTGACCCATAGCCTCCACCTGCACATATGAAGGATGGCTTTCCAGTGAGACTTGCTCCTGCTGTTCTGACCTGTGCTTTCACATCTCCTTGCGGAGCACAGCTCCTGCTGGAATGACACAGGCAGTGATAGATCAGCATTAACAATGTTTGATTGCAAAATTCTGCAGGTGTCAGCAGTTTTTCCAACCAAAAAAGCTTTTAGCTCTTGGGCAGGAAGTCAGGTGCCATTTTAAGTGCAGAGCCATCAGGATTTAAAACATAAACCCAAACAGGGAGTCCGTCTCTTTTCCTCTTTTTAACTTTTCTTTTTCAGGATGAAATACATAAGAAGCTCTTAGGATAAATCCTAATTGAGGATTCAGTCAAGGCTGTTGCTAAATGAACAGAGCAGGACTGCTACACAAATGCAGCTTCAGTTCATCAAAATAAGCAGCTCTTAAAATTCTCATGTGGAAAGAGGATTCACATGATTAAACCTCTTCATCACCTCCCCGTTCCCAAAACCAGCCCTATTGCCCCTTTCAGGAATCAACCAAATCCTTCCCAGTCCCCACAGCACACAGCTCTGGTGTTGCCCCTGTGTTATTTTTCCCTGGAGTTAGGGAATCCCAAACTGATTTGGGTTGGAAGGAACATCAAAGCTCATCCAGTTCCAGCTGCCTGCCATGGGCAGGGACACCTTCCACTAGAGCAGCACCAAGCCCTGTCTACCCTGGCCTTGAGCACTGCCAGGGATGGGGCAGGGAGCAGGCTTCAGCTGACCTTGGAAGAGTCCCTTTGTTAAGATGTACCTGGACATCATCTCAAAGTTACACACTTTCTTCAGGGCCCAAACCAGGGTCTTTCAGGTGTGTCACCTGCAAATGCAGACAGACTTGAGAAGCCTTTGGGATGCTCTGTGGAAGGGTTCCTCCTCCAAAGCAGGGCTATAATGGTGGTAGGTAGTGGGGGGACTTCGAAGGATCCAGTAAAGCACCCAGCAGTCAACTAACAGTCAACAGTACTAAATGAGAAAGCTCTAACAGCCACCCTGTATCTGTGTGTGTTTTCAAACCCTGTGGATAAATGTGGCTGAGAAACAGTGAGTTCTGGGTGTTTGTCTACCTGCATTTATGGGGTTTTTCCCTCTCAAAGCAGTTACCCTGCAATAGCTTCTGGATGGCTTTACCCTGGACATTGTGGTCACTAGAAAATTGAAACTTACTACATCTGGGAAAACAGTTTAATATGCACCCAGCTTATCATAGCACACATGTGGTGGTTGGTGTTTCTCATTGCTCTCTGGCTCAGCAACGTGCTGCTTTTCCTTCCAGTTCGAGATCAATGGCAAGTGGAGCACCTAGATCAACTCTGACCACTTCCAGGAGCTGGTGAGTGCAGGAGCAGAGCTGCAGCTCCCAGACTTTCACAGTGGCCAATGGTACAGCCAGGATTCCTTGCTGGGCACTCTTTGGGTCCAGAGAGAGGGGATTCAATGCCTTGGATGTGAGATACCAGCGGAAGACCAAAGCGAGGGATATCTGGGTGCCGAGGATGGGGCTCACTGAACTCTGGGCTGCTGAGGTTTGGTCTCCGTTTCTAGGCTAACACTGATTCTGAATCTATTTACCTAGACTTCTTTGATGTTTGATATGGAGAAGGAGAGTAAAGCTTTTATTTGATCTTTTTGCCCTGTTTTTAGGGCTCCTTGGATGAAAATACTTATATTGCTTTCTTATCTCAAGATACATCACAAATGGTGTATGCTGGCAGTTTATCCTAACTGGCAGCGCAATGAGGGAGGCAGTGGCTGTGGTCTCCACAGCAGAGAGGATGAGGAGGGGGAACGTTCATTTGACTTCTGTGCCCTGATGCAAAGAGAGACTGGCTTGTGCTGGCACCATCTTGGCAGCAAAACATTCCACATCCATAAGGATAAGTGCCAAGGGGACTTCAACACCACAGCTTTCTTGGATCTGTGCTGGTAAGACTGCAGATGGATCTGGATCTAAAAGCCTGAGCCCTGCTGGAAATATCATTGTGCTGACAGTAACAGATTTATGTCTTTTAAAAACTGTTGCCAATTCCTATGAAAACCCCCATCCCATCCACTTGGGAATGCTGTAAGTAACAGCACCCCTATTAATGTTTTCTGCAGTTTCTGGTATCTCTCCAAACATCTTCCAGGTTCATGGGCTTGGCAATGAATGTTTTCCAAGTAGTTTTATCCCATTCCCCAGCAGCCCTAAGCAGTGAATATAACTCTTCAAAGCCCTGTTAGGCTCCGACTGTGTGTGTCCAGTGTCCTGCTGATGGTGAATGCTGTGGGGAGCCAGCAGGCTTGGCCATCAGTGGGTGGCTTCCTTCGCTCCACGCAGGCAGATGGACAGCATTGCTGCTGGTTTGGGTAATCTGATGTAAATAAACTGAATCCAGCTGCAGAAACAGATGCAGAGGTTGGGGGAAGAAACCGTGGTCATGCTCAGGTGTTTGTGTTTTCCTGTTGGGCTCCAGAAGCAGAGATCAGAGGTGTTCCCAGTGCTCCCACCTTAAAGATGAGGTCCATAAGCCTGCAGTTCCCAGTGGCACTGTAGGTGGTGAGTGTTCCTGAGACTGTGATTCTTCTTTTTTTAAAGCACCTGATTTCTTACTGTGTAAAAATTGTTTCTAAAGACAAAACAAAATAAAATTGTTTTCCTTTGAGCACTTTTGGTGTCGCTGCTGTACGAATCTGTGTAAGAGAGGATGCTAAAGGGATTTTAAGGTCAAAAGCACTGATTTTGCTGAATATCTGCTTTTTTTCTTAATAGCATGTGAGGTGGAAGGGGAAGGCATCTGTATGTCCATTGGACCCTTGGAAACCTTACAGCAGCCCTAAAGAAAACTGTGGTTTTTCTGGGCTGTGGCATTGGCACTATTCCTCCTCCCAAGACCCCACTGAGACACACAGATTGCTGCTTCTCAGTGCTTCTCCACAGGCCACTTGGTTCAGTCAAAATAACACATAGGTACTGTAAGAGGCCTTTGCCTGATCCTCCCTGTGTCCTCACATTGCCTCCATCCTTCATCCTGATCCTTGCTGTGTCCTCACATAACCTCCATCCTTCTCCTGTGTTCTCCCTGTGCTCACTCCATCCTTCTTCCTGATCCTCCCTGTGTCCACACAAACCAGAGTGTTTTGGAAGGGACCTTAAAACCCATCCAGTTCCAACCCCTGCCATGGGCAGGGACACCTTCCACTGGAGCAGCTGCTCCAAGCCCCTGTGTCCAACCTGGCCTTGAGCACTGCCAGGGATGGGGCAGCCACAGCTTCTCTGGGCACCCTGTGCCAGCGCCTCAGCACCCTCACAGGGAACAGCTTCTGCCTAAGAGCTCAGCTCAGTCTCCCCTCTGGCAGCTTGAAGCCATGGTCCAGTTTGCAGCCCTCCTTGGCATGCTGCATCTCTGTCCAGCCTTGCTGCCATTGTGTCCTGCCTCAGAGTGACTCATCTGGGATGGGTGCTGTGTTTTGGTTTTGGGTGAGGATAAATATATTTGTTTCTGAAAATCTTCAGCTGGAAAACGTCCCACAAACAGAGAATTGTCATCCATCAGCTTTGTCTTCATCTGGCCGAGCTCCTGAATCATTTATGAAGTCAGAGCCACTGTTGTGCCTCGAGGGGATAGGAAGGAGATAGCTGAATTAATGGAGGGAAGGGCGTCTTGTTCATTTTATCAGCTGAGAACTGAGCCAGGAGTTGGCAAAGGCTGTGGCCCCGCAGGAGGGGACCGGACCCATCAGTGAGAACATGAGCTGCTCTTGCAGCTCACTGTGATGAAGGGAGGCAATGAATTCAAGGTAAAGCTTTCAGAAGCCTTGGGTTTATGGAGCTAAGCGTTCCTGGAGGTGGGAGCTCATCAGTTCCTTCCCTTCCTCCTCTTTGTCTGTCTCTTCCCCTTGCCAGCCAAGTGTCACTGACTGGCTAGAGGTGCCAGGAGCTCCTAGGTCTTATTTCCAGCATTGATGAGACATAGATGGGCCAGGTTGGATGGGGATTGGAGCAATCTGGTCTAGTGGAAGGTGTCCCTGCCCATGGCAGAGGATTGGAACTGGATGAGCTGTAAGGTCCTTTCCAGTCCAAAGCAGTCTGTGGGTCTATGGAATTTCAGGCTTTTATCGGGTATGCTCAAAACCTTCCTGGTACAGCTGCTCAGCAAGCAGATAATGGTAAACTAGTGCTCTTTCCCCCATCTCCCACCCTGCCACTGCTTCTGTGTCCCATGACCCTCTCTTTGCTGTGTGGGAGCAGCTTGAAAGTTTACAGAAATATGTTCATTTGGGGTTTATTTTCAATAAAAGGCAAGATCTGTAGGAATACAGCCCAGAAACAGACCCACCAGCACTGTATTTCATTGAGACACACATACTTTGCTCATGCAAAGATGCCCCCAGTAATTCCACGTTTATTCCATCCCTTGAATCATGCTTATGAACAGATGACCCTGTGAATGATACAACGTGCTGTGGAAGCAGCAATGCACCTGGCAAAAGCCCCTGGAGGAGGAAAACCAGCAGCAGGTCATTTTATCCAGGTGGATCTAGTTTGCTGTAAGGACAGTGGGAAGGAGTGACTGGGGCAGGGCAGCTGGGAAGGTTATAAAATGCACTGGGGCTTCCTAAATGGAAGGAGTTTGGTTTTGAGCTTCAGAGGTAGAGCTGTGAGCATACAGGAGTTGATGTTGAAGGATGTTTCTGCTTGCGGATGGTGCTCAAGGTGAGTTTTGTGGCCTGGTGGGACCAGGGATGGGGATATGCTGCCAACTGGACAAACTGTGCTGGTGGGGTTAGTGGTGACCATGGTTTGAGGTTCCTTGGCCATACTCCTTGGGCACTCATGAGGTGAGGGTTGCTGGCAGCTCTGCTCTGCCAGACCAGGCTCTGTGATGGCAGATGAGGAAGGTGCACTCCTCATCTCATGGGCTAAACCCTCAGAGTGGGGTAGAGGTGGCAAGTGAGTGATGGATGGGAAACCTGCTGGGAGATGGATATGAGATGGTGCAGCAATTGCTCTTGTACTTCTCTGCATTAATTAAATTAACTAGCAAAACTAAAACAAGGACCCCTGGGATCCTTTTGAGATCTGCTCTGGCTGTTTGGGGGTGAAAAATAATCTCCATTGGGATCTTTGGCATGCACAAGGAAGAACTAAGAGCTCATCTCAGTCTCCCTTCTGGCAGGTTAAAGCCATTCCCTCTTGTCCTGTCCCTACAGGCCCTTGTCCAAAGTCCCTCCCCAGGATACTCGTAACCCTTTTAGCTAATGGAAGACTGAACAATTTGTAGGATCATAGAATGGTTTGGGTTGGAAAGGGCCTTAAAGCTCATCTACTTCCAGCCCCCTTGCAAGTGACTTTATTCTGGTCAGCCTGTCTCAGGTATGTCTTTTCTGCTAGTATTCTAATAACAAGTGCATCCAACTGATGATTGCTTGTAATTGTAACGCTGTGAAGCTTCTGTAAGAGCCCAGCTGAGCTCTGTGCAGTCAGCTGTGTCTTTCTGAAGCAGTCTTGAGTATTTTTACCATGTTTTC
This sequence comes from Melopsittacus undulatus, assembly GCF_012275295.1. Classification (NCBI taxonomy): domain Eukaryota; kingdom Metazoa; phylum Chordata; class Aves; order Psittaciformes; family Psittaculidae; genus Melopsittacus; species Melopsittacus undulatus. The sequence continues at coordinate 2,830,170 of NC_047539.1, forward strand.
AAGTTATTTTTGTAGTTAGGCTCTTCAGAATGAGGAGGGGTTGGTGCCTTTTTTGTCCCTGTTGGCAGCCTTTCCTGGATGCCTGATCCAGCACTGTGACGTGCTGAGTTATCTTCAGAAGAGGCTTTGTCAGCACATACCAAGGTGACCATAGCAGAGAGCAAGAAGCTGTGGGGCAGGGTTTCTTATGGCAGCTGATGTGGGGGGTTAGGTTTGATATCCCTTTTGTTGCCAGGGGATGGGAAGTGTTTGCTTCCTAGGCCCCAGATAGACCAAGACCAGTGCTTTACCCCAGCTGCCTGTGCTCACCCCTGCGGCAGATACTCCTTGGGTTTGTGTTTCTCCTCCCTGTTTTCTCTTTCTTCCTCCCAGGATTAACCAGAGATCACAGGAAACATCCAGACCCTTTTGAAGAAAGCCTTGTAAAGCTCTGATCCCTTCAAAGACCCTGTTTGATGTTGCTGTGAAGGATGCTGTGCATGTTTCCCTTAAGGGGCTCGTTGAGGCCATGGGTGGGATGTTGGTGTTTGCAGCTGCTTCTGTCTCTGCCTCTGGAAGGGTCTTGGGTTACTTGGGACTGAGCCATCGCAGGACCATTAACACAAACCTGGCACCAAATAAAGCCATTTCTCAGGGGTTTTTCTCGCTATCTTAACAACTTTGAGTCTGAGATCCTAAGTTTTAACCAATGAATGGAGGATCAGTTCTGTAGGAACACTGGCAGCAGTCAGCTGCTCCACATATGGAAATGATTTCAAGCTCACATGACATATATGTGCTGAAATCAGATCAAACAGAAGCAGTGCTGAGAAAACGCAAAGATTAGTAGAAAAATCAGGAGAGCTCGAGACAGATTCAAGTATTCAATAATCTTTTATTTTAATGGTATTTAATATTTTCTGGACTGTTTCCAGATTTGCTTTGTTGCTGCTTTGATGACATCATGTGGGTTTTTTGCATGTTTCCTATCTTCCATCTAAAGTCTTCAAAGTGCTTTTTGCTTCCCCATGTGGCTGTGCTGGGTGGGCTTTGTGGTCCTTGTTCTCCATGTTTCCCTGTGCCTGGAGCCTCCTTGCTCCCACCACAGCCAGCCAAGCTTTGGGGGTGGTTTAGCTCCTTATCACATTGGATCTTAATAGGAGTCATCCTGAGTCCTTCCTGCATCCTCCTGCAGTGAAAGCAAATGTGCTCTGCTGCTTGTACCACATAAGCCACCAGAAGATGACCATTTTGTTTTTCCCAACCTCTCCAATGTCTCTTCCTGGGGGTTTGGTTTGTTTTGTTTGAGTTTTTTTTGGGGATTATCAGTATTTTCTGAAAGGTGTTTAAATTGTTATCAAAAAAATCAATCTTTCCCCAAGGTTTTCTATATTTAATCAGCAAATATCATCCAATTGCGTGGGGATCAAGTAATTATGTCTCTCTCAGCAAACCTACTTCTCTTTCTTTCCCCAAGGGGAGGCGAGGGCTTCCCTCAGGATTATGTGATTAAACAGAGGTTTAAAAGAGAGATCTTGCTTTGTTACTTAAAGAGCTTAGCTTGAAATCCTCTCAGAAGTGAGCTACACTTTACAAGAGTAAGGGAACTGTGAGCTGATCACCCACCTTGGGTCCCACTCAGTTGGGCACCTCATGTCTGCATGGGGAAGTGAGCTCCAGGGTGGGATCAGCCCCATCCAGGGTCTCGGAGCAATCCTGATGTCCTTCACTGTGGTTGGTCACCCCTACTTTTCTCCTGAGATGTGCTTTGAAATGGCTCAATGTGTCCCCTCTGTTTCAATGGGATGTCAAGCATTAGGGGGAGCCTGATGCTTTGAGATGAGCCCAAGTGTTCTTGATCCACTAAGACCATGGGAATTGCAGTTGCATCCAGAGGCATCTCACTGTGTCTCTCCTTACCCTGGTGAAAGTCCATCACACCCCTCTCTGTTTGGCATTAGGTTGCCCCACATCCAGATCTGACTTCACTGGTGGATTTCCCTGGTTCATTCCTGCTTCTGCTCCACATCACCCATGGCCCTGTGCCTGTGCTCCACATTACCCGTGGCACTGGAGTGCCAGTTTCCTGCTGGCTCTGCTTTGGCAGGTCAACAATCACACATTTTATCCTAAAGGAAGGTTGAAATCCATGTCACACTTGTGTGTATCTGCCCATATACACATTTATAGGCATATATTCAAGGCACAAGAGCTATAAGGTCTCTGTGCTACCAGTAAGCAGAAGGGCTGCTAGAGAGAAGGACCCACTGCATTAATTCATTCGGTACAGGCAAAAAGCATCTGTAAAGCTGTTACATCTCCTCAGCAATAGCTTGCCATGCTCTGCCTCTGGAATGTTATGTGCATCTATAGCCCAATAGAGAAGTGCTGCCCATGTGCTAGTCCCACACTCTTGGCAGGCATGAGCACTTAGAGAATAACACCCGGAGCAGTCATCAGGGCCAGTATCTGATGAAAAGAGATGGAGATAGCTCTGGCTTGCTCTTTGTCACCAGCTTAAGGCCAAATCCCCAGCTCTGAGCTCTCCTAAGGGTCCTGGGCATAGGTGGTAATTTCTGAAGGTTTTACCTTTGTAAGCAGTGTCAGGAACAAGAGGTGGGAGGTTTAAAGACTCCTGTAACTGATGGAAATCAGGGAGGCTTCATAAAAGGACTGGAAAGCCTTTTACAAGCTTTTGCTCCTGTGTTTGCATTTGCCTTTCATTTCATGTTACCCAAGACTGTAATTTCTGTTCAGAAGGCAGCACATTTGGGGGATTTGAGGGAGTTTTCTGCTGTATGGAGCTGTCAGCTGTAATGCAGCAAGTGGGGAGGATGTCACCAAAAGAGGACTTGGGTTTTCTGGCAAATGTGCACTGTGATTTTGAATGAGAACACAAGGAGAGGGACTGATCTACCCCAGAGCTGTGCCCGTGTGTTGTCTGGTTCCCTGATGAGAACTGGTAAACAATGGAGAAATGCAACAGGAATATCCCAGGTGGAAATATGAGCACCTGCTGTGATGGACACTGCTGTGGTGGCCTGAACCCCAGTTAAACATCCAGCTGGCAGCATCTGCAGTGGCTGTTCCCAAGGGTGCTGCTCAAACAGCAGTTACAGGGTTTAGATGTGAGCATCACCCTGCAGTGCAATGCTGGGGGCCTCAGTGTCCTCACCAGCACTGCTGTGAAGCCAGGACAGCATCCTCCCTGAGCACTGGTGCATACCCACAGCCCAGTGCAAGGTGCACCAGGTATGCAGCTCTCCTGATAATTTAGCTTTGTGTTTTACCATTCTTACTACCAATATGTTGCCCTGTCCCTTTCCACCAACCACTGTTAAAGCTGGTAGATGCTGCTGAGACATGTTATCCCTCTGGGTAAGCTGGGGCCAGGCTCTGGTCACTGAAACCGCATGGATATTCACCAAGGTTTGGTGAAGGGTGCATTGAGGCTGTTCTCTTTCTCTGTGCTCTTCAATGGGTGTAGTGTTCCCAGCAAGACTCCACTGCAGGCAGCTGTGGAGCTGGGGAAGTGTTTGAGTGCAAATCAGGGCAAGGCAGAAGGAGAAAAAGGAATTCAAGGAGATACACATCTCCCAGAAGCCTGTGTTAAAAGAAGACAGTAAGCTGGGATGAATGATGCATGAGATAAAAAGCCTAGGGACAACAGGGAGGGAAAGGGAAGAGTTGCGTAAATAGGGGAAATATATGAGCAAGACAAAAGGGAAGAGCCATGAAAGTGGGAATGTCATTTATCAGGACTTGTTTCATATTTGCAAGAAGAAATAAATCCACTAAACTGAAAACCTGATGGCAAAAGTTTCAAGTCTTGGAGGGTGGCTGGCATAGAGGGATCAGTGACCTGGGTCCAATGATGCTACTTGCAATTGTTTTGCTTATACCAGAGTGAGCAATGGACCCGACCAGCCCTGCCTGGGACTTGCCAGGTCCCCCCAGCCAGTCCAGCACAGACCTCCTTTAAGTGGGCTCCTTTGAGCTGTAAGGGAGAGGAAAACCAAAGGGAACAGAGCCCTCAGGCTCTTAAACTGCTAAATTGAAAACATTTAATCTCATCAGTAGTGATGATCTAAATAGATATACTTGTGTGTGTGTGCATGTGTGTATGTATGTATGGTACAGGAGTAGGGGTTCAGTGAAGGGCTCCCAGAGTCACTTTTCCTTAGAGACCGTGCCCAAGGAGGAAGCAGAAGGATGTCTGCAGGCATGGACACCAGCACAAGAGCTCTGCAAGGCAGAGCAGTGAGCCAGTGCCTTGTGAGCGAGAGGTGCATGTCTGAAAGTAAGATAGAAGCAGGGGCTGAGGGTGACTCTGTGCTGGTCCCCTGCAAGAGCAAAGGATACCACTCATGTGGCTCATGGATGGTCTTGCTCTGGAGCAATGGGCTGTGGAGGTATCCAGGCTAATAAAAAGCTGAGTTGGAGAGAAGGTGGGATAAGAGCTTGGACTGTAGCTGTGTTGATGGTGTCTTGGTGCAGGGAAGGAACAGACAGCCGAGGAGGAGGAGAGGCAGTGGCTGTCCTTCCACAGAGCACTGAGCTGATCTCCTTAGAGGCTTGTCTGGAGATGAGGCTGTAAATCTTCTGTGCACTGCAGGTAGAAGTAGTTACAGGATATTCATCACATCCTGTACCATGGTGCAGGAGCAGCTCTGTCATCATAAACCTCTGTTACTGTGCCTCCAGTTCATCAGATGCTTCATGCACTTTACACACTGCTATTCCTTGTCTCCAAGGGGTTACAGTGGCTCCTGTGGTGCTGTCTGCAATCATGGCTGGGGTTGGGGGGGTGCCTTCTCTGGCTCCCACCACCTGTGAGACATCAGGAGTGCATGGCTGAATCACACTGCCCTGGTTCACACAGGGGGCTGTGTCCCCAGAGTGCTACAGCTCAGGCAATGGGTGTAAGAAAGCATTGCTATGGCATTTTATACCCCTTGGACTGGATTAATGCAGCTGACCTTAACACTCTCTGATAGTCTAATGGCCATTGGTGTATTCTGCTGATGTTAAACCTTTAACACTAAAACCAGGCTTTTGGAGAAAGGTCTTTGCTGCCAATGACAGTGTGTGAGCTGGATAGAGAGAAAACAGCTGCAGTCTTGGAATGGGTTGGGTTGGAAGGGACCTTAAAGCTCACTCAGTTCCAATCCCCTGCCATGGTCAGGGACACCTTCCACTAGAGCAGCTGCTCCAAGCACCTGTGTCCAACCTGGCCTTGAATAACTGCGTCTGATTCCTTCCCCCTTCTTTATGACCCTGCTGAGCTTTCTCAACCCCCCCTCCAATACAGAAACTCCTTTTCCAGAGGTTGTTTCACAGCAGCCCCCTAATCTGGAAGATGGGCTCTGGTGCATGGCCTCTTGGATGCATGGATCTTGCTCCCTCCAGGGTCTTTACACCTAGGGCTGTGTTCTGGTGGTGGGTTGACTGCAGGGTGTGTTTGCTGAGCACTTGTCTCCTGGTCTGTGCATCCCAGTGTGGCTCCAGGAAAGCATCCCTGGAGCTGGTGTCTGGTCTGTGCATGGCTCTGCTCCATGACCTGTCTTTTCTTGGTTGTAAATATTAACAATGTGAGGCAAGTGGAGTTAAGAGATGACATTAATGATTATGAAGTTCCTCAGCAGCCTTTTTCCTCTGGGAAAGGACAGTGGAATAGCACATCTTTACCTTCAGTTTGCAGATGCTGGCTGAGTGCCTGGAGCAGTCCAGGAGCACTGGCTGGGCATGGTTTCCTCCTGTAGTCTTTGCAGAAGGGGTGAGTTCTGGTGCATTGCCTGATGCAAGTTTGAGGTATCAGCTCCACCATTCCAGAGCAGCAGGTAAACCATATTCTGCAAAATATAATGACCATAGAACCAAGTTCACCTCCAAAATCCCAGACCCAAGGGCAGGCAGGCTGCATCTGTGGCTTGGCCAGAGCTTTCCCTTCAGTATGAGCTCTAGTGCTTGATTAAAAATGCAAAGCCCCTGGTGATAATGCTCATCACTCCTCTGACTTGGATTTTTGCAGCAGTCTCAAGGCCCAGCATAGCAGAGAGCCTTGGGAGCTGTGTGTTAGCTGCTGAAGTAACATTCCAGTTAAAGGCACAGGCAAACATCAGCAACTAAGGAATTACAGCTGCAGAAAGAGAATGGTGAGAAAACAGGAGTAATCTGTTTGTAACTAATGCTGGAAGGAGGACTCAGGCTTAGTCCCCACACTTCATTCTTCCCACTGCAATTTGGCAAATGTCAGGAGCTTTGGAAAGTTCACATTTTCTATACCTTTGCTTGAAACACAACAATTCTTCTGACTGTTCTTGCTCTCTGCTTCA